>NC_066582.1:399601648-400207244 GCF_024323335.1 Lathyrus oleraceus | reverse complement strand
CGTTTATGTCTGGTCGAGTTTTTTCTATTCATCCGTTGGCGTCTAGTCGTGGTTTCTTCTTTCTCCCTTCATCCGTTGATGTCTGGTTGAGTTTTCCTATTCGTCCGTTGGCGTCTAGTCGTGGTTCTTTCTCCCATTCATCCGTTGATGTCTGGTTGAGTTTTCCTATTCGTCCGTTGGCGTCTAGTCGTGGTTTCTTTCTCCCATTCATCCGTTGATGTCTGGTTGAGTTTTCCTATTCGTCCGTTGGCGTCTAGTCGTGGTTTCTCTTCCCATTCATCATCTTTGATGTCTGGTTGTGTTCTTTCCTCCTATCGTCCGTTGGCGTCTAGTCGTGTTTTTTTCCCATTCATCCGTTGATGTCTGGTTGAGTCTTCCTATTCGTCCGTTGGCGTCTAGTCGTGGTTTCTTTCTCCCATTCATCCGTTGATGTCTGGTTGAGTTTTCCTATTCGTCCGTTGGCGTCTAGTCGTGGTTTCTTTCTCCCATTCATCCGTTGATGTCTGGTTGAGTCTTTCCTATTCGTCCGTTGGCGTCTAGTCGTGGTTTCTTTCTCCCATTCATCCGTTGATGTCTGGTTGAGTTTTCCTATTCGTCCGTTGGCGTCTAGTCGTGGTTTCTTTCTCCCATTCATCCGTTGATGTCTGGTTGAGTCCTTCCTATTCGTCCGTTGGCGTCTAGTCGTGGTTTCTTTCTCCCATTCATCCGTTGATGTCTGGTTGAGTTTTCCTATTCGTCCGTTGGCGTCTAGTCGTGTTTTCTTTCTCCCATTCATCCGTTGATGTCTGGTTGAGTCTTCCTATTCGTCCGTTGGCGTCTAGTCGTGGTTTCTTTCTCCCATTCATCCGTTGATGTCTGGTTGAGTCTTTCCTATTCGTCCGTTGGCGTCTGGTCGTGGTTTCTCTTCCCATTCATCATCTTGATGTCTGGTTGTGGCTTCTTTCTCCCTTTCATCCGTTGATGTCTGGTCGAGTTTTTTCCTTCATCCGTTGATGTGTGGTTGAGTTTCCCTATTCGTCCGTTGGCGTCTAGTCGTGGCTTCTTTCTCCCATTCATCCGTTGATGTCTGGTTGAGTTTTCCTATTCGTCCGTTGGCGTCTAGTCGTGGTTTCTTTCTCCCATTCATCCGTTGATGTCTGGTTGAGTCTTTCCTATTCGTCCGTTGGCGTCTAGTCGTGGTTTCTCTCTCCCATTCATCATCTTTGAGGTCTGGTCGTGGCTCTTTCTCCTATCATCCGTTGATGTCTAGTCGAGTTTTTTCCCATTCATCCGTTGATGTCTGGTTGAGTCTTCCTATTCGTCCGTTGGCGTCTAGTCGTGGTTTCTTTCTCCCATTCATCCGTTGATGTCTGGTTGAGTTTTCCTATTCGTCCGTTGGCGTCTAGTCGTGGTTTCTTTCTCCCATTCATCCGTTGATGTCTGGTTGAGTCTTCCTATTCGTCCGTTGGCGTCTAGTCGTGGTTTTCTTTCTCCCATTCATTCGTTGATGTCTGGTTGAGTTTTCCTATTCGTCCGTTGGCGTCTAGTCGTGGTTTCTTTCTCCCATTCATCCGTTGATGTCTGGTTGAGTCCTTCCTATTCGTCCGTTGGCGTCTAGTCGTGGTTTCTTTCTCCCATTCATCCGTTGATGTCTGGTTGAGTTTTCCTATTCGTCCGTTGGCGTCTAGTCGTGGTTTCTTTCTCCCATTCATCTGTTGATGTCTGGTTGAGTTTTCCTATTCATCCGTTGGCGTCTAGTCGTGGTTTCTTTCTCCCATTCATCCGTTGATGTCTGGTTGAGTTTTCCTATTCGTCCGTTGGCGTCTAGTCGTGGTTTCTTTCTCCATTCATCCGTTGATGTCTGGTTGAGTCCTTCCTATTCGTCCGTTGGCGTCTAGTCGTGGTTTCTTTCTCCCATTCATCCGTTGATGTCTGGTTGAGTCTTTCCTATTCGTCCGTTGGCGTCTAGTCGTGGTTTCTTTCTCCATTCATCCGTTGATGTCTGGTTGAGTCCTTCCTATTCGTCCGTTGGCGTCTAGTCGTGGTTTCTTTCTCCCATTCATCCGTTGATGTCTGGTTGAGTCTTCCTATTCGTCCGTTGGCGTCTAGTCGTGGTTTCTCTTCCCATTCATCATCTTTCGATGTCTGGTTGTGGCTTCTTTCTATTCGTCCCTTTCATCCGTTATGTCTGGTCGTTTTTCTCCCATTCATCCGTTGATGTCTGGTTGAGTCTTCCTATTCGTCCGTTGGCGTCTAGTCGTGGTCTTTCTCCCATTCATCCGTTGATGTCTGGTTGAGTTTTCCTATTCGTCCGTTGGCGTCTAGTCGTGGTTTCTTTCTCCCATTCATCCGTTGATGTCTGGTTGAGTCTTTCCTATTCGTCCGTTGGCGTCTAGTCGTGGTTTCTTCCTCCCATTCATCATCTTTCGGGTCTGGTTGTGGCTTCTTTCCTCCCCGTCCGTTGGTGTCTGGTCGAGTTTTTCCCATTCATCCGTTGATGTCTGGTTGAGTTTTCCTATTCGTCCGTTGGCGTCTAGTCGTGGTTTTTTTCTCCCATTCATCCGTTGATGTCTGGTTGAGTTTTCCTATTCGTCCGTTGGCGTCTAGTCGTGGTTTCTTTCTCCCATTCATCCGTTGATGTCTGGTTGAGTCCTTCCTATTCGTCCGTTGGCGTCTAGTCGTGGTTTCTTTCTCCCATTCATCCGTTGATGTCTGGTTGAGTCCTTCCTATTCGTCCGTTGGCGTCTAGTCGTGGTTTCTTTCTCCCATTCATCCGTTGATGTCTGGTTGAGTCCTTCCTATTCGTCCGTTGGCGTCTAGTCGTGGTTTCTTTCTCCCATTCATCCGTTGATGTCTGGTTGAGTCTTTCCTATTCGTCCGTTGGCGTCTAGTCGTGGTTTCTTTCTCCCATTCATCTGTTGATGTCTGGTTGAGTCTTCCTATTCGTCCGTTGGCGTCTAGTCGTGGTTTCTTTCTCCCATTCATCCGTTGATGTCTGGTTGAGTCTTTCCTATTCGTCCGTTGGCGTCTGGTCGTGGTTTCTCTTCCCATTCATCATCTTTCGATGTCTGGTTGTGGCTTCTTTCTCCTTTTCATCCGTTGATGTCTGGTCGATTTTTTTCCCATTCATCCGTTGATGTCTGGTTGAGTCTTCCTATTCGTCCGTTGGCGTCTAGTCGTGGTTTCTTTCTCCCATTCATCCGTTGATGTCTGGTTGAGTCTTCCTATTCGTCCGGTGGCGTCTAGTCGTGGTTTCTTTCTCTCCCATTCATCCGTTGATGTCTGTTGAGTCTTTCCTATTCGTCCGTTGGCGTCTAGTCGTGGTTTTCTCTTCCCATTCATCATCTTTCGAGGTCTGGTTGTGGCTTCTTTCTTCTCCTTTCATCCGTTGATGTCTGGTCGAGTTTTTTTCCCATTCATCCGTTGATGTCTGGTTGAGTCTTCCTATTCGTCCGTTGCGTCTAGTCGTGGCTTCTTTCTCCCATTCATCCGTTGATGTCTGGTTGAGTTTTCATATTCGTCCGTTGGCGTCTAGTCGTGGTTTCTTTCTCCCATTCATCCGTTGATGTCTGGTTGAGTCCTTCCTATTCGTCCGTTGGCGTCTAGTCGTGGTTTCTTTCTCCCATTCATCCGTTGATGTCTGGTTGAGTCTTTCCCATTCGTCCGTTGTCGTCTGGTCGTGGTTTCTCTTCCCATTCATCATCTTTCGATGTCTGGTTGTGGCTTCTTTCTCCCTTTCATCCGTTGATGTCTGGTCGAGTTTTTTCCCATTCATCTGTTGATGTCTGGTTGAGTCTTCCTATTCGTCCGTTGGCGTCTAGTCGTGGCTTCTTTCTCCCATTCATCCGTTGATGTCTGGTTGAGTTTTCCTATTCGTCCGTTGGCGTCTAATCGTGGTTTCTTTCTCCCATTCATCCGTTGATGTCTGGTTGAGTCTTTCCTATTCGTCCGTTGGCGTCTAGTCGTGGTTTCTCTTCCCATTCATCATCTTTCGAGTCTGGTCGTGGCTTCTTTCTCCCTTTCATCCGTTGATGTCTGGTCGAGTTTTTTCCCATTCATCCGTTGATGTCTGGTTGAGTCTTCCTATTCGTCCGTTGGCGTCTAGTCGTGGCTTTTTTCTCCCATTCATCCGTTGATGTCTGGTTGAGTTTTCGTATTCGTCCGTTGGCGTCTAGTCGTGGTTTCTTTCTCCCATTCATCCGTTGATGCCTGGTTGAGTCCTCCTATTCGTCCGTTGGCGTCTAGTCGTGGTTTCTTTCTCCCATTCATCCGTTGATGTCTGATTAGTCCTTCCTATTCGTCCGTTGGCGTCTAGTCGTGGTTTCTTTCTCCCATTCATCGTTGATGTCTGGTTGAGTCCTTCCTATTCGTCCGTTGGCGTCTAGTCGTGGTTTCTTTCTCCCATTCATCCGTTGATGTCTGTTGAGTCTTTCCTATTCGTCCGTTGGCGTCTAGTCGTGGTTTCTTTCTCCCATTCATCTGTTGATGTCTGGTTGAGTCCTTCCTATTCGTCCGTTGGCATCTAGTCGTGGTTTCTTTCTCCCAGTCATCCGTTGATGTCTGGTTGAGTCTTTCCAATTAGTCCGTTGGCATCTGGTCGTGGTTTCTCTTCCCATTCATCATCTTTCGATGTCTGGTTGTGGCTTCTTTCTCCTTTTCATCCGTTGATGTCTGGTCGAGTTTTTTCCCATTCATCCGTTGATGTTTTGTTGAGTCTTCCTATTCGTCCGTTGGCATCTAGTCGTGGCTTCTTTCTCCCATTCATCCGTTGATGTCTGGTTGAGTTTTCCTATTCGTCCGTTGGCGTCTAGTCGTGGTTTCTTTCTCCCATTCATCCGTTGATGTCTGGTTGAGTCTTTCCAATTCGTCCATTGGCGTCTAGTCGTGGTTTCTCTTCCCATTCATCATCTTTCGAGGTCTGGTCGTGGCTTCTTTCTCCCTTTCATCCGTTGATGTCTGGTCGAGTTTTTTCCCATTCATCCGTTGATGTCTGGTTGAGTCTTCCTATTCGTCCGTTGGCGTCTAGTCGTGGCTTCTTTCTCCCATTCATCCGTTGATGTCTGGTTGAGTTTTCGTATTCGTCCGTTGGCGTCTAGTCGTGGTTTCTTTCTCCCATTCATCCATTGATGTCTGGTTGAGTCTTTCCTATTCGTCCGTTGGCGTCTAGTAGTGGTTTCTTTCTCCCATTCATTCGTTGATGTCTGGTTGAGTTTTCCTATTCGTCCGTTGGCATCTAGTCGTGGTTTCTTTCTGCCATTCATCCGTTGATGTCTGGTTCAGTCCTTCCTATTCGTCTGTTGGCGTCTAGTCGTGGTTTCTTTCTCCCATTCATCCGTTGATTTCTGGTTGAGTTTTCCTATTCGTCCGTTGGCGTCTAGTCGAAGTTTCTTTCTCCCATTCATCTGTTGATGTCTGGTTGAGTTTTCCTATTCATCCGTTGGCGTCTAGTCATGGTTTCTTTCTCCCATTCATCCATTGATGTCTGGTTGAGTTTTCCTATTCGTCCGTTGGCGTCTAGTCGTGGTTTCTTTCTCCCATTCATCCGTTGATGTCTGGTTGAGTCCTTCCTATTCGTCCGTTGACGTCTAGTCGTGGTTTCTTTCTCCCATTCATCCGTTGATGTCTGGTTGAGTCCTTCCTATTCGTCCGTTGGCGTCTAGTCGTGGTTTCTTTCTCCCATTCATCCGTTGATTTCTGGTTGAGTCTTTCCCATTCGTCCGTTGGCGTCTGGTCGTGGTTTCTCTTCCCATTCATCATCTTTCGATGTCTGGTTGTGGCTTCTTTCTCCCTTTCATCTGTTGATGTCTGGTCGAGTTTTTTCCCATTCATCCGTTGATGTCTGGTTGAGTTTTCCTATTCGTCCGTTGGCGTCTAGTCGTGGTTTCTTTCTCCCATTCATCCGTTGAAGTCTGGTTGAGTTTTCCTATTCGTCCGTTGGCGTCTAATCGTGGTTTCTTTCTCCCATTCATCCGTTGATGTCTGGTTGAGTCTTTCCTATTCGTCCGTTGGCGTCTAGTCGTGGTTTCTCTTCCCATTCATCATCTTTCGAGGTCTGGTCGTGGCTTCTTTCTCCCTTTCATCCGATCATGTCTGGTCGAGTTTTTTCCCATTCATCCGTTGATGTCTGGTTGAGTCTTCCTATTCGTCCGTTGGCGTCTAGTCGTGGCTTTTTTCTCCCATTCATCCGTTGATGTCTGGTTGAGTTTTCGTATTCGTCCGTTGGCGTCTAGTCGTGGTTTCTTTCTCCCATTCATCCATTGATGTCTGGTTGAGTCTTTCTATTCGTCCGTTGGCGTCTAGTAGTGGTTTCTTTCTCCCATTCATCGTTGTTGTCTGGTTGAGTTTTCCTATTCGTCCGTTGGCATCTAGTCGTGGTTTCTTTCTGCCATTCATCCGTTGATGTCTGGTTCAGTCCTTCGTATTCGTCCGTTGGCGTCTAGTCGTCGTTTCTTTCTCCCATTCATCCGTTGATGTCTGGTTGAGTTTTCCTATTCGTCCGTTGGCGTCTAGTCGAAGTTTCTTTCTCCCATTCATCTGTTGATGTCTGGTTGAGTTTTCCTATTCATCCGTTGGTGTCTAGTCATGGTTTTTTCTCCCATTCATCCGTTGATGTCTGGTTGAGTTTTCCTATTCGTCCGTTGGCGTCTAGTCGTGGTTTCTTTCTCCCATCCATCCGTGATGTCTGGTGGAGTCCTTCCTATTCGTCCGTTGGCGTCTAGTCGTGGTTTCTTTCTCCCATTCATCCGTTGATGTCTGGTTGAGTCTTTCCCATTCGTCCGTTGGCGTCTGGTCGTGGTTTCTCTTCCCATTCATCATCTTTCGATGTCTGGTTGTGGCTTCTTTCTCCCTTTCATCCGTTGATGTCTGGTCGAGTTTTTTCCCATTCATCCGTTGATGTCTGGTTGAGTCTTTCTATTCGTCCGTTGATGTCTGGTTGAGTCTTCCTATTCGTCAGTTGGCGTCTAGTCGTGGCTTCTTTCTCCCATTCATCCGTTGATGTCTGGTTAGTTTTCCTATTCGTCCGTTGGCGTCTAGTCGTGGTTTCTTTCTCCCATTCATCCGTTGATGTCTGGTTGAGTCTTTCCTATTCGTCCGTTGGCGTCTAGTCGTGGTTTCTCTTCCCATTCATCATCTTTCGAGGTCTGGTCGTGGCTTCTTTCTCCCTTTCATCCGTTGATGTCTGGTCGAGTTTTTTCCCATTCATCCGTTGATGTCTGGTTGAGTTTTCCTATTCATCCGTTGGCGTCTAGTCATGGTTTCTTTCTCCCATTCATCCGTTGATGTCTGGTTGAGTTTTCCTATTCGTCCGTTGGCGTCTAGTCGTGGTTTCTTTCTCCCATTCATCCGTTGATGTCTGGTTGAGTCCTTCCTATTCGTCCGTTGGCGTCTAGTCGTGGTTTCTTTCTCCCACTCATCCGTTGATGTCTGGTTGAGTCTTTCCATTCCTCCTTTGGCGTCTGGTCGTGGTTTCTCTTTCCATTCATCATCTTTCGATGTCTGGTTATGGCTTCTTTCTCCCTTTCATCCGTTGATGTCTGGTCGAGTTTTTTTCCCATTCATCCGTTGATGTCTGGTTGAGTCTTCCTATTCGTCCGTTGGAGTCTAGTCGTGGCTTCTTTCTCCCATTCATCCGTTGATGTCTGGTTGAGTTTTCCTATTCGTCCGTTGGCGTCTAGTCGTGGTTTCTTTCTCCCATTCATCTGTTGATGTCTGGTTGAGTCCTTCCTATTCGTCCGTTGGCGTCTAGTCGTGGTTTCTTTCTCCCATTCATCCGTTGATGTCTGGTTGAGTCTTTCCCATTCGTCCGTTGGCGTCTGGTCGTGGTTTTCTCTTCCCATTCATCATCTTTCGATGTCTGGTTGTGGCTTCTTCCTCCCTTTCATCCGTTGATGTCTGGTCGAGTTTTTTTCCCATTCATCTGTTGATGTCTGGTTGAGTCTTCCTATTCGTCCGTTGGCGTCTAGTCGTGGCTTCTTTCTCCCATTCATCCGTTGATGTCTGGTTGAGTTTTCCTATTCGTCCGTTGGCGTCTAATCGTGGTTTCTTTCTCCCATTCATCCGTTGATGTCTGGTTGAGTCTTTCCTATTCGTCCGTTGGCGTCTAGTCGTGGTTTCTCTTCCCATTCATCATCTTTCGAGGTCTGGTCGTGGCTTCTTTCTCCCTTTCATCCGTTGATGTCTGGTCGAGTTTTTTCCCATTCATCCGTTGATGTCTGGTTGAGTCTTCCTATTCGTCCGTTGGCGTCTAGTCGTGGCTTTTTTCTCCCATTCATCCGTTGATGTCTGGTTGAGTTTTCGTATTCGTCCGTTGGCGTCTAGTCGTGGTTTCTTTCTCCCATTCATCCATTGATGTCTGGTTGAGTCTTTCCTATTCGTCCGTTGGCGTCTAGTAGTGGTTTCTTTCTCCCATTCATTCGTTGTTGTCTGGTTGAGTTTTCCTATTCGTCCGTTGGCATCTAGTCGTGGTTTCTTTCTGCCATTCATCCGTTGATGTCTGGTTCAGTCCTTCGTATTCGTCCGTTGGCGTCTAGTCGTCGTTTCTTTCTCCCATTCATCCGTTGATGTCTGGTTGAGTTTTCCTATTCGTCCGTTGGCGTCTAGTCGAAGTTTCTTTCTCCCATTCATCTGTTGATGTCTGGTTGAGTTTTCCTATTCATCCGTTGGTGTCTAGTCATGGTTTTTTCTCCCATTCATCCATTGATGTCTGGTTGAGTTTTCCTATTCGTCCGTTGGCGTCTAGTCGTGGTTTCTTTCTCCCATCCATCCGTTGATGTCTGGTGGAGTCCTTCCTATTCGTCCGTTGGCGTCTAGTCGTGGTTTCTTTCTCCCATTCATCCGTTGATGTCTGGTTGAGTCTTTCCCATTCGTCCGTTGGCGTCTGGTCGTGGTTTCTCTTCCCATTCATCATCTTTCGATGTCTGGTTGTGGCTTCTTTCTCCTTTCATCCGTTGATATCTGGTCGAGTTTTTTTCCCATTCATCCGTTGATGTCTGGTTGAGTCTTTCTATTCGTCCGTTGATGTCTGGTTGAGTCTTCCTATTCGTCAGTTGGCGTCTAGTCGTGGCTTCTTTCTCCCATTCATCCGTTGATGTCTGGTTAAGTTTTCCTATTCGTCCGTTGGCGTCTAGTCGTGGTTTCTTTCTCCCATTCATCCGTTGATGTCTGGTTGAGTCTTTCCTATTCGTCCGTTGGCGTCTAGTCGTGGTTTCTCTTCCCATTCATCATCTTTCGAGGTCTGGTCGTGGCTTCTTTCTCCCTTTCATCCGTTGATGTCTGGTCGAGTTTTTTCCCATTCATCCGTTGATGTCTGGTTGAGTTTTCCTATTCATCCGTTGGCGTCTAGTCATGGTTTCTTTCTCCCATTCATCCGTTGATGTCTGGTTGAGTTTTCCTATTCGTCCGTTGGCGTCTAGTCGTGGTTTCTTTCTCCCATTCATCCGTTGATGTCTGGTTGAGTCCTTCCTATTCGTCCGTTGGCGTCTAGTCGTGGTTTCTTTCTCCCACTCATCCGTTGATGTCTGGTTGAGTCTTTCCCATTCCTCCGTTGGCGTCTGGTCGTGGTTTCTCTTTCCATTCATCATCTTTCGATGTCTGGTTATGGCTTCTTTCTCCCTTTCATCCGTTGATGTCTGGTCGAGTTTTTTCCCATTCATCCGTTGATGTCTGGTTGAGTCTTCCTATTCGTCCGTTGGAGTCTAGTCGTGGCTTCTTTCTCCCATTCATCCGTTGATGTCTGGTTGAGTTTTCCTATTCGTCCGTTGGCGTCTAGTCGTGGTTTCTTTCTCCCATTCATCTGTTGATGTCTGGTTGAGTCCTTCCTATTCGTCCGTTGGCGTCTAGTCGTGGTTTCTTTCTCCCATTCATCCGTTGATGTCTGGTTGAGTCTTTCCCATTCGTCCGTTGGCGTCTGGTCGTGGTTTCTCTTCCCATTCATCATCTTTCGATGTCTGGTTGTGGCTTCTTTCTCCCTTTCATCCGTTGATGTCTGGTCGAGTTTTTTCCCATTCATCTGTTGATGTCTGGTTGAGTCTTCCTATTCGTCCGTTGGCGTCTAGTCGTGGCTTCTTTCTCCCATTCATCCGTTGATGTCTGGTTGAGTTTTCCTATTCGTCCGTTGGCGTCTAATCGTGGTTTCTTTCTCCCATTCATCCGTTGATGTCTGGTTGAGTCTTTCCTATTCGTCCGTTGGCGTCTAGTCGTGGTTTCTCTTCCCATTCATCATCTTTCGAGGTCTGGTCGTGGCTTCTTTCTCCCTTTCATCCGTTGATGTCTGGTCGAGTTTTTTCCCATTCATCCGTTGATGTCTGGTTGAGTCTTCCTATTCGTCCGTTGGCGTCTAGTCGTGGCTTTTTTCTCCCATTCATCCGTTGATGTCTGGTTGAGTTTTCGTATTCGTCCGTTGGCGTCTAGTCGTGGTTTCTTTCTCCCATTCATCCGTTGATGCCTGGTTGAGTCCTTCCTATTCGTCCGTTGGCGTCTAGTCGTGGTTTCTTTCTCCCATTCATCCGTTGATGTCTGATTAAGTCCTTCCTATTCGTCCGTTGGCGTCTAGTCGTGGTTTCTTTCTCCCATTCATCCGTTGATGTCTGGTTGAGTCCTTCCTATTCGTCCGTTGGCGTCTAGTCGTGGTTTCTTTCTCCCATTCATCCGTTGATGTCTGGTTGAGTCTTTCCTATTCGTCCGTTGGCGTCTAGTCGTGGTTTCTTTCTCCCATTCATCTGTTGATGTCTGGTTGAGTCCTTCCTATTCGTCCGTTGGCGTCTAGTCGTGGTTTCTTTCTCCCAGTCATCCGTTGATGTCTGGTTGAGTCTTTCCAATTAGTCCGTTGGCATCTGGTCGTGGTTTCTCTTCCCATTCATCATCTTTCGATGTCTGGTTGTGGCTTCTTTCTCCTTTTCATCCGTTGATGTCTGGTCGAGTTTTTTCCCATTCATCCGTTGATGTTTGGTTGAGTCTTCCTATTCGTCCGTTGGCGTCTAGTCGTGGCTTCTTTCTCCCATTCATCCGTTGATGTCTGGTTGAGTTTTCCTATTCGTCCGTTGGCGTCTAGTCGTGGTTTCTTTCTCCCATTCATCCGTTGATGTCTGGTTGAGTCTTTCCTATTCGTCCATTGGCGTCTAGTCGTGGTTTCTCTTCCCATTCATCATCTTTCGAGGTCTGGTCGTGGCTTCTTTCTCCCTTTCATCCGTTGATGTCTGATCGAGTTTTTTCCCATTCATCCGTTGATGTCTGGTTGAGTCTTCCTATTCGTCCGTTGGCGTCTAGTCGTGGCTTCTTTCTCCCATTCATCCGTTGATGTCTGGTTGAGTTTTCGTATTCGTCCGTTGGCGTCTAGTCGTGGTTTCTTTCTCCCATTCATCCATTGATGTCTGGTTGAGTCTTTCCTATTCGTCCGTTGGCGTCTAGTAGTGGTTTCTTTCTCCCATTCATTCGTTGATGTCTGGTTGAGTTTTCCTATTCGTCCGTTGGCATCTAGTCGTGGTTTCTTTCTGCCATTCATCCGTTGATGTCTGGTTCAGTCCTTCCTATTCGTCCGTTGGCGTCTAGTCGTGGTTTCTTTCTCCCATTCATCCGTTGATTTCTGGTTGAGTTTTCCTATTCGTCCGTTGGCGTCTAGTCGAAGTTTCTTTCTCCCATTCATCTGTTGATGTCTGGTTGAGTTTTCCTACTCATCCGTTGGCGTCTAGTCATGGTTTCTTTCTCCCATTCATCCATTGATGTCTGGTTGAGTTTTCCTATTCGTCCGTTGGCGTCTAGTCGTGGTTTCTTTCTCCCATTCATCCGTTGATGTCTGGTTGAGTCCTTCCTATTCGTCCGTTGACGTCTAGTCGTGGTTTCTTTCTCCCATTCATCCGTTGATGTCTGGTTGAGTCCTTCCTATTCGTCCGTTGGCGTCTAGTCGTGGTTTCTTTCTCCCATTCATCCGTTGATTTCTGGGTGAGTCTTTCCCATTCGTCCGTTGGCGTCTGGTCATGGTTTCTCTTCCCATTCATCATCTTTCGATGTCTGGTTGTGGCTTCTTTCTCCCTTTCATCTGTTGATGTCTGGTCGAGTTTTTTCCCATTCATCCGTTGATGTCTGGTTGAGTTTTCCTATTCGTCCGTTGGCGTCTAGTCGTGGTTTCTTTCTCCCATTCATCCGTTGAAGTCTGGTTGAGTTTTCCTATTCGTCCGTTGGCGTCTAATTGTGGTTTCTTTCTCCCATTCATCCGTTGATGTCTGGTTGAGTCTTTCCTATTCGTCCGTTGGCGTCTAGTCGTGGTTTCTCTTCCCATTCATCATCTTTCGAGGTCTGGTCGTGGCTTCTTTCTCCCTTTCATCCGATCATGTCTGGTCGAGTTTTTTCCCATTCATCCGTTGATGTCTGGTTGAGTCTTCCTATTCGTCCATTGGCGTCTAGTCGTGGCTTTTTTCTCCCATTCATCCGTTGATGTCTGGTTGAGTTTTCGTATTCGTCCGTTGGCGTCTAGTCGTGGTTTCTTTCTCCCATTCATCCATTGATGTCTGGTTGAGTCTTTCCTATTCGTCCGTTGGCATCTAGTAGTGGTTTCTTTCTCCCATTCATTCGTTGTTGTCTGGTTGAGTTTTCCTATTCGTCCGTTGGCATCTAGTCGTGGTTTCTTTCTGCCATTCATCCGTTGATGTCTGGTTCAGTCCTTCGTATTCGTCCGTTGGCGTCTAGTCGTCGTTTCTTTCTCCCATTCATCCGTTGATGTCTGGTTGAGTTTTCCTATTCGTCCGTTGGCGTCTAGTCGAAGTTTCTTTCTCCCATTCATCTGTTGATGTCTGGTTGAGTTTTCCTATTCATCCGTTGGTGTCTAGTCATGGTTTTTTCTCCCATTCATCCATTGATGTCTGGTTGAGTTTTCCTATTCGTTCGTTGGCGTCTAGTCGTGGTTTCTTTCTCCCATCCATCCGTTGATGTCTGGTGGAGTCCTTCCTATTCGTCCGTTGGCGTCTAGTCGTGGTTTCTTTCTCCCATTCATCCGTTGATGTCTGGTTGAGTCTTTCCCATTCGTCCGTTGGCGTCTGGTCGTGGTTTCTCTTCCCATTCATCATCTTTCGATGTCTGGTTGTGGCTTCTTTCTCCCTTTCATCCGTTGATATCTGGTCGAGTTTTTTCCCATTCATCCGTTGATGTCTGGTTGAGTCTTTCTATTCGTCCGTTGATGTCTGGTTGAGTCTTCCTATTCGTCAGTTGGCGTCTAGTCGTGGCTTCTTTCTCCTATTCATCCGTTGATGTCTGGTTAAGTTTTCCTATTCGTCCGTTGGCGTCTAGTCGTGGTTTCTTTCTCCCATTCATCCGTTGATGTCTGGTTGAGTCTTTCCTATTCGTCCGTTGGCGTCTAGTCGTGGTTTCTCTTCCCATTCATCATCTTTCGAGGTCTGGTCGTGGCTTCTTTCTCCCTTTCATCCGTTGATGTCTGGTCGAGTTTTTTCCCATTCATCCGTTGATGTCTGGTTGAGTTTTCCTATTCATCCGTTGGCGTCTAGTCATGGTTTCTTTCTCCCATTCATCCGTTGATGTCTGGTTGAGTTTTCCTATTCGTCCGTTGGCGTCTAGTCGTGGTTTCTTTCTCCCATTCATCCGTTGATGTCTGGTTGAGTCCTTCCTATTCGTCCGTTGGCGTCTAGTCGTGGTTTCTTTCTCCCACTCATCCGTTGATGTCTGGTTGAGTCTTTCCCATTCCTCCGTTGGCGTCTGGTCGTGGTTTCTCTTTCCATTCATCATCTTTCGATGTCTGGTTATGGCTTTTTTCTCCCTTTCATCCGTTGATGTCTGGTCGAGTTTTTTCCCATTCATCCGTTGATGTCTGGTTGAGTCTTCCTATTCGTCAGTTGGCGTCTAGTCGTGGCTTCTTTCTCCCATTCATCCGTTGATGTCTGGTTGAGTTTTCCTATTCGTCCGTTGGCGTCTAGTCGTGGTTTCTCTCTCCCATTCATCCGTTGATGTCTGGTAGAGTCTTTCCTATTCGTCCGCTGGCGCCTAGTCGTGGTTTCTCTTCCCATTCATCATCTTTCGAGGTCTGGTCGTGGCTTCTTTCTCACTTTCATCCGTTGATGTCTGGTCGAGTTTTTTCCCATTCATCCGTTGATGTCTGGTTGAGTTTTCATATTCGTTCGTTTGCGTCTAGTCGTGGTTTCTTTTTCCCATTCATCCATTGATTTCTGGTTGAGTCTTTTCTATTCGTCCGTTGGCGTCTAGTAGTGGTTTCTTTCTCCCATTCATTCGTTGATGTGTGGTTGAGTTTTCCTATTCGTCCGTTGGTGTCTAGTCGTGGTTTCTTTCTCCCACTCATCCGTTGATGTCTGGTTGAGTCCTTCCTATTCGTCCGTTGGCGTCTAGTCGTGGTTTCTTTCTCCCATTCATCCGTTGATGTCTGGTTGAGTCCTTCCTATTCGTCCGTTGGCGTCTAGTCGTGGTTTCTTTCTCCCATTCATCCGTTAATGTCTGGTTGAGTCCTTCCTATTCGTCTGTTGGCGTCTAGTCGTGGTTTCTTTCTCCCATTCATCCGTTGATGTCTGGTTGAGTCTTTCCTATTCGTCCGTTGGCGTCTAGTCGTGGTTTCTTTCTCCCATTCATCTTTTGATGTCTGGTTGAGTTTTCCTATTCATCCGTTGGCGTCTAGTCATGGTTTCTTTCTCCCATTCATCCGTTGATGTCTGGTTGAGTTTTCCTATTCGTCCGTTGGCGTCTAGTCGTGGTTTCTTTCTCCCATTCATCAGTTGATGTCTGGTTGAGTCCTTCCTATTCGTCCGTTGGCGTCTAGTCGTGGTTTCTTTCTCCCATTCATCTGTTGATGTCTGGTTGAGTCCTTCCAATTCGTCCGTTGGCGTCTAGTCGTGGTTTCTTTCTCCCATTCATCCGTTGATGTCTGGTTGAGTCCTTCCTATTCGTCTGTTGGCGTCTAGTCGTGGTTTCTTTCTCCCATTCATCCGTTGATGTCTGGTTGAGTCTTTCCTATTCGTCCGTTGGCGTCTAGTCGTGGTTTCTTTCTCCCATTCATCCGTTGATGTCTGGTTGAGTCCTTCCTATTCGTCCGTTGGCGTCTAGTCGTGGTTTCTTTCTCCCATTCATTCGTTGATGTCTGGTTGAGTCTTTCCCATTCGTCCGTTGGCGTCTGGTCGTGGTTTCTCTTCCCGTTCATCATCTTTCGATGTCTGGTCGTGGTTTCTTTCTCCCATTCATCCGTTGATGTCTGGTCGAGTTTTTTTCCATTCGTTCGTTGACGTCTAGTTGAGTATCTTTTTCCAGTCATCAGTAAATGTTTGGTTATCCTTTTGTTGGTGTCGGTAAACATCATCTTTCGATGTCGGTAAACGTCGAGTTTTTTCCATTCGTCCATTGACGTCTGGTTGAGTTTTTCCCAGTCATCGGTCAATGTCTGGTCATGTATCCCTTTTCTGGTTAAATCAAAATCCCTAGTAGAGTCGTTGGTAAACGTCTTTTCGGGTCCAGTGAGAAATATTAGATCCCAGTGGAAGTTGCCATTGGTGAACATTCTTTTCTTTGATCATCCCCCGCAGAGTGCAAATTTCTACGGTTCTTTGGTATTCAATCCCTGTTTACCTTGAATGTCTGACAACCGTTGCTCTCATCCGTTCAGGTTCCCAGTTGATTGAATAGGGGCAGCTGTAGCACCTCAAATTTGCACCCCCATTTGTACATTCATTTCATTTTTAGGTCATTAACATTGCATTGTCATTGCATAGTACATTGCATTTCATCAGTCAAGATTGGTATCAGGAGAATTCATTTGTGCAAATGGGCAGGCATTTCCATGAGATAAAGGCCCTGTGGTTGTTCTAGAGAGCTTGTGTGAACCCAAGGTTCATTTTGATGCAACTTGACCAAGTGTTAGAGGCTAAAAGTCCACAGTGCAGTTTCAGGTCATCTGGGGCCCATAAAAGTCAACTGCAAGTCAACTGAGGGCTAGGAGATGGAGACATGGTTTGAGACACTTCATTCATGTCCCAAAGAGGCTTATTCCACATGTCAAACATCTACCTTGAATATTTTGAAGCCAGATCAAAAGTTTCCCAAAATGGAAAGTGACCTGTAATTTCAAGTTTCCAAAAATGGCAAGTTTTTGGACCAAATTCAACTTGACTTTCCAACATCAAATATGCTTCAAATGAAATTTTGTCCAACATGAAAGTTGAAGATATTTCTCTCCCATTTCCAAAAAGTCCAAGATCATGAGCATCTGATGAATGGTTGAGGAGATATGACCAAATCATTGCCAAGTGTACATGGAACTTCAAAAGGGCATAACTTTTGACTCATAATTCCAATTGGAGTGGCTCTTTTTGCATAATTTTTCTCATGACATGAACTTTCCAAATCCATCAAGGCATTGCATGAAATTTGAACATATGATCATTTGCTTATTCATGAAGCTTTTGGAGGGAAAATCATAAATTTAAAATTGGTGCATCATGGGCATAAATCACCATTGCCATTGTGTTTATTAGAAGTTTTTAAGTGAAAATGAGCAGCCATGTAGCACTGTTCACGTGTGCATGCTTCATGCACCCTCTAATTTTCAAGTTTTGCCAAACACCTTATTTTTCACTTAATTTCAACTAAACATGATTAATTTGGATTAAGGGTGGATTAACATAGGGTATATATACATAATCATAACAGAATTTTCACTTCTTCACCATTTCTAGATCTAGAACTTTTTTCCCTCCAAAATTTTCTCCCAATCCAAATTCAAAATTCTTCCACATAACATTGAGTTTTTCTTCCATATTCTGGTTCTATGATCTTGATTTAGTGCAGATCCAACTTTGTTTTGAAGGATTCGTGTGGAAATCAAGCATGGCAAGTTCATGAAGGTGAAGATGGAGTTTCAAATTTGAGCAAGATCTAAACATCTCCAGGCCTTAATTTTAACTTTAGGATTCATAACAAGTGTTCAGGAGTGGATCTACACATGTGCCAAGCCTTGAATCTGCTACTGCCATTGTTGGAGCATCAAGAGGTCAAAATTTCGCATCTCTTAATTCCTATTTTTATGCACATAATCTTGTAGTTCGTTGCTTGCTGATTCCGCTGATATAAAGAACATGAAATTTGGTGCAATATTCATGGAGTTATGGCAAATTAAAGTTTGTAGATCCAATACTTCTTCTCTTCGATTCTTGAAATATATGATGAATTAGAGTAAAATAATGGTAGATTTAGATTCCTCATGTTGCAAGCTTTCCATTGGTGTATGAATTTTAAAATTCTGGAAAAAAATTTCGTTGTGAACAGTAACAACCACCGTCTTCATGAAGAAGACGGTGGTTTCCGCCACTAGCGTCCACCTAGCGTCAGCATAGCGTCCGTTCCTGCGTTTTGGCTAGGGCACTAATGAAACGAAGTCGTTTCTTCAGCGAGCCTTCCCTCGCTTCGATTCCGGCTGGGCGCGTTTCCACAATTTCTTCATTTTATTTTATTTTCATGTTTTTTTCAATTTTTATTTCATTTTTTCCATGATCTTCAAAAAATCATAACTAATTGTACAATGATCCAAATAATTCCAGGTTTTTTCCTACTGATCCTTGAAATGTCTAGAATTTTATGGTTTTAATTTTGTGATTTTATCATTTTTGGAAATTAAAATGTGCTAGACTAATTGAACATGTATGCTTTGTGACATTGCCTCATTCATCCTATCATAAAATGCTCATACATGATCCAAATGCCATGAAAGTTTGCATGATGATTGTTAACATTGGCATTTTTTGATATTGTCTTCACTGTTTGGGACACATGTACTTTAGGTGTGACAATTTGTGTCACACAATTGGATGTCTTGCCTATGCATTTTCATTTCCATATCAATTGAACTTTGATGATGCTGATTTTTGGTATGATGATTGTATTGGACATGTTGTATGCTCATGAAAATTTCCAGAATTATTTAAGTCATTTCTGTTTTGATATGGAATTTTGATTCATGATGATCATTTGTGTGCTTTGAAATTGTCTTTGTCTTCTATTGCTCATTACATGCCCTTGCTTAATGATTTTGATTTGGCAATTTTTATGACATGTTCTCATTTGATTAAGGATGCTTCGTGTTGAATATCCATTGCTGTTTTGACTTTTTACTCCACCTTTGACCCTAGGCTTTGTCCTAGGGGTTTGAACTCGCATTTGAGTTGTGCATTTCAGGTTCAAGCTTCTAGTCTTGATGGATGATGTTGATCTCATAAATTGAGATGCAAAATGATGTGTTCCACTAACATTTGTTGTTTTGTAGGTTCTTTGAATGATGAAGCAATTTGAGTTGCTTTCCTCTTATGCCTTGTATTGTTTGTCTGTCTGTTGAGATCTATTAACTGTTGTCTGTTTGTCTAAATACTATACTGATTGTTTGGTTGTTTACACAGGTACTTTAGCCGTATTAACTCATTATTTGAGTTGCTTTGCTTTGCTTGTGGTTGGCATACCACTTAGGTAACTTCCTATTCTCCATGTAGTCTGGAAGACCTGTCATGTTATTTTGGCAGGCACCTGTCTGAAGCCCTCCTTAAGAGGCGATGTTTGTGGTTGTTTATCTTTGTGCCTTGTACGTTCGAAGACGTCCTAAGTGAAGAGGCATTGGCAGATAAAAGGGATGTGCAATCCATCCCCTGCTATTCAGTTGTGTCTTTCATCCTGCTCACACCATATGTTAATGCACTTTGAATAAAAACCCAAGATCTTGTTGTGTCAGTCATGTGGAATAGAGTCCCACATTCTGGACTCCCACACTTTCATTGTTTCAAGCTCTCCCAGGCCAGGGATAAGAGTTGTGAGGTCTTACCCTCATTCCCATTTCATCTGCTGCACCCTAACTCTCAATGTTAGGGTTAAGAGCCAACAACACCCTTTTCCAGTTGGCTTGTTTGTCGAGGTTGATTTGACCCCTTGACTAAAGCCTAGCCTTGTATGAGCCACTTGGTTGCATATAGTGTGTGTGCTTGCTCTCTTGTGCTTGTGTTTCCTTATGTGCTGTTTAGGATAGCTTGCTCCCTATGCAAGTTAGGTTAGGTAGAGACCTCAACATAGGGATCGTATGCATGACAACTTCTACGCTCGAGTCGTAGTTTCCCTAGTAGTCTGTTATCTCCCTAGTCTCTGGTTAGGATAGAAGTTTTTTCCCTATTAAGGGGAACTACGTCGCCCTGATCCTCATACAAGATGAGGTACGTAGGCAGGACATGAGCTGATCTCTCTGGGCGCCCTTTTTTTTTTCTTTGTCAACCCTCTTGTGTGTTTGGAGTCTGATGTAAGTCCAGCGATTGGCAGTCGGTTTCCTGTGTGTGGTTGTGTGTTTGGAGTCTGACGTAAGTCCAGCGATTGGCAGTCGGTTTCCCGTGTTATGTGTTTGTTTGCAGTCTGACGTAAGTCCAGCGATTGGCAGTCGGTTTCCCGTGTTGTGTGTTTGTTTGGAGTCTGACGTAAGTCCAGCGATTGGCAGTCGGTTTCCTGTTTGAGTTTTGTTTGGCGTGCGTTAGCCGAGCTACGAGTGCTCTGATTCTTCCTCTAGTTAGAGAAGATACGTATGCATAGGATGCGATATCCTAGCGAGCACGTTTCCCGTTATCCCCGAACTACGTCGACTCTGATGTTTGTGTCTAACAAACTACGTAGGCCGAGGATGCGATATCCTGCCGAGTCCGCTTCTTCCGTATTTCATCTGTGTTTCCCTCCAGTGTGTGTGCAGTTTTTGAGCAGTTTCTTTAGCAACCTTTATTCAATTCTTTCTGAGCGTGGATCCCGTCGAGTACGACAGATACGTAGGGGTGTTAATACCTTCCCTTCGCATAACCGACTCCCGATCCTTGCATCTCTGGTCGTAAGACCATTTCCTTTCCAGGTTTACTTCGAGCATTTCCTTTCCCTCCTTTTGGGATAAATAACGCACGGAGGCGGCTCTGTGGCTTTTCCCGCCGGTTTTTCGCATAATGCGACACCAGTCTAGCTTTTCGGCGTCTTGTACGCAATAGTCTTTCTGGTTCTGCGTCAAAAAGAAATTCAGCTGAGACCTTACCTCGCATACAAAGATTAGACAATTATTATAATTTATAAACAAAACAATACTACAGAGAAATAAAATTTTAGTTGCAGAGAAACAAAATTTCAATTGAATTATTATTCAACTTATACTTTGGCAATCCCCGGCAACGGCACCAAAAACTTGATCGGTAAAATAGCAAGTATACTATTTGCACCAATGTAGTAATAAAATGAGAGTTCTCCCGAGTATCGATCTCGAGGACTGCGTAATAGGTATAAATCTTTATAATGATTCCATTAAACAAAAGATCATACGGGGTTGTTGATTGTTTTCAAAATGATAAGAACAAGAATACTTTACACAAAGCATATGAAAAGTTGTTAAAAGATATGAGAAAGCATGCTAAGGCAAGATGTGTGAATTGCTTAGTACTACACTACCTCCACATTATATAACATCTACGTAGTAATTATTCAAAATCGATCCTCAAGAATTATTTTCTCTAATACCTTAGCCGAAAACCATTAACAGTCAATTTCAATCCTAATTCCTTAGCTATTCAAGATGACGTTAAGAAATACGCAATTGATCAAGAATTAACGGCTACTACGGTTTGATCCTTATTCCTAAGCGATTAAACCAAAGTATTATTATACAACAAGCGAGAAGGTTGTTTGTCCTTCCTAAACCTTAACCAGAGATCAAAATTTCATTTGTCTCATAAAATAAAGCATTAAAAACGTTGTATAATAATTTGAATTAAGAAAACATTGATGATCATAAAAACGTAGAAATAGTGTTCATACAGTAGCAATTCAGGGACACCCCCTTAGCAATGGATGGTTTAGCTTCTCATAATATTCAAAGACAATAAGTTACAAAATAGAGACATTACAATTCTTTGGTGATGAAGGTTGATCTTCAATCTCTTCCGATCTTGAAGATCTCTTCCGATCTTGAAGATCTCTTCCGATCTTGAAGATCTCTTCCGATCTTGAAGATCTCTTCTTCTCCCAACACCTTGAAAGCTTAGTTCTCCTTTCTGTTTATTCCTTGTACGATCCAAAAGTCCCATTTCTCTTTAGCAAAATGCAGACTAAATAGTTTCCAATCATCTAAAAACATCGTGGAATACAAAAACTGCCGTTCGGACTTACAAAGGGACCAAAATAATAAAAATAAGTAAATAGGGCGAATTGGCCAACACGGGCCGTGTCTGATGACACGGGCGCCCGTGTTGGCTCTTTGTCAACGCAATTCCTTTAGCTCTTGCTGACACGGGCTGTGTCAGCCCCCTGTTTTCTTGCTTCCTTAATCTCCACTCTGCACATGCTAACACAGGTCGTGTCAACTGACACAGACACCCGTGTCAGCCCCCTATTTTTGCCTTATCTTGCTTAGCACGATGTCCTTGACTTCCGTTCTTCCGTTACGCATCTTTCGGGCTTATTGTTAGACCTGGAAACCAAATAGAACTACCACAGAAACGCATAAAATGCGACAAAAAGAGATGAACAACTAATACAACATAAAACAAGCAGGAATTTATAAAATGCGATAAAACTTAAGAAATAAACTAAAAGAAAGAACCAAGTGTTACCGATTCTCGAAGATTCATGCTGGATGGATGATGAAAACTAAGTGAAAATGGTGACCGATCAGACATCGTTTCATTCTGGTGGCTATTGATTATTTCACAAAGTGGGTCGAATCGGCCTCATATGATAATGTGACCAAGCAGGTGGTAGTCATATTTATCAAGAATCAATTAATTTGCCATTTGTAAGACCCCAATTTTGACCCTAAGATCCCTCATGCCATCTCATCATATGCATTGGCTATGGGATCATACCTTGGCATCCTCCTTACCCGTCATTAATTGGGTTTGCATTGGGAGAGGTCACTAAGCATATTTGATTGTATAATACTTTGTTTTTCATTATTTACTAACCAAAATACCAAAAATATGTCAATGTATAGTTTGTTGCTTTTGTAGATAGTGTGTCTGTTCACCAATGTCTCATCAAGCTCATATCTAGGGTTTGAAACCCTCAATACCCAGAGATCAATAAAGAGATGGTTCACATTGGTTCTATACATCATATATGGATCCCCATGGCCTTAAAATATCATTTTGATCAAGAATTCATCAAGAGTTTGAAGCTTGTTTGCCTTGGAAGCCCTAATTCATCTAGGTATCTTGTGTGACTTCCTCAGCAAGTTTCTTCATCATTTGATCAAATATTTCAAGGGATACTTCATATTACATCATATTTCACATATATGGTCCTCCATGAGTCCCAAATATCAATATAATGTCAAGTTTGCAAGATGATTCATGATGGTTGACCAGAGAAAATCAACTAGTTAAAACTGGGGTTCCCTAGACCCTATATCCTACAATTTTTATCATATGAAAATTATTATAAGATCCAAGTTACTGCTTATGACATTCCAAACAACTTTCATGTTGAAGTCAAGAGCTATTTTTACTTGGAAAGTCACTTTTTATGGTGAAAGATTATAGGTCATTTTGTCTGAACCCAAGTTAGGGGCCCAACTTCCAAAGACCATAACTTGCTCAATTTTTATGAGATGAAAGACATTTAAGTACCATGATAAAATTAAAGATGTCTTCTCTAACTTTTATTCTTATAAGAAGTTCAAATTCAACTTGCAAATGCATGTCCCAAGAGGAAACATTATAGGTCATTTGGGGCCATTACCATTGAACAAGTGATTTTCCTCAACTTCTAAAATGAATAAATCCTTCATTCCAAATACAAATGAGGTCCAATTTGTGACCAAATTGAAAGGTTTTGAATGAGATACAACTTTGATGCAGGAACTTCTTCCATTTGAAGCCCATAGAAAAAGTTATTCAAGGTGGAAGAAGTGAATATTTGACTTGGTACAAATATGTTTGATTTTCCAAACTTCCACCTCAAAATTCATAATGATCCAAGCTCAAATGGAAAAGTGTTCACCATGAAATTTGTTCCCCTTGATCTCACCTTCTCAAAAAGTCTAAGATCATCTCATTTGGCCAAGAAATTAAGGACTTGCGCATGGGTTCTTTTCAAAGGATCATTTGGATGGATTTCACATTCAATTTTCAATCTCCATTACATAAGTACATGACATGATTTCAACATTGTACATTGGTGATTTTGGACCTGATAACATCATTTGATGGGCCTATCACACGCCCATGCAAACATGTAAGGAAATTGCTAAATTTGGCAAATTTTGGAAGTGTGTGAAAATAAAATGCAAGGCCTATAAATATAACCCTCTTGGCTCAGAATTAAGGACCTCATGCCCAAGTTTTGAACCTGTAATCCAAACCCTTACCATTAAAGGATAATCTTGAAGGTTTTCATTTTAAAATTGAGCTTCAAATCCCATTCTATTTTGAGATTGAAACTCCAAGAGTCCAAGCTTTTCTTTGATCCAATTCATCTCCTATAAGCTTCTGAAGCCAATCCAAAGTCAATTGGAAGCAAGATCAAGCAAGTTCGAAGCTCACTCGAAGGTGATTTTCCAGAATTTGCATCTCTTTGATTCTCTCTTAATTCTTCACTATTCATTGTGAGTTTTGGTTGGCTGGAGTCCTACCAATGTAGGCAACAAGATTGAGTTGCTTTGAGGTCAAATCGAAGCAACTCAGTTCATGATCCTCAAAATTCAAATCCTTGTATCTTTCTATATACTTGGAATTGGAAAAAATTGAGGATAAATTCGAGCTCTTGAGCATTTTTCCTTTAAATACATGTCTTTGTTTTTCATTTCTATGGTGGTTTATGGTGGACCAGTCCGGTGAGGTCCACCGGAGAAGAAGACCGAAGCCCTAGCTCTAGTGGTGCGTTGGCACCTTCCAAACCATCTGATCCTTTTAAAATGTTTTAATCTCGACCCTTGGTTCTGATTATCATTGGTGTGGTGCATTGACTCAGGTCTTTGGTGGAACGCGCGCGCTTGACCATTAGATTTGCCACCTTAATTAATGAGGGAGATCTGATGGCCCTTATTTTTTTGTATTTTCTGAATTTCCATTTAATCCACTTATTTTATTTAATCCATAGAAATTTCATTTTTAATTCAAAAAATATGGTACTTTCACCAAAAATATTTAATTATTTTTCTCTTTCATACTCTAAATTAAAGTTATTTTTTGGATTAATTTTCATATTTTTCATGAATTAAATGTTTTTGTGCATATTTTTAATTGTTTAAATATACTTCTGACTTTTCAAAAATCATGAATTTTTTTATCTAAGGTCCTTTGACCTTGCTTGACCTAGGATAAATCTATTGGCCATTTATTTGGTGTTTTGAAGAGATTTTAGGTTTTGACCAAATTAAATTGTATTTTAATGTATTTTTAATTTAATTTTTTCATTGATTAAATGTGTAAAAATTATGTTGAGCCATTTTTTTGGTCTTGGGATGTTTGAGTATTTGTTTGGGCCTTGGTCAAGGTTGATTTGACTTTTGTTGGATTAAAACCATTGGATTTAGGAGATTGATGAAATGTACATTTCATCTCCCAAAATGAATGAATTATTTTAATTTGATAAATTCCTCCCATGACCAATTTGTGTTTCTCTCATTCCCCCCCCCCCCCTCTTCATCTTCATCCCTATTCTTTTCCATTCCCTAATTTGACTAATGAAATCTCTAATGTCTTAAGGCTAATTGGTTCATCAATGACCTTGTGTCAGATGAACCAATACAAGTATGACTAAGATAGGTCCATCCCTCTTGATCTTTTCTTTTAGTGTATGGTATGCTTTAGGAGTTTGGTTCACTATACCAAATCTCTAACATGCATTAACACCTAAGTTTTTATTGCCCGGTGTCGCAACGCGCAAAAAAAACAACCGGCGAAAAAGAAACAGAAGAGTCGCCACCGTTCGTTATTTATCCCAAAGGAGGGAAAGGAAACGATCGAAGAAAACCTGAAGAGAAGGAAAAGACAAGGTCTCGCAACCAAATCTTGGGTTCGGGAGTCTATTATGCGAAGAGAAGGTATTAGCACCCTTACGCATCTGTAGTACTCTACGGGATCCACTCTTGTTGTTCTAGTCTAAAGGGTGTAGGTATGTCTAAGGTACTATCTGCTAAAAGAAAGGTCGAAAGAAAGTGACTCACAAGGATATCGCATCCATTGCCTACGTATCTCATCTGAACATGAGAATCAGAGTCTTCGTAGCTCGGCTACCTATGGGTTAAAGAGAAGTGTGCACGCTAAGACATCACGTCTTATGCCTACGTATCTCATCTGGAATGAGAATTAGAGCAAACCGTAGTTCAGCTAACTACGGGAACAAAGGTCTCGATTGCAACTAGGGCAAGAGAAAGGGAAGGTCTCGATCGCAACGAGGGCGAGAGAAAGGAAAGGTCTCGATCGCAACGAGGGCGAGAAAAAGGAATCGCAACAAGGGCGAAAGCAAACAAGGATTAGTTGTTAGTCGTCAGTAAAAAAAAACTCTGCAAGACATCGCATTTCGTGCCTACGTATCTCATCTGAACCTGAGAATCAGAGTTGTCGTAGTTCGCCTAACTAGGGGTTAAGGATTGCCAACTGAACATGGACTTACAAAAGAGGACACCAACTTTGTCAAAGGAAAGTGGGTAATGTGTTCAACGTCCTAGCAGTAGGTGTCGCAGCTCGCTGAATCGAGTCTTAGGCAGTTACCTCTTTGCAATAGAACGGATTGACATGCAACAAGATCGGAGACGTGCGGAAGGTCTAAAAGTGTGGAAGCTCTGCCCTAGAGTTATCATGCAATGTGGACCTATGTGTTAGGATTTACAAAGGGGAACATCTACCTAATGTTAGCATGCAAAGAATAAGGGAATTCTACCTATGTTATCATACAAAGGGTTCTACCTAATGGGTGCTACCTAAACGGAACAAGAGTCGACGGATGGAGCAAGGAAAGGAGCCACAGATAAGGGTAAATGGTGATGCCTGAGGCAATTGACTTACAGGTAGATGGCGATGCATGAAGCAATCAACTTACAAGAGGATGGAATGAATGCGTGCTGGTTCTGTTAAGTGTTGAAAATGATTACTCGATGTTGGATCGAGCTTTTGATCTTGTTTTGAAATGATTATCGGATGTTCGTTTTAATTCTTATATTAACAAATGAATAAAGAATGAAAGAATAAATATTATACACTTTATGGGAGAGGGGTACATTTGTTATGAATGGGGATGGTTCATGGCAACCAAACAATAAGAATATATGCCTCAATCATCATACAAGTAGGCAACAGTTATCAATCAAATCAGATAAGTAAACAAGGTATATAATCAAATCAAAGAATCAAAGAATGAAATAATGGAGCATTAAACAATGCATGGGGAGTATGAACATGTTAAACCATCAAGCAATAGTATGCATGAATGAAAGAAACAAGTATAACAGATAACATATGAATCAGACAGATGAAAAGATGCACACAAGGGTCTACTGAAATGATTTAATCAAGAAATGAGGTAAGGATAAAATAAAATCAAGATAAAAGGCCTATAATACATGGCATATGAGATGAACAAGGGAGGATCAAAATATCTCTTCAATTGCCATAAGCAATCCCTAAGTCAAACATCAATCATAAATAAGTCAACTGAAAATTCAAGCCAACTTAATAATTATCAAATAAATAGCAAATTAATCAAGAAAATTATGAAAAATTAAACTCAGTAAGGTGGGGTCAGGACATCATCATCCCCCAAAAAGATTTCAAAAATAATGAAAATTGGTTCATGAATTAATTGAAATAAAACAAAAGTCAAACCAAAAGTCAACCAACAAGACTAGGTTAAAAATAAATCAAGAATAAATAGTAAATTAATCAAGAAAATTATGAAAATTTAAACTAAATAAGGTGGGGTCAGGACATCATCATCCCCAAAAAGATTTTAAAAATAATGAAAATTGGTGCATTAATTAATTGAAATAAAACAAAGGTCAAACCAAAAGTCAACCAACAAGACTAGGTTAAAAATAAATCAAGAATAAATGGCAAATTGTGAAATAAAAATACAAGAAAAGGTCAGGTTGACCATGAGACAGTGGTCAACCTTCATCCCAAAAATCAGAAGCTAAAAATAATTCTAAGTTATGAAAATAAAATCAATAAAAAAATGTATGCTAAAATGAACCATTTAGAATTAATAATTAAAATAAAATATTAGTATTAAATAAATACGAAAATAAAAATCAAATAAAATTAAATAAGGCACCAAGAAAAATAGAAAATATTTTTGGATAATTTTATGGACAAAGAAAATATTTTATATGATTAAAATCAAAACAGAATAAATGTGAATTAAAAAAGAAAATGAAAAGAGAAATGAATTAGTACTTAATTGAACTGGGAAATAAAATAGGCGCTCATGGGCCATGCAAAGTGGGGGTCTGGAAAGCAAGGTCCAAAAAAATTAAATCCAGGGCGTGACACAACTTAAATAACGTTTTAATAAAATAAATCATGTAAACATTGTATCAATTGGTCACATTAGTTTAAGTGACTAAAAGACAAAAACGAGCTAGCGGCCAGGATTAAAACATAAGCCTTGGATCTAATGGTCCTCAAGATGACACGCGGTCATATTCTTCCACAAACCAAACCCTAATGCCATGCAAATACGAAAATACAGTGGTTTTCTTCCAACTTCAACAACAAAATGCGAGCACCATATGGCATCAAATGACATGAAATAAAGCCCAGGTTTCAAGTATGAAATGCAAGGTTTAACATGGTGTCCTTGTTTGAGTAAAGTGATGGCTTAATCATGGAGAAATATTGACAACAAGATGACAACATGGCCACGAGCATAACATAAACTAACAACACAAATCCATAACATGAACATTGCCTCATGTTGAGGGCTTCAGAAATGAGCACAAGCATATGGTTATCATGAAAATGAGCATGAAGCAAGCATGGTAAACAACATGGAGCAAGCATAATGATGAGCATAGTAAGCAATACATGGCCATGGAAGAGGAGTAATAGAGTTTACCTAGTGGAAGCTAGGTCCACTGCCTCTTGATTGTGGAGAAAGTGGAAGAAGAAAGGTGTTGCCTTGATGCTTCAAGAAACTTCAACTTGAGAGCTTGATGAGAAAGAATGGAATCTGACCTTGCAATGAAACTTGCCTTGCTTGCTTGCACGAAAATTCACAATGCTTGCCTTCATATTTAGGGTTTTAGTGCTTAAATATGTGGGTCAATAAATCCTTAATGGGCTGACAAATGGTCTATTTTGGTCATGAGCAAAATGATGCAAAAGTGAGGTGTATGAGCAAGTTTCTTATTTTGGCAAAGTTTGAGTGAGTGGAAATGTTGTTGCATGGCCAAATGAGGTAAAAAAAATGTGGGCTGTGTAATGCAGCATGACTTGGTTGGTTTGGTTTGGCAAGAAAACAGTCAAAAGGGGTGACTTTGAGGCCATGTAACTTGATGATCAAGTCACCAAATGATGAAATAATGCAAACAGTAGCAAGAACTCATGGAGCATGTCATCTTTCATGTTGAGCACAAATGGAAATGATGAACAAAAGAAGGTGAAAATTTTTGCAGATTTTTGGCAAGAAAACAGTCCAAAGGGGTGACTTTGAAGATTTTGAGACTTAGAAATTTTTCTAAGTGTCCTAAAAATATGTCCCACTTTAACTAAGCATAACTTTCTAAATTTTGATCCAAATGGAGCAAACTTTATATTTCTGGAAAGCTTGGAACAAGAGGAATAACTTTCATGTTGGAGAAAATTTGAAATGGAGCTTTTATCTTGAAGGAAAATGGGCTTAAAGTGAGTGCAACAATCATGAAAACTTGCCCTAAATGGAAAGTCAACCATTTCCAAATTAAGTAACCTTTCTAATTCCTGATTAAATGATGAATCCATGATCCAACCTTGATCAAATTTCACATGTAGGATCCCCTTGGCATGGATTTTGAGATCCCCACAGTTGACTTTTCCCAAACTGTCTGGTTCCCGATTCCAGTGATCAATTGAAGCACTTCTGGCTCAACTAAAAAGCTGATTTTTTGTATGTAAACCCTTGTGGACATATGGAGGGCCATGGAAAATTGTTTCACCCAAAGAATCAGAAATAAACTTAGATAATTGAAGCACTGCTTGCCAATGGATCTTTCTGAGATAATTGTGAATCTTCTTAGGCTAAGATGCCTCTCCAATCATGACATGGATGAGATCCTCTAATTCCAACCAAACATTGCATGTTGCAGGTAGCCATGAAAACCCTAGTTTCCTGATTAAATCCAGATGAACACTCTGATAGCTCTGAATCCTTCACTGGTGAACTAAGGACCAAAATAAGATACCTAGAGCCCTCTGAGACCTTTGAGACTTGTATACTTAGAAAATGAAGTCCAATTCTAAATGTTGCTTTGTGTGGGCTCTTTATGTTAAGGAGTGATCAATCAAAACCTGATTTCGATGTCACTAATGCAGTATGCAATGAGTATGACCTAGTATGATGCCAATCAAGTGTAAAACATAATCCCATGCTTCCAGGAAAAAATGAAGGGTAAATTTTGGGGTATTACAGATTCCCCTATTCAATCAACTAGAGACCCGAAAGGAAGATAACAACGGCTTTCACACTTTCGAGGTATCAAGGGATTGAATAGAATAAAAAGCCCGAAAATTTACACTGAAGTGAAAAATGAAGTAATAATGCCTGTCAGAATCGGAAAAGAGGTGGTCTTGATCTGAGCATCAACAAAGAATCCGTCTGGTATGGTGAGAGTCGGTCTGAACACCGAAAAAGAATGTTAGCCTGAATACCAAAATAAATGGTAACACATAAATTATCATGGCCTGAATGTCGCTCATCAATCTGAATACTGGAAATGACCTCGATCTGAGCATCGGAAGATACTAGATTATCAAACATCGGTCTAAACACCAAAAAACTGGCCTGAATGCCACTTCGGTCTGAATACTAGAAACTGGCCTGAATGCCACAAGTTGCATCGACCTGAACGTCGGAAACTTCTTCAATCTGAACATCAGAAAACTGGCTTGAATGCCACTTCGGTCTAGATACCGGAAACTGGCCTGAATGCCACAAGTTGCATCGACCTGAACGTCGAAAACTTCTTCGATCTGAACATCGGAAAACTGGCCTGAATGCCACTTTGGTCTGAATACCGGAAACTGGCCTGAATGCCACAAGTTGCGTCGACCTGAATGTCGGAAACTTCTTCGATCTGAACATCGAAAAACTGGCCTGAATGCCACTTCGGTCTGAATACCGGAAACTGTCCTAAATGCCACAAGTTGCGTCGACCTGAACGTCGGAAACTTCTTCGATCTGAACATCGGAAAATTGACCTGAATGCCACTTCAGTTTGAATATCGGAAAACTTACCTGAATGCCACTTCGGTCTGAATACCGGAAATACATGCCTGTCACCATTGGCAGAAATAGGGAAAATGATAATTGAGGCGGCGTGTGGGCCAACGACCCCTGCTGGGAATGATAAAGGATAAGTTATGAACAAACTTCAGTTTTAGTACTGGAAACAAAACTTCTGGCTTATCACTTGGGATACCGAGAATGTCTTATGCTTTACATGCGTATGTTTGAATTTTTGAATGGCGTAATGCTTCATGAAAATGGAAATGCTACGCGATTTGGGAGGATGCAATGCGATATGATTCTACATACAGAGATGCGAAATGCCAGGTTAGAGGGAACGCCAAGCCGAGGCAAGGAATTCTGCTGAGGAAAAGATCACAATCTTCTGGACCCTGGCAATGTTGTTGGAGATACACAGCACAATGAACTCTGTGGGGAAATGAACAGCCACGTGGCGTTCTGGCGACAACAAAATACTGAGACTCTGACTAGGGAGAGAATGGCACTGAAAGCTTGCTGCTGAGGAAGACGACAGTGGTTCTGGCAACCATAATCTGCGAGAGAGACGACTCAGCAGGGGAAGCAAACACCGATACGGTGCCGAGACTCTTTTTCAAGGAAGAGACCATGGATCTAGCATCGAGATCATCGATCTGGCATCGAACTCTGAGGAGCAGCCGCTTCTGCTGGGAAGATACAGTCTGACACTGTCGACTCTACTGGGGAGTGTATAGTCTGAAACAAACTACTTGGGGAAGTACAGTAGTGAGAACCTACTGGGGATTGAAGAATCCAATGCTTGGACCAACTTTGCAGGGATAAGATACCAAATACCAACTGTTGAAGAAAAAAATTCGCGATCATCTGCTGGGAACCTTAAGGAAATTCCCCGAGTGTACCTGTTCTGAATAGACGATCCAAAGCGCTTATGTTTCATGATGCAATGTTTATCAAAAATTCGGACATCATTTTCGCAAACAAAACAGTAAAATGAAAATGAACACAAAGATATACTGAATAACATGATTTTATTGATTGAATGGCCTCTGAATAGGCATTTACATCAGGAAGCAATCCCTGGAAAGAGGTAATTGCACAAAAGATAAAAATAGAAATTAATCTAATGGCAATGTGAAATGGATTTTTATCGGGTTCCAATTCTGCTATGACTCGCTCGTCTTCAAGATCCTCCAAATGATCAGCTTTCTGAAAAAGGTGATTGGACTGTTTCCTATCCTTCAAAAGTTTCCAGTTATCGACACGATATGAGATTCAGAACTACTCAGAACACAGTCATTCGCTTAATCCCTAACTTTTGGCTGGATCTCCCTTTCGGGTTTTCAATCCAACGGGATACCCATTTTTGCCTAAGTTGCCTTTTCAGGTTTTCAACTTACCGGGTGTACAATCTTTTCATTTTTTAAATCCCTAACTTTTGACCGAACCTTTTTCATTTTCTTGGTTCGCCGGGATGCCCATTTTTTTCCTGGACTATTCTTTTTTATTATCCAACGGGTCTATTTTATGCGAAGTATTTTTTAACTGCGTCTGAGTTCACAGGGGAAGTGAAGTCTTCACCATCCATAGTTGCAAGCATTAAGGCTCCACCATCAAAAATCTTGGTGACAATATATGGTCCATCATAGTTAGGAGTCCACTTGCCCTTGTGATCTGTCTGAGGAGGAAGGATCCTTTTCAACACCAAATTTCCGACTTGGAAGCATCGAGGACGCACTTTTTGATCAAAGGCTCTCTTCATCCGACTCTGATACAACTTCCCATGACAGATGGCTGCCATTCGTTTCTCTTCGATTAGACTCAACTCATTCAATCTTGTCTGAATCCATTCAGCTTCGTCTAACTTGACATTCAACAGGACTCTTAGAGAAGGAATTTCCACTTCAACAGGTAGTACTACTTCCATACCATACACAAGGGAGTAAGGGGTTGCCCCGGTAGATGTACGTACTGAAGTACGGTATCCATGCAAGGCGAAGGGTACCATCTCATGCACATCTCTGTACGTAACGACCATCTTCTGCACAATCTTCTTTATGTTCTTATTTGCTGCCTTAATAACACCGTTCATCTTAGGGCGATAAGGGGAAGAATTGTGATGCTGAATGTTGAAGTTCTTTCACAACTCCTTCATCATTTTGTTATTGAGATTCGAACCATTATCAGTAATGATTCTTTCGGGAATCCCATAGCAACAAATAATTTCTTTCTTAATAAATCGGGCAACCACATGTCTGGTGACCTTCGCAAATGATGTTGCTTCGACCCATTTGGTGAAATAGTCGATAACAACAAGGATGAAGCGATGCCCATTGGAAGCAGTCGGCTCAATGTTTCCATTCATATCAATGCCCAACATAGCAAACAGCCACAACGAAGACATCACATTCATAGGATTTGGCGGCACATGCACCTTATCAGCATAAATCTGGCATTTATTACACTTCCGAGCATATTTGAAACAATCAGATTCCATGGTCATCTAGTAATAACCCGCTCTCAACAATTTCTTAGCCATTACATGTCCGTCGGCATGAGTACTGAAGGAGCATTCATGAACTTCATGCATTAACATGTCCGCTTCGTGTCTATCCACGCATCTGAGCAAAACCATGTCGAAGTTCCTCTTATACAGCACATCGTCTTTGTTCAAGAAGAAACTTCCTGCTATAAGACCCCAATTTGTCCCTAAGATCCCTCATGGTCTCACAACATTGCATTTGGAAAGCCTCAAGGATCATAAGCATCTTGGTTCCCCTTGCCTTTGGGTGGGACCTCTTGTGAGTGGTTTAAGATCACCAAGTATGCTTGAATTGTATATTATTACTCTTATCATCTTTATTCACTAACCAAAAGCATAAAAATATGTCACTAACATCTTTTGTTTGTAGCTTGAGCAATCACAAGGTCAAGAGCTTCAAGGAGGTCCTCTGTGCAAAGATATGGTCAAGAGAAGATGAAAACAAGCATGGTAATGGTTACCAAAGCTCTCATCCATCAAATATGCCTCCCAAGTATCTCAATTCATCATTTTAATCAAAGCAAGTCAAAGGGTTTGAGGTTTGTCTCCCAAGGAAACCCTAATTCATCTGTGTATCAAGTGTGCTTTGCCCATGAAGCAATCTCAGCCCATGATCAAATACAATCAAGGGAAGTTCTTTAATTCATCATTTCATGCATATTTGAACTGATTTGAGTGCCCTCAATCATCAATTCATCAAGGTGTGAGCTATGGACTTGGAAAGTTGATCAGTCAATTCATCTGACTATTTTGAAATGTACTAAGACCCAACGTTTGATGTGTTTGTCAAATGGAGATGATCCCAAAAGAAAAAATGTTCTTAAGGACAATATGAACAACTTTCATGTTCATCAAAAATTGATTTGAAGCTTGGAAGGTCATCTCCCATTCCAAGACATTATATGTCATTTTGACTGAAACCCTAATTTTGGGTCAACTTCCCAAGGACATAACTCATTCATTTTTTATGACTTTTAGGTGGGATCAAATGCATTGGAAAGCGTAAACTGTCTAATTCAAATGTAATGTTGAACAAAATTTCAAAATCGCAAACGAAATACATGTGATAATAAAAAACATTATAGGTCACTTTGGACCAGATGCATTGAAAGGCAAAAAAGTCCAACTTCAAGTGCCCATAACTTCTTCATCAAAATTCCAAATGATGCAAACTTTAAGTCCATTTTGATTGTCATGAAAATACCTACAACGTTGATGTTGGAAGGTTTTCCATTTGAGGCTTGCATAATCAAAACAGAAGGGCTTGAAGTTGGACCAATTTGGCAAAATTCCCAAAGGCATGTTTTGCACTATGAACTTTATGGCCTATTTTCATAAATTTCCACACTCCAAATGAGGTTTGGTCCAACATAACATTTTTTCCTTATGTCAATACCTTTCCAACCATTACCCACATGCCTATGTCTCAATTTCTCAAGTCGCATTTTCGAAGAGGTGAAGTTTTAAGCTCAATTATGCATAACATGTTAAAATTCAATGCACAAGCTTATGCATTGCCAACTACACGTCCATTTCAAGTTGTTTGGTCATCAGCATGCAAATGCAATTGAGTTTGGGCCTTCTACATGATCATGCAAGCCCATGCAAGGAAAATCCACTTGCCATGCACACGAGGAAACTCACTTGCTCAGACAATTCCAGCTATAAATAGAGGTGCATACCTCCATCAAATCTCAACCTGAAGGCGCCTGATATGTTGCACAATTGAATCCCCAGCCATACCTAAAGGAACTAGTTCACATTTCTTCAAAATTTAAGATCTGAAATTCAACTGAATTTGGTTGAATCTTTAGATCTAAAGTTCCTAGACCTTCCTCATATGATCCACTGAACTTCTGTTTTGCAAAAGGAAGCAAGGAAATGAGCTCAAATCTTCACAATCAAAAGGTATGGTTCAACTGGTTTTTGCTTCGAATCTCTTTGTTCCTTGATCTATTTGCCTGGCCAATGTGTTTTCTGAAGTCCTCACTTGAGAGGCAAGCCAGTGGTGGCTTTGATTTTGTGTTTTAATGAATTGCAATTTATGTACCTGAATCTTCCAGCTCAGATTTCTTATTCCATAGAAAGTTTGAGTACAATTCAAGGTCACGGGGGAAATGTACATCACCCCAGCTTCATTTTGATATATGGATCGTGAGTTTTGGTTGAGTTTGGAGGACCTGCAACTCTGGCCGGAGCTTTAGTGCTCGCCGTAGAAGACGGTGGCGCTGGCCACCGTCCACCATGCCAGATTTAATCTGTACCATTGGATGCACCTCCCACGTTTTAATCTTAGCCATGCGTTTGGATTACTTGCTTTAAGGCCAGGTGTGACGCGTTTGACTTGGACTCACCATGAGCGCGCATCTCACATCTGTCTGATCAGCCACGTCAATTAATGAGGCTTGATCAGACGCCTGTGGTTTTTCTGATTTTCTTAAATTCCATTTTATTTTCTTTTTATTCCATTTATTTTCAAAAATTCATAACTTCTTCATTTTAATTCCAAAAAACATGGGTCCAATTGCATTCTTCTCCATTTTAATTCTAGTTTCTAAAAATGATTTTTAATAGTTTTTATTTTGTCATTAGATATTTTTTATGAGTTTCCTCTTTTCTAGTTATTTTTAATTCATTTTAAATAGTTTTTAATATTCAAAAAATACAAAAATATTTTTCCTAACCTATTTGAATGATGATGGATCTATAAAAATAGTTTCTGACTTTTAAAAATGCTGAAATTTTTTGTCAAACTTTGTTTGACCTTGTTGAACTTAGGATAAATCACTTGGACTTTTAAAAGTTGATTTGAAGTGATTTTGAAGTTTGACATTTCTTTATTATTTTAATTCAAGTTTATTTTGAATATTAAAAATGCCAAAAAATATTTTGTTCATTTTCTTGACCTCCAATCTTCATCTCACTTCTGTTTTTGATTGTTTGACCATGATCCTCAATGTCATTGGTCAACACTTGTTGATTGGTACATTCTTTTTCATCTAATGCACTTTATTCTTTCCACTTCCTTTTCCATTGTTCATCTCCTTCTTCTTCTTCTTTTTTCTTTTTGATCAATGAGTTGAAGGTTGATAAGTTAGCATTGATTAGGGAGACTTAATCTTCCTTGATTCAAATCTAATTCATCTTGATCAATTGATCAAGTGAATGGCTTTGCATTAAGGATAGGTTGTTTCCTAAACCATGCAAAGGACTTAAACCAATACAAGATCAATTCTCTTTTTTTCTTTTGGCATGGCAAGTTGTTGGAACTTGGTTCACTAATCAAGACTTCTAACTTGTGTTGTTGCCTACATTATTATTGACCGGCCTCAGATAGTTACGACTTCTACATAAATCCAATTACGATTTCTTAACATTGCGCTAAATTTGCCTTATGGCACATTAACTACTAACACTAATCATTAACCACTAACATTTACTTTTTGCACTTTACATTTATGCAATTTACTATTCTTGTACATATTATTCATTTGCTTTTTCCTTTGCTCACTTGGGCACATGTTTATGTTAATGCAATTTGCCTTTTTCTCACTTGAGCACATAATTGTGTATATACTATTGTGCTTGTGTTTTGTTTTGATTGTTGTGGACCAAATGCAAAGAAATGGACAAATGGACTTAGACTTTAGGACTTTCCCTATGCAAATTTGGAGTCAAAGAGCAACTAGGCATTGGGCCTTTAGAGTGCTATAAAAGTCAAAGAGAAACTAGGCATTGGGCCTTTAGAATGCTTAATGTTGAAAGATGACCTTGAAAGGACCAACTTCTAAACTCTTCTTGTCCATTCCTTGTTTGTTTTTGCTAGAATCTTCTAATATGTGTGTTCTTGTGCTAGGGATTCCAACTTAATCCAAATTGAGAAACCATTACCATGAGCTTCCAAAAGAGAGAGAGGTCCAAAATGTATTGAGGAGCTTTCCAAGGGTTCACTTGATTATTGATTGCTTGAGTTTATGCTTATGTGATTGCTTATTCCAAAGGATGAGAGCTACTTGGATCATAAATATGATCTCAAGAGAGGAACTCCATTATGGTCTTATTCTTTATCCTTCACCTCTTGTATGCTTAGGACTTTAGCCTTTCTTTTTCTTCTCTCCACTCTAACTTTAGCCAAAACTTTTGTGCAAACATTTAACACTTGTTTTCAACATTAGAAACCTAAGCCTTATGCTTTTGATTTTCAAACTTTCTTTTCATAACACTTATTTTGAATTGAACTTCTAAGCCAACTTTGACCATTTTGGTAAATACTTTTCATTGGTAAATATAACCCATTCAAATGCCTTTTTGTGGTTTCAATGGCCACTTTCTTAATCAAACTTTTCATAACCTTAGCTATTAGGTTTGAGTTATCCTTGAGGTAGATGTAATGCTCACCTATATCCTTAGTGATGGACAATGAGTATTCCATGCTTATTATAGGGTTAACCCCTCACTAGCATGCTGATGCTATCCTCACATGGTGGATTTGTGGTTTTAGGTTGAGTTTTCTCCCTTGGATAACAAAAGACCTTAAGGCTTTTGGATCAATCAATCCACTCACCCATTTTGAGATTTTTTTCCCGAACTACGAGGTTTTGATCCTAATATTTTTTAAAGATGCTACATAGGCAATGGGTTTATCCATCCAAACACAAAATGTAAATAACTTGTACATTCTCTTCTCATCTCTTCTATCATGTTTGCACAAACAAATTTTCATAGATTACCAACCTTACAACCAATGTGAAAAGGGCTCCCTAGTAGTACCTAGGATGTTTTGGGTGCCTAAAACCTTCCCTTTGCATGACCAACTCCCTTACCCAGATCTCTGACATTTTTACTAGTTTTTGATTCGATAAAACTTTTAGGTTGTTGTTTGCTTTCTAACCATTCCTTTGGATAAGTAGAAGTGCGGTGGTGACTCGACTTGTATGATTTACCTTAGATTTAGTCAATATCTCTAATGGTAACAAATACCCTGCTACAGAAAAGTGGCGACTCTGCTGGGGAGCTTATTGACCTAGTGGGTTTCGCCTACTTTTCATATTGTGCTGTATTGTGTTGTATATTGTTTTGTGACATATTTTTGTGCAATTTGGGATTACTGTATTGTATGTAATGATTGATTTGCTTGAATATTAATTCCTTGTATGCTTGGTGATCTTTGTGAGATGAGTTCTATACCTGAACTCGAGTGCACTTAGGATAAGAGAATGACATAGTCTTGTTGACTTGTGTGGAGTTATTCCTTAGCAAGTTGACTTGCAAGTCCATTCACTTGGTGGAGGTCACGTTGGGATCAATAACGTCACACAAGTAGTTGTGGTTAGACATTACTCTTTCCAATATAGACCTTAGAAGCCAAGGACCTTAGTTTACCAAGCCCATCTTGGCCTATTTTTAAGATGTAGTGCGAAAATCGTTCAAGTGTAAGATTTGATACGATTGTTATGCGATACTACACTCATAAGAGTCTCTCTTGTGAATATTTTTGGAATACGAGTAGTCGTTTCTCCGATAATATCCGAAAGATGGGATGATGACTATGGGAACCTCTTGTAGAACATGTTTGGCAGGTTAAACCCTAGTACACTCCCTTTGGGTGGTTCTAAACCGAGACTCCATGCTCGTGACTAGCAACAAACCCTTGATTCATGGTTGATCCGTTCATGTATCCTTAATATCAATGGAACTTGGGTGTTGATAAGGTGTAAACCATAATCCACCAAAATGGATGTTTGATATTAAGGATAATATGATCCATCCCATGACCTTTGTTTGGTGTGCTTTGCTTGATCCTTGAGTGTGATTGTTGCATCCATACATTCGTACACCCATTTGCATCCATATCATCAAAATAATAAGAAAATTTTCAAGGAACTTAAGAGGTCTATTTGCCAATTTCCAGACATGGAAAGACAAAGAAGGAATACAAAGAAGTACAGTTTCAGATAACCAGACTTGAAAGAACTAAGGAATTTGACATCCTATGTATTAGATCCCTTGGGTTTCAAAGCTTATTTTGGGAAGCTTCTTCCTCTTCTGACTACTCCGGTGGATGAAGGGTTGATGAGTGTATTGGTGCAGTTTTATGATCCCTTGTACCGTTGCTTCATATTTCCGGATTTTTAGCTTTTGCCCACGCTTGAGGAGTATGCCTATCTTGTGGGTATACCTATTCTAGACCAGTTGTCGTTCAGTGGCTTAGAGAGTATTCCTACTTCTCGAGAGATAGTTGACATGTTGCATATAGATGAATCTCTGGTTGGTGCTCATATGACTACCAAAGGTGGAATTCAAGGTCTCCCTTCTGAGTTCCTCATTGCTCAAGCTACTATGTATGAGAAGGCCATGAGTGAGGATGCCTTTGAGGCCATATTTGTACTTCTCATCTATGCGTTGGTGTTATTCCCCAACATCGACAAGTTTTTGGATGTGAACGCTATTAGGATTTTCTCTATTCTTAATCCCGTTCCTACTCTGTTGGGTGACACTTATTTTTCTTTGCATATGAGGAATGAAAAGGGTGGTGGTGCCATTGTGTGCTGTTTGCCTCTGTTGTATAAGTGGTTGATTTCTCACTTACCACAGACGGTCGCCTTCATAGAGAACAAGGGATGTGTACGGTGGTCCACGAGACTTATGTCTCTCACTAATGATGATATCTCTTGGTACAACCATGTGTATGATGGTGTGCAGATTATCGACTCTTGTGGTGAATTTTCCAATGTACCTCTTCTTGGTACATGTGGTGGGATTAACTACAACCCTGTTTTGGCACGTCGTCAGCTTGGGTTCCCCCTAAAAGATAAACCCAATAACATTCTGTTAGAAGGTGTGTTCTTTCAGGAGGGTAAAGATCCCCAAGGCTTGAAAGCTAGGATGGTCCGCGCTTGGCGCAAGATTCATAGGAAAGGAAGGAATGAGTTGGTTCCTAAGAATTGTGTCACTTTGGAGCCTTACACTGCTTGGGTTAGGAAGAGAGCTTCTGAGTACCTCATGCCTTACGAATATCCGAGAGCTACACCTTTGGTTATGGCTGGGCCTTCAACCCTCTCTGACCAAGGAGTAGAGGAGTTGAGAGACGAAGACCGTTCACGTGCTTGGATCCGTGAACGAGAAGAGTTGCTTCAACAGATCAAGGAGAAGGATGCTCTGATAGAGTTCCTCGAGCATCAGGTCATTGATGATCCTAATGATGCATGGACTTCCCTACTTCCTCAGTCTTCTAGGTTCTAGAAGAGGAAGTACGATTGACTCGCCAAGGAGAAGGCAGATATGGAGGCAGCCTATGAGGAGGAGGTGAAGAGGCTTTGTGCATCTTATCTTCCTGTATCCCGAGCTTTAGATGATTGTTTTTAGGATCCATAGGATGGTCATTTTCCTTTTTTCCTTGTATTGGGTTACCAATGTTGTACTTCTTTGGTGTAAAAATATTTCCCAGATATTATTGATGAGATGTTTCCCAAAAAGAATGTAATATTTCCCAAAATTCGCAAGTAGAACTCTAAAGTTCCTCTAAAATAAAAAACAAATCATATGCACAAGCATTGCATGCATCATGTGCATAAGCAGGTTTTGCTCTAGGCTTCTTGTCCTATGGTCTAACTCAGTGTTCTTCATTTATTTAAAAGAGAAGCTGACTCACCGGTACTACTCTCGAGCCAATTCTTCGAGACTGATGGATCATTTGGAATAAGAGAACCGCGAGCTGAAAGAGGAGGTAGCCAGATTGACTGCCCTGATGGAGTCATTCTTGGCTGCCCAGAGCCAGTCCTCTCCAACACCCTCAACTCCTCCCCAGAGGACGATCATTTTTGAGATCGTAACTTCTACTGTGCCTGCTGCGACAACTCATTTTGCATCATCTATGCCAACCGGGTTCCCTTGGGGAATGCCTGCCAACTTCATGCCAGAGGGTTTTGCTCCATCTCTTGCTTCTTTGCCGGCATCTAGGCCGGTCATGTCCGTGCCACCTCCTGTCGTGCATACTTTACCAAGGGTTGAAGATACCATCTACCATTCTGAGCCATCTGAGGGCCCAGACGTTTATGAGAAGATGAACGACATGAAAGACCAATTCCTTGAGCTTCGTAAGGAACTGAAGACTTTGAGGGGGAAAGACCTCTTTGGTAAAAGTGTTGCTGAGTTGTGCCTTGTGCCTAACGTGAAGATCCCTATTAAATTCAAAGTGCCTGACTTTGAGAAGTATAAGGGAAACACATGCCCTCTCAGTCATCTTGTGATGTATGCTCGCAAGATGTCGACACAAACTGATAATGATCAACTTCTCATCCACTATTTCCAGGACAGTTTGTCCGGTGCCGCTCTCCGGTGGTACATGGGTTTGGAGAGTTCGAACATCCGCTCTTTCAATGATCTTGGCGATGCCTTCGTCAAACAATATAAATATAATGTGGATATGGCTCCTATTAGGGACCAGTTGAGGGCGATGTCCCAGAAAGAGAAAGAGACCTTCAAAGGATACGCCCAGAGATAGCGCGAATTGGCAGCTCAGGTAGTGCCACCCCTTGAGGAGAAAGAGATGACCAAGATCTTCTTAAAGACCTTGAGCTCGTTCTATTATGAGAGAATGATAGCTAGCACTCCCTCAGACTTCACCGAGATGGTGAATATGGGGATGAGATTGGAAGAAGGGGTCCGTGAAGGACGCTTAACTCGAGATGAAGGCTCTTCAGCAAAGAGATATGGAAGCTTTGCAAAGAAGAAAGAGGGAGAGGCGCATGCTGTGTCTTCCCATGTCAAGAGAAGACCCTCTATGAAGAGAAAGATTGCTCGCCCAGTCAATAATCAGCATCAGGTGGCTAATATTCAGGGAGCTCAACATTATCAGCAACCGCCGCAAACTCAGCAATATCAGCAACAACAACAGCGTCCACAACAGCAGGCCTACCAGCCTCGAAATAACAATAATGCCAGCACCAGCTATGAGAGGAAAATGGTCACCTTTGATCCAATTCCGATGACTTATGCTGAACTCTATCCATCTCTGATCGATAGAAAGTTAATCACTCCGCGAGACCCTCCCATTGTACCTGCTAACCCCCAATGGTGGTACAAGCCCGAGCTTCATTGTGTGTATCATTCCGGTTCTCCCGGACACGATGTGGAGAATTGTTATCCCTTGAAGACCAAGGTGCAAGACCTTGTGAGAAGCAGGATTTTGTTTTTCAAGGACGTAGGTCCGAATGTGAAGAAGAACCCATTGCCCGAGCATGGGAAGTCTGTTAATATGGTCCAGCCTTGTCCTGGCAAGTACAAAGTTAAATATGTCAGTCATATCCGGCAATCATTGATTGAGTTGCATCGCTTGCTGTGTGATTATACACATTATGAGCATGACCATGATAGATGCAGAGTCTGTTCTGTCAATCAGAGAGGATGTCGCCAGGTGCATCGAGATGTTCAAGAGATGTTGGACGAGGGAGTCATCGAGATCCTTCAAAATAGAAATGTTGACGAAGATGAGCTCGAAGTCAACGTAATTTCTCCAGTATTCCGGATACTTGAGCACACTGTCATCAAGTATGATGGTAGCAAACGCCATCCAAAATATTTGTGTTATCACTACTATTGAATTCAGAACCACACCGGGAGGCTCTGCAAAAGGTGTTGGATGTGGCGTATGTAGATCACGATGTCATGCTAGAATAGTTTGATAGCATTGTTGCAAATATCACCGCTTGTAACAATTTGAGTTTTTGTGACTCTGATCTCCCTGAGGATGGAAGAGACCACAACTTGGCATTACAGATATCTATGAGTTGCAAAGATGACGCCATGTCCAATATGTTGGTGGACACTAGGTCATCGTTGAATGTATTACCGAAGACCACTCTCGCGAAGTTGTCATATCAAGGGCCTCCCATGAGGCAGAGTGGGTAGTTGTGAAGGCTTTCAATGGGTCTCGCAAAACTGTGATTGAAGAGGTTGATCTCCCAGTCAAAATCGGACCAAGTGGTTTCCAGATTACCTTCCAGGTTATGGACATTCGCCCATCATATATCTGTCTCTTAGGCAGACCATGGATTCACGAGGCAGGCGCCGTGACATCCACCCTACACCAGAAATTGAAATTTGTAAAGAACAGGAAACTGGTAGTAGTAGGGGGAGAAAGGGCTCTCCTAGTTAGCCATTTATCTTCCTTCTCATACATAGATACTGAGGATGAAGTTGGAACTCCGTTCCAAGCTTTATCTATTGCTGAGCCTGTTGAGAAGAAAACTCCTTCATTTGCTTCCTATAAAGATGCAAAGTTGGCCATTGAGCATGGTGCAACTGCTGGATTGGGGCAAATGATTGAGTTAGAAGACAACAAGTCCCGGGCTGGCATAGGCTTTTCTTCTGGGGTCTTCAACAAGCAAGGTTTGTTCAAGAGTGGAGGTTTCATCCACACTGGTCAAGACGAAGAGGCTGATGCCATTTTGGAAGAGGACGAAGAGGATTCTGGCAACTTCGTTATCCCTGGAGGGATCTGCAATAATTGGGTCGCTGTGGATATTCCAACAGTTATCCATAAGTCAAAGTAATGTTCATTATGTTTGAAAACCCTTCTCCCATGCCAAAAGGAGAAGTGATAACATTGTTGGCGCATAAATGCAATGATACTTTCATTCAATAAATTCATGTTAAATGTTTGTTTTTCCAATTACTTCCCCTTTTCGCTTTTTTCATGAAATTGTGATCACATAAAACCCTAAAAAGATAAAATAAAATAAATCTTTTCATCTACATAATGATTTGCCTTGCTTGAATTCTAAAAGCTTTTTATATCCAAAATCATTATGCAGGTTGATCAAACCCATTGAACATAATGATCCAACACCATCTCCCAACTTTGAATTCCCTGTATTTGAGGCGGAAGAAGATGATGTTGAAGAGATTCCTGACGAGATTACCCGTCTACTTGAGCATGAAGAGAAGATCATTCAACCGCATCTTGAGAATTTGGAAACAGTCAACTTAGGGTCTGAAGATTGTGTGCGAGAGGTAAAAATTGGGGCACTCCTGGAAGAGTCTGTTAAAAAGGGGTTGATTAATTTGCTACGAGAATATTATGACGTCTTTTCCTGGTCATACGAAGACATGCCGGGTCTAGATACTGATATTGTGCAACATTTCCTACCTTTGAAGTCTGAGTGCATGCCTGTGAAGCAGAAGCTCAGAAGAACTCATCCCGATATGGCAGTAAAAATCAAGGAGGAAGTTCAGAAGCAAATTGATGCGGGGTTTCTGGTGACTTCTACGTATCCTTAGTGGGTGGCCAATATTGTGCCCGTGCCTAAGAAAGATGGAAAAGTCCGAATGTGTGTGGACTATATAGACTTGAATAAAGCTAGTCCAAAAGATGATTTTCCACTACCACATATTGATATGTTGGTAGATAATACAGCTAAATTCAATATCTTCTCATTTATGGACGGATTTTCCGGATACAATCAAATTAAAATGGCACCCGAGGATATGGAGAAGACAACATTCATCACACCTTAGGGAACATTCTGTTATCAAGTGATGTCCTTCGGTTTGAAGAACGCCGGAGCCACGTATCAACGAGCTATGACCACCTTGTTTCATGATATGATGCATAAGGAGATCGAGGTATATGTTGATGATATGATTGCTAAGTCGAGAACGGAAGTTGAACATGTAGAACACCCGTTGAAACTTTTTCAGCGTTTGAGGAAGTACAAGCTTCGTCTGAATCCCAACAAGTGTACATTTGGAGTCCGTTCCGATAAGCTATTGGGCTTTATTGTTAGTGAGAGAGGTATTGAGGTTGACCCTGTAAAGGTCAAAGCAATACAAGAGATGCCTGCGCCCAAAACTGAGAAGCAAGTCCGAGGTTTTCTTGGCCGCTTGAATTACATTTCCAAATTCATATCACACATGACTGCCACATGTGCGCCGATATTCAAGCTCCTCCGGAAAGATCAGTCCCACGATTGGACCGAGGATTGCCAAAAAGCTTTTGACAGTATTAAAGAGTATTTGTCTGAGCCTCCGATCCTGTCTCCGCCGGTGGAAGGGAGACCATTGATTATGTATCTAACAGTTCTTGAAGACTCAATGGGTTGTGTCCTTGGTCAGCAGGACGAATCAGGAAAGAAAGAGTATGCCATCTACTACTTGAGTAAGAAGTTTACTGATTGTGAGTCCCGATACTCAATGCTTGAGAAAACATGTTGTGCTTTGGCTTGGGCTGCTAAGCGCTTACGTCAGTATATGTTAAATCATACGACTTGGTTGATATCCAGAATGGACCCAATCAAGTATATCTTCGAGAAGCCTGCTTTAACTGGGAGGATTGCCCGTTGGCAGATGTTGTTATCTGAGTATGATATTGAGTATCGAGCTCAGAAGGCTATTAAGGGTAGTATCTTGGTAGACCACTTGGCACATCAACCGATTGAGGGTTATCAATCCGTTCAGTATGACTTCCCAGATGAGGAGATTTTGTATTTGAAAATGAAAGATCGTGATGAGCCCACGCTCGATGAAGGGTCAAAGCCTGGTTCCAGATGGAGTATGGCATTTGATGGCGCTGTAAATCAATATGGAAATGGTATTGGGGCAGTGATTATTACTCCCCAAGGCACACATTTTCCTTTTACATCAAGGCTAACTTTTAAATGCACGAATAATATGGCTGAGTATGAAGCTTGTATTATGGGATTGGAGGAGTGCATTGATCTTAGGATCAAACACCTCGATGTTTATGGTGATTCGGCCCTCGTTGTTAATCATATTAAGGGTGAATGGGAAACGAATCAGCCTGGCCTCATTCCATATAGGGATTATGCAAGGAGGATTTCAACATTCTTTACTGAGGTTGACTTCCATCATATTCCTCGAGATGAGAATCGGATGGCAGATGCTCTTGCTACACTTGCTTCAATGATTGTGGTAAGACTTTGGAATGAAGTTCCCAATATCACTATGATGCGCTTGGACAGACCAGCTCATGTATTTGCAGTAGAAGAAGTAAAAGATGATAAGCCATGGTACTATGACATCAAGTGTTTCCTTCAGAGCCAGATTTACCCGCCCGGGGCATCTGTGAAAGATAAGAAGACTCTGAGGAGATTAACAGGAAGTTTCTACCTCAATGGTGATGTGCTTTATAAGAGAAATTTTGACATGGTGCTGCTCAGATGCGTGGATATATATGAAGCAGACCTGTTGATGACTGAGGTCCATGAGGGTTCATTTGGTACTCATTCCAATGGACATGCCATGGCTAGAAAGATGTTGAGAGCAGGCTACTATTGGCTGACAATGGAGTCTGACTGCTGCAAATACGTGAAGAAATGCCATAAGTGTCAGATTTATGCGGATAAGATTCATATTCCTCCGACACTTTTGAATGTGATTTCATCACCATGGCCTTTCTCTATGTGGGGAATGGACATGATTGGCATGATAGATTCCAGGGGCAAGTGGACTCCAAACTACGAAGGGTCCATATGTTGTTAAGAGAGCTTTTTCAGGCGGTGCATTGATACACACAACTATGGATGGGGAGGATTTCACTCGTCCTGTGAATTCAGATGCAGTCAAGAAATACTTCGCCTAAAAATAAAAACAGAATGGCTCGCTAAGTTGAAAACCTGAAAGGGCGACTTAGGTAAAAATGAGCGTCTCGGTGGATTGAAAACCTGAAAGGGCGATCAAGGCAAAAGTTAGAGACATAAAAAATGAATGTATATATCCCGCTAGATTGAGTACCTCACCCTGGGGCAATCTAGGCAAAATAATAGGGATTTGGCAAGTAACTGCATCCTGACAAGACTTTGTTCTACAACTACCATCCGTCAAAGATTCTCACTCAGTCATCATCAACCAAAGTTTCAAATACATCGGATTCAGGAGAATGGTCATTATGTTCAATGTAGCCATTTTCCAATATATATCACCAATTTCAAATTTGTAAAGATCTATGGAGTCTTGCCATCTGCAGACTTCCATTCCATCAAATAAATTTGAGCCTTTATCCAATTATTTGCATTCTTATTTGTTTCTATTTCAACAAATGTTTTACATGTTTTAATTGAAAAAAATATCATTGTTTTAATCAAATCGTTCATAATTTGTTTTTAAAATAAGGTGAATATTCACAATGACAAAGGGATACTGTGGATGTCTTCAGTGCTCTCCCAAGGATGGTAAGATTCTCGACAGGGTAAGACATTTGTTCATGTTCCTGGCATGCTTGTGTCCTCTTCCTCCGAAACCTTTTATGGTTCTTTCTCTCAAGCAGAGTGTTGGGTAAGATTATTTATCCCTCTTTCCTTCAGCAGAGCAACATTCCTTCCTCCTCAGCAGATGTGATCTCATTATTTGGGACAGTATTTGATGACCCTTGAAAACTTCTAATGTTGGCGGATGTTCACCACAACATTCCATCCTCCTCTTGGATAACTTCCCTAGTGGAGCTGCTTCTACATCAGAGCTCATTTGTGTAACGACTTTTCCCCAGTTGGAATGATGGATGCTCATTCCCCTGCAGAGATCTCTGTGGTCCTGACTTTCTCTCTCGAGATGTAGTACCGGATGTTTGTGTACTTATTCTTTGGACCATGTTTGTGTTAGAAATGTCTATTTGTCAGCATTCATCACACATAAACCACGCATAAGTGCATATAATTTTCGAACATTCAGATATTCATGATTGCATTCTTTGCCATATATCTTTGTTTGTTATCCCCTGCTAGTTGGTAATACATTTCCCCAAGCAGATGTCGGTGTCTGATCTCCCCATATAGAGTCAGCCCCTTATGCAGAAAGTGTTTATCTTTCCTTCCATATTCACCACCGAGTTATATCCTCGTGGATAATGGTTGTTTCTGTTGCCTCCCAACACATATATTGGGATGGACTTCCCCATTGAGTTATATCCTTATAGGGACAAACTTTGCTTCATCGTTCCTATCTAGTTTGATCCTAGATTGGCCTCTTATGAATGTTCCCTGCACCCCCCTGTGGTATAGATGAATAGCTGCTCAGTAACCAGTAATTATCCATCTTCGCCCCGGCGGAATCTGTCGTTTTTTACCTTTATACCGATAGTTGTAAACCCTACTTCATCCTCTTGCAGAGTTAACCTTTTGTTCATCCTAATCAATGACGGTTATTTGTCCGTGGTTTTCTACCCAGTATCCGGTAGACGTAATCCCCTCCTTGACGGTTAGCATTATCCAATATTCGGTATTGATAAGTCCTTCACACCCGGTGATATATCTCTTGGATAATTGCTCTGATAAAGCAATTTATCCCCAGCAAGTCATCTTTCATTTACCCTTTTGTTGGTAACGATTGTTTCTTCCCCCTGGATTGGTCATCACTATATACCTAGTATTCGGTATCTCGGTGTCCTCTCCCTTCGGTCGATTTATCCTTTATTAACCCAGTAGCAGGTTGCGGATAATCTTCCATGCGGGTATGTTATCTACTTTCTGACGGTAATAGATAATATATCTCATGCACTCGTTGGACGAAGCCTTTTGTTCTTCCCCAGTCGAATAAGATTCATATCCCTTTTTATTGGAATCGAATGTCCATCCTATAATCGAGTTTTGCTTTTAGACCTCTTTTGGATGATGAGTGTCTTGGGAATATTCCCCAATTCACGCTTTGGTTGGTCACCTATTATATGCCCAGTAACCGGTATCCCTGGTGTTCCTTCCTCACTGCTCCCTATTATGAATTTTTGTCACCTTGCGGAGTCAGATTTTCCTGAGTTGAGGTATACCTTTTTAGGTCTTCCTCAGATGATTTCGGATGTTTGATATCTCTCACCCTTATACCGGTCTTAGATATTCATTCTTCCTGAGCATGTTGTATCTCTCACCCTTATACCGGTGTTCAGATCATATGTCTCTTTGAGCATATTACCCAGTAACCGATAATACCTCATCCCGTTGCTTCCTCAGAGGAGTTTTTGTTTGGGTTTTCCCCAGCGAGGTCCCTTAGTGGATTCTCCCAGCCTGAGTTTGGATTTTCATCCGAAATATCTAAAGTGGATAATTTTTGCTGTATTGGCATATTCCTCAATACATGCATCTTCGAGTCAGCTCGAGTCTTTCCATGGATTTACTCCTTTTGGAATTCTGCTCCCCAAGCTTTGAGTCGTGCCCTGCTCACGCAATGTATCCCCTCTTTTATCCCCATGAGAGTCCCAGAGTCTCTGTCCCATGGAGTAAATTACTCATATGGATTATCAGCTTCTCCTAATTTCTTTTCTTTCTTTGTGGACACATATCTCCACAGAGTATTACTTTTTGCATACATACATTTGCATCATGAGGTCTCTTAGGGACCAAAATTCGTCTCTCTGTTATTATTTAAGCCCATTCTACCCCGTCGAGACGAAGATTTTAACCTTCACTTCTCCGGCTAGAATGACCTTAAATAGGGGCATCTGTAAGACCCCAATTTTGTCCCTAAGATCCCTCATGGCCTCATAACATTGCATTTGCAAAGCCTCAAGGATCATAAGCATCTTGGTTCCCCTTGCCTTTGGGTGGGACCTCTTGTGAGTGGTTTGAGATCACCAAGTATGCTTGAATTGTATATTATTACTCTTATCATCTTTATTCACTAACCAAAAGCACAAAAATATGTCACTAACATCTTTTGTTTGTAGCTTGAGCAATCACAAGGTCAAGAGCTTCAAGGAGGTCCTTTGTGCAATGATATGGTCAAGAGAAGATTAAAACAAGCATGGTAATGGTTCCCAAAGCTCTCATCCATCAAATATGCCTCCCAAGTATCTCAATTCATCATTTTGATCAAATCAAGTCAAAGGGTTTGAGGTTTGTCTCCCAAGGAAACCCTAATTCATCTGTGTATCAAGTGTACCTTGCCCATGAAGCAATCTCAGCCCATGATCAAATACAATCAAGGGAAGTTCTTTAATTCATCATTTCATGCATATTTGAACTTATTTTAGTCCCTCAATCATCAATTCATCAAGGTGTGAGCTATGGACTTGGAAAGTTGATCAGTCAATTCATCTGACTATTTCGAAATGCACTAAGACCCAACTTTTTATGTGTTGGCCAAATGGAGATGATACCAAAATAAAAAATATTCTTAAGGACAATATGAACAACTTTCATGTTCATCAAAAATGGATTTGAAGCTTGGAAGGTCATCTCCCATTCCAAGACATTATAGGTCATTTTGACTGAAACCCTAATTTTGGGTCAACTTCCCAAGGACATAACTCATTCAATTTACTTAAAATCTCAAAAGAAATTTAACAAAATGTTATGTTGAACAAAATTTAACAATCTCAAAAGAAATACATGTGATAATGCAAAACATTATAGCTCACTTTGGACCAGATGCATTGAAAGGCAAAAAAGTCCAAGTGCCCATAACTTCTTCATCAAAAATCCAAATGATGCAAAATTTAAGTCCATTTTGATTGTATTGAAAATACCTACAACGGTTTTGTTGGAAGTTTTTCCATTTGAGGCTTAAACCATCAAAACAGAAGGGCTTGAAGTTGGACCAATTTGGCAAAATTCTCAAAGGTATGTTTTGCTCTATGAACTTCATGGCCTGTTTTCATAAATTTCCACACTCCAAATGAGTTTTTGTCCAACATAACATTTTTTCCTTATGTCAAGACCTTTCCAACCATCTCCCACATTCCTATGTCCCAATTTCTCAAGTGGCATTTTCGAAGAGGTGAAGTTTTAAGCTCAATTATGCATAACATGTTAGAATTCAATGCACAAGCTTATGCATTGCCAACTGTAGCACCTCAAATTTGCACCCCCCACTCATGCATTCATTTCATTGTTTAGGTCATTAACATTACACATTGCTTTGCACCATATCAATAAGCATTGGCATCAAGAGAATTCATCTGTGCAAAGAGAGCAAGTTTCCTTGAGATGAAGGCCACATGAGTGTTTTGAAGAGCTTATGTGAATCAAGGTTCATTTTGAAGCAACTGTACCAAGTGGTAGAGACTCAAAGTCATCAGTGCATTGCCAGGTCATCTTAGGCCCATAAAAGTCAACTGCAAGTCAACTGAGGGCTAGGAGGTGGAGAAATGGTTTGAGACAATTAATTCATATCCAAAAGAGGTTTATTCATCATGTCAAATATCTACCTTGAAGATTTTGAAGTCGGATCAAAAGTTTCCCAAAATGGAAAGTGACCTGTAATTTCAAGTTTCAAAAATGGCAAGTTTTTGGACCACATTCAACTTGACTTTCCAACATCAAAGAAGCTTCAAATGAAATTTTGGTCAACATGAAAGTTGAAGATCTTTCTCTCCCATTTCCAAAAAGTCCAAGATCATGAGCATCTGATGAATGGTTGAGGAGTTATGAACAAATGATCACCAAGTGTGCTTGAAACTTCAAAGTGCCATAACTTTTGATCTAAAACTCCAAATGGAGTCACTCTTTTTGTATTATTCTCCTTATGACTCATATTTTCCAAATACATCATTGCATTGCATGAAATTATCTCATATAATCATTTGTTCATGCATGTCCATTTTGGAGGGAAAATACCAAATTCAAATTTGGTGCATCATATGAACAAAATTCCAATTCCAACATGTGCATGAGATGATTTTAAGTGATTTTGAGCATGCACATGGTACTGTTCACGTTCATTCACCATGCATAGGGTGAATTTTGCAATTTGTGCATAACACCTCATATTTCATTAAACTTTCATTAGCCAATGCCTAATCATGATTACAACATAATTAACATGTCATATATAAGCTTAATTGTAACTGTTTTGCTCATTCTAACACATTCTAGATCTAGATCACATTTTTCCCTCCAATTTTTCTCTCAAACCAAATTCAAAAATTCTTCATATAACACATGATTTTTATTGCATAATCTTGTTCCTGGATCATCATATAGTAGGAATTGAGTGTTGGATTGAAGAATTTCACCAAGATTCGTGCATACTCTAAGCAAACTCATGAAGATGGAATGTGCAAACTGAGCTAGATCTAGGTGGAATCAAGCATCAATTCACACACAAAGCTTCATAACATCAATATAGGAGTGAATCTGGAGATTGCTAGGCCTTGAATCCACCGTTTCCATTGACCGTTCTTCAAGAGGTCAGAAATTCGACTGTCTTAATTCTTTGTTTTATTGCCATAATATTGTAGTGCGTGTTCTCCTGATTACACTGATATAAAATTCATTGAAAACGGATAAGAATTGCATGAGATATGTGCATTTAAAGTTTGATGCATGATAATGTTTTCATTCGATTTTCTCAATTCATGAAGAATTAGGCCTAAATAATGCTCGATCCGTGTTGTACGTGAAATAAGCTTTCCAATGATGTATCATTCGCCTGTTTCTGGAAAAAAAATTGTTGAGCTTCATTGTAGCTCCGCCGTCTCTATGAAGAAGACGGTGGAAACCACCGCTCCTCCACCGCGCGTGTACAGTGTTAGGGCATCCTGGTTCAGGCGCTGGAATTATACTGTAGATGAGCCTTTCCCCACGTTGTACCGTGTTCGATCCTCTTCGCGTGCATTTCTTTATTTTCATTCTAATTCTCCACTTAACCAAACGACTGTGTTTTTATTCCATGCGCTCAGAACCTCCCTTCGATTCCTGGCGGTGGCATTTGTGATTTTATTTTCTTTTCCAGCGCATTTTCACATGAACATGGTTCGATTCTCTCTGGCAGCACTTTTTCAAACTTCAGCATCATTTCCATTTCCCTCCACTTTTTTGACATGCATTTATTTGACATTTCAATTTTATTTCATCCAACTTCAAAAAATCATAACAAATAGAAAATGACTTCAAATAAATCCAAATTTTTTCCTACATGATTATTTAAATGTCTATTATTTTGTGGTGTTGATTTTCTGATTTTATCATTTCTGGATTTTTAATTCTGTTGGAATATTTGAACATGTATGCAAATGTACCATGCTTCATTCAATCTTTTGTGGAATGCTTAATAATTGTCCAATTGCCATGAAATTTGATATGCTGATTCCCAACATATTGCATGAATTTTGAGGCTTAGTTGTGCATTTTTATCATCTTCCATCTCTGTTTTAGGCACATGGATGCATGGTGTGAGAATGTGTGTCACACAATTTGATGTCATACTTGTTCATTTTCATTTCTAGGTCAATTGAGCTCTGTTGATTCTAATTTTTGGCATGATGATTGTGTTTGAGATGTTGTGTGCACATAAAAGTTTTCATGATTGTTTGATTCAATTTTGTTTTAATATGGAATTTTGATTCTTGATGTCCAATTGTGAGATTTGTAATTGCCTTTGCCATATCTTGCTCATGTGATGACTTTGCTTAATGCTTTAGACTTGGTCCTTTTTAGGACATGTTCTTACTTGAATAAATATGCTTCATGTTAAATATGCTCATGTGATGAACTCATTTGAGTTGTTGACTTGCCTTGTGTGCATAGTGGTTGTAACACTGTTGTTGACTGTTTGGTTTGTCTGGATGTGAATGTTTGGTTTGTCTGGATGTGAATATTGACTTGTTTGACTTTTTTACAGGTACTTTAGTAGCTCTTAGCTTATTGCTTGAGTTGTGCTTTGCTTGTGGTTGGCATACCACCTAGGTAATCATCCTCTAACTCCATGTAGTCTGGAAGCCCTGTCGTTTCTTTTGGCAGGCATTTGGCTGAAGTCCTCCTTAAGAGCCAATGTTTGTGATTGTTTACTCATTGTGCCATGTTACTTAAGTCCTCCTAAGTGAAGAGGCAATTGGCAGATAGAAGGGACTAGCAGTCAATCCCCTGCTAATGGTTTGAGTCGTTCATTATGCTCGCACTACGTGCTGAGGCCCTTGAACCTAACCCAAGATCCTTGTATATAAAGTCAGTCAAGTGGAGTAGGGTCCCACATTCTGGATCCCCATGTTTTCGTTGATTCAAGCTCACCCAGGCCCGGGTTAAGAGCTATGAGGTCTTATCCTCATTACCTTTCATCTGCTCACCCTGACGGTCAATGTCAGGGGTTAAGAGCCCTCAGATACCCTTCCAGTTGGGTTGTTTGTCGAGGTTGATATGACCCCTTGACTAAAGCCCGACTTGTTTGTCGAGGTTGATATGACCCCTTGACTAAAGCCTTACCCTTGATGTTTGAGCCCCCTTGTTGGTGTGTTTACTTCATGTTGTATGTGTTTGTGCGGTGTGATTGTATCCCCATAGGATTGCTAGACTTCGCATAGTCTCTCGTTTGCATGTCAATTAAGGTAGCACGGTTCCTTCGTCTAGGACTTCCTTTCTTGCGTGAGATTTCCTAAAACACAAACAAACTTTATCTTCCTTTAAGGACACGTTGACTCCTTCTACTACAGGTGAGTAAGTCTCCAAAGGTCGAGCATCCGGTAGATTGCGTAGTGACGTTGTTCATCTAAAAAACATAAAATAAACAGAAATAGTTTAGGCGAACTACGGAAACTTTGATTCTCATGTTCAGATGAGATACATAGGCACGAGATGAGATGTCTTGTCGAGTTTGACTAACGACTAACTTTAATCCTTGCTGGTTTTCGCCCTTGTTGCGATCCTTTTCTCTCGCCCTCGTTGCGATTGAGACCTTCCCTTTCTCTTGCCCTAGTTGCAATCGAGACCCTTCTTCTTTTCGTGTGCGTTTGACTGGAGTCTGATGCAAGTCCAGCGATTAGCATTCGGTTTCCCATCTGTTTTTGGAGTTGGATGTAAGTCCATTTATTGGCATTCCGTTTCCTTTTGTGTGTTGTTTGACGTCTCAGCGTTTTCTTTTCAGTGTTTTGTTTCGGCGTGCGTTAGCCGAGCTACGAGTGCTCTGATTCTTTCTCTGGTTAGAAAAGATACGTATGCATAGGATGCGAGGTCCTAGCGAGCACGTTCCCCATTTCCCCGAACTACGTCGACTCTGATGTTTGTTTCTGACAAACTACGTAGGCCCAGGATGCGACATCCTGCCGAGTCCACTTTCTTCGTCTTCTTTCACCTGTGTTTTATTCCAGTGTGTGTGCAGTTCTTGAGCAGTTATTCAACAACCTTATTCTATTCTTTTGAGCGTGGATCCCGTCGAGTACGACGGACGTGAGGGGGTGCTAATACCTCCCCCTTGCGTAACCGACTCCCGATCCTAGCAATCTCTGGTCGTAAGACCATTTCCTTTCCAGGTTTACTTCGAGCGTTTCCTTTCCCTCCTTTGGGATAAATAACGCACGATGGCGGCTCTGTGTCTTTTCCCGCCGGTTGTTTTTCGCGTATGCGACACCAACTACACGTCCATTTCAAGTTGTTTGGTCATCAGCATGCAAATGCAATTGAGTTTGGGCCTTCTACATGATCATGCAAGCCCATGCAAGGAAAATCCACTTGCCATGCACACGAGGAAACTCACTTGCTCAGCCAATTCCATCTATAAATAGAGGTGCATACCTCCATCAAATCTCAACCTGAACGCGCCTGATATGCTGCACAATTGAATCCCCAACCATACCTAAAGGAACTAGTTCACATTTCTTTAAAATTTCAGATCTGAAATTCAACTGAATTTGGTTGAATCTTTAGATCTAAAGTTCCTAGACCTTCCTCATATGATCCACTGAACTTTTGTTTTGCAAAAGGAAGCAAGGAAAGGAGCTCAAATCTTCACAATCAAAAGGTATGGTTCAACTGGTTTTTGCTTCGAATATCTTTGTTCCTTGATCTATTTGCCTGGCCAATGTGTTTTCTGAAGTCCTCACTTGAGAGGCAAGCCAGTGGTGGCTTTGATTTTGTGTTTTAATGAACTGCAATTTATGTACCTGAATCTTCCAGCTCAGATTTCTTATTCCATAGAAAGTTTGAGTACAATTCAGGGTCACAGGGGTGATGTACATCACCCCAGCTTCATTTTGATATATGGATCGTGAGTTTTGGTTGAGTTTGGAGGACCTGCAACTCTAGCCGGAGATTTAGTGCTTGCCGGAGAAGACGGTGGCGCTGGCCACCGTCCACCATGCCAGATTTAATCTGGACCATTGGATGCACCTCCCACGTTTTAATCTCAGCCATGCGTTTGGATTACTTGCTTTAAGGCCAGGTGTGACGCGTTTGACTTGGACTCACCATGAGCATGCATCTCACATCCGTCTGATCAGCCACGTCAATTAGTGAGGCTTGATCAGACGCTTCTGATATTCTTAAATTCCATTTTATTTTCTTTTTATTCCATTTATTTTCAAAAATTCATAACTTCATTTTAATTCCAAAAAATATGGGACCAATTGCATTCTTCTCCATTTATATTCTAGTTTCTAAAAATGATTTTTAATATTTTTTATTTTCTCATTAGATATTTTTTATGAATTTCCTCTTTTCTTGTTATTTTTAATTCATTTTAAATAGTTTTTAATATTCAAAAAATACAAAAATATTTTCCTAACCTATTTGAATGATGATGGATCTATGAAAAATATTATCATCAATTTATTAATTGATTTGAGATTTATTTGAGATTTTAGTTCAATTTGGTTATTTTTATTCATTTTTAATTGATTAAAAATAGTTTCTGACTTTTAAAAATGCTGAAATTTTTTGTCAAACTTTGTTTGACCTTGTTGAACTTAGGATAAATCACTTAGACTTTTAAAAGTTGATTTGAAGTGATTTTGAAGTTTGACCTTTTTTTAATATTTTAATTCAAGTTTATTTTGAATATTAAAAATGCCAAAAAATATTTTGTTCATTTTCCTGACCTCCAATCTTCATCTCACTTCTGTTTTTGATTATTTGACCATGATCCTCAATGTCATTGGTCAACACTTGTTGATTGGTACATTCTTTTTCATCTAATGCACTTTATTCTTTCTACTTCCTTTTCTATTGTTCATCTCCTTCTTCTTCTTCTTTTTTCTTTTTGATCAATGAGTTGAAGGTTGATAAGTTAGCATTGATTAGGGAGACTTAATCTTCCTTGATTCAAATCTAATTCATCTTGATCAATTGATCAAGTGAATGGCTTTGCATTAAGGATAGGTTGTTTCCTAAACCATGCAAAGGACTTAAACCAATACAAGATCAATTCTCTTTTTTTTCTTTTGGCATGGCAAGTTGTTGGAACTTGGTTCACTAATCAAGACTTCTAACTTGTGTTGTTGCCTACATTATTATTGACCGGCCTCAGATAGTTACGACTTCTACATAAATCCAATTACGATTTCTTAACATTGCGCTAAATTTGCCTTATGGCACATTAACTACTAACACTAATCATTAACCACTAACATTTACTTTTTGCACTTTACATTTATGCAATTTACTATTCTTGTACATATTATTCATTTGCTTTTTCCTTTGCTCACTTGGGCACATGTTTATGTTAATGCAATTTTCCTTTTGCTCACTTGAGCACATAATTGTGTATATACTATTGTGCTTGTGTTTTGTTTTGATTGTTGTGGACCAAATGCAAAGAAATGGACAAATGGACTTAGACTTTAGGACTTTCCCTATGCAAATTTGGAGTCAAAGAGCAACTAGGCATTGGGCCTTTAGAGTGCTATAAAAGTCAAAGAGCAACTAGGCATTGGGCCTTTAGAATGCTTATTGTTGAAAGATGACCTTGAAAGTACCAACTTCTAAACTCTTCTTGTCCATTCCTTGTTTGTTTTTGCTAGAATCTTTTAATGTGTGTGTTCTTGTGCTAAGGATTCCAACTTAATCCAAATTGAGAAACCATTACCATGAGCTTCCAAAACAGAGAAAGATCCAAAATGCATTGAGGAGCTTTCCAAGGGTTCAATTGATTGTTGATTGCTTGAGTTTATGCTTATGTGATTGCTTATTCCAAAGGATGGGAGCTACTTGGATCATTAATATGATCTCAAGAGAGGAACTCCATTGTGGTCTTATTCTTTATCCCTCACCTCTTGTATGCTTAGGACTTTAGCCTTTCTTCTTCTTCTCTCCACTCTAACCCTAGCCAAAACTTTTGTGCAAACATTTAACACTTGTTTTCAACATTAGAAACCTAAGCCTTATGCTTTTGATTTTCAAACTTTCTTTTCATAACACTTATTTTGAATTGAACTTCTAAGCCAACTTTGACCATTTTGGTAAATACTTTTCATTGGTAAATATAACCCATTCAAATGCCTTTTTGTGGTTTCAATGGCCACTTTCTTAATCAAACTTTTCATAACCTTAGCTATTAGGTTTGAGTTATCCTTGAGGTAGATGTAATGCTCACCTATATCCTTAGTGATGGACAATGAGTCTTCCATGCTTATTATATGGTTAACCCTTCACTAGCATGTTGAAGCTATCCTCACATGGTGGATTTGTGGTTTTAGGTTGAGTTTTATCCCTTGGATAACAAAAGACCTTAAGGCTTTTGGATCAATCAATCCACTCACCCATTTTGAGATTTTTACCCCGAACTACGATGTTTTGATCCTAATCTTTTTTAAAGATGGTACGTAGGCAATGGGTTTATCCATCCAAACACAAAATGTAAATAACTTGTACATTCTCTTCTCATCTCTTCTATCATGTTTGCACAAACAAATTTTCACAAAATACCAACCTTACAACCAATGTGAAAAGGGCTCCCTAGGAGTACCTAGGATGTTTTGGGTGCCTAAAACCTTCCCATTGCATAACCAACCCCCTTACCTAGATCTCTGACATTTTTACTAGTTTTTGATTCGATAAAACTTTTAGGTTTTTGTTCGCTTTCTAACCATTCCTTTGGATAAATAGAAGTGCGGTGGTGACTCGACTTGTATGTCGTGATACCAGGGCTTGTCATCAACTACCAGTTCAGCAGCGAACACATACACGGCCATATCAAGGCGTATAACATCGATCCTGGGAACATAGTTCCACCCAATCACCTTGATCATGGAGGATAAAGTAGCAAGAGCATCTTCCATCTAGTTCTCATCACGAGGTATATGATACAGCTTTACTGTGGTGAAGAAAGTCAACAGTCTTCTCGTGTAATCTCTGTAGGGGACCAGATTAGGCTGGAGAGTATTCCAATCACCATTCACTTGATTGATCACTAGAGTTGAATCTCCGAAAATGTCCAGGGTCTTGATTCTCAAATCAATGGCTTGCTCAATACCCAAGATACACGCCTCATACTTAGCTTCATTATTGGTGCACTCAAAAGTCAGACGAGCGGTGAAAGGCATGTGGGCACCTTTCGGAGTGGTAATGACAGCACCAATTCCACTTCCTTTGGCATTGACGGCCCCATAAAACATTAGAGTCCACTTTTCCTCTGGATCAGGTCCCTCCTCAACAACTGGCTCTTCACAGTCTTTCATCTTGAGGAACATGATGTCTTCATCCGGAAAATCAAACTTCATCGGCTCATAATCATCAATCGGCTGCTGAGCAAGATAGTCTGACAGAATACTCCCTTTGATGGTTTTTTGGGATGTATACTGGATGTCGTACTCTGTCAGTACCATTTACCAACGAGCAACCCTTCTGGTGAGAGCTGGCTTCTCAAATATATACTTGACTGGATCTATTTTGGAGATCAGTAAGGTTGTGTGAGTCAGCATGTATTGTCTCAAATGCTTAGCAGCCCATGCAAGTTCACAACATGTCTTTTCAAGCATTGAGTATCTCGACTCGCAATCTGTGAATTTTTTACTCAGGTAGTAGATGGCATGCTCTTTCCTACCAGTCTCGTCATGTTGACCGAGAACACAACCCATGGAATTATCAAGTACTGTCAAATACATAATCAGCGGTCTCCTTGGGACTGGAGGCATAAGGATTGGAGGATTCTGCAAATACTCTTTTATTTTTTTGAAAGCCCTTTGGCAATCATCATTCCACCTGATAGCCTAATGTTTTCTTAACAATTTGAATATTGGCTCACACGTGGCTATTAGGTGAGAGATGAACCTCACAATGTAGTCCAACCTCTCTAAGAAACCACAAACTTGTTTTTCTGTTCTTGGCTCAGGCATTTCTTGTATTGCTTTTACTTTGGTCGGATCCACCTCAATCCCTTTTTCACTAACTATAAAACCCAGCAGTTTTCCAGATCTCACCCCGAAAGTACACTTTTTCGGATTAAGCCTCAGCTTGAACTTCCTCAAACGCTCAAACAATTTATGCAAATTCACCAAATGTTCTTCTTCCATCTGAGATTTGGCAATCATATCATCAACATAAACCTCGATTTCATGATGAATCATATCATGGAAAAGAGTTACCATAGCTCATTGATACGTTGCCCCAACATTTTTCAGGCCAAACGGCATCACCTTGTAGCAGAAGGTGCCCCATGGGGTTATGAAAGTTGTCTTCTCCATGTCTTCTGGTGCCATCTTAATTTGGTTATAGCCAGAAAAGCCATCCATGAAGGAGAATACCGAGAATTGAGCCGTGTTATCCACAAAAACGTCGATGTGAGGTAATGGGAAATCATCTTTAGGACTAGCTCTATTCAGATCCTGGTAGTCAACACACATCCGCACCTTTCCATCCTTCTTAGGTACTGGAACGATATTTGCAACCCATGGCGGATAATTTGTAACCGCTAGAAACCCTGCATTCAACTATTTTTGCACTTCTTCCTTTATCTTGACAGCCATCTCCGGTCTTGTTCTTCTGAGCTTCTGCTTGACCGGAGGACAATCCGTTTTGAGAGGCAAACAATGTACCACAATGTCTGTGTCAAGCCCTGGCATGTCCTGATAAGACCAAGCGAAGATGTCAACATACTCTTGCAGCAATTCAATCAACCCCTTCTTCACATTATCTTCTAAAGCAGCCCCTATCTTGATTTCTCTCTTGACATCCTCGGTGCCGAGATTAATCACTTCAATAGACTCTTGATGCGGTTGAATGACCCTTTCCTCCTGTTTTAACAACCTGGCAAGTTCTTCAGGGAGTTCACAGTCTTCATCACCCTCTTCTTCAGCTTGAAAGATTGGACTTTCAAAGTCGAAGCGAGCCATAGCAGAACTGTTATCAATAGGATCCGGTACGTGCATCTGCATGAGTAATGATATGTGCTTATGAGTGTGAACAAGGAGTGAAAACTAAACAGAACATTGCCAAATATATTTTATTTTTATTTTTGAAAACTGCAAAAATAGAAAGACAGTGAACAAAATATTTGAATGAAAAAGACGTCCTTTATTTATGATAAAAAAATGCAGGTATTCACATAGATGAGCCCTACAATGAGTCATTACACCCTGGGCGGACCGTAAGACTTGGATATGCACAAACAAACAAAGAAAATTACTCTTCAAGAAGAGTGACTTGGATAATCTCTTCAGATGACGAATTGCGGAGAACTTCACCCGGGACCCTTTGACACACCCAGTTGTCAATGTCGCAATCGTTATCCCCATCTTCTTCGTTGAATGCAGAGATCTGTCCATACTGAATGATGCCAGCACCAGAGAAAGACATGCTAATGGATATGGAAATGCAATGACATGTTTATCAATTCCAAAGGGTATTCTACCCCTTGATTCCAGTCTCACATTAGATAAGCAGTGTAAGAAGATCGAGCCATGAATGAGAACCAGAAAACCCTGACTAGAATCAAGAAGAAGATATAAACCCCTGGAAATAGATAAACATGTGTTAATGATGTGAATGCAAAATGATGTGATTCAATGCAGTGACGTGGGAATCAGGATAGTTTTATCTGCTTGAACAACTGTCAGGTCGCACTGTCTGAAGAGAAAACCACTGAGGAACATATAAGAGATCAAAGCTCTGCTCTAACAAGAATACCCAAAAACCGGGTTGGTTGAAGGTTAAAGTTTCCTGAATTTAGCCCGCCCCTCACTGGTAGGTTCTAAGAACAGAAGTTTGCCAGCTTCTAGCCCTTCAATCGAGAATAATACGTTTACCACTGAAGGTTTGGAATTATTACGAGACAAAAGACCTCCACTGACTCCCCTCAACATGACATCCTAAAAGCAAGTTCCCAGCCTTGGGTCCTCGGGTTGAGCAGTGAGAATACGCCCACCAGAGCTAACATAATCGCGTCTCAGAGAAGAGCCTCGACTGAGTCCCCGGGAAATGGTCACCAGAGTCAACGATATCTAAAGGAACATCATGTCGTTACGGAACACCTGTAGGACATAATATATCCAAAGGAAACCTCATCTAGGTGTGGGTCTCATGAACGACTTAACGTAGCAACATGCTACGCAAGCCTCATGACTATCCACTCTAAACCTGTGTGTACACTCAAGCCTGGGTAATGGGCTTATCTCTCATAGAACAACCCAAGCCAACAAACAACAAACCCAATAGATCCAACAGATACAACAATCATATGTACACAATGCAATAAGATAAAGCAGATAAATGCTGAAAGTAAATAACTGTACAAAAGAATAAACACCCAACAAACAAGAAACTCACAAAAGCTAGGAGGGACTCGCATAGGGAAACCAGGGTCCCCAGCAGAGTCGCCAGCTGTCACCACGCGCGAAAATAACAACCGGCAAAAAAGGAACAGAAGAGTCGCCACCGTTCGTTATGTTTCCCAAATGAGGGAAAGGAAACGATCGAAGAAAACTTGAAGAGAAGGAAAAGACAAGGTCTCGCAACCAAATCTTGGGTTTGGGAGTCGGTTATGCGAAGGGAAGGTATTAGCACCCCTAGCATCCGTAGTACTCTACGGGATCCACTCTTGTTATTCTAGTCTAAAGGGTGTAGGTATATCTAAGTTACTATCTACTAAAAGAAAGGTCGAAAGAAAATAACTCACAAGGATATCGCATCCATTGCCTACGTATCTCATCTGAACATGAGAATCAAAGTCTTCGTTGCTCGGCTACCTATGGGTTAAAGAGAAGTGTGCTTGCTAAGACATCGCGTCTTATGCCTACGTATCTCATCTGGAATGAGAATCAGAGCAAACCATAGTTCAGCTAACTACGGGAACAAAGGTCTCGATTGCAACTAGGGCAAGAGAAAGGGAAGGTCTCGATCGCAACGAGAGCGAGAGAAAAGAAAGGTCTCGATCGCAACAAGGGCGAGAGAAAGGAATCGCAACAAGGGCGAAAGCAAACAAGGATTAGTTGTTAGTCGTCAGTCAAAAAAAACTCGGCAAGACATCGCATCTCGTGCCTACGTATCTCATCTAAACATGAGAATCAGAGTTGTCGTAGTTCGCCTAACTAGGGGTTAAGGATTGCCATCTGAACATGGATTTACAAAAGAGGACACCAGCTGTGTCAAAGGAAAGTGGGCAATATGTTCAACATCCTAGCAATAGGTGTCGCAACTCGCTGAATCGAGTCTTAGGCAGTTACCTCTTTGCAATAGAACGGATTGACATGCCACAAGATCGGAGACACGCGGAAGGTCTAAAAGTGGGGAAGCTCTGCCCTAGAGTTATCATGCAATATGGACCTATGTGTTAGGATTTACAGAGGGGAACATCTACCTAATGTTAGCATGCAAAGAATAAGGGAATTCTACCTATGTTATCATACAAAGGGTTCTACCTAATGGGTGCTACGTAAACGGAACAAGAGTCGACTGATAGAGCAAGGAGAGGAGCCACGGATAAGGGTAGATGGCGATGCCTGAGGCAATCGACTTACAGGTAGATGGTGATGCATGAAGCAATCGACTTACAAGAGGATGGAATGAATGCGTGCTGGTTCTGTTAAGTGTTGAAAATGATTACTCGACGTTGGATCGAGCTTTTGATGTTGTTTTGAAATGATTATCGGATGTTCGTTTTAATTCTTGTATTAACAGATGAATAAAGAATGATAGAATAAATATTATACACTTTATGGGAGAGGGGTACATTTGTTATGAATGGGGATGGTCCATGGCAACCAAACAATAAGAATATATGACTCAATCATCATACAAGTAGGCAACAGTTATCAATCAAATCAGATAAGTAAACAAGGTATATAATCAAATCAAAGAATCAATAAATGAAATAATGGAGCATTAAACAATGCATGGGGAGTATGAACATGTTAAACCATCAAGCAATAGTATGCATGAATGAAAGAAACAAGTATAACAGATAACAGATGAATCAGACAGATGAAAAGATGCACACAAGGGTCTACTGAAATGATTTAATCAAGAAATGAGGTAAGTGTTAATACCTTAGAATTGACATTAATTTTGTAAAACAAATAATGTAATCACCTCTGTTGTTTTAATATGTTGGGTTGAAGAAGTTCAACATCTGGACCAACATATCATGTACGATGTCACGACATCATGACTGTGACATCGTACGTGTGTAGAAAACTGAATTAGCTAATTCAAGTTTAAATTCTGTGATTAGTGAGGATATTTGGTGAATATCCTAACTTCCTTGTGGAGGTCTTAAAGACTCAATCAGAATATACAGTTTCTAAATATGGAGATATATATGGAGATATTTTAGGAACTAAAAGATTGAAGACCTTGATTGTAGCAGAAGTTTTCTAACAACAAAGAAGAAGTTTGCTGCGATTTCTGAAGGCCCAAATCCAGTTGGGTGCTTAGGTTATAAATAGCATATTGTAACCTAGGTTTTGTAAGCCTCAAACAATGAAAAATTAGGGGTGTGTGTGAGGTAAACCTCCCAACCTGTGGGAAGGTTACCATGTGTTTCTCAGTGCTCAAAGCTGAGATTATTTGTAACTCAAAGCCTGTAGGTAAGAGGAGTTATGGTCTTGAACGAAGCTGTGAAGCAAGTTCAATTTGTTTAGCATTACTTTGAAATTGTAGTGATAGGAATGGAAACTGGTGGTTTCTATCTAGGAGTTCCTAGGTATAGATTTCATTGGGTAGGGATTAAGTGAAGAGTTGTAAACGGGGGAGTTTAACTCTGAATTAATACTACTGATAGTGGATCTTCTTCCTGGCTTGGTATGCCCCCAGAGTAGGTGATGTTGCACCGAACTGGGTTAACAATTTCCTGTGTTTGTTTTTCCTTCTGCACGTTATAATCCTGTATGTTATAACTCAACATGTATTGCAGTCTGTTTATCAAGAGAATAACAGACCTGGTACATAGCATACTGTTTGATTGCCAATCAGAATGTTTTGACATTCATCATTGACAGCATATACTGAATAATAGGCAGGTTGGTTTTTCTACTTCAGTTCAGTATTTATTTCAGTTTGTTCTTCAGGAGGATAACAGACCATGGCATAAGGCTCATTGTGAAAATGTCAAACCTGATGTCTTGACATTTATTACTGTAAGCTGATACTGAAGTATGGACTAGTTGGTCTTCTACAGTATAACATTTTAAACAGTCTATTTTCAGGGACATAACAGACTTAGCATGTGGTATATGTTCTGGTCGTCAAACTGAATGGTGTGACATTCATTCCTGACAGCACATGCTAAATTGTAGGATGGTTAGTTTTTCTGTTTTAGTATTTTTCTCAGGCTACTCTTCAGGAATCCAATAGCTGAGCTAAAATCCAAGAAACTAACAATTGAGCTACAATTAATGAACCTAACAAATAGCCTATTTGTTAGCACCCTAATATGTGGAAATTAGGTTAACTTGCTTAACCTTTATTTTAGGAAATACAAGTACAAGGCCAGCAAACTGTAATACTGTAACAGGTGATGTTCAAATTACTATTGAGACATCATGCTGATAACTGTGCAGGCTCAACAGAAGTTAGTGCTATGTTTGATCTCTGTCGTGTCTTTGTACCAGATGGACAGAACTGGGTGTTCTTCCATTCTATGGTAATATTGTAGCAGATGTCGTGACATCTGTGAATGTGTGCACATTAGTACCAGGTGTTAATTGTATAGCTATCTTGCTGTATTAGTAACAATGTTGGATCAGATGTCATGACTTGGAGTAGAACATCTGAACTCTGACTATACCAGAATTTCAATTGGTATCAGAGCAGGCATCCTGTTCTGTTTCTGGATGAGATCCGTGGGTGATACTTTCTGGTATCTTGCAAGGAGTTATGTTACTACTGAAGTTGGAACCTGTGGAAGGTTCTGTGATTTCCCTGAATGGTCCCTTGAAGTAGGTGGATGGACTATTCATGACAGGAACTGTGTGCACCTGCCTCTGGAGATTGGCAATTGGCCTTTGTGTGGGACAATTGTTCTAGTATTGAATCATATTCAAACTTGGTGTGTTCTTGGAGGCTGATCTGGTGAAGTGTGTGTTCATAGGTTGAGTTGTATTATAATTTCCGCTGCATAATACCTGGCAGAACTCAACCTCTGATGTAGTTTCCCTTCTTCTGGATGAAAGGTTGCTGTATTCAATATTTCATCGTAATCTACTGAAGATGTCAAAGAGACTTGAGTCTCCTCAAGTCCACTCATCATGGTAAGAATCACCCGATCACTGATTCCTTTACTCTCTTGGGTAGTGCATATGAAGACCTTGAAGACTTTCAAGGAGGGTTTGTTCCAAGGAGGTGGAACTAATGTTCTATGTGATGTTAGAACATGTTGTTCAACAAGTATGCTCCTACTGGTTGAAGAGCAGATGTTTTAGGTGTCAAACAAAGGGATACTTTTGTTTGGAACCTACTCCTGACCTGGAAGAGGAGACATCTGTGTGTGCTAAGGTGACAAGGGTAGGGTCAACTGTGTGTAGGCTCAAGAAGGTCACTGTTAGAAGTCTGATATCTAGAAGTAGAGCTGGTTGAGATGTGACATTGTGCAATTCCTGCTGTTTGTCTTAGTCTTGTAGATTGATAAGGTTGGATAAGTTGTTCCCTGAAGTACTATGGTGTGTTGGAAGACAAGTCCCCTGGATGTTAGAAGTCAATAATGGGGTAACCTGACTACTATTTCATTTAAGAGGATTGGGACCATGAATCTTGTTATACAAACACCACGCTCAGAAGTGGCAGTTCTTTCAAGGAGTGAGAATATGAAGATTCAGGGTTGGTTGAGGTAGTATGCTCTGGCAATGCACATCTACTATTGACTGGTGTTTTTTTGTTTTCACTAGTACTTATGGTCAGCTGGAGGTTGATTGGTGTGATTGGAGTATTTATAGGTATAACTCATAGAGTTAGTTGCCACTGGTAGGGATGGTGTGTGTCATGTTGAGATATTTGTGTACAATACATGGAGATTGGTGTGGAGTTTCCATGATTGTTAATTTGAGGGGGAGTTTTGGTTAACCGCCTCACGTTTGGTCAGCCTAGGGTCTGGTTGGCGGTTGAACTGTGTCACATGGGTTCTGGTTGTTGTGTGACACATTTGCAAGGAAGGATTCATCTCTCTTATTCCTAAGGGTGAATCTAATCTGGAAAGATTCTCAAAACGGTTGAGGTGCTTGCAAGCAGAAGATGTTGACACATGAAGAGTATTTTCAAAGTATTCTTATGGTGGAAGTATCTGAAAGGATAATGGGGAAAAGATTTAAGATCAATGCCTACTTGTGCCAAGTACAAGTATTTAATTGATTATCCTTGGAGCTCAAGATAACTGATGTTCTTAAAGATGGTGGAACATCTCTTCCTCAAGACCCTGTGCAGAATCACAGGAAGAATAGTACATTGGTTTATGATCTATCACTTTGGTGGCAGCAAAAGCATATGATCTCTGAAAAGGTTTCCTGGCAAGAAACATGTTCAGCCTTGGTGTGTACAAGAAGAAGAAGACATCATAGTCTTGATGGTGGTTAATTGGATCAGTTTATTTCTGATCTAGGTAAGGAAGTGCATTGGCTAATGCACACTGTGGAGTTAAGAACAAGTGGCAGCATTCTTGACATCATGGGAACAACCTTACTTTAGGAAGTGGAATCCTTGGTATAGCTGAAGGGTTAGTCTCTAACTGGTCCTTCTGAAGACTCATGCATTAGAGTGTCTGATGTCTTTGGAGAAGAAGCAGGGATTCATCAAGGTGTGAGCTTGGATGACTTAACTGCAAACCTGCAGGATGGAGGTTGTTTACTCAAACTTGGTTCCACAATCAAGTCTATGAGAGTGTTAAACTCTTGTTCTGTGTAGGGAGGAAGTTCTTTCAAGTGGCAGAAGAAGGAGCTGAATTCAACAGCTAGATGTTAAAACACAATGTTGTGACATTTGGTTCAAAATCAGAATCTCAGTTGGTGAAGTGGCACATCAACTTAAGATAGAAGGGACTACAGAGTTGTAGATTGGGTACTTCAAAAATATCGTTCTTATTGCAGTTCTTTGGAGTTGCTGGATGGAGAAGATGTTACATGTCTTAGAGAATCTAAGTTTTGTTTAACATGTAGCTTGAAGTTCAAGTCTCACATGAAAGGTCAGAATATCTTTGGGAGAAGTCTGATAAACTTGGAGAGGTCAAAAAGTGGCATTTGAGTTTTTCATATGAGGATTCATGAAGGAGGTAATTAACCAGTGGTAGTTGGTCTGTCTCAGAAGTGAGTTCGAAGAATCAAGATAATCAACATATGGCAGCTGATTACACTTGAGGAAAGTATGAGACAAATTACTTTTGAGCAGAAAAGTAGTAAGTTGAAGACAAAAGGAGGTGGTTTCTATTCATCTCTTGGAGCTTGTGGTAAGAGTTCTGAGCTATCTGTGGAAGATTATCTCTTGTAATGGGATGAGAATGTATATATCCCAATTTATGTCTGGGTTCTTTTGGATCAAGCTGGTGACTCAGTGATATCTGAAGATTATCAGATGGTGTTCTTTGTTATTTGGGGAAGGATATCCTAACTAATGTTAGAACATTTTGTGAAATGACTTTCTGTTCTGGTTAGAAGAGAGATTGACACAAAGTGTGGATGTGTTCAGCCAAGAAGGTTGAATAGAGGGAGTGCTCTTGAAGACATGAAGATGCGTCTTATGTTTTCCATTCATCAAGTGGTCTGAGTCCTCTTTGAAGCAGGAAGTATGGGAAGGTCCAACTTTGGGGTGTTGGATATGGTCATGTGTTACCTCCAGGTTTCAAGAGGAGAGTTGGTTTTTCATGACAGGGGGAGTTCTGTCTTTGCGCTGCAAGTAATCATCAAACTTGTGGTCTATGTGTCCTCAGATAACAAGGTATGGACCCTTGTTGGTTATTGGGATGATGTGGTGTGTGTCAAGGTTGAGTGAGCTGAAGAATGTCTGACCGGATGTTATGACATTGCCTTGGACAATACTATTAGTTCCTTCTGAAATGTGCAGTCATAAGGAAATATGAGTATGGTGTAGTAGAATAAGCCCGAGTGTTACAGTTGTGTGGTACAGGGGGAGTAACCACCTACTGGTGTGTGATTTTGGCTGTAGTGGTGCCAGCTGTCAAACTACTACTGGAGGTACGGAAGTAGTCTTGGGAAGAATACATGAAGAATACAGGCAAAAGCCGCGTTGAATGTTAAGACATCGCGTGCAACGTGTCTGACTGCATATATGGAATAGTCTCCATGCACTGGAACTGTTATTTCGGAAAAGAAACAGTCAAGAGCTATAAAAGGTATTCAAAGATAGTCTGAGATTTTGTTGGTGATTCTCTGACTGTTTCTCAGCAAATATTAATGAATCTTGACCAAGCATTTATTCCTACCGTTAATTCCTAAGCATGGGCTGGACTATTTAAAGGATGTATCAGCACTCCTCTTCTCACAAGAGAGACATTACATTCCCTCTAAACCATGGGGTATGTTAAGGTTTGGGCAAACTGCGCCTGGATCTGGTTTTGTGAAGGGTTCATTTATAAATGTTTAGCTAAAAAGGGGGAGAGAAACATAGTTCTGAGAATGTACCAGAAGCAAGCAAAATGTGGTAGCAAGCAGAAGTTGGCTTCAGGCACAAAAGTCACTAACTGGGTATATCACTTGTGTCTTGTGATCTGAGTTAAGAGGACAGTTGTGTCTTGTGATCTAAGTTACATTCTCTATGTACTCAGCATTACATATTCTTCAGGAAACTCTACTGTTAAGGGGAAGGGTTTTGATGCAACTGATTCTTGTACATCTACTTCCTCATGTACACCAACTTTGGTGTTTGTGGTGGTGGAGATAATGACAGAGAGGAAGTGCATACCCAAATTGGGATGTAGTGTCTAGTGTAATGGTTATTTGTTTTAGCTAAAATTTACCAAAGGGGGAGATTGTTAATACCTTAGGATTGGCATTAATTTTGTAAAACAAATAATGTAATCACCTTTGTTGTTTTAATATGTTGGGTTGAAGAAGTTCAACATCTGGACCAACATGTCATGTACGATGTCACGACATCATGACTGTGACATCGTACGTGTGTAGAAAACTGAATTAGCTAATTCAGGTTTAAATTCTGGGATCAGTGAGGATATTTGGTGAATATCCTAACTTCCTTGTGGAGGTCTTACAGACTCAATCAGAATATACAGTTTCTAAATATGGAGATATATATGGAGATATTTTAGGAACTAAAAGATTGAAGACCTTGATTGTAGCAGATGTTTTCTGCTGACTTTGTAACAACAAAGAAGAAGTTTGCTGCGATTTCTGAAGGCCCAAATCCAGTTGGGTGCTTAGGTTATAAATAGCATATTGTAACCTAGGTTTTATAAGCCTCAAACAATGAAAAATTAGGGTTGTGTGTGAGGTAAACCTCCCAACCTGTGGGAAGGTTACCATGTGTTTCTCAGTGCTCAAAGCTGAGATTATTTGTAACTCAAAGCCTGTAGGTAAGAGGAGTTATGGTCTTGAACGAAGCTGTGAAGCAAGTTCAATTTGTTTAGCATTACTTTAAAATTGTAGTGATAGGAATGGAAACTGGTGGTTTCTATCTAGGAGTTCCTAGGTATAGATTTCATTAGGTAGGGATTAATTGAAGAGTTGTAAACGGGGGAGTTTAACTCTGAATTAATACTACTGATAGTGGATCTTCTTCCTGGCTTGGTATGCCCCCAGAGTAGGTGATGTTGCACTGAACTGGGTTAATAATTTCCTGTGTTTGTTTTTCCTTCTGCACGTTATAATCCTGTCTGTTATAACTCAGCATGTATTGCAGTCTGTTTATCAAGAGAATAACAGACCTGGTACATAGCATACTGTTTGATTGTCAATCAGAATGTTTTGACATTCATCATTGACAGTATATACTGAATAATAGACAGGTTTGTTTTTCTGCTTCAGTTCAGTATTTATTTCAGTCTGTTCTTCAGGAGGATAACAGACCATGGCATAAGGCTCATTGTGAAAATTTCAAACTGGATGTCTTGACATTTATTACTGTAAGCTGATACTGAAGTATGGACTGGTTGGTCTTCTACAGTACAACATTTAGAACAGTCTGTTTTCAGGAACATAACAGACTTAGCATGTGGTATATGTTCTGGTCGTCAAACTGAATGGTGTGACATTCATTCCTGACAGCACATGCTAAATTGTAGGATGGTTAGTTTTTCTGTTTCAGTATTTTTCTCAGGCTACTCTTCAGGAATCCAACGGCTGAGCTAAAATCCAGGAAACTAACAACTGAGCTACAATTAATGAACCTAACAAATAGCATATTTGTTAGCACCCTAATATGTGGAAATTAGGTTAACTTGCTTAACCTTTATTTTAGGAAATACAAGTACAAGGCCAGCAAACTGTAATACTGTAACAGGTGATGTTCAAATTACTATTGAGACATCATGCTGATAACTGTGCAGGCTCAACAGAAGTTAGTGCTATGTTTGACCTCTGCTGAGTCTTTGTACCAGATGGACAGAACTGGGTGTTCTTCCATTCTATGGTAATGTTGTAGCAGATGTCGTGACATCTGTGAATGTGTGCACATTAGTACCAGGTGTTAATTGTATAGCTATCTTGCTGTATTAGTAATAATGTTGGATCAGATGTCATGACTTGGAGTAGAACATCTGAACTCTGACTACACCAGAATTTCAGTAAGGATCAAATAAAATCAAGATAAAAGGCCTATAATACATGGCATATGAGATGAACAAGGGAAGATCAAAAGATCTCTTCAATTGCCATAAGCAATCCCTAAGTCAAACATCAATCATAAAGAAGTCAACTGAAAATTCAAGCCAACTTAATAATTATCAAATAAATAGAAAATTAATCAAGAAAATTATGAAAAATTAAACTACGTAAGGTGGGGTCAGGACATCATCATCCCCCAAAAAGATTTTAAAAATAATGAAAATTGGTTCATGAATTAATTGAAATTAAACAGAAGTCAAACCAAAAGTCAACCAACAAGACTAGGTTAAAAATAAATCAAGAATAAATAGTAAATTAATCAAGAAAATTATGAAAAATTAAACTAAATAAGATGGGGTCAGGACATCATCATCCCCAAAAATATTTTAAAAATAATGAAAATTGGTGCATGAATTAATTGAAATAAAACAAAGGTCAAACCAAAAGTCAACCAACAAGACTAGGTTAAAAATAGATCAAGAATAAATGGCAAATTGTGAAATAAAAATCCAAGAAAAGGTCAGGTTGACCATGAGACAGTGGTCAACCTTCATCCCAAAAATCAGAAGCTAAAAATAGTTCTAAGTTATGAAAAGAAAATCAATAAGAAAATGTATGCTAAAATGAACCATTTAGAATTAATAATTAAAATAAAATATTAGTATTAAATAAATACGAAAATTAAAATTAAATAAAATTAAATGAGGCACCAAGAAAAATGGAAAATATTTTTGGATAATTTTATGGACAAAGAAAATATTTTATATGATTAAAATCAAAACAGAATAAATGTGAATTAAAAAAGAAAATGAAAAGAGAAATGGATTAGTACTTAATTGAACTGGGAAATGAAATAGGCGCTCATGGGCCATGCAAAGTGGGGGTGTGGAAAGCAAGGTCCAAAACAATTAAATCCAGGGTGTGACACTACTTAAATAACGTTTTAATAAAATAAATCATGTAAACATTGTATCAATTGGTCACATTAGTTTAAGTGACTAAAAGAAAAAAACGAGCTAGCGGCCAAGATTAAAACATAAGCCTTGGATCTAATGGTCCTCAAGATGACACGCGGTCATCTTCTTCCACAAACCAAACCCTAATGCCATGCAAATACGAAAATACAGTGGTTTTCTTCCAACTTCAACAACAAAATGTGAGCACCATAGGGCATCAAATGACATGAAATAAAGCCCAGGTTTCAAGTATGAAATGCAAGGTTTAACATGGTGTCCTTGTTTGAGTAAAGTGATGGCTTAATCATGCAGAAATATTGACAACAAGATGACAACATGGCCACGGGCACAACAGAAACTAACAACACAAATCCATAACATGAACATTGCCTCATGTTGAGGGCTTCAGAAATAAGCACAAGCATATGGTTATCATGAAAATGAGCATGAAGCAAGCATGGTAAACAACATGGAGCAAGCATGATGATGAGCATAGTAAGCAATACATGGCCATGGAAGAGGAGTAATAGAGTTTACCTAGTGGAAGCTAGGTCCACTGCCTCTAGATTGTGGAGAAAATGGAAGAAGAAAGGTGCTGCCTTGATCCTTCAAGAAACTTCAACTTGAGAGCTTGATGCGAAAGAATGGAACCTGACCTTGCAATGAAACTTGCCTTGCTTGCTTGCTCGAAAATTCACAATGCTTGCCTTCAGATTTATGGTTTTAGTGCTTAAATATGTGGGTCAATAAATACTTAATGGGCTGACAAATGGTATATTTTGGTCATGAGCAAAATGATGCAAAAGTGAGGTGTATGAGCAAGTTTCTTATTTTGGCAAAGTTTGAGTGAGTGGAAATGTTGCTGCATGGCCAAATGAGGTAATAAAAATGTGGGTTGTGTAATGCAGCATGACAATTCTGGCCCTATAAGTTTTCATGATTGATCAAGCTTTTATTTTGATGGAAAATGGGCTTAAAGTGAGTGCAACAATCATGAAAACTTGCCCTAAATAGAAAGTCAACCATTTCCAAATTAAGTAACTGTTCCAATTCCTGATTAAATGATGAATCCATGATCCAACCTTGATCAAATTTTGACATGTAGGATCCCCTAGGCATGGATTTTGAGATCCCACTTTCAAAATGTCATAAGTTGACAATTCTGGCCCCACAGTTGACTTTTCGCAAACTGTCTGATTCCCGATTCTAGTGATCAATTGAAGCACTTCTGGCTCAAATAAAAAGCTGATTTTTTGTATGTAGTCCCTTGTGGACATATGGAGGGCCATGGAAAATAGTTTCACCCAAAGAATCAGAAATAAACTAATTTTATACCAAAACCTAGTTTTAGGGCAAAACTGATCGGAGACTGATTGCACTGCTTGCCAATGGATCTTTCTGAGATAATTGTGATACTTCCTAGGCCAAGATGCCTCTCCAATCATGACATGGATGAGCTCCTCTACTTCCAACCAAACATTGCATGTTGCAGGTAGCCATGAAAACCCTAGTTTCCTGATTAAATCCAGATGAACACTCTGATAGCTCTGAATCCTTCACTGGTGAACTGAGGACCACAATAAGATACCTGGAGCCCTCTGAGACCCTTGAGACTTGTATACTTAGAAAATGAAGTCCAATTCTCAATCTTGCTTTATGTGGGCTCTTTATGTTAAGGAGTGATCAATCAAAACCTGATTTCCATGTCACTAATGCAGTATGCAATGAGTATGACCTAGTATGATGCCAATGAAGTGTAAAACATAATCCCATGCTTCCAGGAAAAAATTAAGGGTAAATTTTGGGGTATTACAGATGCCCCTATTCAATCAACTGGAGACCCGAAAGGAAGATAGCAACGACTTTCGCACTTTCGAGGTATCAAGGGATTGAATACAATAAAAAGCCCGAAAATTTACACTGAAGTGAAAAATTAAGTAATAATGTCTGTCAGAATATCTTTATGTTGGTACGTAGGCATAAGTCTGAAGGTCTTGTCAAACACAAAAATATAATCAATGAATTCTTTTATCAACCCCACACTCTATTTTCCTCAAATATCTTTTGTACCAAACACATATGCACACATAAAAAAGGGCTCCCTAGGAGTACCTAGGATACTTTGGATGCTAACAACTTCCCTCTGTGTAACCAACCCCCTTACCTGTAATATCTGGCATTTTATTAGTTTTGATTTGAAAACTTCTTCTCTTTGGGTTTTGTTCTTAATTTTCCCTTTTCCTTTGGAAACAATAAACGTGCGGATGGTGACTCTGGTTTTATTGACGTTAAGCTTATCCATAGCTTGATGGTCATGAGTTTACAACTACATAAATTTAGTGGAGACTCTGCTAGGGAGTAGTCCTTAGTGGATTTAGCCTACTTTTTTATGTGTGTATATAATTGTATATATGATGTTTGTATATTTACTTGTATGATATAATTTGCCTATTGTGCTTGGTGTTCTCTGAGTGATGAGATAAGTTCTAACCCTAACTTGAGTGTAATTAAGATATAAGGATGGTATAGTCATGTTCAGCTTGTGCGGAGTAGTCATTAACAAGTTGACTTGAGATGCATCTACTTAGTGCAGACCCTTTTTATAGTTACTAATGTCACGGAAGTCATTTGTGGTTAGGCATTAACTTCTCTGATTTGGGGTCCGAGAAGCTGAGGACCGTAGAAATTTTAACCCAACTTGGCCTACTTAGGACGTAGTGCAGAGACTATTTAGGTGTAGACTTAATAATAGTTGTTACACGATACTACACTCAGACGAGTTTCTCTTGAAAATTTTACGGGCTCATGAGTCAGTCATCCTAACCTATAATATCCGATTGATGGAATTAAGACTTCTGGAACTTTTTTTAGAACATGATCTACAGGTTTTTATCCTTAGTGCACTCCTTTGGGATGGTTCTTAATCTGACTCCATGCTCGTGACTCACAATAAACCCTTTGATTCTTGGTTGATCTGATCAAGTCTTGTCAATATCAATGGAACTTGGGTGTTGATAAGGTGAAAACCATAATCCACCAAAATGAATGATTGATCTTGATGATGACTTGATCCATCCCTTGATATTTGTTTGTGTTTGCCTTGTGTGTGATATCTTGTTTATGATTGTTTCATTCATGTATACATGCACATCATAACATTCATCATAGAAAAATAAATTTCAAGGAGTTGAGGTCTTATTTGCAAATATTTTCAGACCATGGATTATGGATGAAGCAACACTAAAAAGTACAGTTTAAGATGTCCTGATTTGAAAGAGATAAGGAAGTTGTCATCATTTGTTTTAGATCCCTTGGACATTAAGCAACGTCATGGGAAGCTGTTGCATGTATTATCTACTGATGTGGTTGAAGGATATCTAAGTGTTTTAGTTTAGTTCTATGACCCTCTTTAGCGTTGTTTCACTTTTCTTGATTATCAGCTTGTACCTACGTTAGAGGAGTATTCCCATCTCTTGGGTATGCCTGTATCTGACAAGGTACCTTTTATGGATTGGAGGAGATTCTGAGATCTCATATCATAGATGAAGCTCTTCATTTGAAAAAATCAAAGATTGACGCTCATTTGGTGAAGAACGGAGGTATTCTTGGGTTGACTTCTGAGTTCCTCATAGGAAAAGCTATTGTATTTGCTCAAGCTAGTAGTATGGATGCTTTTGAAGCCATCTTTGTGTTGCTCATCTATGGTTTAGCTTTGTTCCCTAACATTGACGGTTTTGTTGATGTTAACGCCATTAGAATCTTCTTGATTGGGAATCATGTTCCTACTCTGTTGGGTGACATGTATTTATCTTTGAATTTGAGGAATTCTAAAGGTGGTGGAACTATTGTTTGTTGTGTGTCTCTTTTGTACAAGTGGTTTATTTCGCACTTGCCTTAGACGCTTGCTTTCTTGGAGAACAACAAATGTCTACGGTGGTCTCATAGACTTATGTCTCTCACTAATGATGATATTGTTTGGTATGATTCTGCATTGAGTAGTGTGGATATTATTGACAGTTGTGGTGAATTCTCCAATGTTCCTCTCATTGGTACACAAGGAGGAATCAACTACAACCCTGTTTTGGCTCGTCGTCAACTTGGGTTCCCCTTGAGAGATAAACCTAATAACACTCCGTTAGAAGGTATTTTCTATCAAGAGGGTAAAGATCCCCAACATTTGAAGTAGAGGATGATACCGTCTTGGCATTATGTGCATAGGAAAGAAAGATTCGAGCTTGGTTCGTGTAACAATGTAACTTTGGAAGCTTACACTATTTGGGTGAAGAAGAGATCTTTGGAGCTGAAGATGTCGTACGCTTGTGAAAGACCTAGGATTTTGGTTGTGGCTAAGCCATAAACTCTCCCTAACCAAGATGTAGAGGAGTTGGAAGATGCACTCACCAAGATGAAGCAAGAGAAAGATATTTGGGAAGAGCGGTTCCATGCTTTGAGCCGAAAGCATGAAGTGTTGTAGCTTGTATCGAAAGACAAAGATGTTCTTATTGAGATTCTTGAAGATCGAGTAGTAAAGAGACAGAGACATCCAAAGGGTCTATCTTCATCTAGTATGCCTCAGCCTTCCGGTGCTTGGAAGAAGATTGATGATCAGCCTGTCCTTGAGAAGGCTCAGATGAAGACATCTTTTGAATCCGAGACTCGACGCATCCGAAGGAAGTACGCGCCCACTTCTAGATCATCTGATACCGTTGCCAAGGGATCCTTAGGATGATTAGTTTCCTTTTCTCTTGTATTTGTACTTTATTTTCTGAAATTGTACTCAGTGTAATCCTTCTAAATTTTATGAATAAAAAGAGATTTTATGGTTAATCAAATTGTTATTATTATTATATATTTGCAAATAGCACTTCATATGTTCCTTGAAATTGAAAACAATAAAAAACATTGCATTTCATGCATCATTTGCATAACAGGTTTTCTTCCGCCAATTGTCTTATTGGTTATTCTTCTGTGCTTCAGCCAAGCTGACTCACCGATACAACAGTTGCGCTAATCAAACAAGGATAATGAAGCATTTAGAGCAAGAGAACATAGAGTTGAAGGATGAAATTTCCAGGTTAACAACATTGAAGGAATCTGTCATTGCTGCGCATAACCAATCTTCACCAACTCCTGTAACTCTTCCCAAGAGGAGTGTTATTTCTGAGGGTTCTACCTCAACCGTTCCAGTTGCTTCCAGCCAATCCGGTCCTTCTATGCCCAATGGATTCCATTGGGTAATTCCATCCAACTTTATCCCTAAAGGGTATGCACCCACTTTTGTTTCTATGTCGGCATCTAGCCCGGTCATGTCAGTGTTGCCTCCGGTTGTTTACACTCTGCCTCATGTTGAGGACACTATATACCATTTTGAACCATCTGAAGGCCCAGAAGTGTATGCGAAAATGGACGAGATGAAGGATCAGTTCCTCGAGCGGCGCCAAGCGTTGAAGACTCTAAGAAGAAAGGACTTGTTTGGGAAAAGTGTTATTGGGCTTTGCCTGGTCCCTTATGTGATAATCCCGATGAAGTTCAAAGTCCCTGACTTTGAAAAGTATAAAGGGAACACTTGTCTGCAAAGCCACCTTGTGATGTATGCCAAAAAAATGTCTACTCAAACTGATAATGATCAGTTGCTGATTTACTATTTCCAAGACAGTTTAACTGGTGCCGTTTTGAGATGGTATATGGTCTTAGATAGTGCAAGCATCCGTACTTTCAATGACTTAGGCGAGGACTTTGTTAAGAAGTACAAGTACAACATGGATATGGCACCCGATAGAGACCAACTGAGGTCTATGTCTTAGAAAGATAAAGAGGCGTTCAAAGAGTAAGCCCGGAGATAGAGGGAGTTGGCTGCCCAGATAAGTCCACCATTGGAAGAGAAAGAGATGATGAAGATCTTCCTGAAGACATTGAGTTTGTTTTACTACAAACGTATGATCACAATGTCGCAACCTAAATGCGAAAAAAATACAACCGGCAAAAAAAGCAATGACAGAAGAGTCGCAACCGTGCATTATTTATCCCAAAGGAGGGAAAGGAAATGCTCGAAGTAAACCTGGAAAACGGAAAGGAAAAGACAAGGTCTCGCAACTAAATCTTGGGTTCGGGAGTCGATTATGCGAAGGGAAGGTATTAGCACCCCTACGCATCCGTAGTACTCTACGGGATCCACTCTTGTTGTTCTTGTCTAAAGGGTGTGGGTTTATCTAATGTACTATTTACTACAAGAGGGGTTAAAAGAAAATGACTCGCACGAATGTCACATCGACTGCATACATATCTCATATGAATATGAGAATCAGAGTCTTCGTAGCTCGGCTACCTATAGGTTAAAGAGAAGTGTGCTCACTAAGACATCGCGTCTTATGCCTACGTATCTCATCTGGAATGAGAATCAGAGCAAAACGTAGTTCGGCTAACCTATTTGTTTGTTTTGTGTTTTTTAGGTGAACGACGTTACTACGCAATCTACCGGATGCTCGACCTTTGGAGACTTACTCGCCTGTAGTAGAAGGAGTTAACATATTCTTAGGAAAAGAAAAATCAATGAGTTTGTTTGTTTTAGGGATGCTCATGCAAAAAAGGAAGTCCTAGACGAAGGAACCATGCTACCTTAATTGACATGCAAACGAGAGACTATACGAAGCCTAGCCACCCTATGGGGAGACGATCACACCATACAAAACAAACATGCATAAAGTAAACACGCCAACAAGGGGGCTCAAACATACGTGGGTAGGGCTTTAGTCAAGAGGGGTCATATCAACCTCGACAAACAAGCCATGGAAAGGTAATCAAATGGGCTCTTAACCACTGACACTGAACGTCAGGGTGAGCAGATCAAAAGGGTAATGAGGATAAGACCTCATAGCTCTTAACCCTGGACAGGGTGAGCTCATGACAAAAAGTGGGGATTCAGAAAGGTGGAACCCTCTCCACTGACTGACCGGACAAAAGATCTTGGGCTTTTGTTCTGAAGCATCAACATGTAGTGCGAGCATAAAGAACGACACACTGAATAACAGGGGATTGACTCTTCTTGGAGGTCTTTGGGCACAAAAGTAAATACACAAAAACATTGCCTCCTATCGAGGCCTTCCAGCTAAGAAAGCGGTAAAATGCGGGAAAGATAAAGGGATCAAGAGATCTACCACACGGATAAAGATCCGAAGTAACAGCAACTAAAAAGATAAGAAACCCGGAGATCTCTCAGGCTAGCACCATCAAAGAAAACAAGTCAGCAAAGCAATCAGAATAAATCTCCAAATGGTATCCCACAAATAAAGTGGAATACCAAGCGAGCTATCTCTTCAAGAGTCATGTGAGCCCTCACAAAAAACTCAACAAACAAGTTAGAATAACAAGATGGGGTGCAATCAAGAGTTGCACAAAAGAAACATAACAACAACAGTGTCAGGTAAACAGTGCACGGATGCAATAGAAAACATGTCACAACAAAACACAAAACATGTTAGAAAGCGAATAGAAACAAAAAAACAGCTGCTGTCATCATCGCTACTGCTTCGCTTAGCGAAGGCTTAGCGAAGCTTCGCTACATGTTCGCTTAGCGAGGTGCTAGCGAATGCCTGCGGGTTCTGGATTCTCCATTGATACCAGTACGATTTCAGAAACCCCAAACCCTATGGTATCCATCTCAGCAACGAAGTGATTAAACATTCAAGGCATTATTCTACACATTCATGCACATCTAAACCCACACGTGAAACCTAACGACACCCACTCTTCCAAATTCACCCATGATGCCTCATATATTCAGAAATTTCAAATTGAAAGCGTAAAGTAATGGGAATAAGGCAAACCTGATTGGAGAGATCGATTGAAATTGAAATGCGCGGTTGGGTTTGCAAAGCAATTTTGGGTTTGTGTGAGACGGAAGTGAAAAGTGTGTGAGTTAGAGTGAAAAGTCTCAGAGTCCGAGTGAATTTTTTCTCTTCAGTGTCTGGAGGCTGCTCTGAATTCTGTTAGCTCTTCTCTTATCTCTAGGGTTTTGTTTCAATGAAATTTAGAATTTATAACCTGATTATCGTGGCTTTGTGGGCTCAAATGAGAGAGGTCCAAGTCCAAGATTGTTCTGTTATATTTCCAAAACGTGTGGGCTTCTCCTAGCGAAGGATCTGCTCGCCTAGCGAGCATGACAGTTCAGACTCTGATGGCTCGCTAGGCGAACCATTCTGCTCGCCTAGCGAGCATGACAGTTCAAGTCATCTTTCCAAATTTGTGACCTGTGCGCTGGACCTTTGCTCCTTCAAGAGTAATATGTCGAATGATGAATAGGCCTCATTTGAACATGTTGGAAGTAACTCAAGTTATCCCCTAGCCATTTGACCTTCAGTTGACCAACAGTTGACCAGAGGTAATTCGGATGAACTTTGCTGAAATGCAATACGAAATGTTAAATGACCTAAGAAATGAATGCATGAATGAGGGGGCTTCAATACCGGAGAATTTGCACTTTGTAGGTGACGAAGCGAAGAAAGCGAGCCATTTACCGATGGCGGCTTCAAAACAGATTTGATATTTATCGATATCAAAGAAAGCGAGGTCATTTACTGATGGCGGCTTCAAAACAAAATTGATATTTACCGATATCAAAGAAAGCGAGACCATTTACCGATGGCGGCTTCAAAACAAAATTGATATTTACCGATATCAAAGAAAGCAAGGCCATTTACCGATGGCGGCTTCAAAACAAAATTGATATTTACCGATATCAAAGAAAGCAAGGCCATTTACCGATGGCTGCTTCACTGGGGAGGAAAAAGATGTTTACACGTGAAACAAGACCAGACATTTACCGATGCCCGGGAAGGAACTCGAACAATGATGTTTAAAAGTGAGACAAGACCAGACATTTACCGATGACATGGAAGGAACTCGATGTTTACCGACATCGAACAAAGATGTTTATAAGCGAAACAAGACCAGACATTTACCGATGACTGGGAAAGAACTCGATGTTTACCGACATCGAACAAAGATGTTTACCGACACCAAAGAAAGAAATACACTTATGAAACGAAAACAATTTACCGATGGCGAAAATGAGATACTCGATATTTATGGATAGCGAATCTGCTGGGGAATCTTAAACGACAAAACCATTTACCGATGGTTAACAAGCAGCTGATGTTTACCGACATCGAATCAATGATGTTTACCGACACCAAAGAAAGGAAAGGACACACATGGGTGTTGACAAAACGATTTTTGTAGGCATCATGAGAGACATGCCATTTACTGATGGCCAACAATTGGAATTCGACGTTTACCGACATCGAAAGATGATGTTTGCCGACATCAAAGAAAAGCACAGACATTTACGGGGATCAACACGACACTTACCGGTATCGCAAGGATGACATATATGTCAAAATAAGGCAGACACTTGCCGGGGACTAAATCGGAAGGGAATCAAGCTTTCCTTCCACGAACTGGTGAGAAAATAAATCTCATTGGGATTATCGATTCTGAATGTTGCCAAGAGCAACTGCTGCAAATGTGCTACATTGATGTTGAAAAAATGATTTGTCTCTTCTGGGGATACGATCCAATCTGGTTTAACACATGTATGCATATGTTTGAATTTTTCATGGCGTAATGCTCCATACTGAATGGAAATGTTACGCGATTTGAGAATGTGAATGCAAATGATGATTACTACATGCAAGATGCAAAGGGAGGAAAACTCCTGCTGGGAAAGAAAATGATCACTTTACTGAGAACACAATTTCTGATTCGATCTTCCAACTCTGTGGGGACATACAACAAATTTGTTGAGGATACTTACTGATCTGACATTCTCGGAACGGTAGAGAAACCAAAAGGCAAATACATCAGGAAGCAATTCCTAGGAAGAGGTAATTGCGCCAAAAGAGAAAATAAACTATCCTATTAGCAATGTGAATACGGCATTCCACTATTTTCCAATTCTGTTATGACTCATAGATCTTTAATTTCCCCAAATTCTTTGCTTTCTGAGAAGAGTGATTGGACCGATCATATCCTTCAAGATGGTAGACACTGAAACGCGATGAAGTACAGATAACTCAGATTGTAGTCTTCGCTTTAATCCCTCTTTTGCCTGGACCGCCTTTTCAGGTTTTCAATCCACCGGGATACCCATTTTTACCTAAGCCGCCTTTGCAGGTTTTCGACTTATCCGGTGTACATATTATTTTTTTTCTTTATCCCTAACTTTTGCCCGAACCTTTTTCTTTTCTTTTTCTCTTGGTTCACCGGGATGCCCTTTTTTGCCTGGACTTTCTTTTTTTATCCAGCGGGTCAGTTTATGCGAAGTATTTTTTGACTACATCTGAATTCACAGGAGACGGAAAATCTTCACCATCCATAGTTGTAAGCATCAAGGCTCCACCAGAAAAGACCTTTTTAACGACATACAGACCTTCATAATTCGGAGTCCACTTGCCCCTGTTATCTGTACCGGAAGGAAGGATCCTCTTCAAAACTAAGTCACCTATTTGATAGCTTCGAGGACGCACTTTCTGATCAAAGGCCTTCTTCATCCTTCTCTGATATAGTTGTCTATGGAACACAACTGCTAATCTCTTTTCCTCAATTAAATTTAACTCATCGAACCTGGCTTGGACCCACTCAGCCTCGTCAAGTTTTATATCCATCATTACCCTCAAAGAAGGGATTTCAACTTCTATTGGCAAGACTGCCTCCATGCCGTACACAAGTGAAAACAGAGTTGCCCCGGTTGACGTACGCACCGAGGTACGATACCCATGCAAAGCGAAAGGCAACATCTCATGCCAATCCTTGTACGTCACAACCATCTTTTGCACAATCTTCTTAATGTTCTTGCTTGCAGCCTCTACAGCACCATTCATCCTTGGTCTGTAAGGAGAAGAATTATGATGTTCGATCTTAAAGTCTTTACAAAGCTCTTTCATCATCTTGTTATTGAGATTCGAACCATTATCAGTGATGATTCTCTCAGGAACCCCATAACGACAGATAATTTCTTTCTTAATGAATCGAGCAACCACTTGTCTGGTAACATTGGCATATGAAGCTGCTTCTACCCACTTGGTAAAGTAATCAATCGCGACTAGGATGAAGCGATGTACCTTAGAAGCAGTAGGTTCAATCTTTCCAATCATATCGATGCCCCACATAGCAAATGGCCAAGGAGAATTCATAATATTCAGAGGGTTTGGTGGTACATGCACTTTATCTGCATAGATCTGACATTTGTGGCACTTCCGAGCGTATTTGAAACAATCAGATTCCATGGTTATCCAGTAATAACCGGCTCTTAACAACTTCTTGGTCATTGCATGACCACCAGCATGGGTACCAAAAGATCCCTCGTGTACTTCCTGCATTAACATGTCTGCTTCGTGTCTAACCACGCATCTGAGCAGAACCATGTCAAAGTTCCTCTTGTAGAATACATCATCCTTGTTCAAGTAAAAGCTTCCAGCTAGCCTTCTTAGTGTCTTCTTGTCATTCTTTGACGCTCCTTCAGGATACTCTTGGCTTTTGAGGAAATTCTTAATATCATAAAACCACGGCTTCTCATCAATAACAGACTCGGCTGCAAACACATATGCAAGCCTCTCGAGTCGATTCACAGCAACGTGTGGCATATGATTCTGCCAATGAACTTTGATCATGGAAGACAATATGGCTAAGGCATCAGCCATTTGATTTTCATCTCGGGGTACATGATACAACCTTACTGTCTTGAATAAAGTCAGGATCCTTCTGGTGTAATCTCTATAAGGAATCAAATACGGCTGATGAATATTCCAGTCTCCATTGACTTGGTTAATCACTAGAGCAGAATCTCCATAAATGTCTATAGTTTTGAACCTTAGATCGATGGTTTCCTCAATCCCCATGATACAGGCCTCGTACTCAGCTTCGTTGTTGGTTACTTCAAAAGTCAATCTGACAGAAAAAGGTATGTGTGCAACTTTAGGATTAATGAGTACTGCCCCAACACCATTTCCATTCACATTTACCGCCCCATCAAACATCAGTGTCCACTTGTCTTTGGGATCCGGTCCTTCCTCGACAAGAGGCTCTTCACAATCTTTCATTTTTAAGTACATGATATCTTCATCGGGGAATTCAAACATCATCGGCTGATAGTCATCGATTGGTTGCTCGGCAAGGTAATCAGACAGAATATTACCCTTGATGGCCTTTTGCGACGTGTACTGGATATCATACTCTGTCAAAATCATCTGCCAACGAGCCACTCGTCCGGTAAGATCCGGCTTTTCAAAGATATACTTTACTGGGTCCATCTTAGAAATCAACAAGGTAGTATGGTTCAACATATACTGTCTTAGTCGGCAAGCAGCCCATGCCAAAGCGCAACAAGTTTTCCCGAGCAGCGAATATCTTGTTTCACAGTCGGTAAACTTTTTGCTAAGGTAGTATATTGCATGCTCTTTTCGACCAGACTCGTCATGTTGTCCCAATACACACTCCATCGAATTCTCTGTTACTGAAAGGTATATTATCAGAGGCCTCCCAGGAACTGGAGGTATAAGAATTGGAGGTTTCTACAAATATTGTTTTATCTTATCAAAAGCTTTTTGACAATCATTGTTCCACCTAATTGCTTGATCTTTTCTTAGCAATTTAAATATCGGTTCACACGTAGCTGTTAGGTGAGATATGAAGCGTGCAATGTAGTTCAGCCTCCATGAAAAACTGCGGACCTGCTTCTCCGTTCTTGGTTCAGGCATTTCTTGAATAACTTTTACTTTCGCTGGGTCAACCTCAATCCCTTTCTCACTGACAATGAAACCTAACAGCTTTCCAGATCTCACTCCAAATGTACACTTGTTTGGGTTCAGCCTCAGTTTGAACTTTCTCAATCTTTCAAACAACTTTTGCAAATTTACCAAGTGCTCCTCTTCTGTCTGAGACTTCACAATCATATCATCCACGTACACTTCAATTTCTTTGTGCATCATGTCATGAAAGAAAGTCGTCATAGCTCTTTTGTAGGTAGCACCGGCGTTCTTCAACCCAAATGGCATTACCTTATAACAGAACGTGCCCCAAGGTGTAATGAATATCGTCTTCTCCATATCTTCTGGCGCCATCTTGATCTGATTATAGCCAAAAAATCCAACCATGAAATAGAAAACCGAGGACTGAGCAGTGTTATCGACCAATACATTAATGTGAGGTAATGGGAAGTCATCTTTCCGACTGGCTCTGGTTAAATCTCGGTAATCAACACACATCCTGACTTTACCATCCTTCTTCGGCATGGGTACGATGTTGGCCACCTAAGGGGGATAATTGGTAACTGCTAGAAAACCTACATCTAACTGTTTCTGAACCTCCTCTTTGATCTTGACAGCCATATCAGGACTAGTTCTACGAAAGCTTCTACTTTACCGAAGGACAACCTTCTCTGAGAGGTAGCCTGTGCACCACAATATCTATATCCAAACCAGGCATATCTTGATACGACCATGCGAATACATCCACATATTCTTGCAGCATTTCAATCAGCCCTCTCTTGACCTTTTCCTCTAAAGCAGCCCCTATCTTGATCTCTTTCTTTGCGTCCTCAGTACCAAGGTTAATGACTTCCAACTCTTCCTGATGAGGTTGAATGACCCTTTCCTCCTATTTCAATAGTCTGGCCAATTCTTTGGGGAGTTCACAATCTTCTTCACTCTCCTCTTCGGCTTGGTAAATGGGATTATCAAAGTCAGACTGAGCCATAACAGAACTGTTTTTAATGGAATCCGCAAGATCAATTCTGCACGAACGATGTTTTCATGCTTTATTTTAGAAAAGAGTTCAAGAAAGGCACAGGAAAAAAACATTGCCATTTTTATGGTTTTGAAAACGTAAAAAACAAAAAGACAGTGAGCACAAATCTGATTGCAAAAACGTCCTTTATTGATGATAATCATTGAAAATTCAAAACATGATGAGACCCTACAATGAACCACTACGCCTTGGGAAGAGCGTAGGGATTTCATGCAAAATGTAAAACAAAAGAAAATTACTCTGTCTGAAGAGTAACTTGGACTATTTCTTCAGCAGTCCAGTTGTTGATCTTCTCCCCTGGAGCACACGGGCGCACCCAACTATCCATATTACAATCATTGTAACCATTTTCATTGTCTGTTGCGAAGACATCCCCGTGATTCATCAATCCAGCACTAGTGAAAGTACACGGCCCTTTCTGATTCTGGACACCCTGCTCTGATGATTGAAAAGGCTGATAACCAATGCCAAACAAGTCTTCTTTTACGGGCACATCAATCGCCTTGCCCCAGCCTTTCGCGTTACCTGAATGAATGACCTCCATAGCTTGTTTATAGGACGCAATCGAGGTACCTGGTTTCTTCTGTTCAACAAAAGCCACCTTCTCAATACTGACAATCTCAAAAGCTTGACATAGAGTTTCATGAATTTCGCCATCCATCTCCACATATTTGAAGGAGGATAAATGGCTCAGAAAGATGTCCTCTTCGCCACATACGGTCACAACTTGACCATCCCGCACATATTTTAGCTTTTGGTGGAGAGTCGAAGAAACTGCTACGACTCCATCTATCCAGGGACGTCCTAACAGACAACTATATGCTGGTTGGATATCCATCACATAGAAGACAACATTAAACACTTTCGGGCCGATCTTCACAGGCAACGTGACTTCACCAAAAACCGATCGCTTGGATCCATCAAAAGCGCGGACAACAAGATCACTTGGTGTGAGAACAACCCCTTCGGCATCAAGCTTACTCAGAGCCTTTTTGATCAGCATATTCAAAGAAGAACGGGTATCAACCAAAACATACGACAAAACGACACCTTTGCATTCCATCGTGATATGCAGAGCTCTATTGTGATTGCGACCCTCAGGTGTCAAGTCTAGATCCGTGAATCCCAAACCATGTCTCGTGTTAACATTTCCAATAACACCTTCGAGCTGGTTAACAGAAATCTCTTGGGGCACATAAGCCATATTCAACATTTTCAACAGGGCGTTACAGTGTGCCTCGGAACACATTAATAGAGAGAGAATAGAGATTTTTGACGGTGTCTGGTTCAACTGATCCACAATCTTGTAATCACTCTTCTTGATAATTCTCATAAATTCCTCCACGTCCTCCTTAAAAGAACTCTCGGGCACTTCCTCTCGCAGTGGTTCATCTTCCACTACAGCTTGTTTTCCTTTTGTTCTAGCAAGAGCCTCAGCATTGTTATCCTTCGGAACCTGTGGTGCAAACAAACGACCACTCCTCGTAAATCCTCCGGGTCCTCCCACATTACCTACAACCGAACCAACTGTTACTGGAGTCTAATTTACTGATCTGGTCTGATTCTCAGGTCTTTTATTTTTGCAAGAAGCATTGTCATATTGCCACGGAATTGCTCTACTATTCTCATAAAGTCTTCCACTAGAAGCAGCAATGGTGGTTGGGGTACTGATAGTTACTAGAGCATTAAACACGGGAACACCAACAGTCACTGGAGCAAATATGGTCACGAGCGCAGCTACGGTCACAGGAGTACCAATAGTCACCAGCGCACTAATAGTTCTTGGAGCACGTACAGGACCTTCTGACGGTGTAAAGTAAATGGTAACAGTTGATACCTCTTTACTGTCTTTCACCACTCGATCAAACTGTAAACAACCTTCATTCATCAATTCCTGGATACCTTCTTTCAATTTCACACAGTCGTTTTCATGATTACCACAATCTGAACAATTCTTGTCACATCCCGGGAATACTCTCCCTCTAAGCAGACGTTCCTTCACTACAAACAACGAAGTCTGAACATCATTAATATTGACTACCAAGTTCAAATTTCCCCCATCTTCCACACCATTTACTCTGGGCCCTCCATGCTGAGGCATAGGATTATTCACCACATTCGTAGTAGGAGCCAAGTTAATCGTCTTGGCATCAATCAAGTCTTGAACTTTATGGTGAAAAGCCCGACAATTCTCGATGTGGTGCCGTGGCGCACTAGAATGAAAATCACAACGGACATTGGCATCATAACCAGCGGGAATCCTTGATAATGGAGCCATAGTGCGAATTTCAACAAACTTTAACCTGAGCAGTTTAGGGAGTAATTCAGCATAAGTCATTGGCAACGGATCAAAATGACGATCTAGCATCCTTTGTCTCGGTTGGAATTGGCATGGTTGTTGTTGTTGTGGTTGTCCTCTTTGTTGTTGTTGAGGTTGGGTTGCAGGAATAGTCACAGCAGCAACTTGACGGTATTGTTGTCCTCTGTTTCCATTTCTCTGATTATATATAGCATTTGTCTCACCCTCTCTCCTTCTGGGTGCCCCTAAAAATGGTTTCTTAGCACTTAAAGAACTTGAAGAACCAGGGTCTTGGATTTTTCCCGCTTTGATAAGACTTTCCGTTCTTTCTCCGCAAATCACAACATCCGAAAAACTACCAAACGGGCAACTTCCGATACGATCCATGAAAACACCTTGCAGGGTTCCAATGAACATATCTGTCAATTCTCTCTCCAACATCGGAGGTTGTACTCTTGCAGCTAGCTCGTGCCACCTCTGGGCGTATTCCTTGAAACTCTCACCAGTCTTTTGACACAAACTCTGCAACTGGGTTCTGCTCAGAGCCATGTCCATGTTATGCTTGTACTGCCTCAGAAAAGCTTCACCTAACTCTCTCCAGCTTCTGACAGATTCTTTTCTCATGTCCATGTACCAACCCAAAGATGCTCCAGACAAGCTGTCTTGGAAAAAGTACATCCACATCTTTTCATCATCAGTATAAGCGGATATCTTCCGGTAGTAAGCTTGCACATGAGTTCGAGGACAAGAAGTGCCATTGTACTTGTCGAAAGATGGCGCCTTGAACTTGTACGGGATCCTCAATCCATCAACTAAACCCATATTAGAAACAACAAAACCCAAAGAATTCTGGCACTTCATGGCGCGAATCTTTTCAGCAAGGGCGTCGACCTTTCTATCTCTCTCTTCCGCCTTTCCAAATTCATCATCATCACTGGGAATGGTGAACATATCTTCTTGCTTGTCAACCAAATGAGAAGGATGGTGAACTGGAGCACGTGCCGCTCGAGCATTAGAAGCCTCTGTAATGATGGGTTGTCCATTGATTCTAATACCACGCAATTCGTCACCATTAGCATGGTTGTTGACAGGGTTGGTTACAGCAGCGTCATCGACAGGGGTCCCTTCTGGCAGATTCTGATCGACAGGGGGAGTCACAGTTTCTTGTCTCTGGACCAAGGCTCAGATTTCCTCTTGCCCTTGGACTACCCCTTGCATCATACTCATGAATTGGGCCATGTTGGTCCTCATCTTTGCTAGATCTGCTTGAAAGTTTTCCATTACTCTCTGCTGGTTTCTGCGGGTACCGAACCGGTGAATTCCTGAATCAGCTATCCTGCTAGTGAACACCAAATAATATAAGAACACCGCAGCGATACCTGTTATGCAAGATATGCAAATGAATATGTAAATGCAACGACATGTTTATCAATTCCAACGGGCATTCTACCCCCTTGATTCCATTCTCACATCCGACAGAAAGCGCAAGAAGACCGAGTCGTGGATAAACTTCTGAGATCAAGATGCAATAAGGAAAACCATCATATAAATGGGTTCAAGAAGGGAAAGGCCTTAGCCAACAGTTCATCAAAAAAAAGGATCTCCACAACAAGCCTGTGGATCATCGCTATAATACAATAAGTAAAGAGAGGAACAAAAATCATGAATCAGCCTCCTGTATACAACCCATAAGGACTGCTCCTCACTTCAGCCAGTAGTACCACCGTGTCAGGATGATCCGGAGATTCTGTCAAACGCCGGATAAGCAGATTCCTCTTGTGAATAACTCCATCCAACTCGTTGATGTGCTCTCTGTAGTAATTCCCATCATCTTCTCTAAATACATCTTCAAGTCTGGATTTCTACAAACCTGCCAGCACTTTGAGTTCCTCAATCTGTCCTTGAGCTTTGTTGAGTTGATATGTGATATAACCATTGGTTGAACGGGCTCACCGAAGCTCATTGTTCTTCTCCTTCAGTAAAATCTTCAACTTCTCCATCTGACCAGTCAATTCGGCCACCATCTCCTCCTCCTTTACCTTCCTAGAAGCTGAAAATGTATCCCATTGCTCTTGCCAACCATCTAGCTTACCAAGAGCATCTGTTAACTGCTGTTTGACTCGCCTCAACTCAGAACTGGATAATCCCAGGGCTTTGTCTGTCTTCCTGAAGAAGTCCACCTTCACAACTAATTTCCTCTCTGCTTCCCCTTGCAATCTGACGGCTTCCTCCTTCTCACATTCTGCCTCATGGAATTGATGCATACAGTCTTGCAGCTTCACACTTAACTCCGAGTTTTCAGTTTGAAGCTCCTCCATGGCATTCTTCAATTTGTCATACCCCTCTCAGCTCACCATGGTTGACTGCTCAGGAGTAGGTGGATACAAAGGTTCTTCAATAGGAAACGGCATACCAAACTCTTCGACTCTTCCTTGAAGCCACTCTTCATACTGAGGGTGATTTCTACAATCTCCTTTTCCAAGCGCAGTTCTTCCTCTCTTGATCACCTTGAGCCAAGCCTCAGCTGCCTTACGGGATACAGTCGAATCAGATGAAGAATGGAAAAACAGAGATTCTTCCACATCTTTTTCCAAAGGCGGAGTTCTTAAAGCATATCCAAACTGTCTGACTACCAGAGAAGGATTGTAGTTGATACTTCCTCTTCTTCCTACCAATGGTACATTCGGGAAGTTCCCACAACTATGAATAATATCTGCCCGAAGCAAGCTCCGGTTTGACCACCAAGAAATATCTTTAACTCTTATCCCCATCAGTCTCTTTGACCAACTCAACGAGTTTTTGACATCAACGAACGCTCCTGACTTGGGTAGGTGGGAACTGAACCACTTATAAAACAAAGGCGCGCAACAATTCACCAATCCTCCCCTTCTATTCTCATTCCTGTGATGCACTGAATGAAAGAAATCCCCCAACAGGGTCGGCACCGGATTTCCCAACATGAAGAGGCGTATGGCGTCTACGTCCACAAATTTCGCCACATTAGGGAATAGGACAATCCCATACACAACATTGAAACCTCTCTGATCACCATCTTCAAGCCTCTTCTTTGCTTCTCCCAGTAAGAAACTCAGATGAAAACCATTAACTCCTCCCTTCTGACACATATTAGCCTTCAAGACTGATTTCCCCAAATATGTGGCTGAAGCAACCATGTTGAGATCGGGCAGAAACTCGGAACTATAGAATAGCAACTGCGACTTAATAGGAACTCTGAGAAAACTAGCAACCTCCTCCAAAGTAGGGACCAAAATATAATCTGGGAACGTGAAACACCTCAATGGAGGGTCATAGAACTGCAACAATGTAAAGAGAGCATCATGTTGATCTCTGGAGAGAACCGTAATGAAGCTTAGAATCAAACCATAGTCCTTCCAGAATCTTTCTAGATAATCCTGATCCATTAACTTCATCAGCTGTTGAATAGGATCCAAACAGACCACATGAAACTTGTAGGCGACATGTCTCTTTCTGCCAATATCCATCTTAAGAGAACCAGAGAACCCTGGCCGGAATCAAGAGGAAGATGTAAACCCCTAGAAATAGATAAACATGTGTTAAATGATATGAATGCAAAATGATGTGATGCAATTGTAACACCTCAAAATTTGCCCTCCTCTCTTGGGACTAGCATATCATATTGCATAACATTTTTAGGTCATTAGGCATTGCATATTGCATATCATGTGGTTACATTGTGCAAGTCATTCTCACAAGTCTTGATCAGGAGATGGAGAGGTCATGTGCAAGCTAGGGTTTTATTGGACTGGTCATTAATCATCTGAGGATGTGGAGGTCCAAGTTAGGGTTTCATGATTCTCAAGGGAGAGTGATCTTCATCTTGTTAGAAGTGATACATCATCATCATCATGGTCTTGTTATCATCAGGAGTTTGATCAGCATATTCCTTGAAATAGGGTTTTGACCACTGGTCAACCCTAATCATCTGCATTGGGCCAATCAGGGCATGGCTAGGAGATGGGGTCTAAGATGGCTATGAGGATCATTTCATGATTGTATTGAGCTTATTGAGGCTAGGGTTTCATCCTTGGGCCATTTCATCAGAGAATTGGGGCTCAGATTGATCAGTGCATTGCCAAATTCATCTATCAGTTGAAAAAGTCAACTGTGGTCAACTGTGCTTGATTTAATGGATTTGGAGGTGAAAGAGAGTTGGATACACTTCATTCATGTTGGAACAAGTGTTATTTGACATGTCAAAGCTCAAGAATGGAGAAAATAAAGTCAGAACAGAAATTGCCAAAAATAGCAAGTGACTTGTAATGGAAGTTTCCAAAATTGGAAAGTTTTGACCTCAAATTTACATGTCCAAGGAAGCTTCAAATGAAAATTTGTTCAACATGAAAGTTGTAGATCTTGTTCTCACCTTTCCAAAAAATCCAAGAACTTGAATATCCCATGTATGGTTGGCAAGTTATGGTCCATTCAATTTCAAAAATGACCCATAATCAGAGGGGCATAACTTCCCCATGGAGTGTCCAAATTGAGTGATCTTTTTATGCACAAACTCCATTTGACATGTACTTTCATGGTGCATAATTGGAATTCATCAAAAATGGTCAATGCAAAAAGTCAAATTTCAAGTGTACAGTTAAAGATCCAGGGGCAAAATGGTCCAACTTGAGAAATAATGGGAATTTTTGAATGGGGATTTTTGCAACACATCACAAATGCTGTTTGGAAATGGTTTGAATCATCATAACATTCCAAGGCCTCATGGTTTGATATTTCACTTTTGGAATGAACTTGAAAATGCATAACATAGCCATGACATAGTGAAATTCTAAAATACATATCCAATCAACATGAAACAAGTGGCAACAGCTCATGATAGATGTTTAGGACATGTGTGAGCTGGTAATGAGCTGTCACAAGGCCCTTATGCAATTACCATTTTGCCCTTGGTTTGAAAATGACATGTATGCTAATCACATTGCATTATGTTAATTAAGGTGATTAAGGCTTGGTTAATTAGAGGTATAAGTTCTTAATCCTAACAAACTTGTAACAGAATCAACATTTTCACAAATCACAATCTCTTTTTCCCTCCAAATTCATCAAAACCTCTCAAGAACACAAAGAGCAAAAGTGAACCAATCTCTTCCAATTCTTCATCAAACTCGAAAATTCCTTTTGCTGCCATCTCTATTCAACTTCTTCTTGGACTGTTTTGTGAATTCAACACCAAAACCATCTCCAATCGCGATTGTTCGTGTGAGCTTCATTCATGGCAAATTGAAATTCAGTCCTCTAGGAGCAAATTCAGGCTAACCTAAGCACTTCATCCAACACCTTGAGGCTTCTACTGCACCTGTTTTGGATCAAGAAGCGCGGAGAACGTCAAAATCATCACTGCCATCTCCAGGTACTTGAATTTCGAACTTCATGATTGGATGAATGCTTATATGCGTTTTGAAGTATGTTTCATGTAGAGTTCAATGATGCCTTTGGTTTGTAGAATGGATGAACGTAGGATGAGTTATCTTGATTCAAAACTTCGATGCCAAAACCTAATCCCTTCGATTCGGGAAATATAGGAAGAGTTAGGTGAAATTAAGGACATAATTGAGATCCTGAGAGTGAGACCTTTCCAACGATTATTGGTTTGTAGATTTTGGTTAGGTTTGGATGTTCTTCGTGTTCATGCGATTGCTGGAAATTTCTGGAGAAGAAGATGACGAGGAACACGCGTAGATCCGTTTTTCTGGACTTCCGTTTTGAATTTGTGTTTAGCGCGAAAATCATCCAATCACGCCTTGCCACTGCATTATTGAAACGACCGCGTTTTGGTCTGGCCAGGAGTATTTACCAAACTGCCATTGGATCCTTTAATTAATTATAATAATTCAAATAATTATTAAAAAATCACACAAACATTAAAAAATTCATAGAAAATTATTGGATAATCAGAAAAATATGAGGATTTTTTCTATAGCTTCCACTTTCCCTCTAGAATTTTATGAGTATGATTTTCAAGGTTGTGCATGGTGAATTGTTGACTTTGCTTAGGGATGTTTGACTTAGGTCATTTTTGTATGCATTTTTGACATGTTCTACCATTTTCAATGTGAAATTCTCATTCCTTAAAAGAAATGTTTGAAATTTTTTGTGGTGATTCTAGACATGTTGCTGATGATTTACATATAAAGTTTGTGAATTTTGGATACCTGATGATTGAGTTATGAATTTTTGAATCTAGGTGTGACAATTTGTGTCACACCTAGCTAGGTCAACTTTCTGGATTTATTTTCATGACCTAGAGATGTTGGATTGGATTGAAATTTTGCATGGATGTTTATGGATATGTTGAGATGCTATGTGAATTTTTCTGGATTTTTATGTGGCATTTTCAATTTGATTGATATTTTTCATCTCTGTTGGTCAATTATGCAAGTTCATATGACACATGTTTGTAAATCTAATGTGGAATCTTCATATGGTTTTAGATGAACGTGAAATTTGGTATGCTAGTTGTAGACACATTGTAGGACATCCCTGTTTTGGTCCCATTCATTTCTTAAATGATCTCATTGATTTATGAATTTTTGAAGTGAATGTATGTGTTGATACCTTGAATTGGCTTGAATAATTGTGTCTGGATTTCTTGATTTTCATTGACCTAGTTCCTTTTGTCCAATTGAGCTGAAAATTGACATGCTATACCTTGAATAGGTCCTGTTTAGGTGTGAACTATTTGAGGATTTTTGGAATTGTTTTGATATGCTTTTGAGTGCAATAGTTCTGTTTGGACATTGGATGTTGCATTTGACCTAGTTTGACTTGTTTTGGTCATGAAATGAATATGGTGAATGATGTGAGTATGGGATCAATTGCTCTTGCTTTTGAATTGCTTTAGCTTGATTTTGGTTGAAGATTGCTTGCTGTTTAGAATTTTTTCTCTCTTTTGGACCCTAGGCTTGGCCTAGTGGTCCAGTTTCTCACATTTGGTTTGACTTTTCAGGATGAAATGCACAAAGCTTAAGGAGAATGATTCAAGTCAATAAAATTGAATTTGTTTGATGTGGAGAACTAACATAAATTTGTTTTGTAGGTTGTGAAGCTTGAGCTTGAGCTTGTAGCTTGCATTTATGTGCTTGTGTTGTTTGTATAGTCTGACTGATTAACATTTGCTGTTTATTGTTTGTCTGTCATAGTACTGATGATACTTGATTGATTTCAGGTACATTTAGTTGCTTACAGTTCTTTAAGAACTTGGTTGCTGCTGCTTGGTTTTTAAACCACTTGAGGTAGGACTTCTATTCTTCATGTAGTCTGGAGACCCGGCCTGTTATTTGGCCGGGCAAACTGTCTGAAGTCCTCCTTAAGAGGCGATGCTTGTGGTTGTTTACATTTGTGCCAAGCAGGTGAAGACCTCTATGAGGCAATTGGTGGATCAAAGGGATATGCAATCTATCCCCCACTATTCTGTGAGTCGTCCCTCTGCTCACATGGCTGTGTGTTGATGCATTGGGACACAAACCCAAGATCTGTGCTGTTGCACAATCGAGTCAGAGTCTTTGAGCGTAGAAGGGTCCCTCCATTCTGGACCCACGCTCCTTTGTCTGAAGCTCTCCCTGGTCAGGGATAAGAGCTGTGAGGTCTCATCCTCACTTCACCTTTTCATCTGCTTCACCTTAGCCTCGTAATGGCAAGGTTAAGAGCGAGCAATACCCATGTACAGATGAATTGCTTCGGCAGTTAAACCCATTGTTTGAGCCCACTTGACTGGTTATAGTGTGTGCTATGTGGATACTTGCTTGAAATGCTTGTTTTGATCTGTTGATGCTTGTATGCTTGTATGCTTGTCTTCCTGGATAGGAGTAGCTTGCAGTGGTGCAAGTAGGTAGAAACCTCAACGCAGGGTAATGATGCATGACAACACTAGGCTCAAGTCCAGCTCCCTGGTAGTGTGTCTTCCCGTGGTTTCTGGATAGATTTTCTTCCCTTTGAGGGGGAACTACATCGCCCTGATCCTTGTTCAAGACGAGGAATGTAGGCAGGTGGTCGTGCGAGACCACTCCGGGCAACCTTTTTCTTTTTTGTGTGTGTTTACTTGTCATCTGATTGTGTGTTTTGGTTCGGATGCTGACGTAAATCCAGTGATTGGTGGTCGGGCTCCACGTTTGCTGTTTTGTGCGTGTTTTGGTTCGGATGCTGACGTAATTCCATCGAGTGGTTGTCGGGCTCCATGTTTGCCATCTGTTTGTGCGTTTTGTGTTGTTTGGCGTGCGTAAGCCGAACTACAGTGGCTCTGATTCTCGTTCCAGACGAGATATGTAGGCATAGGATGCGATGTCCTATCGAGCTCCCTTCTCTTAACCCCACCTGCGTTCCCTGTGTGTGTGTGTGATGTTTAGCAACCTATTCTTTATTTTAGAACGTGGATCCCGTCGAGTACGACGGACGTGAGGGGTGCTAATACCTTCCCCTTGCGTAACCGACTCCCTTACCCTTTCTCTTTGGTCGCGAGACCATTTCCTTTCCAGGTTTCTCTGAGCGTTTCCTTTCCCTATTTTGGGATAAATAACGCGCAGTGGCGGCTCTGTGTTGTGTTTTTTATTTGAGCTTCGCCGGTTGTTTTTTCGCGGATGCGACAGCTGGCGACTCTGCTGGGGATTCATAATTGGGTGTCCATAGATGTTGACCTGTGCTGGTCCATCTTCCCTAAGCGAGTTCTTCCTAGCGTTCTAGGATAGTTTAGGTTGCTTGTGATGTTTGATTTATTGCATTTATTATTCTAACCAGTGTATATATTTGCATAAATATTTGCATGCATCATACTATCATGTTGCCGTCCTCTGTGCAGGTGGTTCCTCTGTTTTGGGGTGGGTGTTCTGAGTGGGGCTAAAACCCAGGCCCGAGTATACACCTAGGATTAGTGTGGTCTCATGTTGCCTCTTTCATGTTAAGTCAATATGTGCCTGGCAGCATGATGTACCACAAGCCGGACGAGGTTCATTTGATAGTGCTTGCCTCTGTGGATATTCCACTTTGGTTGAGTTACTTCATCTGAACTGTTGACTCTGGTGACCGATCATTTCCCGGATCTTTGGTTTAGACGATCTTAAGGGAGCTACAATGGCACACCCGAAAGGGCAAACCCATTGAGTATCTCTGCCCAATTGTCGAGACTATTATCCGCCTTAGGATGACCTGATTAGAATTTACCTGTGAGGGGAGGGTGATTCTTACCGATGCATGTTCTGTTGGTGACTTAGATGGTGACTGTTGGTTCCGTTGATCAGAGTCATATTTATCAGTCGGATTTATGGTCATTTATTGCCGAGACGCCGGAGTGCTGTCCGTGGTATTTATCAGTGGGGATCCGTTTATTTCAGGATTCCCTGGGCCGATTTTATCAGTGGGGATCCGTTTATTTCAGGATTCCCCGGGCCGATTCAGATGGTTATGGGTATCTGCCAAGAGATGGTTTGATGATGATGATGATGTATCTGTCTTCCGTTTATTTCGGAACCCTTGAGTTGGATTTGTGGTTACATGTTCCCTCAGATGGTTGTGATCGGTTCAGAGATCAGGGCTGTGATTCAGAGCAACAGATGATCAGATGACTTGGAGGATGGCACAGTGCATTGCATTCATACATCATTCTCATTTTGCATTCATCTTCACCAAACCCACGTTTAGCCATATGGGGAGTATTATTGATTGAGAATCTGGTTGAGAGACATTCGGATGTCAGAATGTTATTGTCAAAATATTATCTGTCTCGATGAAACCAGAATCAAAGGACAGAATCTTCCTCATATGGATAGACGTTGCATTCATGCATATTAACCCATTTGCTGTTTTGTAGGTGTCAACCGGTGCGCATAGCTTGTTTGCTCAGATATCCTGCTAGGGGCAACAAATCCAAACTGATGGATCTTCCCAACGCCGACATCCTCGAACTGAAAGAGATGGTGAGGGATTTGTTCAGTGTTGTGCAAGGGCTTGCCTTGGGGCAGAAAGCCATAGCCGAGAGATTGGAAAGGATTGAGGGCTGGATGATCAAGGAGAAAGTTCAGGGAAAGGCTCCGTCATCCGAAGTAACAAATCCCTCTGGCTCTGTAGTGAAGAAATCCCTTGACAGTGGTCAGCCCAAGAAGAAGGTTGAATCAGGTGGTGCGCAGACTAAAAGAGAATGCGGTAAGGATCGTTACTACCCTTATGCTGCCACCGTAACCATTCCTGTTGGTGATTCATCTGCACAACAGCGGCAATCACCACCTCAACAGAGGACACAGAGAGTTGTGGGCCAAGTGAGAAGGAGGACGACAGATCGTCATTTCAATAAGCCGCCCGTGACTTACGCCTCTCTGTTTAAGAGGTTGAAGGATCTTGGATTGGTGCAGCCGAGGATGTTGACTCTGTTGAAACCTGATCAGAGGCCTGCCAGTTTTGATGAAAATGTCAAATGTGAATTCCATGCGGGTGCTCCCGGGCACAGTGTAGAGGACTGCAAAGCTTTTAAGCACACAGTCCAAGACCTGGTGGATTCTAAAGCAATCAACTTTGCTCCATTTCCCAACGTGAATGCCAATCCTATGCCGGCACATGGTCAGGCGATGGTGAGTGCAATTGCCAGAGATTCAGATCACGCCTGTGCAATGGGTGAAGAGAATGACAGTAACTGCAAGTTTGATGGTTGGATAAAGCCGTGCGTACCAGGAAGCTGGAAGGCCTAACAGATCAGCACTGTCACTCATCCGGAAGAGTAATGATTTTCTGTTTTGATTTTATCTACATGAAAGCCATACGTTTTGCCCGAAACGTAATGGTTCATTGTAAGGGCTACCTCATGTTTCATTTTGCAGCATTTTGCATCATTAATAAATGGATGTTTTTCAGTCAAAAAGCGGTGTTCCCTGTTTTTCATTTATTTTTGCAGTTTAAAAAACAAATAAAAATGGCAATGTTTGTTTTCATTTTTCTTTTTTTGATTTGTCTTGTTCCGACTTCGAAAAATAATTCTCCGGATCTCGTTGATAACAATTTGGTTACACCTCATATGACTTCGACAATCCAATCTATCAGGCTAAAGAAGAAGGCGAAGAAGACTGTGATCTGCTGGAATTAACCAGGTTGTCAAAACAAGAGGAGAAGGTGATTCAGCCGCATGAGGAGCGGATTGAGATTGGTATTCCAAGCACCGCCGAGGTCAGGAAGGAAGTGAAATTAGGGCCGCTTCAGAGGCAAGTCGAGAACAGAATGGTAGCCTTGGTGAAGGAGTATGTGGATACTTTCGCCTGGTCATGTCAGAATATGCCAGGGTCGGATACCGACATCGTTGTGTACAAGCTACCTTGGAGAGAAGACTGTCCTCTAGAGAAGCAGAATGCCAGTGCCTGTATCAGAGAGCCATGGTGACTTTGTTTCATGATATGATTCACCATGAAATCGAATGCTATGCTATGACGTGATAGCAAAGTCCCAAACAGGAGTGGGGCATCTGGTGGAGATAATTCAGACTGAGGTTGAAGTCAAGTAAGTGCACTACCAGAGTGCGATCCGGTAAGCTGTGGGGTTCATTATAAGAGAGGAATCGAGGTTGATCCTGCAAAAAAAAAAACAAATAAATAAATAATAATAATAAAAAAAAATAAAAAAAAATAAAAAAAATTAAAAAAAAAATGTGCCTGAACCGAGAAGAAAAAGAGAGGTTCGTGGTTTCTTAGAAAGATTGAACTACCTGTCATGGTTCACATCTCATCTAACAGCCACGTGTAAACCCATGTTCAAGATGTTGAAAGAAAAGATCAAACGGTCAGGTGAAATAATGATTGCCAAGGGGCATTGAAAGAATAAAAGAATAAGTTGCAGGAACCTCCGATTCGGATGTCTCCCTATGGAAAGAGACTGTTAATCTGGTACTTGACAGCCCTCGAGGGGTCTACGAGGTGTATTGGATCAGCATGACGAGTCTTGTCGAAAAGATCATGCAATTTACCTTAGCAAAAAGTTTGTTGACTGTGAAACAATACATTCACTGTTCGAGAAAACTTGCTGTACTTTGGCATAGGCTGCTCGCCGACTGAGACAGTATATGCTGGTTCATACCACTTTGTGGGTTTCCAAGATGGATCCGATCAAGTATGGGTTTGAGAATCCAGCATCGGTCGGACAGGTTGCGAGAGTGCAAAAGAATGTTGACTGATTAGTGATACTCTCAGAAAGCAATAAAGGGGTGTATTGTCTGATTACCTCGCCCAGCAATCCATTGAGGATTATCAACCGATGAAGTTTGAATTCCCTGATGAGGACATCTCGAGGTGCTCTAATCGAAAGATTGAGAGTAACCGATCCCGGAGGAGGGGCCTGACCCTGAATCCGAACGGATTCTGATGTCTGATGGGGAGGTTAAGGTGAATGAGCTTTTATTGCCCGGCTAACGTTTGAGTGCACTAACGATGGTGACTGAGTACGAAGTTCGTATCCTGGGTATTGATCCTCGGTACGCCTGCTGGGGCAACTCCTTTCTCATTGGTATATGGAATGGAGGTTGTGTTACCTGTTGAAGTTCAGATTCCCTCTTTGAGAGTCCTGATGGACGCGAAATTGCAAGAGGCTGAATGGGTAAAGACCCGGTACGAAGAGCTAAGCCTGATAGAGGAAAAGAGGCTAGCAGCCATCTGTCATGGGCAGTTATACCAACAACGGATGAAGCGTGCTTTTGACAAGAAGGTACGACCTCGGGTGTATCACGTAGGTGATATGGTGCTGAAAAGGATCCTTCCTCCTCAAAACGATCGAAGGGGCAAATGGACGCCGAATTATGAAGGTCCATTCGTGGTCAAGAAGGTTTTCTCGGGTGGAGCCTTGTTGCTAACGACCATGGATGGCGAGGATTTTCCATCCCCTGTGAATGCGGACGCAGTTAAAAAATACTTCGTATAAAGAGACCCGCTGGACGAAAAGAACAAAATAGTCCAGGCAAAAAAGGGCATCCCGGCGAACCAAAAACAGTTCGGGCAAAAATTAGGGATAAAATGAAAAGATGTACACCCGGCAAGTCGAAAACCTATGAAGGCGACTTGGGCAAAAAAGGGTATCCCGGTGGACTGAAAACCCGAAAGGGCGGTCCAGGCAAAAGAGGGATTGAAACGAACAGCTGCGTCTAGCATGATCGTTTGCGCTTTGGTTAAAGCATCATGGATAATACCCGGTAGGGATCAATCAGAAACGTCTTGTTCAGAAGGCAGAAAGCATGGAGAGTCTGAGGACATATGGGGTGTAACCGAGTTGGAACTCGATGAGATCACGAGTTTCACATTGCCATTAGGATAGATTTTTCCTTTTGTGCGCAAACTCTTTTCAGGAATTGCTTCCTTTGTATTGCTCAGTTTGAGCCACACTTTTCCAATCAATAAAATGCATATTCAGTCAAATAATTTTGTTTTTGTTTTTCATTACCGCTTTGATTGCAAAAACATCCAGATATTTTTGATAAAGAATTTTGCATTTTAAGACATACAGGTCCCTTCCAATGCATGTTTATAAGATTGAAAGCTTGAAATCTTATTCGGAAGGTTGGATGACCCAAGTGTTGAAATCTTGACACGCCTGGGGCACGGTTTTATCTAACGATCTGTCTTGCAGGAACTGTTAGGTATTTTCACTCACTTGCAGGTTGTGATGTGGAAGCTTTGAAGTAAATCCCCAGAGAGTTCGCTCAGGAACGAATGTATGAAGGGATGACGAAGACGTTGAGACGTACGACGATCTTTGATTTTAATCAAGAAGACTCTTCAAAGTCGGAAGATTGGAAAGTTTGTGGAAATTCCCCGCAGAGTCCGACCAGGGACGAGTGCATGAAGGACGGTAGGAAGAGACGACGTTGAGACGTCTGACGAACTTTGAAATTAACCAAGAAGACTCTTCAAAGTCGAAAGGTTGAAATTTCTGTATACATCCCAGGAGTACGTTTCCGTCGAGCGTGGAGCGATTGGGAATACAAGATGATGGAGCAGAAAAGGTCCAGACGAGTCTGGGAGTTCTCAAAAGTGGAGAGCTGATACGAGATTGGGAGGTGGATACCGTGATTCGACGAGTCGACAGGTGTTTTGTACCAACTTTTCTCATTTCCCAGCTATATCCCCAAGCAGAAGTAGAGGACCAACTCCCTAGCAGATCCAAGGTCTGTGACTTCCCCAGCCGAGTCAAGATGGTTATCCCCGGCAGGTTTAAAATGGTGTTTCCTCAGCAGCCAGGTCTGAAGGTTGCTATTTCCCGAGTGGAGCGGGTTTCAATGAAATATATATCCAGCAGTGTTCATCCTACCAGTGGATTGGACGAGTTTCCGTAGCGGACTGATATCTGCATCCCCAGCTGAGTATTCTACCTATGGATTGCATGGGTTGTCCCCAGCGGAGTGGTATTCGTTTTCCCTAGCAGGGTCAGGATGGTTATCCCCAGCAGGTGTCAGATCGATGCTTCCCCAGTCGCCAGGCCTGAAGGTGGCTGTTTCCCGGCAGAGTATCTGTGAGCATTTTCCCAGTGAAGTCGTCAGGTGTCTGTGAGGTTTCCCCAAAGCAGGTTCGGGATTGATATCCTCAGCAAGTTAAAGACTGGTATATCCCCACAGAGCGTTGGTGGTGCTTATCCCCTGCAGTTTCTCGAGCGGAGTGGGTGCAAAGGAGGTTCTTCCCCAGCAAGGGTTACCTTTTCCCAATGGCAGTGTTATTCCCCCAGCGGGATGGAGAGCGGAGTGTTGACGAGTTCCTCATCAGAGTGTCTCGAGCTCCCCAGAAGAGTCCCTTGAGGGGGATACTTTTTATGCATTCATCATGTAGAATAGCATAGCATGTTGCATAGAAAAATAAATCGCGTAGCATTTCCATAAGTATGGAGCATTACGCAGAAAAATCAATCATGCATCATATTGCACGCATAAGCTAGTCTCAAGCCGTGGTTACCGTTTGGGAGGTGGTTTTATCAGACAGTGAAGGTGTTACTCCGAGGAGTCTAGCATCATGGTTTTAATCAAGGATATTCCCCAGTAGTACGATACTGGAGGGTAAGTTTCTGTCGAGCAGAGATGGGAATGTTAATCAAGAAAGTTTCGGGGTCCAAAAAGAAAAACAAGAAAGAAGATAATCCCCAGCTAAACGCGAAGTGTTTGTCTGCCAGGGTTGAATAGAGAGCAGTCGGCTCAGGGCTTGTCATCCTCAGCATGGGTCGTTGTGGCACTCCGGCCAGTTTCCGATTTCCAGATCGAAGAAGTTCTCAACAGTCAGGACGAAGAACTTGTGGCACTCCGGCCAGTTTCCGATTTCCAGATCGAAGAGGTTCTCCACAATCAGGACGAAGAACTTGTGGCACTCCGGCCAGTTTCCGATTTCCAGATCGAAGAAGTTCTCAACCATCAGGACGAAGAACTTGTGGCACTCCGGCCAGTTTCTGATTTCCAGATCGAAGAGGTTCTCCACCATCAGGACGAAGAACTTGTGGCACTCCGGCCAGTTTCCGATTTCCAGATCGAAGAGGTTCTCAACAGTCAGGACGAAGAACTTGTGGCATTCCGGCCAATTTCCGATTTCCAGATCGAAGAGGTTCTCAATAGTCAGGACGAAGAACTTGTGGCACTCCGGCCAGTTTCCGATTTCTAGATCGAAGAGGTTCTCAACAGTCAGGACGAAGAACTTGCGGCAATCCGGCCAGTTTCCGATTTCCAGATCGAAGAAGCTCACGATGATTAGATCGATGCAGCTTGCGGCAATCCGGCCAGTTTCCCAGTATCCAGACCAAAGTGGTATCCAGACCGAAGTGGTATCCAGACCGAAGAGGTGTTCAGACCAAAGTGGTGTTCAGGCCAAGAAAATGAAAAAAGAAGAGAAAATTTTGGGGTTCAAATGGAGAAAACGGAAATGTTGAGGCATTTTCTGGAGAACGGGGTTCACAATGGCGATCGTGAGTTATCGTCAGGCGACTGGGGTTCAAACTGGAGAATGGGGTCCATTTATGTGGCAAACAGGAGAACGGGGTTCAAATGCGGTGATTTGAGGATCATTTGCGCAAAGAAAATTTCGGGGTTCAAGAAAATGGAAAAAAATATAGAAAACTTCGGGGTTCAAGAAAAGCATAAAAAAGAGAAGAATAATAATCCCGAGCGGATGAGTGGTGTTCAAGCCATGGTTATCCCTGCGTTACCATTTATTTTGGTATCCAGGTCGACGTTTATGTTTTGGGGTTCAAGCCGAGCTTTCTCCGTACCAGACGGATTGTTCAGAGATTGTGTTCTTCGCCGATTCTGACAGGCGTTGTTAATTATATCCCATCAGAGTGCAAATTGTTCGTCTGTTCTTGGTATTCAATCACTCTTCATCCTGATCATCTGAAAGCCGAGGCTATTCATATCGACAGGTTCACAGTGGATTGAATAGGGGCAGCTGTAACACCTCAAAATTTGCCCTCCTCTCTTGGGACTAGCATATCATATTGCATAACATTTTTAGGTCATTAGGCATTGCATATTGCATATCATGTGGTTACATTGTGCAAGTCATTCTCACAAGTCTTGATCAGGAGATGGAGAGGTCATGTGCAAGCTAGGGTTTTATTGGACTGGTCATTAATCATCTGAGGATGTGGAGGTCCAAGTTAGGGTTTCATGATTCTCAAGGGAGAGTGATCTTCATCTTGTTAGAAGTGATACATCATCATCATCATGGTCTTGTTATCATCAGGAGTTTGATCAGCATATTCCTTGAAATAGGGTTTTGACCACTGGTCAACCCTAATCATCTGCATTGGGCCAATCAGGGCATGGCTAGGAGATGGGGTCTAAGATGGCTATGAGGATCATTTCATGATTGTATTGAGCTTATTGAGGCTAGGGTTTCATCCTTGGGCCATTTCATCAGAGAATTGGGGCTCAGATTGATCAGTGCATTGCCAAATTCATCTATCAGTTGAAAAAGTCAACTGTGGTCAACTGTGCTTGATTTAATGGATTTGGAGGTGAAAGAGAGTTGGATACACTTCATTCATGTTGGAACAAGTGTTATTTGACATGTCAAAGCTCAAGAATGGAGAAAATAAAGTCAGAACAGAAATTGCCAAAAATAGCAAGTGACTTGTAATGGAAGTTTCCAAAAATGGAAAGTTTTGACCTCAAATTTACATGTCGAAGGAAGCTTCAAATGAAAATTTGTTCAACATGAAAGTTGTAGATCTTGTTCTCACCTTTCCAAAAAGTCCAAGAACTTGAAAATCCCATGTATGGTTGGCAAGTTATGGTCCATTCAATTTCAAAAATGACCCATAATCAGAGGGGCATAACTTCCCCATGGAGTGTCCAAATTGAGTGATCTTTTTATGCACAAACTCCATTTGACATGTACTTTCATAGTGCATAATTGGAATTCATCAAAAATGGTCAATGCAGAAAGTCAAATTTCAAGTGTACAGTTAAAGATCCAGGGGCAAAATGGTCCAACTTGAGAAATAATGGGAATTTTTGAATGGGGATTTTTGCAACACATCACAAATGCTGTTTGGAAATGGTTTGAATCATCATAACATGCCAAGGCCTCATGGTTTGATATTTCACTTTTGGAATGAACTTGAAAATGCATAACATAGCCATGACATAGTGAAATTCTAAAATACATATCCAATCAACATGAAACAAGTGGCAACAGCTCATGATAGATGTTTAGGACATGTGTGAGCTGGCAATGAGCTGTCACAAGGCCCTTATGCAATTACCATTTTGCCCTTGGTTTGAAAATGACATGTATGCTAATCACATTGCATTATGTTAATTAAGGTGATTAAGGCTTGGTTAATTGGAGGTATAAGTTCTTAATCCTAACAAACTTGTAACAGAATCAACATTTTCACAAATCACAATCTCTTTTTCCCTCCAAATTCATCAAAACCTCTCAAGAACACAAAGAGCAAAAGTGAACCAATCTCTTCCAATTCTTCATCAAACTCGAAAATTCCTTTTGCTGCCATCTCTATTCAACTTCTTCTTGGACTGTTTTGTGAATTCAACACCAAAACCATCTCCAATCGCGATTGTTCGTGTGAGCTTCATTCATGGCAAATTGAAATTCAGTCCTCTAGGAGCAAATTCAGGCTAACCTAAGCACTTCATCCAACACCTTGAGGCTTCTACTGCACCTGTTTTGGATCAAGAAGCGCGGAGAACGTCAAAATCATCACTGCCATCTCCAGGTACTTGAATTTCGAACTTCATGATTGGATGAATGCTTATATGCGTTTTGAAGTATGTTTCATGTAGAGTTCAATGATGCCTTTGGTTTGTAGAATGGATGAACGTAGGATGAGTTATCTTGATTCAAAACTTCGATGCCAAAACCTAATCCCTTCGATTCGGGAAATATAGGAAGAGTTAGGTGAAATTAAGGACATAATTGAGATCCTGAGAGTGAGACCTTTCCAACGATTATTGGTTTGTAGATTTTGGTTAGGTTTGGATGTTGTTCGTGTTCATGCGATTGCTGGAAATTTCTGGAGAAGAAGATGACGAGGAACACGCGTAGATCCGTTTTTCTGGACTTCCGTTTTGAATTTGTGTTTAGCGCGAAAATCATCCAATCACGCCTTGCCACTGCATTATTGAAACGACCGCGTTTTGGTCTGGCCAGGAGTATTTACCAAACTGCCATTGGATCCTTTAATTAATTATAATAATTCAAATAATTATCAAAAAATCACACAAACATTAAAAAATTCATAGAAAATTATTGGATAATCAGAAAAATATGAGGATTTTTTCTATAGCTTCCACTTTCCCTCTAGAATTTTATGAGTATGATTTTCAAGGTTGTGCATGGTGAATTGTTGACTTTGCTTAGGGATGTTTGACTTAGGTCATTTTTGTATGCATTTTTGACATGTTCTACCATTTTCAATGTGAAATTCTCATGCCTTAAAAGAAATGTTTGAAATTTTTTGTGGTGATTCTAGACATGTTGCTGATGATTTACATATAAAGTTTGTGAAATTTGGATACCTGATGATTGAGTTATGAATTTTTGAATCTAGGTGTGACAATTTGTGTCACACCTAGCTAGGTCAACTTTCTAGATTTATTTTCATGACCTAGAGATGTTGGATTGGATTGAAATTTTGCATGGATGTTTATGGATGTGTTGAGATGCTATGTGAATTTTTCTGGATTTTTATGTCGCATTTTCAATTTGATTGATATTTTTCATCTCTGTTGGTCAATTATGCAAGTTCATATGACACATGTTTGTAAATCTAATGTGGAATCTTCATATGGTTTTAGATGAACATGAAATTTGGTATGCTGGTAGTAGACACATTGTAGGACATCCCTGTTTTGGTCCCATTCATTTCTTAAATGTTCTAATTGATTTATGAATTTTTGAAGTGAATGTATGTGTTGATACCTTGAATTGGCTTGAATAATTGTGTCTGGATTTCTTGATTTTCATTGCCCTAGTTCCTTTTGTCCAATTGAGCTGAAAATTGACATGCTATACCTTGAATAGGTCCTGTTTAGGTGTGAATTATTTGAGGATTTTTGGAATTGTTTTGATATGCTTTTGAGTGAAATAGTTCTGTTTGGACATTGGATGTTGCATTTGACCTAGTTTGACTTGTTTTGTTCATGAAATGAATATGGTGAATGATGTGAGTATGGGATCAATTGCTCTTGCTTTTGAATTGCTTTAGCTTGATTTTGGTTGAAGATTGCTTGCTGTTTAGAATTTTTTTCTCTCTTTTGGACCCTAGGCTTGGCCTAGTGGTCCAGTTTCTCACATTTGGTTTGACTTTTCAGGATGAAATGCACAAAGCTTAAGGAGAATGATTCAAGTCAATAAAATTGAATTTGTTTGATGTGGAGAACTAACATAACTTTGTTTTGTAGGTTGTGAAGCTTGAGCTTGAGCTTGTAGCTTGCATTTATGTGCTTGTGTTGTTTGTATAGTCTGACTGATTAACATTTGCTGTTTATTGTTTGTCTGTCTGAGTACTGATGATACTTGATTGATTTCAGGTACATTTAGTTGCTTACAGTTCTTTAAGAACTTGCTTGCTGCTGCTTGGTTTTTAAACCACTTGAGGTAGGACTTCTATTCTTCATGTAGTCTGGAGACCCGGCCTGTTATTTGGCCGGGCAAACTGTCTGAAGTCCTCCTTAAGAGGCGATGCTTGTGGTTGTTTACATTTGTGCCAAGCAGGTGAAGACCTCTATGAGGCAATTGGTGGATCAAAGGGATATGCAATCTATCCCCCACTATTCTGTGAGTCGTCCCTCTGCTCACACGGCTGTGTGTTGATGCATTGGGACACAAACCCAAGATCTGTGATGTTGCACAATCGAGTCAGAGTCTTTGAGCGTAGAAGGGTCCCTCCATTCTGGACCCACGCTCCTTTGTCTGAAGCTCTCCCTGGTCAGGGATAAGAGCTGTGAGGTCTCATCCTCACTTCACCTTTTCATCTGCTTCACCTTAGCCTCGTAATGGCAAGGTTAAGAGCGAGCAATACCCATGTACAAATGAATTGCTTCGGCAGTTAAACCCATTGTTTGAGCCCACTTGACTGGTTATAGTGTGTGCTATGTGGATACTTGCTTGAAATGCTTGTTTTGATCTGTTGATGCTTGTATGCTTGTATGCTTGTCTTCCTGGATAGGAGTAGCTTGCAGTGGTGCAAGTAGGTAGAAACCTCAACGTAGGGTAATGATGCATGACAACACTAGGCTCGAGTCCAACTCCCTGGTAGTGTGTCTTCCCGTGGTTTCTGGCTAGATTTTCTTTCCCTTGAGGGGGAACTACATCGCCCTGATCCTTGTTCCAGACGAGGTATGTAGGCAGGTGGTCGTGCGAGACCACTCCAGGCAACCTTTTTCTTTTTTGTGTGTGTTTACCTGTTATCTGATTGTGTGTTTGGTTCGGATGCCGACGTAAATCCAGTGATTGGCGGTCGGGCTCCACGTTTGCCGTTTTGAGTGTGTTTTGGTTCGGATGCTGACGTAATTCCATCGAGTGGTTGTCGGGCTCCATGTTTGCCATCTGTTTGTGCGTTTTGTGTTGTTTGGCGTGCGTAAGCCGAACTACAGTGGCTCTGATTCTCGTTCCAGACGAGATATGTAGGCATAGGATGCGATGTCCTATCGAGCTCCCTTCTCTTAACCCCACCTGCGTTCCCTGTGTGTGTGTGTGATGTTTAGCAACCTATTCTTTATTTTAGAACGTGGATCCCGTCGAGTACGACGGACGTGAGGGGTGCTAATACCTTCCCCTTGCGTAACCAACTCCCTTACCCTTTCTCTTTGGTCGCGAGACCATTTCCTTTCCAGGTTTCTCTGAGCGTTTCCTTTCCCTATTTTGGGATAAATAACGCGCAGTGGCGGCTCTGTGTTGTGTTTTTTATTTGAGCTTCGCCGGTTGTTTTTTCGCGGATGCGACAGCAATGCAGTGACATGGGAATCAGGACTGCTGTATCTGCTTGAACATCTGTCAGGTTGCACTGCCTGAAGAGAAACCCACTGAAGAATACAATACGAGATCAAAGCTCTGCTATATAAAACCGGGTTGGTTGAAGGTTAAGGTTTCCTGAATTTAGCCCGCCCCTCACTGGTAGGTTCTAAGAACAGAAGTTTGTCAGTTTCTTGCCCTTCAGTTGAATAATACGTTTACCACTGAAGGTTTGGCATTATTACGAGACAAAAGACCTCCACTGATTCCCCTCAACAGGACATCCTAATAGCAAGTTCCCAGCCTCGGGGTCCTCGGATTGAGCAGCGAGAATGTGCCCACCAGAGCTAACATAAACGCGTCTCGGAGGAGAGGCCTCGACTGAGTTCTCGGGAAATGGTCACCAGAGTCGACGATTTCTAAAGGAATATCTGTCGTTATGGGACACCCATAGGACAAAATATATCCAAAAGAAACCTCGTTTGGATTGTGGGTCTTCATGAACGATTTAACGTAGCAACATGCCACGCAAGCCTCAAGACTATCCACTCTAAAACCTGTGTGTACGCTCAAGCCTGGGTAGTGGGCTTATCTCATAGAACAACCCACCCCAACAGAACCCACAGATACAATAGACATATGTACATGAATGCAATAAGGTAAAGCAGGTAAATAAATAACTGTACAAAAGAATAAACACCCAACAAACAAGAAAACTACAAAAGCTAGGAGAGACTTGCTTAGGGAAACCAAAGATTCTAGGTTCAGTCCCCAGCAGAGTCGCCAGTTGTCGCAATCTAAATGCGAAAAAAAACAACCGGCGAAAAAAGCAATGACAGACGAGTCGCCACCGTGCGTTATTTATCCCAAAGGAGGGAAAGGAAACGCTCGAAGTAAACCTGGAAAACGGAAAGGAAAAGACAAGGTCTTGCAACCAAATCTTGGGTTTGGGAGTCGATTATGTGAAGGGAAGGTATTAGCACCCCTACGCATCCGTAGTACTCTACGGGATCCACTCTTGTTGTTCTTGTCTAAAGGGTGTGGGTTTATCTAATGTACTATTTACTACAAGAGGGGTCAAAATAAAATGACTCGCACGGATGTCGCATCCACTGCATACGTATCTCATCTGAATATGAGAATCAAAGTATTCGTAGCTCGGCTACCTATAGGTTAAAGAGAAGTGTGCTTGCTAAGACATCGCGTCTTATGCCTACGTATCTCACCTGGAATGAGAATCAGAGCAAAACGTAGTTCGGCTAACCTATTTGTTTGTTTTGTGTTGTTTAGGTGAACGACGTTACTACGCAATCTACTGGATGCTCGACCTTTGGAGACTTACTCGCCTGTAGTAGAAGGAGTTAACGTATTCTTAGGAAAATAAACATTAATGAGTTTGTTTGTTTTAGGGATGCTCATGCAAAAAAGGAAGTCCTAGACGAAGGAACCGTGCTACCTTAATTGACATGCAAAGAGATACTATACGAAGCCTAGCCACCCTATGGGGAGACGATCACACCATACAAAACAAACATGCATAAAGTAAACACGCCAACAAGGGGGCTCAAACATACGTGGGTAGGGCTTTAGTCAAGAGGGGTCATATCAACCTCGACAAACAAGCCATGGAAAGGTAATCAAATGGGCTCTTAACCACTGACACTGAACGTCAGGGTGAGCAGATCAAAAGGGTAATGAGGTTAAGACCTCATAGCTCTTAACCCTGGACAGGGTGAGCTCATGACAAAAAGTGGGGATTCAGAAAGGTGGAACCCTCTCCACTGACTGACCGGACAAAAGATCTTGGGCTTTTGTTCTGAAGCATCGACACGTAGTGCGAGCATAAAGAACGACACACTGAATAACAGGGAATTGACTACTAATCCCTTTTATCCGTCAATTGCCTCTTCATGGAGGTCTTTAGCACTGGTGCCTCTTCTTGGAGGTCTTTGGGAACAAAAGTAAACACACAAAAACATTGCCTCCTATCGAGGTCTTCCAGCTAAGAAAGCGGTAAAATGCGGGAAAGATAAAGGGATCAAGAGATCTACCACACAGATAAAGATCCAAAGTAACAGCAACTAAAGAGATAAGAAACCCGGAGATCTCTCAGGCTAGCACCATCAAAGAAAACAAGTCAGCAAAGCAATCAGAATAAATCTCCAAATGGTATCCCACAAATAAAGTGGAATACCAAGCGAGCTATCTCTTCAAGAGTCATGTGAGCCCTCACAAAAAACTCAACAAACAAGTTAGAATAACAAGAAGGGGTGCAATGAAGAGTTGCACAAAAGAAACATAACAACAACAGTGTCAGGTAAACGGTGCAGGGATGCAATAGAAAACATGTCACAACAAAACACAAAATAGGTTAGAAAGCGAATAGAAACAAAAAAAACAGTTGTTGTCATCATCGCTACTGCTTCGCTTAGCGAAGGCTTAGCGAAGCTTCACTACATGTTCGCTTAGCGAGGTGCTAACGAATGCCTGCGGGTTCTGGATTCTCCATTGATACCAGTACGATTTCAGAAACCCCAAACCCTATGGTATCCATCTCAGCAACGAAGTGATTAAACATTCAAGGCATTATTCTACACATTCATGCACATCTAAACCCACACGTGAAACCTAACGATACCCACTCTTCCAAATTCACCCATGATGCCTCATACATTCAGAAATTTCAAATTGAAAGCGTAAAGTAATGGGAATAAGGCAAACCTGATTGGAGAGATCGATTGAAATTGAAATGCGCGGTTGGGTTTGCAAAGCAATGTTAGGGTTTGTGTGAGACGGAAGTGAAAAGTGTGTGAGTCAGAGTGAAAAGTCTCAAAGTCCGAGTGAATTTTTTCTCTTCAGCGTCTGGAGGCTGCTCTGAATTCTCTTAGCTCTTCTCTTCTCTTTAGGGTTTTGTTTCAATGAAATTTAGAATTTATAACCTGATTTTCGTGGATTTGTGGGCTCAAATGAGAGAGGTCCAAGTCCAAGATTTTTCTATTATATTTCCAAAACGCGTGGGCTTCACCTAGCGAGCATGACAGTTCAGACTCTGATGGCTCGCTAAGCGAACCATTCTACTCGCCTAGCGAGCATGACAGTTCAAGTCATCTTTCCAAATTTGTAACTTGTGCGCTGGACCTTTGCTCCTTCAAGAGTAATATGTCGAATGATGAATAGGCCTCATTTGAACATGTTGGAAGTAACTCAAGTTATCCCCTAGCCATTTGACCTTTAGTTGACCAACAGTTGACCAGAGGTAATTCGGATGAACTTTGCTGAAATGCAATATGAAATGTTAAATGACCTAAGAAATGAATGCATGAATGAGGGGGGCAAATTTGAGGTGCTACACACAAGTGCCCATAATGACTTTACCGAAATAGTAAATATGGGGATGAGGCTAGAGGATGGAGTCTGTGAAGGACGTCTATCTAAAGAAGAAGCATCGTCTAGAAAGAAATATGGTGGGAGTTTCTCTAAAAAGAAGGAGGGGGAAACTAATTTAGTGTCAGTGGGGAGGTAGAGGATACCTCATGTCAGAAAGATTTCTCAACCTCGTCAACATTAACATCAAGTTTCATAAGTGATTCCTGTATTTTCCAACAATTCCAACAATCAATCAGTTCCGATTCAACAACTACAACGTCAATAACAACTGCAACAAAGAACCAACTATAGCGGTAAATTCATGACCATCAAGCTATGGATAAGCTAGACGTCAATTAAACTAGAGTCGCCACCGCGCTTTTATTGTTTCCAATGGAAAAGGGAAAAGTAGGAACAAAACCCAAAAAGATAAGAAGTTTTCAAATCAAAACTAATAAAATTCCAGAGATTACATGTAAGGGGGTTGGTTACATAGAGGGAAGATGTTAGCACCCAAAGTGTCTTGGGTACTCCTAGGGAGCCCTTTCTTGTGTGCATATGTGTTTTTGTATAAAATGATGTTTGCAATAAATAGAGTGGAGGGATGAGAAAAGAATTCATTAATTATATTTTTGTGTTTGACATGACCTTCGGACTTGTGCCTACGTACCAATATAAAATGAGGGATCAAAACCTCGTAGTTCGTGGTATCAATTTCAAAGTGAGTGTATTGATTTTAACAAAAATTTCAAATTTAACAAAGGCACAAGAGGCCTAAAATGGTTTGAATAAGTGTTACTTCTTTTTGTCTTTTGAAAACTTTAAGTCAAGTATAGTTAAGTTTACTTACAGGTTTATTTAAGAAAAGAAGTTTGGAAATGCAATGGCATAAGGCCAAAGTTTCTAATTCGCAATATGGTCAAAGTTAAAAAAACAAACACAAGCAAAGAGGATTTTTAAAACAGAGAGAGATTTTGAAATTAAAGAAGTGGGGAGGATATGAAGAGACTAATCCTAAGCATAAATTTAAAAGTTAAGAGTTGAAAAGATCTGACCAATGGGCTGCAATCCAATAGACAAGAATGTCATATAGAAACCCAAATTCCCCTTGGACTTTAGAATCAAGAAACAATCAATATACAAATAGTAAGTTGAAGAGCAAGTCATCAAATAAAGATAGCCACATCCAAGCTTAGCAACTCCATGATCTTCTTCAAAATTTCCCATGTATCAGATGACTTCAAAGATGGCATTAGACACAGGTTCAAAATAACAACTTCACAATGATCATGTTGAAGATGAACTCAAATGGATCTTCAATCTTGTATCAAATGAATGGTCACTTCACAGGCACTTGGTTTCATGAAAGTTGGCATTGGCAAAGTCCTTTGCATAGGGAATGTTGCCTAAATTCTAAGTCTAATAGTCTCTATTTAAACCAATAGTCCACACAAAATGTTTTTTAGGGTTTTTGTTCTTATTATGTACGTCAAAAGATCACACAAGCAAGCAAGTATATACAAACACAATATATCACAAAATATGGTCCAAGTGGACAAAGGGAAAATGACATTAAAGTAAACAACTTGAGTGGTATGAAAAATGCAAGTGGATAAAGCTTAACAATTAAAGTGCATTAAAAGTAAATAACTTGAAATTAAATATTAGTTGTTAGTTGGTTAAAAGTTAGTATTGCTTTTGCTTTGTTTTTGTTTGAGTCATTCTTTGGAGAACACTCAACCCACTTATCACAAGCATGGATCCTTGAACCAAGACATCTTCCAAAGGAAGGAAAAAAGACCAAGTTTCCACACAATACCATGAAAGAGGGGAGACTTACAATCTCACTAACTAGAATTCTATGCCTTTTATATCACAAATTTATCACTATGTTAAGCAATCATAATTGGACATATGTAGAAGTCACAACTATTTGAGACCAGGCAATAGAATTTTGGTGTTAATACATGTTAGAGTCAAAGGACCTTGAAGAAAAAATTTCATAATTTTTGGAAACATAAATGTATTTTTAAAAAATTAAAAATATTCATAAAATCAATTAAATCATGAAAAATATTAATAATGATCCAAAAAATAATTTTAATTCAGAAAATGAAGGATTTTATTTAAAAAAAAATATGTGAAACTCTCATATTTTTTGGATCAATATTAAATTTGATATGAATTAATGAAAATAAAACAAATAAAATGAAAATCAATTAATCTGAAAAAATGTGGACCACTTGATCTCCCTCATTAATTGAGGTGGCAGATCAAGTGGACCAAAACACGCGTTCCATCGTACACTTGAGTCAGCGCGCCACATAGTTGGTATTCAAAAGGAACGCTCGTGATTAAAATAAAATAACTTGATCCTGTGGCTCAGAACCTATCCAGCACATCGCTCAAGCAAACCATCGGTCGTCTTCTCAGGTGACCTTGGCCAGACTGGTTCTCTCATCACCATCACAAAAATGAAAAAGAAGGACATGATCTTAAAGTAAAAATGGCACTGATCACGAATTTGGCCATAATTCATCCTAACCCCAAGTATATTGAGAGATACATGGAGTTGAAATTTGAGGTACGTGAACTGAGTTACTTTGATTTGACCTCAAACCAACTCAATCTTCTTACCTACATTGGTAGGACTTCAGACAACCAAGGATCCAAGAGAATTGATGAGAATTGAGAGAGAATCGAAGAGAAGAAAAAATCTAGAAAATACATTCAATGTTGTGCAGAACTTGATTTCTCTTGCTTCAATTCTTGCTTGATCTCACTCAGGAAGCTTGCAGGAGTGGCTTAGGATTGAAACAAAGCTTTGGATCCCTGGAGTTTTGAATCTCCAAATAGTGAGATTCAAACTCAATTTTCAAATGAAAATTCTCAGGTTTTCCTTTCAATGGTGAGGGTTTAAAGTGTGGAGGCAAAACTGGCATGCAAGGGTCCTCATTTTTTATGCTAGAGGCTCTTATTTATAGCAAATTCAAGTGATATTTGCACCTTTCAAAGTTGCTTCCAAATTTGGCAAATGAGTGATGCATGCTTGCATGGGCGTGTACAGACCCATAAAGCTACTCAATTAAGTCCTTAATCACATGTATTTGAGTTTGAAAATGAATTGGAATGCAAGGCAAAACTATGGAGTTGTTTGAAGTTGATTCTTGCCAAATGATGATACCATGTTCAAGCCATGCGCAGACCACTCAGACCTTGTCCAAGATGGATGAAATTAGACTCTTGGGAAAGGTTAGATCAAGAGGAACAACTTTTATGTTGAACACTTTTCCATTTGAAGTTGGTATCATGATGAATTTTGAGGTGGAATTTTGGAAATTTCAACATGTCAAAAAAATTTCTAAGTGTCAAGCCATATGTTCAATTGTTCCACCTTGGCTAAATTTTCATGTGAGCTTCAAATGAGAAATGTGTCTTTATCAAAGTTGTATATCTTTCAAAATCCTTCAAAATTGTCACAAATTTGACTTCATTTGGATTTGGGATGAATGCGTTATGCATTTTTTAAGTTGAGGAAAATCATTTGTTCAATGGTCTTGGTCCAAAATGACCAATAATGTATCCTCATATCACATGCTCATAAAAGTTGAATTAGCTCTTAATCCAAACATCAAAGTTGAAGTAGACAACATGAATTTGATTGTGAAACTTGGAAATCTTTCATATCACCAAAATTGAGCAAGTTATGGTCTTGGTAAGTTGACCTCCAAATTAGGGTTTAGACAAAATGACCTATAATCTTGCAACATAAAAAATAACTTTATAAGCAAAAATAGCTCTAGAACTCAACATGAAAGTTGTTTGGAATGTCATTTATAGTAATGTCCCTCTTGGAATCATTTTCATATGATGCAAATTGTAGGAGATAGGGTCTAGGGGACCCTAGTTTTGATCAGATGAATTCCTCTGGTCAACCACCATCAACCATCTTGCAAACTTGCAATTCTCTTGACTTTTTGGACTCATGGAAGATCATATATGCATAAAATGATGAGATTTGAAGTTTCCCTTGAAATATTTGATCAATTGATGAAGAAGCTTGTTGGAGAAGTTACACAAGATACCCAGATGAACTAGGGTTTCCAAGGCAAACCAAGTCCAAACTCGTGAAGAATTCTTGATCAAAATAACAAGAAAATATCATGGGGACTCATATATGATGCCTTGGAGCCATTATGGATCATTCTTGTTTGAGCTCTTAGCAAAGAGGGTCTTAAACCCTAGATATGAACCTGATAGATCAAACGTGATCAAGTGCCATACCTACGAAAGGGTTAGACAAATGCAAAGACATATTTTTGGTATTTTGGTTAGTAAATGATAAAATACAAAGTATGATACAATCACATAGTTCTTGGTGATTTCTCCTAAAACAAACCCAATGAATGAGTGGTAAGGAGAATGCCAAGGTATGATCACAATGCTAATGCACATGATGAGATAGCATGAGGGATCTTAGGGCCAAAATTTAGAGTCTTACAGCTGCCCCTATTTAAGGACATTCTAACTGAGGAGGTGAAGGTTAAAATCTTCATATCGACTCAGTAGAATGGGTTTAAATAACAACATATAGAAACAAATTGGGTCCCTAAGAGACCTCATGATGCATATGATATGAAATGCTAAAAAATAAACTCTGTGGGGAAAATATTGTCCCAAAGGAAAAGAATTCAGAGAGACTAAGAGTCCGTAGGAGCGTAATGCATTCCGTAAGGAAAACTCACTAGGGAGACAGAGACTCTGGGGGGACAAAAAGTTGTGCGTAGGCCAGGATACGACTTAAAAAGGTGCTGGATGGACATGAGGGATTCCCTGAAAATCGAAAGACTTAACCAAGGAGAAAAGGACATCTGCAGGGGAAACTAATAAGTCAGAACAAAGCTGAAATATTCGAAGCTTGATGAAAAAGTGATTCCCCTAAGGGAATGCGCACTTAACTCAACTCGGGAAGAAACAATGTTCAACACAGGAGGAGCAGAAATATATTATCCACTACCTGTTCCTGGGTATGGGGATAACAAAAATCTATCAGGGAGAATATTCGTTACCGGTTCGGGCAAACATATCAAGGATGGCTCACTGAGGGCTACCAGGAGGTGTATTCATTACCGGTTACTGGGTAAGAATAGTCTTGCTGGGGAAAAGCTAAAAATAAGATTTACAGCTACCAGTTACTGAGCAGAAGACCAAAATGGAGAGAATATCCATCATTGGTTAAAGTGAACATATCAAGGATAGACTCAAAGGAAAGAAAATCCATCACCGGTTAAGATGAACATATCAAGGATATACTTGCCTAAGGATGTTAAGGAGGATACCCGTCATCGGTTAAGATGAACATATCAAGGATAAACCACCCGAACAAACAAGAATAGGAATTACATCTATCGAATGTTGGATAGAATACCATCAAAGAGAATATTCGTCATAGGTTAAGATGAACATATCAAGGATAGACTCAAAGGGGAAGACTCGGGATTACATCTATCAGTTACTAGATAAAATACCATCAAAGAGAATATCCGTCATCGATTAGGATGAACATATCAAGGATAAACTTTGCAAGGGGAGTAAAAGCAGGATTTACAACTACCGGTAACTGGGCAGAAGACCGCAAAGAGAAGGAAATCCGTCATCGATTAGGATGAACATATCAAGGATTAACTCTCTGAGGAACAAATAGGGATTACAACAACCTTTTTACTGGGTAGAATACCAAAGATGAGAATATTTGTCATCGGTTAGGATGAACATATCAAGGATAGACTTAAAGTAGGGGAAGAAAATATTCGTCACCGGTTAGGAAGAATATATCAAGGACATACTTCCTAGGGAAATGTGAAAAAAGAATCCGTTGGGGCGAAAAGAGGTCACTTTTACTGGCTATTGGGCGAGAAGTAACAAGCTGCAAACTAAGAAGAATACTACCAGTTACTGGGTAATAGACTCTTAGGGGACCTCAAAAAAATCTATCTAGGTAAGATCTAGAAAGAAATGGTAAATCAAGACTCAACCCAATAAGGATATAACTCAAGGCGAGTGGTCCCATCCATATAATCAACTAGGGAGGAAGCTAAAATAATAATCAACGAGGAAATAACTCAGTGGGGAAGGGAGAAAGGTTAAAGTCTTTCTGCTTATGGGCTGACACTCTACAATTGAAGGAGGACATACACACCGAACCCGAACGGGGATAAAGTACCACCATGGCAGGGAATAAAAATTACAAGAATCTCAAATTGTTATGATGCAATTAAGAGTGTATATATATATATATATATATATATATATATATATATATATATATATATATATATATATATATATATATATGTGTGTGTGTGTGTGTGTATATGTTTATGTTTATGATGATTATGCTGACAACAATCACAAAGGATACAAAAATGCCGTAAACTTGAATCATCGATACAATTATCGGCCAATCCACAAATGGGGGAAACAACTGCTGGAGAAAAGACAGATCAACATCCTGAAGGCTCGACCCTAGCTGGGAAAGGAAATAGGAGATCTGTTGAGGAAAATGCTACTAACTCGGCAAGGATTTTTAGGTCAACACCATATCAAATGGGAGACAACCTTGCAGGGGATAAACACAAATAGCTGCTGCTCAGAAATCAGGAGAAAACTTTGACTGGGAGAGAATTTGATGGTGACTTGCAGGGAAACCCCAATTCTGCCAAAACTGATGCGAACTGCTACAACGAAATGCCTGCACTCGGCTGGGGAACAACCACAAACCAGCTGGAGATGACAGCTAATAAAAAGTTAGGGAAATCAACAGACATCGGGTGCTAAACATGCTGTCGGGGATGAAAGAAGAATCACACCTACTACTTGGGGAGAACCAATGATGCTCCACACTTAGGGCTTACTGCATTCAGACCACTGTTGATATTCCTTTTAAATGAAATCGATTGCTTAAAATTAATGCTTTTATATGTTTAAGAAAACATGATTTTAATTAAAATTTTAATTTAAAAAACGATCATAATAAAATTTAAAACTATTTGGCTGAATTAAATAAGAGTAGAAACAATTGGATAAAAGCTCAACTTTATTTAATAGAATGGTAGTCTGTAAATGACAAGACTCCATAGATCTTTACAAAATTTGAAAACTGGTAATTTACATGGAAAAGGGCTACATTGAATGCAATGATCACTAATCCTTCTACCATCTCTTGATATCCACTATGCTCTTGGCAACGGCTAGAGATGATGAACCAAAACTGACCGACTTGCTCAAGAATGTCTTCAAAACTGAAGATCAGCAAGATGCAGTTACTTGCCATAATCCCTAACTTTTGCATAAATTTCCCCAAGGTGGGGTACTCAATTTATCAGGATAAATCTTTCTGTTTTATGTCTCTAATTTTTGCCTGGATCGCCCTTTCAGGTTTCAATCCATCGAGACGCCCATTTTTGCCTAAGCCTCCCTTTCGGGTTTGCAACTTAGCGAGTTGTTTTTTTCTTTTTAGGCGTATTTTTTCTTGATTGCATCTGCCTTCATAGAACGAGTGAACTCTTCACCATCCATAGTCTCAAGAATCAAAGCACCGCCTGAAAAGGCTCTCTTAACAACATATGGGCCTTCATAATTAGAAGTCAATTTGCCCCTAGAATTTGGTTTGAAAGATAGAATCTTCTTGAGCACAAAATCACCTTTTCTGAACATACGAGGTCTAACCTTCTTATCAAAAGCTTTCTTCATTCTCTGCTGATATAATTGACCATGACACATGGCAGTTAATCTCTTCTCTTCAATCAAATTCAGTTGATCATACCTGGTCTGACACCATTCATCCTCAGTCAACTTGGCTTCCATGAGCACACACAATGATGGGATCTCAACCTCCACGGGGAGCACAACTTTCATACCATCCACAAGTGAGAAAGGGGTTGCCCTTGTAGAAGTGCAGATGAATGTATGATACCCGTGCAAAGCAAATGGGAGCATCTCATGCCAATCCTTATACGTCACAACCATTTTCTAAATAATCATCTTAATGTTCTTATTTGCAACTTCAACAACCCCATTCATCTTAGGTCTTTAGGGAGAAGAATTATGTTGTGCAATCTTGAAGTCTTTGGAAAGAGCTTCCACCATATTATTATTCAAGTTTGAACCATTATCAGTAATGTTCTTACTTGGCATACCATAACGACATATAATCTGATTTTTGATAAACCTCACAACAACTTTCTTGGTTACATTTGCATACGATGCCGCTTCAACCCATTTTGTGAAGTAGTCAATTGCCACCAAAATGAAACGATGTTCATTCGACGCTTTTGGCTCAATCATGCCAATCATGTCATTTCCCCACATGGAGAAGGGCCACGGGGAGGAAATGACGTTCAACAGTTTCAAAGGAACATGAATCTTATCTTCATAAATTAAACACTTGTGGCATTTCTTCATAAACTTGCAACAGTCAGATTCCATTGTCAGCCAATAGTAATATGCTCGCAACATCTTCTTTGTCATTGCATGTCCATTGGAATGAGTACCAAAGGAACCTTCATGGACTTCAGTCATCAATAAGTCTGCTTCGTGTCTATCCACACATCTGAACAGAACCATATCGAAGTTTCTCTTATAAAGCACATCACCATTCAGGTAGGAGTTGTCGGGTAATCTACTCAAAGTCTTCTTATCTTTTAAAGATGCCCCAGACGGGTAAATCTGACTTTGGAGGAAACACTTGATGTCAAAATACCACGGCTTCTCATCTTTTACTTCTTCAACAACAAACACGTGAGTTGGCCTATCAAGACGCATCACAGTCAAGCTGGGAACTTCATTCCAATATTTTACTACAATCATTAAACCAACGTTGCAAGAGCATCTGCCATCCGGTTTTCATCTCGAGGGATATGATGAAACTCAACCTTTGTAAAGAAAGTTGAAATCCTCCTCGCATAATCTCTATACGGTATCAAACCGGGTTGATTCATCTCCCATTCACCTTTGATCTGATTCATAACTAAAGTTGAATCTAGATGTAAATGGAAGCCCCATAATGCAAGCTTCATATTCTGCCATATTATTTGTACACTTGAAAGTCAATCTAGATGTAAATGGAAAATGAGTTCCTTGAGGAGTAATGATTACTGCCCCAATGCCATTACCATACTGATTAACAGCTCCATCAAATACCACGCCCCAACCAGGCTCAAGTAATGGTTCATCACAATATTTCATTTTCAAGTACAAGATCATTTCATCGGGAAAATCATACTGCACTGACTGATAATCTTCAATCGGTTGGTGAGCCAAATGGTCAGCCAAGACACTACCTTTAAATGCTTTTTGAGATCAGTATTCAATATCATACTCTGATAACATCATCTGCCAATGGACAATCCTCCCAGTAAAGCAGACTTCTCAAAAATATACTTGATTGAATCCATTTTGGATATCAACCAAGTGGTATGATTCAACATATATTAACGCAGACGCTTAGCAACCCAAGCGAATGCGCAACAAGTATTCTCAAGCATAGAATACCGAGTCTTACAATCGGTGAATTTCTTACTGAGGTAGTAGATTGCATATTCTTTCTTTCCAATCTCATTTTGCTGACCTAGAACACAACCTATACTCTCTTCGAGCACAATCAAAGACATGATTAATGACCTTCCTTTAATAGGTGGAGATAAAATCAGAGGCTTAAGTAGATATTCCTTGATACTATCAAAAGCTTTCTGACAAACTTCGGTCCAATCACAAGTCTGATGTTTCCAAAGAAGCTTGAATATAGGCGCACACGTGCCAGTCATATGCGAATTGAATCTTGAGATATAATTCAACCGGCCGAGAAAACCTCTGATTTCTTCTCAGTTTTAGGCGCAGGCATATCTTGTATTGCTTTGACCGTGGCAGGATCAACTTCAATACCCTTCTCGCTGAGAATAAAGCCCAACAACTTACCAGAATGAACACCAAAAGTACACTTATGGGGATTCAAGCGAAGTTTAAACTTCCTCAAATGATGGAATAGCTTCAACAAATGCTTAACATGTCCTTCTTCGTCACTGGATTTAGCAATCATATCATCAACATAGACTTCTATCTCTTTATACATCATATCATGAAAAAGAGTGGTCATTGCTCTCTGGTAAGTTGCACCAACATTCTTTAAACCGAAAGGCATCACTCTATAACAGAATTTTCCCCAAGGTCTAATGAATGTGGTCTTCAGCATATCTTTGGGTGCCGTCTTAATCTGATTATATCCGGAAAATCCGTCCAAAAACGAAAAGACTTTGAACTTAGCTGTATTGTCTACCAAGATATCAATGTGTGGAAGAGGGAAATCATCTTTCGGATTGGCTTTATTCAAATCTCTATAATCAACACACATGCAGACTTTTCCATCCTTCTCCGGAACAAGCACAATATTGGCCACCCATTGCGGATATTCAGTGGTAACAAGAAAACTGGCATCAATCTTCTTTTTCACTTCTTCTTTGATCTTTACTTCCATATCAGGATGAGTTCTCCTCAACTTCTGCTTGACCGGCGGGCATTCTGGCTTCAACGGAAATCTATGCTCCACAATCTCAAAATCCAACCCAGGCATGTCTTGATAAGACCAAGCAAACACATCTAAATACTCTCAGAGAATATCAATAAACCCCTTCTTAGCTTCTGGACACAATTGAGACCCAATCTTGATTTCCTTCACATCATCCTCGGAGCCCAAGTTGACTAACTCAATCTGCTCTTCGAATGACTGAATGGCTTTTTTCTCGTGCTCAAGAAGACGAGACAATTCATCACTTTCCTCTTCACCACCTTCCTCCTCAGCCTCAAACACAGGGAATTAAAAATTTGGAGAAGGAGTGGGATCATTGTATTCAATGGGGTTAGAAACCAACCTGCATAATGATTTGATATTTTGATGTTAAAGAAGTGAATTGTGACCAAATATTATGCAGATGGACAATTATATTATTTATGTTTTTTGTGATTACCATTTTCAGAATAAAGCAAAAAGTAAAAATAAAACATCATAGATGTGGATGAAATAGAATTATATTTTATTGATGATCAAATTTGAAAATGCCCAAACAATGTTCACTTCTCCATTAGGCATAGGAGAAGGATTTTCGAAAAAAAATAAGAGCAATTACTTAGATCGATGCATAATAACAGGTATATTAACAGTATCCCAATTGTTGTAAGCTTTTCCATGCGTCACAAAATTGGTGCAGTCTTCATCTTCATCACCCTCTAGCACCACAACTAAGTGTGGTTCATTACCATGAATGAACCCTCCGCTACAGAAACTAGGTTGCACATCTTCATATCTAACCACTGATGAACCTTGTTGGAAACCCAAACCGACTGTGCTCTTGTTGTCGGAGACCTCTACCATTTGTCCCCACTGATCAGACTGACCGTCTTCAACAATCTTCTTTGCATCTTTGAATGAGGACATGGGTGCCCCCAACTCTCTTTTCTTCAGCAATAGATAAGGCTTAGAACAGAGTTCCAACCTCATCCTCAGCTTTTACGTAAGATAAAAATGACAAGTGGCTTACCAACAATGCCTTCTCCCCACCAACAATAACAAGCTTTCCAGTTTTGATAAATTTCAGCTTCTGGTACAACGTTAAAGTAACGGCTCCTGTCTCATGAATCCATTGTCTTCCCAATAAGCAGCTATAGGCCGGGTGGATATCCATTACTTGAAAAGTAATTTGGAAGTCACTCGGACCTATCTTCATATTAAGGTCCATTTCATCGATCACAGTCTTGCGAGAACCGTCAAATGCTTTGACGATCACGCCGCTATATCTCATAGGCGCTGCTTGGTATGACAATCTAGACAGAGTTGATTTTGGAAGTACATTCAATGAAGACCCGGCGTCTACTAACACATTCTATAGGGTGTCACCTTTGCAATTCATTTAGATGTGTAGAGCCAAATTATGATTTATGTCCTCCTCGGGGAGTTCTTCATCACAGAAACTGAGATTATTGTAGGAAGTGATGTTAGCTACAATATGATCAGAATGATCCACCGTAACATCATGTTCCACACAAGCTTGCTCTAGAACTTTTTACAGTGCTTCTCTGTGTGCTTCTCAATTCATTAACAGAGACAGTACTGAGATCTTGGAGGGAGTTTGGAGCAACTGTTCCACCATATTGAACTCTCTTTTCTTTATCAATCTGAGCACCTCATCGTCATTATTAGGCTTCAAGTCACTGGATTCACCAGACTGACACCTTGGAGCACTAACAGAATCTACCACTGGTACAACAACCTTCTTTCTAACAGACAAATCTTCCACATTCTTTGGGAACGCATGCCAAAAAACACGACCACTACGGGTCACCTTAGTAACATCAGCTACGCTCACAACAGAACTGGTTGTAGGAAAACGAACCTCTTGACCATTCTCCAACATGGTAGCATTATACTGATATGGGACATGATTATCGGATGCATACGGGATGGGGCCCGCTAACCGTATAACCAATGGCGATACCGATCTATTGCTGACATTATTACTGCTACTGCTGTCATACTGAATCACCACTCTCTTAGGAGTTATGAAAACCGGGACTATAACATTGACATCGTCATCTATATGACGGGACTGGACAATTTCAATCAAGTCTTTATCCATCAACCTCTAGATGTCTCTCTTCACAACCATACAATCTCTGGGATTGACACTACAAATAGCACAACCATCATGATTATGCTTACAATCCCTAACCAAGCAAATATCCTTGTGCATCCTCACCAAGGACCTTCTAATGAATCGTACATCAAATACCTTGAATTTACCAGGACAACCGTCCACCATATTAACATATGAATTCCCATGGGCAGGTAGTGGGTTTGCTTTAACGTTCGGTGCACGGTCCTCAAAGGACACCATTCCATTCTTGACCAGCGTCTGGACTTCATATTTTAACGGGTAGCAGATCTCGATATCATGACTGGGAGCTCCTTGATGAAAGGTACAGCGGAGTTCCGATTTGTACCACCATGGAAGTGGTTCAGGAATTTGAGGAGGATTTGTTGGTTGCAAGAGGTTCTTGAGAACCAAAGATGGGTATAATTCTACATACGTCATAGAAATTAGGTCAAAAGAGATCTTTCCTATCAAAATTTGATTGTTGTTGATGATGATTGTTGGTATTGTTGTTGTTGTAGGTGTTTGCTCGTTATTGTGGTTGTTACTATTGACGTTGTTATTGTTGAATCGGTGTTGACTGATTGGTGGAAAATACGGGGATCACAAACGATACTTGATGATGGTGTTGACAGGGTGGTTAACTTCTTCTTACATGAGACCTCCTCTGTCGGCAGACACTGCATTGGTCTCTAGTTCTTTCTTCTTACCAAAACTATTACCATATCTCTTACTGGATGATGCTTCCTCCTTAGATAATCGTCCCTCTAAGACACCTTCTTCGAGCCTCATCCTCATGTTTACCATTTTGGTAAAATCACTGGGGGCACTGGCAATCATCCGCTCATAGTAAAATGAACTCAGGGTCTTGAGAAATTTTTTAGTCATCTCCTTCTCTTCCAAAGGAGGGGTAATCTGAGCGACAAGCTCTCTCCATATTTGCGCATACTCCTTAAACGTCTCCTTATCCTTATGAGACAACGACCTTCACTAGTCCCTATCTGGAGCCATATCAACATTATGTTTGTACTGCTTTACGAATGCTTCACCCAAAAATCATTGAACATGTGGATGCTTGCGCTATCCAATCCCACGTACCACCTCAAAGCGGCACCGGTCAGACTGTCTTGAAAATAGTGGATCAACAATTGATCATTGTCGGTTTGCATAGACATCTTTCTGGCGTACATCACAAGATGACTGGGTGGAAAGATATTCCATTTGTACTTTTCAAAGTCAGGCACTTTGAACTTCACCAGGGTTTTAACATTTGGAACCAAACAAAGTTCCGCATCACTCTTTCCAAACAGATCCTTACCCCTCAAAGTTTTCAACTCCTTACGCAGCTCAAGGAATTGGTCCTCCATCTCGTCCATCTTCTCATACACATCAGGGTCCTCAGACGGCTCAGAATGATAGATGGTGTCTTCCACACGGGGCAGAGTATGCACAACAGGTGGTGGCACAGACATGACCGTGCTAGAAGCCGGCATAGAAGTAAAGGTAGGTGCAAATCCTTCAGGCACAAAATTAGGCGGCATTCCCCACGGGGATCCGGCAGGCATGTTTGGTGCAAAATGAGCAGTAGTTGCAGGAATAGTGGAGGTAGAAACCTCGGAAATGACAGTCCTCTAAGGAGGAGGAGGAGTTGCAGGCGTTGGAGAAGACTGGATCTGAGCGGCTAGCACTAACTCCATCATGGCAGTCATACGGATGATCTTGTCCTTCAAGTGTTTGTTCTCTTACTCTAGATGTTCCATGATTCTTGAGTGATAGGCACGGGTATTGTATCGATGAGTCAGCTTGGCTGAAGCACAGAAGAAATACCAATAAGACATCTGGCAAAAGACAAAGCTGCTTATGCAAATGATGCATGAAATGCAATGCTTGATTGTTTTTATTTACAAGGAACTTACTATATTATTTGCATATATATATATATATATATATATATATATATATATATATATATATATATATATATATATATATATATATATATATATAATTACAACAATTTGATATGACCATAAAAATCTCTTTTATTTATATAATTGGAAGGATTACGCTGAGTACAATTTCAGAAACGAAAAATACAAAATACAAGAGAAAAGGAGACTAGTCATCCTAAGGATCCCTAACAACAACATCATAAGATCTGGCTGCATGCGCGTACTTCCTTCGAATGCGTCGGATCGCGGTCTTAAATGAAGTCTTCATCTGAGTCTTCTCGAGGACAAGCTGGTCAACAATCCTCTTCCAAGCAACCGGAGGTTGAGGCATACTAGAGGAAGATGAAACCTTTGGTTCTCTCTGTCTTTTTGTTACTCTGTCTTCAAGTAACTTAATAAGTGCATATTTGTCCTTAGACTAAAGCTGCAACTCCTCATGCTTTTTGCTCAAAGCATGGAAACGCTCTTCCCACATATCCTTCTCTTGATTCATCTTGGCGAGGGCGTCTTCCAACTCCTCTATATCTTGGTTAGGGAGAGTTAATGGCTCAACCACAACCATAAACATAGGTCTCTCACAAGCATAAGGCATCTTCAATTCCAAAGATTTCTTCTTTACCCAAAGAGTGTAAGCTTCCAAAGCTACACAATTGCACGGACCGAGCATTATGCCAAGCATGCACACTCTTCTGCTTCAAATGATGGGGATCTTTACCCTCTTGATATAAAAGCCCTTCTAACAAAGTGTTATTAGGTTTCTCTCTCAAGGGGAACCCAAGTTGACAACGAGCCAAACAAGGGTTGTAGTCGATTCCTCCTTGTGTACGAATGAGAGGAACATTAGAGAATTCACCATAACAATCAATAATCTCCAAACTACTTAATAAAGGATCATACCAAACTATATCATCATTACTGAGATACATATGTCTCTGAGACCATCTTAGACATTGTTTTTTCTCCACAAAAGCAGGTGTAAGATCCCAATTTTGACCCTAAGATCCCTCATGCATTTCCATCATAAGCATAAGCATTGGGATCATATCTTGGTATCCTCCTACCCTTTCTTTCATTAGGTTTGTTTTGGGAGAGATCACCAAGCATTTTGTGATTATATCATACTTGTATATTATCTTTTTACTAACCAAAATACCAAAAATATGTCTTTGCTTTTACCTAATTCTTTTGTAGGAAGGGCATGATCTTATTGAGTCATCAAGATCTATTTTAGGGTTTGAGACCCTCATGAACAAAGAGCATAACCAATAATTTATTCAATAATGGTTATAAGTATCATATATGAGTCCCGTTGATCTCTACATGTTATATTGATCAAGTTTGCTTCAAGAGTTTGAGGGTGATTTGCCTTGGAAACCCTAGTTAGATTGGGTATCTTGAGTAACTTCTCCAACAAGCTATCTCACCTATTGATCAAATTTATCAAGGGACACTTAAAATTTCATCATCTTATGCATCTATGATCTACCATGAGCCAAGAAAGTCAAGATAATTGGAAGTTAGCAAGTTGGCTCATGGTGGTTAGCCAGATGAATTCATCTGATCAAAATTGGGTCACCCTAGACCCTATCTCCTACAATTTTCACCATATGAAAATTATTCCAAGAGAAAACATACTATACATGACATTTCAAACAACTTTCATGTTGAGACCTAGAGCTAGTTTTTCTTGGAAAATCATTTTCTATGTTGAAACATTATAGGTCATTTTGTCTAAACCCTAATTTGAAAGTCAACTTCCCAAGACCATAACTTGCTCAATGTTTATGATATGAAATATTTCCAAATTGAAAAATCAAATTCAATGGGTCTAGTTCAACTTTTATGTTTGGAGTGTGAGCTAAATCAACTTTTTTGAGCATGTGATATGAGGCTACATTATAGGTCACTTTTGACCTATACCATTGATCAAATGATTTTTCCAAACTTAAAAAATGCATAACTCTATCATTTCCAATCCAAATGACATGAAATCGGTGACCATTTTGAAAGTCTTTGAGAGAGCTACAACTTTGATGAAGACACGTTTCTCATTTGAAGCACCCATAAAAATTTAAGCAAGGTGGAATATTTTGACATATGGCTTGACACTTAGAAAGTTTTTGATATGTCAAATTTTTCCAAACTTCCACCTCAAAATTCTCCAAGTCCCAATCTCCAAATGAAAAAGTGTTCAACATAAAACTTGTTCCTCTTGATCTCACCTTTTCAAAGAGCTCAAATTCATTCATTTTGGACTTGAAATGCATAGGCTGCGTATGGCTTAAAGAGGCTGATATCATTTGGCATGGATCCAACTTCAAGTAACAATGCACATGTGCCTTGCAATCTAAGTTAACTTCAAAGCATCTGATCTTCAAATTTGGACCTTCAGCTATCATTCATGGGCCTATGCGCGCCCATGCACCATTCCATCATCATTTGCCAATTTTGAAAGTGGAAGTGAGTGCGCAAATATCACTTGATTCCCCTATAAATTAAGCTCCATTTGCTCAAAATTAACAACCACATTGCGCCAGCTTTAATCCCCCATTGAAAACCCTTCACTCTCATAGGATAAACCTGATAAATTCATTTGAATTTGAGCTTGAATCTCCACTATTTTGGAATTCAATTCTCCTGGAATCTGTTGCTTCTAAACCTTTCCATTCTCTTCCTGCAAGCAATTGAAGTGAGTCCAAGTGCAAGCAAGCTCAAGATCCATCAAGTTCAGACCTCCATTGAAGGTAATTTGCAGAAATTATAAACTCTTCGATTCTCTTAAATTCTTGCTCAATTCCATAGATTCTTTGGTTGTCTAAAGTCCTACCAATGTAGGCAAGAAGATTGAGTTGCTATGAGGTCAAATCGAAGCAACTCAGTTCATGTACCTCAGATTTCAATTCCACATATCTCTTCATATATTTGGAATTGGAGCAATTGGAGGTTAGATTCGAGCTCAGTGCCATTTTCTCTTTAATATCATGTCCTTTTTTATTTTTTTGGTGATGGTTTATCTTGACCAGTCTGGTGAGTGCCACCGGAGAAGATGATCGGAGCTCTGACTCCGGCGATGAGGTGTCTTGCATCTGAACCACAGAATCCATATCACACGTTTTAATCTTGAGTGTTTGTTTTGAATACCATGTGTACAGCGCTGTAGACTAGCATCCATGTGGAACGTGCGTTTTGGATCACCAGATTTGCCACCTCAATTAATGAGGGAGATCTGATGGTCCACGTAATTTAGAATTTCTGAAATTTTATTTTAATTGCATTTTCTTCAATAATTCATATTAAATTTAATATTGATCCAAAAAATATGGGACTTTCACCAAAAAAATTCAAATATTTTTCTCTTTCATATTCTGAATTAAAATTATTTTTTGGATCATTATCAATATTTTTCATGAATTAATTGATTTTGAATTTGTTTTTAATTGTTTAAAAATATTTTTAAATGTCCAAAAATTATGAAGTTTTTTTCTCCAAGGTCCTTTGACCTTGTTTGACCTATGATAAATCTCATGGCTATTTCTTTGGTGTTTTGATGAGATTTTAGGATTTGGACCAAACATATTTGAATTAAATGCACTATTTTATTATTTTTAATTGAATAAATGCCATTTAAATTGTGTTGATCATTTGTATTAACTTAATTGAGTTTGATTGTTTGTTGTTGGGCCTTGGTCAAGGTTGATTTGACTTTGTCAAGTTAACATCATTGGATTTAGGGGATTGATGGAATGTACATTCCATCTCCCAAAATGAATGAATGATATTAGTTTAATAAAAGTCCTCCTTTGACCAATTTGTGATCTCATTCATCCCCTTCCCTATTCATCTAATTCCCCTTCTTCATTCATTCATTTCCATTTGACCTATGACATCTCAAAGTCCTAATGCAAGTTGATTGAAAAACTGACATGAGTATGGATGAGATTAGGCCATAACTTTTGCATATTTTTTGTGTGTGGTATGTTCCATGAGCATAGTTCATAATACTATGTCTCCAACATGTATTAAAATTGACATTAGTATGGATGAGATTAGGCCACTTTTTTTGTTTCTTCTTTCAGTAGAGCTGACATGGGCCGTGTCAGCTGACAAGGGTGGCCGTGTCAGCCTACTGTAAAATTTTGGCCTCCCAGTTGCTTGCCTGACATGGGCCGTGTCAAGTGACATGGGCACCCGTGTCAGGGCCATGTTTTTCCAAAAATTTCTGATTTATCCACTGTTTTTTGGTCACTACCCTGTTCTCTGGTATCCAACAATCTTTTATGAGTTTAACTCAACCCTTCTCTTCTGCACTATGCGATGTACCTGTGAACCTACGAATAAACCTATAAACACACCAAACATGGAAATAGTTAGAATAAAACCGCGTGGGTTGCCTCCTAAGAAGCGTTGCGTTTAACATCGCATGGCTCGACGGTCGTCTCCCTCATCCTTGGAGATGAACATTATCGATCAGTCCACTTTCCTTTCCCTTATAGTAGCGTTTCAACCTTTGTCCGTTTACCTTGAAGGTATCCCCATTATTTGGATTTTTCATTTTGATAGCTTCATGGGGAACAAGAGCTTTAATTTGGAGTTCAACAAGAGCACGAGTTATCCCTCGACAAACTTCTTTCTCTGCAGCTTCTCATCGTGCCATTTCTTCATTTTTTCTTTGTAGAGCTTGGCGTTCTCATACGCTTGATTCTGAAACTCCTCTAACTCGTGGAGCTGAAGGATTCAAGACTCACCGACTTTAGCCAGTTCATAATTCAAGAATTTGGATTCTTAAAATGCTTTGTGCTCCAACTCTAGTGGCAAGTGACAAGCTTTACGATAAACCAACTGATACAGAGATGTACCTATGGGCGTTTTGAAAGTCGTTATGTACGCCCATAGTGCATCTTCTAATTTTAATTCCCGGTCTTTCCTAGATGCGCAAACATTTTTTTCCAATATTTGCTTTATCTGCCTGTTGGACACTTCAACATGGCCACTCGTTTGAGGGTGATACGGAGTGGCAATCTTGTATTTAACATTATACTTCTTTAGCAGATTCTCCATCAGTTTGTTCAAAAAGTGAGTGCCTTTATTGCTAATAAGTGTTCTTCGCATCCCGAATCTCGAAAAGATATTGTTCTTCAGAAATGTCACAACCACTTTAGAGTCATTGGTGGGCAATGCCATAACTTCCACCCATTTTGATACATAGTCAACTGCTACCAAGATGTAATTTTTCCCACAGGATGGTGGATATGTCCCCATGAGGTATATTCCCCAGACGTCAAACAATTCAACCTCCAGCATAGCATTTTACAACATTTGATTTCTCTTAGAAATATTCCCTGTTTGTTGACATATGTCGCATTCTTTGACGATGTCCTTGGCATCTTTGAAAAATGTGGGCCAATATAGACCTGATTGAAGAACTTTGGCCGATGTTCGGTCACCATTGAAGTGTCATCCATAGTCCGAATCATGAAAAGCTCTAAGTACATCCTTTTGCTCCTTCTCCAGGACACATCTTCTGACCAGCCCATCCACTCCTCTTTTGTATAATAATGGGTCACCCCACAAGTAAAACCTGCAACCATGAACAAACTTTTTCTTTTTATTAGAATCAAAATTGTTTGGGATGACAGCCCTAATCAAATAATTTGCATAGTTTGTGAACCACGGGATACCGATAACAACGAGGATGTGTTCATCAGCGAACTCATCCTTTATCGATCTCTTTTCTTTTGTTTCTTCAATAGGTGACATGTGGGCAGATGATCTGCCACAGTGTTTTCAGACCCTTTTTTGTCTCGAATCTCCACATCAAATTCTTGGAGGAGTAAGATCCACCTAAGAAGTCTCGACTTAGAGTCTTATTTAGAAAACAAATATTTCAAAGCGGCATGGTCCGTATACACTACAACCTTCGATCCTAACTCTAGCGGGGTTTTCGTTACCTTTAGGCTTATTGACTAAACCAAAAGTCAACATACAATTCGAGTCGCCACCGCACTTTTCTTTGTCCAAAGGAAAGGCTAAAAAGCAAACAAAAGCCAAAGTAAGAAGTTTTTCAAATAAAAAACTAATAAAAATGTCAGAGATCTAGGTAAGGGGGTTGGTTATGAAATGGGAAGGTTTTACGCACCCAAAACCTCCTTAGTACTCTAGTTTGAAACAAAGTCAAAGTTTGCAAGAAAAAGATTTTGGCTTGGTTAGAGTGAGGAGAAGAAGAGAAGGGCTAGTCCTAAAGCATACAAAGATAAGAGGGGAAAGTTAAACCCTTGGAGTTCCTTTTCTTGAAGTCATAGAGATGAATCAAGAGTCTCCTTTCCTTTGTACTTAACACACAAGCAAGCAATCACACAATTGAATTCAAGCTCCTAGGATCTCCATTTGGCTTGTCTCTCTTGACTTGGCTGCTCATGACAATGGTCCTCTTTACCATCTCAAGATAGAATCCCTATCACACAAGAACAAACATCAAAAAGTTCAAAACACAATAAGGGGAATGGACAAAGAATAAGTTTAGATGAGAAGTCCTTTAAAGTCAACATTGAAATTTAGCATTCTAAAGGCATGAGGCCTAGTTGCTCTTCAACAAGTCTAGCATTCTAAAGGCATGAGGCCTAGTTGCTCTTGAACTACTTTAAGCATGGGTATGTCCTAATTCTAAGTCCTTTCTCCTTTTGCATTTGGTTCACACAAAACAAAGACAAGACAATCACAAGACAACAATATATTTATATTCAATAATGAGGTCAAATGAGCAAAAGGAAAATGGCATAAACATAAAATATCTGCTCAAATGAGAAAAATGAAAAGTAATATGAATAAATGAGCAAGAAATAAATGGCATTAAAAGTAAAGGGCAAGAAATTAAATGCTCAAATTAAAGTTAGTAATTAGTAAAGTTATGTTAGTTTGTCATAAGACAATGTAGCGCTATGTTAAGCAATCGTAAGTGGACTAATGTAGTAGTCACACCTATCTGAGGCCGGTCAATAAAACTATAGGCAAATAAGCACAAGTTAGATATCATGACTAGTAAGCCAAGCTCCACAAACTTGTCGTGCCAAAACAAAAAGGGAAAGGCCTTGTATGGACTTTAGGTTTTTTGCTTGACCAAGAAGCAACTTATCTTGGATACAAAACAACTCACTTGATCTTGGATCAAATTGAGTTTGGTTTGGATCAAAGAAGGTTAAACCTCTCATTTGTCAAGACCAACTGTAGCGGGGTATTCGTTACCATTAGAGATATTGACTAAATCCAAGGTAAATCATACAAGTCGAGTCGCCACCGCACTTCTATTTATCCAAAGGAATGGTTAGAAAGCGAACAAAAACCTAAAAGTTTTATCGAATCAAAAACTAGTAAAAATGTCAGAGATCTGGGTAAGGGGGTTGGTTATGCAATGGGAAGGTGTTAGGAACCCAAAATATCCTAGGTACTCCTAGGGAGCCCTTTTCACATTGGTTGTAAGGTTGGTATTTTATGAAAATTTGTTTGTGCAAACATGATTGATGAGATGAGACAAGAATATACAAGTTTATTTACATTTTTGTGTTTGGATGGATAAACCCATTGCCTACGTACCATCTTAAAAAAGATTATGATCAAAACCTCGTAGTTCGGGGTAAAAATCTCAAAATGGGTTAGTGGATTGATCGATCCAAAAGCCTTAAGGTCTTTTGTTATCCAAGGGAGAAAACTCGACCTAAAACCACAAATCCACCATGTGAGGATAGCTTCAACATGCTAGTGAGGGGTTAACCCTATAATAAGCATGGAAGACTTATTGCCCATCACTAAGGATATAGGTGAGCATTACATCTACCTCAAGGATAACTCAAACCTAATAACTAAAGGTTATAAAAATTTTGATTAAGAAGGTGGCCATTAAAACCACAAAAAGACATTTGAATGGGTTGTATTTACCAATGAAAAGTATGTACAAAATGGTCAAAGTTGACTTAGGAGTTTAATTCAAAATAAGTATTATGAAAAGAAAGTTTGAAAATCAAAAGCATAAGGCTTAGGTTTCTAATGTTTGAAAAGAAGTGTTAATGTTTGCACAAAAGTTTTAGCTTGGGTTAGAGTGGAGAGAAGAAGAGAAATGGCTAAATTCCTAAACATACAAGGGGTGAGAAATAAGAGATCAAAAGCACAAATGAAGTTCCTCTCTTGAGATCATATTGATGATCCAAGTAGCTCCCATCCTTTGGAATATGCAAGCAAAATAATAGTAAGCTCAAGCAACAATCAAACAAGTCTCTTAAGAGATCCTCAATGCATCTTGTATCTTTCACTTTGGATGAACATGGCAATGGTTCTACAATTTGAGCTCTCATAGGATTCCCTAGCACAAGAGCACACACATCAAAAAGTTTTATGAAACAAATCAAGAATGGACAAGAGTGAGTTTAGAAGTTGGTCCTTTCAATCCATCTTCACATTAAGATCCTTTTACTCCAATTTGCATAGGGAAAGTCCTAGAAACTAAGTCCATTTGTCCATTTCTTTGCATTTTGGTCCACAACAAACAAAACAAAAGCACAAGCACAATAATATATACACAATTATGTGCTCAAGTGAGCAAAAGGCAAATTGCATTAACATAAACATGTGCTCAAATGAGAAAAGTAAAAAGCAAATGAATAATATGTACAAGAATAGTAAATTGCATAAATGTAAAGTGCAAAAAGTAAATGTTAATGGTTAATGGTTAGTGTTAGTAGTTAGTGTACCATAAGGGAAATTTAGCGCTATGTTAAGCAATCGTAATTGGACTTATGTAGAAGTCATAACTATCTGAGGCCGGTCATTAATAATGTAGGCAACAACATAAGTTAGAAGTCTTGATTAGTGAACCAAGTTCCAACAACTTGCCATGCCAAAAGAAAAAAAAGAGAATTGATCTTGTATTGGTTTAAGTCCTTTGCATGGTTTAGGAAACAACCTATCCTTAATGCAAAGTCATTCACTTGATCAATTGATCAAGATGAATTAGGTTTGAATCAAGGAAGATTAAGTCTCCCTAATCAATGTTAACTTATCAACCTTCAACTCATTGATCAAAAAGAAGAAAGAAGAAGAAGAAGGAGATGAATAAGATGGATAATGAAAAGAAATAAGTGCATTAAACGAAATAGCATGTACCAATCAACAAGTGTTGACCAATGACATTGAGGATCATGGTCAAACACTTAAAAACAGAAGTGAGATGAAGATTGGAGGTCAAGAAATGAACAAAATACTTTTGGCATTTTTAATATTTAAAATAAACTTGAATTAAAATATTACAGAAAGGTCAAACTTCAAAATCACTTCAAATCAACCTTGAAAGGTCCAAGTGATTTATCCCAAGTTCAATAAGGTCAAACAAAGTTTGACAAAAAATTTCAGCATTTTTAAAGGTCAGAAACTATTTTTAATCAATTAAAAATGAATAAAAACAACCTAGTTGAACTAAAATCTCAAATAAATCTCAAATCAATTAATAAATTGATGAGAATATTTTTCATAGATCCATCATCATTCAAATAGGTTGAGAAAATATTTTTGTATTTTTTGAATATCAAAACTATTTAAAATGAATTAAAAATAACCAGAAAAGAGAAAATTCATAAAAAATATCATTTGATGAAATAAAAAATATTAAAAATCATTTTTAGAAACTAGAATTAAAAAGAGAAATGATACAATTGGTCCCATATTTTTTGGATAAACAATGAGAGAGTTATGAATTTTTGAAATAAAATGGAATTAAAGAAAATAAAATGGAAATTAAGAAAATCAGAAAAAAGGAGAGGCGTTGGATGGGATTTTAGTAATTGACCCGGAACATCTAATGGTCCAGAGGCACGCGCTCACCATGAGTCCAAGTCAATGCAACCACACACAGAATTAAAATAAGTCATAAAGATGGAAGGTGGAGATTAGATCTGGAAATCAGATCCAATGGCCCATATTCAACATGGCAAACGGACGGTGGTGTACACCACCGTCTTCTCCGGCGAGTCCAGGGATTCCAGCCAAAGTTACAGGTTCTAAAAACTTGATGAAAACGAGTGATCCTCATATCATTGGAAAGCTGGGGTGATGTACATCACCCCTGTACCATCCATTTTCATTCTAGATCTCCATGGTAAGAGAAATCAGAAGTTGAAAAATATAGTGTTCAACTGAAACTTCATGGATTTGCAAAATTAAAAGCATCAACAAGTTGCCTCCATTGAGAGGACTTCAGCCAAGCAAAATGACACAAGAAACAAGCTATAAATAAGGAGTTTCGAAGCAAATAAGTTTGAACATCAACCTTCTAAATATAGATCTGTGGAGCACGATCCTTCAACACACTTGCTTGCAGTTTGTTCTGGAGATGGAAATGATGCAAGGCTAAGGAATTAGTGTCCAATAATCAACCAAGGAAGTTGAGAATTGGATCTGAAAATTTCAAGTGAAAAAGCAAAATTCCTTTAGAGTATGGTTTGGAATGATTTCTGCAGCATTTCAGATTGATTCATGGATGATAAATGAATGAAGCATGGCATGTATTTATAGTTGGAAAGGCAAGGCAAGGATGATCAAACTCGTGTGCATGAAGTTGGGTCCTCCATGCATAGGCCTGTACAGGCGCATGTGAGGCCCAAGATCAAGTGCAAATGCAAGCTGAGCTCAGTCTGGAATGAAATGGACGTGTGATTTGCTTTGAATTTGCTTGGGCATGAAGTTCCATCATGAATTCCATAACTGTGCCTAAAACTTCATCTCTTAGAAAATGCTAATTAGAAAATCCAAACATAAGCATGTGGGTAATGGTTAGAAAGGTCTTGACATAAGAAACAAATGTTATGTTGAGAAAAAACTCATTTGAAGTGTGGAAATTTATGAAAACAGACCATGAAGTTCATAGTGTAAAACATGCCTGTGAGAATTTTGCTAAATTGGTCCAACTTCAAGCCCTTCTGTTTTGATGATGCAAGCCTTAAATGGAAACACTTCCAACATCAAAGTTGTATGTATTTTTAAGGAAATCAAAATGAACTTAAATTTTGCATCATTTGGATTTTTGATGAAGGAGTTATGGGCACTTGAAGTTGGACTTTTTTGCCTTTCAATGCATTTGGTCCAAAATGACCTATAATGTTTTACATTATCACATGTATTTCTTTTGAGATTTTGAAATTTTGTTCAACATAACATTTGAAGTAGACATCTTAAGATTTAAAATGCATTTGATCCCAACTCAAAATCATAAAAAATGAATGAGTTATGTTCTTGGGGAGTTGACCCAAAATTTGTGTTTCAGTCAAAATGACCTATAATGTCTTGGAATAGGAGATGACCTTCCAAGCTTCAAATAAATTTTTGATGAACATGAAAGTTGTTCATATTGTCCTTAAGAACATTTTTGCTTTTGGGATCATCTCCATTTGACCAACCCATAAAACGTTAGGTCTCAGTGCACTTCAAAATAGTCAGATGAATTGACTGATCAACTTTCCAAGTCCATAACTCACACCTTGATGAATTGATGATTGAGGACACTCAAATAATTTCAAATATGCATGAAATGATGAATTAAAGAAATTCCCTTAATTGTATTTGATCATGGGCTAAGGTTGCTTCATTAGCAAGGCATACTTGATATACAGATGAATTAGGGTTTCCTTGGGAGACAAACCTCAAACCCTTTGACTTGCTTAGATCAAAATGATGAATTGGAATACTTGGGAGGCATACTTGATGGATGAGAGCTTTAGGAACCATTACCATGCTTGCTTTCATCTTCTCTTGGCCATATCTTTGCACAAAGGACCTCCTTGAAGCTCTTGACCTTGTGATTGCTCAAGCTACAAACAAAAGATGTTAGTGACATATTTTTGTGCTTTTGGTTAGTGAATAAAGATGAGAAAAGCAATAATATACAATTCAAGCATGCTTGGTGATCTCAAACCACTCACAAGAGATCCCACCCAAAGGCAAAGGGAACCAAGATGCTTATGATCCTTGAGGCTTTGCAAATGCAATGTTATGATGTCATGAGGGATCTTAGGGACAAAATTGGGGTCTTACAGATGCCCCTATTTAAGGTCATTCTAGCCGGAGAAGTGAAGGTTAAAATCTTCGTCTCGACGGGGTAGAATGGGCTTAATAATAACAGAGAGACAAATTTTGGTCCCTAAGAGGCCTCATGATGCAAATGTATGTATGCAAAAGGTAATACTCTGTGGAGATATGTGTCCACAAAGAAAGAAAAGAAATCAGGAGGAGCTGATAATCCATATGAGTAATTTACTCCATGGGACAGAGACTCTGGGACTCTCATGGGGATAGAAGAGGGGATACATTGCGTGAGCAGGGCACGGCTTGAAACTTGGGGAGCAAAATTCCAAAAGGAGTAAATCCATGGAACGACTTGAGCTGACTCAAAGGCGCACGTATTGGGGAATATGCAAATACAGCAAAATTATCCACTTTGGATACTCCGGACAAAAATCCAAACTCTGGCTGGGAGAATCCACTAAGGGACTTCACTGGGGAAAACCCAAACAAAACTCCTCTGGGGAAGTAACAGGATGAGGTATTACCGGTTATTGAGTAATAAGCTAAATGAAACATATGATCTGAACACCGGTATAAGGGTGAGAGGACAACATGCTCGGGAAGAATGAATATCTAATACCGGTATAAGGGTGAGAGATATCAAACATCCGAAATCATCTGAGGAAGACCTAAAAAGGTATATCTTAACTCAGGAAAACCTGACTCCGCAAGGAGATAAAAAGTCATAACAGGGAGCAGGGTGGAAGGAACATCAAGGATACCGGTTACTGGGCATATAATAGGTGACCAACCAAAGTGTGATGTGGGGAATATTCCCAAGACACTCATCATCCAAAAGAGGGCTAAGAGCAAAACTCGATTATAAGATGGACATTCGATTCCAAAAAAGGGATACGAATCTTACTCGACTGGGGAAGAACAAAAGGCTTCATCCAACGAGTGCATGAGATATATTATCTATTACCGTCAGAACATAGATAATATACTCGCATGGAAGATTATCCACAACCGGCTACTGGGTTAATAAAGGATAAATCGACCGAAGGGAGAGAACACCGAGATACCGAATACTAGGTATACAGTGATGACCAATCCAGGGGGAAGAAACAATCGTTACCAACAAAAAGGGTAAATGAAAGATGACTTGCTGGGGATAAATTGCTTTATCAAAGCAATTATCCAAGAGATATATCACCGGGTGTGAAGGACTTATCAATACCGAATATTGGATCATGATAACCGTCAAGGAGGTGATTACATATACCGGATACTGGGTAGAAAACCATGGACAAGTAGGGTTTACAACTACCGGTATAAAGGTAGAAAACTACCGGTATAAAGGTAGAAAACCACAGATTCCGCCGGGGCGAAGATGGATAATTACTAGTTACTGAGCAGTTATTCATCTGTACCATAGGGGAGTGCAGGGAACAGTCGTAAGAGGCCAATATAGGATCAAACTAGATAGGCACGATAAAACAAAGTTTGTCCCTATGAGGATATAGCTCAATGGGGAATTCCATCCCAATATATGTGTTGAGAGGCAACAGAAACAACCATTATCCACGAGGATATAACTCGGTGGGGAATATGGAAGGAAAGATAGACACTTTCTGCTTAAGGGGCTGACTCTATATGGGGAGATCAGACGCCGACCTCTTCTTGGAGAAATGTATTACCAACTAGCAGGGGATAACAGACAAAGATATATGGCAAAGAATGCAATCATGAATATCTGAATGTTTGAAAATTATATGCACTCATGCGTGGTTTATGTATGATGAATGCTGACAAACAGACATTTCGAACACAAACATGGTCCAAGGAATAAGTACACAAACATCCGGTACTACATCTCGAGAGAGAAAGCCAGGACCACAAAGATCTCTACAGGGGAATGAGCATCCATCATTCCAACTGGGGCAAAGTCGTTACACAGATGAACTCCGATATAGAAGTAGCTCCACTGGGGAAGTTATCCAAGAGGAGGATGGAATGCTGTGGGGAATAACCGCCAAAATCAGAAGTTTTCAAGGGTCATCAAATATTGTCCCAAATAATGAGATCACATCTGCTGAGGAGGAAGGAATGTTGCTCTGCTGAAGGAAAGAGGGATGAATAATCTTACCCAACACTCTGCTTGAGAGAAAAAACCAATAAAAGGTTTCGGAGGAAGAGGACACAAGCATGCCAGGAACATGAACAAATGTCTTACCCTGTCGAGAATCTTACCATCCTTGGTAGAGCACTGAAGACATCCACAATATCCCTTTGTCATTGTGACTATTCACCTTGTTTAAAAACAAATTATGAACAATCTGATTAAAACAATGATATATTTTTTTCAATTAAAACATGTAAAACATTTGTTGAAATAGAAACAAATAAGAATGCAAATAATTGGATAAAGGCTCAAATTTATTTGATGGAATGGTAGTCTGTAGATGGCAAGACTCCATAGATCTTTACAAGTTTGAAATTGGTGATATATATTGGAAAAGGGCTACATTGAACATAATTACCATTTCTCCACCAATTCTGAATCCGATGTATTTGAATCTTTTGTTGATGATGAATGAGCAAGAATCTCTAACGGACGACGGTTGTAGAACAAAGTCTTGTCAGGATGCAGTTACTTGCCAAATCCCTATTTTTTTGCCTAGATTGCCCGAGGGTGAGGTACTCGATCTAGCGGGATACATATATTCATTTTTTTATGTCTCTAACTTTTGCCTGGATCGCCCTTTCAGGTTTTCAATCCACCGAGACGCTCATTTTTTCCTAAGTCGCCCTTTCGGGTTTTCAACTTAGCGAGCCATTCTGTTTTTTATTTTTAGGCGAAGTATTTCTTGACTGCATCTGAATTCACAAGACGAGTGAAATCCTCCCCATCCATAGTTGTGAGTATCAATGTACCGCCTGAAAAGGCTCTCTTAACAACATATGGACCTTCGTAGTTTGGAGTCCACTTGCCCCTGGAATCGGGCGCGAAAGACAAGAGTTTCTTGAGCACAAGGTCGCCTTCTCGGAACACACGAGGCTTGACCTTCTTATCAAAGGCTTTCTTCATCCTTTGCTGATATAACTATCCGTGGCACATGGCAGTCAATCTCTTTTCTTCAATCAAATCCAACTGGTCATAACGACTCTGAACCCATTCAGCATCAGTCAACTTGGCTTCCATCAAGACTCTCATTGATGGGATCTCCACCTCTACTAGGAGCACAACCTCTATGCCATAAACGAGAGAGAAAGGGGTTGCCCCTGTTGAAGTGTGGACAGATGTACGATATCCATGTAAAGCAAATGGCAGCATCTCATGCCAATATTTATACGTGACAACCATCTTCTGGATAATTTTCTTGATATTCTTATTAGCAGCTTCAACAACCCTAATCATCTTGGGTCTGTAAGGAGAGGAATTATGATGTGTGATCTTGAACTCACTACACAACTCTTTCATCATTTTATTATTCAAGTTAGATCCATTATCAGTAATGATCTTATCTGGCACACCATATCGGCATATGAGTTGATTTTTGATAAACTTTACAACCACCTGCCTGGTCACATTTGCATATGATGCCGCTTCAACCCACTTGGTGAAGTAATCAATTGTTACGAGAATAAACCTGTGTCCATTGGACGCTTTCGGCTTTATCATGCCAATCATGTCGATTCCCCACATAGAGAAAGGCCATGGTGATGAAATCACATTCAAAAGTGTCGGAGGAATATGAATCTTATCCGCATAAATCTGACACTTATGGCATCTCTTCACGTATTTGCAGCAGTCAGACTCCATTGTTAGCCAATAGTAGCCTGCTCTCAACATCTTTCTAGCCATGGCATGTCCATTAGAATGAGTACCAAATGAACCCTCATAGACCTCAGTAATCAACAGATTTGCTTCGTGTCTATCCACGCATCTGAGCAACACCATGTCAAAATTTCTCTTATAAAGCATATCACCATTGAGGTAGAAACTTTCTGATAATCTCCTCAGAGTCTTCTTATCTTTCACAGATGCCCCAGACGGGTAAATCTGGCTCTGAAGGAAACACTTGATGTCATAGTACCATGGCTTATCATCTTTTACTTCTTCTACTGCAAATACATGAGTTGGTCTGTTCAAACGCATCACAGTGATATTGGGAACTTCATCCCAAAGTCTTACCACAATCATTGAAGCAAGTGTAGCAAGAGCATTTGCCATCCGATTCTCATCTCGAGGAATATGATGGAAGTCAACCTCAGTAAAGAATATTGAAATCCTCCTCGCATAATCCCTATATGGAATGAGGCCAGGCTGATTCGTTTCCCATTCACCCTTAATCTGATTAACAACGAGGGCCGAATCACCATAAACATCAAGGTGTTTGATCCTAAGATCAATGCACTCCTCCAATCCCATAATACAAGCTTCATACTCAGCCATATTATTCGTGCATTTGAAAGTTAGCCTTGCAGTAAAAGGAAAATGTGTGCCCTGAGGAGTAATAATCATTGCCTGTTGCAACGCGAAAAACAATCGGCGGGGAAAATATAGAGCCGCCACCGATGCTATTCATCCTTTGACGGAAAGGGAGCGCAGGACTAACCTAAGAAAGGGAAAGGAACGGTCTTATGACCAGAGATTACAAGGTACGGGAGTCGGTTATACAAGGGGAAGGTGTTAGCCCCCCTCACGTTCGTCGTACTCGACGGGATCCACGCTCAAAAGATAGCTCAAAGGAAAGGAAAGGTTGCTAATAAACTGCTCAAAGAAACTGCACAAACTGGAGTGATAAACTGGTGGGGAAGAGAAAGAAAACGAAGGAAGTGGACTCGGCAGGATGTCGCATCCTGGGCCTACGTAGTTTGTAGAAAACAAACATCAGAGTCAACGTAGTTCGGGAAAAGGGACATGCTCGCTAGGACATCGCATCCTATACCCACGTATCTTCTCTATCCAAAGGAGAATCAGAGCACTCGTAGCTCAGCTAACGCACGCTGAAAGAAGACACTAAAATAAGGGGACGCTGAGACGTCAAAAGAAACACTCAAAAGGAAACAGAATGCCAATACATGGACTTACACCCGACTCCTAACAATAACAAAAAGGAAACAGAATGCCAATACATGGACTTACACCCGACTCCCAACAATAGCTAACGCTAACCAACGAACACCAAAGAAAAGGTTATCAGAATAAACCCCAACAAAGTAACCAAATATCCAGAATAAATTCTCGATATATGTAACCAGTCACAACAAATGAACCTCAAAGATGAACCCCAATATGAACCCCAAGTGAATAATAATCATCATGAATGAACCCCAAAGATGAATGACAATCGTCACAAATGAACCCCGAGATGAATGACAATCGTCACAAATGAACCCCGAGATGAACCCCAAGTGAATAACAATCATCACAAATGAACCCCAAAGATGAACCCCAATATGAATAACAATCGTCCCAAATGAACCCCGAAGATGAACCCCAAGTGAATAACAATCATCACAAATGAACCCCAAAGATGAACCCCAATATTAATAACAATCGTCCCAAATGAACCCTGAAGATGAACCCCAAGTGAATATCAAAAGAAATCCCCCAAGTCATGAACACGCAACACACACACGCCGAACAAACGGGTACTCACACCAAAGAAACCAAATAAAGGGTGAACACATGCGAAAACAAAAAAAAGGGTGCCCGGAGAGATTGCTCTCAACCTCCTGCCTACGTATCTCATCTGGTATGAGAATCAGGGCGACGTAGTTCCCCTTACCAGGGGTAAAACACTCTCCTAACCAGAGACCGGGGAAACAACAAACTAATAGGGAGACTGAAACTCGAGCCTAATAGTTGTCATGCAATCAAATATCCCTAAGCTGAGGTCTCTAACAAGAACTTAACTCGCTCTGCAAGCGAGTCAACTCAAGTCTAAACTCTACATACGTTCAACTCCCTCAGAAGTCAATCGTACGACTCCTACAGAAATGGAGATGAGAAGAGGAAAGCAAATAAACACACCAATATAAGTGAACAAGCATCACACACTATATCCATACAAGAGTCTCAAACAATGGGTGGGCTTTAGTCAAGTGGGGTCATATCAACCTCGACAAACAAGCCAAACTGTAAGGGTAATCCAATGGGCTCTTAACCACTGACATTGAACGTCAGGGTGAGCAGATCAAGATGGTAATGAGGCTGAGACCTCATGCTCTTAACCCTGGCCAGGGTGAGCTCATGACATAAAAAGTGTGGGGATCCAGAAAGTGGGATCCTTTTCTACTTGACAGACTCTGGACAAAAGATCTGGGGAACATGTTCAGAAGCAACAACACGTAGTGCGAGCATAAAGAACGACACACTGAATAACGGGGGATCGACTACTAATCCCTTTTATCCGTCAATTGCCTCTTCTCTTGGAGGTCTTATCAAATAACACATGCCTCTCCTTGGAGGTCTTTGGGCACAATATTAAACAAACACAAACAGAGCCTCTGAAGGAGGACTTGCCAGCAAAATGCCTGCCAAAAAGGTGACAGGACTTCAGACTACATGAAGTAAGAAGCTAACCACCTGAGTGGTGTATCAACCACAATCCAATTCTCAAGCAAGAGCTAAAGCAAGTAAGCAACTAAGGTACCTGTACAAAGACTAAACAATTAGTACTTTAGTCATAAAACCAGAAGACAAGCAGTGAAACCCTCTAACAGTTACACAATCCAATGCATAAGTGCCCTAGCACTCAAACAAACTCATGAGCTCACCACATCAATTAAAACCCTACAAAACAAAAATAGGTCAGAACTCAATGCATTTGTATCTCACAAGGTGAGAACAAACCCAATCATCAATGATGAGTATCCACTTGAAACAAGCGACAAAGTTAGTTTATGTATATCCAATCAAACACAACAAAGCATAAACAACCAATGGCATGAGATGAATTGAATCATAAATCAGGGATCAAACCAATGTAAAAGAAGCAAAGGCTCACACCACAAAGAAGACCCCAAACCAAGTCAAAAAAATGGACCAAGAACAAACCCTAAAACTCGGTCAAAACTCTAGTACAAAGACAAGACTCAAAACCTAACCAAATGACCAATCCAGGACCCATCCTTTTGCACATCACGCATTCAAACACTCCATTCAATGTCCTAAAAAGGACCAGCATCAAATCAATAATCAAGTACCTCAACTTGCTTATGTCATGTAATGACCAAAAATATGCACAAAATTAACTTCCAATTTAGAAAATTCATATCAAATCAGAAATGAATGCAATGACTTTGGGATTTTTTTTATAAGTTCTTTATGCCATGAATGTTCAATATGCAAAAGATCAAGTCAATAATGATGCAAATGCTATGTGAACAAAAATGCACCAATTCAATGTCAAAAATGTTACACAAATTGTCACATTTTTCTCTATGTGTCAAAAATGATGATAACAGGTGAGAAAAAATGCAAACCAGTGGCCAATAATTCATGCCATGTATGAGTGTCATGTATGCAAAAAATTGGATCAAAAAGCTCAAAATTGGGGATTTCACAATGCATTGAATGCACTAAGTCAATTTGGCACAACATTGATTAAAAAATTCACACATAAAAATCCAGACATCAAAAATTCTTGAATTTGGCACCATAAAAAAGTAGACACAAATATAAAACTATGAAAAAAAATTGGGACTCAATTGGACATTTTTTGTATTTTTTATGAATTAAACAAAATGAACAAAATAATTGGAATATAAAATGGAAAATGGAGGGAAATGCAATATTTGAATAAATCAGAAAAAACACAAGCCATTGGATCTGGCGCGCTTTTATATTAACGGTCCATGTTTAAACTGATGAAATGCATTGTTTCATTAATTGACTCAGCTACCCAGTCAGCAGTCCATGCACGCGTTGCCTTGGTCAAAGGAAACTCGTCCAATCAATCCTCCACGCATCGCTCCACATGGCGTACACATCAGCTAAACGCTAAAATAACAAAGACGCCGGAGCTCCGCTCCGGTCGTCTTCTCCGACGAGCCCCCAGTGGCTCCCACGGCGGCGCCACCATGAAATTTTCCAGAATTTCCCCAGACCTATGTCATTCCACTCAGTTCTCAATGCTGATTCGAAATATCCTATTGGTTTATCCTAATTCTCCCTAGGTTTTTCAAATCGAAGAGAGAATGTTTCAAGATCCAAACTTTCAGTCACAACTACATCCTTAATTCTCACTCATTCTCAATTCTAAACATATATTCATGATCTACACATCACGATCTTCAATCCTATAACCTAAAATCAGCAAAAGGAGAGAGTGGAATTGGAGTCACCTGAAATTGAAGCTTTCTAGAATCACGATCTCACGTGCTCAGTTGCTCCAGGTCAACTCCTATGCACTTCCTTTGAAGCTTTATGCAAAAAGCAATGGCTGAAACCTCTTGAATATGCCTCAATTTCCAAATCCGTTCATCATGATAATGCACTCGAACTGCTTGATTTCTTGAAGAATTGCACCAAACGATGGATGATTCTTGATCAGTGAAGCATGAGGATCAAGAATATGCAATGATCTTTGAGAATTGTGTGAATAAAATGCAAATTCAATGAGAGAGATTTTGAGAGAGTTTCTTGAATTCTAGATCTGAAAATGGTTGTTATGGCAGTTACAATTAGGGTTTCTCTCTTTATACTCCTTGCTAATGACACTGATAATCCTTTTAGCCATGTACTAATCATGATTAGTTAGTTATTATGCCAATTGCAAAAATTCAAATTAAGCTCCCATGGCCATAATGCACGTGCTCATCCCCATGCTAGGATCTTAATCCACTCAAGAACAACCAATGGCCAGGATTTGAAGGTTGTTTAGGTTGCATCTTAAGCCAAGAATGAATGGTGAAGATTTGCTTCATTTTGAACATGTGTGAAACAATGAATATACATGCCTCTCTCATGCATGGCAATGGCTCAATTTTACTCAAATATGGTCCATGAAGAATGCTGAAGTGAAGCCTTGCCTTGGTTCTTTGTGAATTTTGACTTGTAACATGATATCACCCTTAGAACAAATGTGAAATAATGTGACTTTTGGCCATGATACCTCTTGCACAATTGAGTCAAATGATGTCATTTTGAGATTCCTTGAACATGAGAAGCACTTTGCAAAAAGAATGAACCAATTTGGAGCATTATATCAAAAGTTATGCCATTTTGAATTTCCATGCACACTTTGTGATCAAATGAACATAACTCCTCAACCATCTCTCACATGGACATGAATTAGGACTTTTTAGAAAGGGGAGACAAAGATATACAACTTTCATGTTCACCCCAAATCCATTTGAAACTTCTTTGATATTGAAAAGTCAAGTTGAAAGTGGACCAAAAACTTGCCAAATTTGGAAACTTTGAATTATAGGTCATTTTCCATTTTTAGTAACTCTTGCCATGACCTTTGAATCTTCAAGATGGTTGCTATAGACCCCATTTGAACATGATGGAGGTGTCTCAACTCATTTCCCCACCTCATAGCCCTTAGTTGACTGCACAGTTGACTTTTGGTCCTCAGATGACCTTGAAATGTCCTGATCAATTTGAGCCTCTACCACTTGGTGAAATTGCTTCAAAATAAAACCCTAGCTCATGGAAGCTCCTTATAACAATCATGAGATCCTCATCCCAAGAAAATACCTCATATCTTTGAGAAACCCTAGTTGGAAGAACTGCATTGATTAGGGTTAACCAGAGGTCACAACCCTAATCCAAAGGAACTTGAGGATGAACTCTGAAACCCTTGCTGATGATAGAACCATGATGATGGTGATATGTCCTTGCAGATAAGATGATGCTCAAGACCTTTGAAGAATCAAGAAACCCTAATTGGAACCCATACCCTCAGATGGTTGATGATCAATTCATAGAGACCCTCAGGCTTGAATCATCTAACTTCCCCATCTTTTGAAAAGACTTTGGAGGATGACCTTCTTATTTTCAGATGGGATGCAAAAATGAAATTCCTAATGCCCTAAAACATGAAATGCAATGCCCCAAGCTAGTCTCAATAAGAGGAGAGCAAATTTTGAGGTGTTACAGCTGCCCCTATTCAATCCACTATGAACCTGTCGATATGAACAACCTCGACTTTCAGATGATCAGGGTGAAGAGTGGTTGAATACCAAGAACAAACGAACAATTTGCGCTCCATTGGAAATTTTCTTTTTGTTATTTTTTCTGCTTTTCTTAAACCCCAAAAACTTCTTTGATTTTTTTCTTGGACCCCTACATAAATATTTTTCTTTCGCGCAGATGATCCCTGATCATCGCATTTGAACCCCGACAACTTCATGTCACTCTTGCTGCCAAACAATGAACCCCGCTCTCCATTTGAACCCTAGTCGCCTGACGATAACTCTCGATCGTCATTGTGAACCCCATTCTCCAGAAGACACCCTGTGTCTCCTTTTCTACATTTGAACCCCGTTCTCCATTCTCTTGTGATAATTCCGTTGGCAATGCCAGATATAACACCAACCACCACTCTGATGGCGACATACCAGAGGGTATACCTTCACAAAAGGAAGGTAACATGTGCATTTCTTGCCTTGAAGACACCCATACCGACTTCTATTGGCCTCGCCAAATTCTAAGGTGACACATGGTCAGAAGACAATCCTGAGGACCTCGTCCCGAATACAATCTTCAATTCCAATCTCCATCTCCAGTTGAACCCCGTTCTCCAGAAAATGCCTAGCACTTCCTTTTCTCCTGGTGGACCCCAATCTCCGCGCTGATCGCGTAACGTTCTCTAATCTTCATTTCCATCTCCGCACGACGGAATCTCTTCCTCCAATATCGCACTACTGGGGAATACTGTTGATTCAAAATCACGATGCCAAGCTCCTCGGAGTAACATCTTCACCAACCAGCTAAACTAACTCTGAAACAACTCATGGGAGTTGTCCGTTTACCTTGAAGGTATCCCCATTATTTGGATTTTTCATTTCGATAGCTTCATGGGGAACAAGAGCTTTAATTTGGAGTTGAACAAGAGCACGAGTTATCCCTCGACAAACTTCTTTCTCTGCAGCTTCTCATCGTGCCATTTCTTCATTTTTTCTTTTTAGAGCTTGGCGTTCTCATACGCTTGATTCTGAAACTCCTCTAACTCGTGGAGCTGAAGGATTCAAGACTCACCGACTTTAGCCAGATCATAATTCAAGAATTTGGATTCTTAAAATGCTTTGTGCTCCAACTCTAGTGGCAAGTGACAAGCTTTACGATAAACCAACTGATACAGAGATGTACCTATGGGCGTTTTGAAAGTCGTTATGTACGCCCATAATGCATCTTCTAATTTTAATTCCCGGTCTTTCCTAGATGCACAAACATTTTTTTCTAATATTTGCTTTATCTTCCTGTTGGACACTTCAACATGGCCACTCGTTTGAGGGTGATACGGAGTGGCAATCTTGTATTTAACATTATACTTCTTTAGCAGATTCTCAATCAGTTTGTTCAAAAAGTGAGTGCCTTTATTGCTAATAAGTGTTCTTCGCATCCCGAATCTCGAAAAGATATTGTTCTTCAGAAATGTCACAACCACTTTAGAGTCATTGGTGGGCAATGCCATAACTTCCACCCATTTTGATACATAGTCAACTGCTACCAAGATGTAATTTTTCCCACAGGATGGTGGATATGGCCCCATGAGGTCTATTCCCCAGACGTCAAACAATTCAACCTCCAGCATAGCATTTTACAACATTTGATTTCTCTTAGAAATATTCCCTGTTTGTTGACATATGTCGCATTCTTTGACGATGTCCTGGGCATATTTGAACAATGTGGGCCAATATAGACCTGATTGAAGAACTTTGGCCGATGTTCGGTCACCATTGAAGTGTCCTCCATAGTCTGAATCATGAAAAGCTCTAAGTACATCCCTTTGCTCCTTCTCCGGGACACATCTTCTGACTAGCCCATTCACTCCTCTTTTGTATAATAATGGGTCACCCCACAAGTAAAACCTGCAATCATGAACAAACTTTTTCTTTTTATTAGAATCAAAATTGTTTGGGATGACACCCCTAACCAAATAATTTGCATAGTTTGTGAACCACGGGATACCGATAACAACGAGGATGTGTTCATCAGCAAACTCATCCTTTATCGATCTCTTTTCTTTTGTTTCTTCAATAGGTGACATGCGGGACAGATGATCTGCCACTGTGTTTTCAGACCCTCTTTTGTCTCGAATCTCCACATCAAATTCTTAGAGGAGTAAGATCCACCTGAGAAGTCTCGACTTAGAGTCTTATTTAGAAAACAAATATTTCAAAGCGGCATGGTCTGTATACACTACAACCTTCGATCCTAACTCTAGCGGGGTTTTCGTTACCTTTAGGCTTATTGACTAAACCAAAAGTCAACATACAATTCGAGTCGCCACCGCACTTTTCTTTGTCCAAAGGAAAGGCTAAAAAGCAAACAAAAGCCAAAGTAAGAAGTTTTTCAAATCAAAAACTAATAAAAATGTCAGAGATCTAGGTAAGGGGGTTGGTTATGAAATGGGAAGGTTTTACGCACCCAAAACCTCCTTAGTACTCTAGTTTGAAACAAAGTCAAAGTTTGCAAGAAAAAGATTTTGGCTTGGTTAGAGTGAGGAGAAGAAGAGAAGGGCTAGTCCTAAAGCATACAAAGATAAGAGGGGAAAGGTAAACCCTTGGAGTTCCTTTTCTTGAAGTCATAGAGATGACTCAAGAGTCTCCTTTCCTTTGGACTTAACACACAAGCAAGCAATCACACAATTGAATTCAAGCTCCTAGGATCTCCATTTGGCTTGTCTCTCTTGACTTGGCTGCTCATGACAATGGTCCTCTTTACCATCTCAAGATAGAATCCCTATCACACAAGAACAAACATCAAAAAGTTCAAAACACAATAAGGGGAATGGACAAAGAATAAGTTTAGATGAGAAGTCCTTTAAAGTCAACATTGAAATTTAGCATTCTAAAGGCATGAGGCCTAGTTGCTCTTCAACAAGTCTAGCATTCTAAAGGCATGAGGCCTAGTTGCTCTTGAACTACTTTAAGCATGGGTATGTCCTAATTCTAAGTCCTTTCTCCTTTTGCATTTGGTTCACACAAAACAAAGACAAGACAATCACAAGACAACAATATATTTATATACAATAATGAGCTCAAATGAGCAAAAGGAAAATGGCATAAACATAAAATATGTGCTCAAATGAGAAAAATGAAAAGCAATATGAATAAATGAGCAAGAAGTAAATGGCATTAAAAGTAAAGGGCAAGAAATTAAATGCTCAAATTAAAGTTAGTAATTAGTAAAGTTATGTTAGTTTGTCATAAGACAATGTAGCGCTATGTTAAGCAATCGTAAGTGGACTAATGTAGTAGTCACACCTATCTGAGGCCGGTCAATAAAACTATAGGCAAATAAGCACAAGTTAGATATCATGACTAGTAAGCCAAGCTCCACAAACTTGCCGTGCCAAAACAAAAAGGGAAAGGCCTTGTATGGACTTTAGGTTTTTTGCTTGACCAAGAAGCAACTTATCTTGGATACAAAACAACTCACTTGATCTTGGATCAAATTGAGTTTGGTTTGGATCAAAGAAGGTTAAACCTCTCATTTGTCAAGACCAACTGTAGCGGGGTATTCGTTACCATTAGAGATACTGACTAAATCCAAGGTAAATCATACAAGTCGAGTCGCCACCGCACTTCTATTTATCCAAAGGAATGGTTAGAAAGCGAACAAAAACCTAAAAGTTTTATCGAATCAAAAACTAGTAAAAATGTCAGAGATCTGGGTAAGGGGGTTGGTTATGCAATGGGAAGGTGTTAGGAACCCAAAATATCCTAGGTTCTCCTAGGGAGCCCTTTTCACATTGGTTGTAAGGTTGGTATTTTGTGAAAATTTGTTTGTGCAAACATGATTGATGAGATGAGACAAGAATATACAAGTTTATTTACATTTTTGTGTTTGGATGGATAAACCCATTGCCTACGTACCATCTTAAAAAAGATTATGATCAAAACCTCGTAATTCGGGGTAAAAATCTCAAAATGGGTTAGTGGATTGATCGATCCAAAAGCCTTAAGGTCTTTTGTTATCCAAGGGAGAAAACTCGACCTAAAACCACAAATCCACCATGTGAGGATAGCTTCAACATGCTAGTGAGGGGTTAACCCTATAATAAGCATGGAAGACTTATTGCCCATCACTAAGGATATAGGTGAGCATTACATCTACCTCAAGGATAACTCAAACCTAATAACTAAAGGTTATAAAATTTTTGATTAAGAAGGTGGCCATTAAAACCACAAAAAGACATTTGAGTGGGTTGTATTTACCAATGAAAAGTATGTACAAAATGGTCAAAGTTGACTTAGGAGTTTAATTCAAAATAAGTATTATGAAAAGAAAGTTTGAAAATCAAAAGCATAAGGCTTAGGTTTCTAATGTTTGAAAAGAAGTGTTAATGTTTGCACAAAAGTTTTAGCTTGGGTTAGAGTGGAGAGAAGAAGAGAAATGGCTAAATTCCTAAACATACAAGGGGTGAGAAATAAGAGAACAAAAGCACAAATGAAGTTCCTCTCTTGAGATCATATTGATGATCCAAGTAGCTCCCATCCTTTGGAATATGCAAGCATAATAATAGTAAGCTCAAGCAACAATCAAACAAGTCTCTTAAGAGATCCTCAATGCATCTTGTATCTTTCACTTTGGATGAACATGGCAATGGTTCTACAATTTGAGCTCTCATAGGATTCCCTAGCACAAGAGCACACACATCAAAAAGTTTTATGAAACAAATCAAGAATGGACAAGAGTGAGTTTAGAAGTTGGTCCTTTCAATCCATCTTCACATTAAGATCCTTTTACTCCAATTTGCATAGGGAAAGTCCTAGAAACTAAGTCCATTTGTCCATTTCTTTGCATTTTGGTCCACAACAAACAAAACAAAAGCACAAGCACAATAATATATACACAATTATGTGCTCAAGTGAGCAAAAGGCAAATTGCATTAACATAAACATGTGCTCAAATGAGAAAAGTAAAAAGCATATGAATAATATGTACAAGAATAGTAAATTGCATAAATGTAAAGTGCAAAAAGTAAATGTTAATGGTTAATGGTTAGTGTTAGTAGTTAGTGTGCCATAAGGCAAATTTAGCGCTATGTTAAGAAATCGTAATTGGACTTATGTAGAAGTCATAACTATCTGAGGCCGGTCATTAATAATGTAGGCAACAACATAAGTTAGAAGTCTTGATTAGTGAACCAAGTTCCAACAACTTGCCATGCCAAAAGAAAAAAAAGAGAATTGATCTTGTATTGGTTTAAGTCCTTTGCATGGTTTAGGAAACAACCTATCCTTAATGCAAAGCCATTCACTTGATCAATTGATCAAGATGAATTAGGTTTGAATCAAGGAAGATTAAGTCTCCCTAATCAATGCTAACTTATCAACCTTCAACTCATTGATCAAAAAGAAGAAAGAAGAAGAAGAAGGAGATGAATAAGATGGATAATGAAAAGAAATAAGTGCATTAAATGAAATAGCATGTACCAATCAACAAGTGTTGACCAATGACATTGAGGATCATGGTCAAACACTCAAAAACAGAAGTGAGATGAAGATTGGAGGTCAAGAAATGAACAAAATACTTTTGGCATTTTTAATATTTAAAATAAACTTGAATTAAAATATTACAGAAAGGTCAAACTTCAAAATCACTACAAATCAACCTTGAAAGGTCCAAGTGATTTATCCCAAGTTCAATAAGGTCAAACAAAGTTTGACAAAAAATTTCAGCATTTTTAAAAGTCAGAAACTATTTTTAATCAATTAAAAATGAATAAAAACAACCTAGTTGAACTAAAATCTCAAATAAATCTCAAATCAATTAATAAATTGATGAGAATATTTTTCATAGATCCATCATCATTCAAATAGGTTGAGAAAATATTTTTGTATTTTTTGAATATCAAAACTATTTAAAATGAATTAAAAATAACCAGAAAAGAGAAAATTCATAAAAAATATCATTTGATGAAATAAAAAATATTAAAAATCATTTTTAGAAACTAGAATTAAAAAGAGAAATAATACAATTGGTCCCATATTTTTTGGATAAAAAATGAGAGAGTTATGAATTTTTGAAATAAAATGGAATTAAAGAAAATAAAATGGAAATTAAGAAAATCAGAAAAAAGGAGAGGCGTTGGATGGGATTTCAGTAATTGACCTGGAACATCTAATGCTCCAGAGGCACGCGCTCACCATGAGTCCAAGTCAATGCAACCACACACAGAATTAAAATAAGTCATAAAGATGGAAGGTGGAGATTAGATCTAGAAATCAGATCCAATGGCCCATATTCAAACAGGCAAACGGACGGTGGTGTACACCACCGTCTTCTCCGGCGAGTCCAGGGATTCCAGCCAAAGTTACAGGTTCTAAAAACTTGATGAAAACGAGTGATCCTCATATCATTGGAAAGCTGGGGTGATGTACATCACCCCTGTACCATCCATTTTCATTCTAGATCTCCATGGTAAGAGAAATCAGAAGTTGAAAAATGTAGTGTTCAACTGAAACTTCATGGATTTGCAAAATTAAAAGCATCAACAAGTTGCCTCCATTGAGAGGACTTCAGCCAAGCAAAATGACACAAGAAACAAGCTATAAATAAGGAGTTTCGAAGCAAATAAGTTTGAACATCAACCTTCTAAATATAGATCTATGGAGCACGATCCTTCAACACACTTGCTTGCAGTTTGTTCTGGAGATGGAAATGATGCAAGGCTAAGGAATTAGAGTCCAATAATCAACCAAGGAAGTTGAGAATTGGATCTGAAAATTTCAAGTGAAAAAGCAAAATTCCTTTAGAGTATGGTTTGGAATGATTTCTGCAGCATTTCAGATTGATTCATGGATGATAAATGAATGAAGCATGGCATGTATTTATAGTTGGAAAGGCAAGGCAAGGATGATCAAACTCGTGTGCATGAAGTTGGGTCCTCCATGCATAGGCCTGTACAGGCGCATGTGAGGCCCAAGATCAAGTGCAAATGCAAGCTGAGCTCAGTCTGGAATGAAATGGACGTGTGATTTGCTTTGAATTTGCTTGTGTATGAAGTTCCATCATGAATTCCATAACTGTGCCTAAAACTTCATCTCTTCGAAAATGCTAATTAGAAAATCCAAACATAAGCATGTGGGTAATGGTTAGAAAGGTCTTGACATAAGGAACAAATGTTATGTTGAGAAAAAACTCATTTGAAGTGTGGAAATTTATGAAAACAGACCATGAAGTTCATAGTGTAAAACATGCCTGTGAGAATTTTGCTAAATTGGTCCAACTTCAAGCCCTTCTGTTTTGATGATGCAAGCCTTAAATGGAAACACTTCCAACATAAAAGTTGTATGTATTTTCAAGGAAATCAAAATGAACTTAAATTTTGCATCATTTGGATTTTTGATGAAGGAGTTATGGGCACTTGAAGTTGGACTTTTTTGCCTTTCAATGCATTTGGTCCAAAATGACCTATAATGTTTTACATTATCACATGTATTTCTTTTGAGATTTTGAAATTTTGTTCAACATAACATTTGAAGTAGACATCTTAATATTTAAAATTCATTTGATCCCAACTCAAAATCATAAAAAATGAATGAGTTATGTTCTTGGGGAGTTGACCCAAAATTAGGGTTTCAGTCAAAATGACCTATAATGTCTTGGAATAGGAAATGACCTTCCAAGCTTCAAATAAATTTTTGATGAACATGAAAGTTTTTCATATTGTCCTTAAGAACATTTTTGCTTTTGGGATCATCTCCATTTGACCAACCCATAAAACGTTAGGTCTCAGTGCACTTCAAAATAGTCAGATGAATTGACTGATTAACTTTCCAAGTCCATAACTCACACCTTGATGAATTGATGATTGAGGACACTCAAATAATTTCAAATATGCATGAAATGATGAATTAAAGAAATTCCCTTGATTCTATTTGATCATGGGCTAAGGTTGCTTCATTAGCAAGGCATACTTGATATACAGATGAATTAGGGTTTCCTTGGGAGACAAACCTCAAACCCTTTAACTTGCTTAGATCAAAATGATGAATTGGAATACTTGGGAGGCATATTTGATGGATGAGAGCTTTGGGAACCATTACCATGCTTGCTTTCATCTTCTCTTGGCCATATCTTTGCACAAAGGACCTCCTTGAAGCTCTTGACCTTGTGATTGCTCAAGCTACAAACAAAAGATGTTAGTGACATATTTTTGTGCTTTTGGTTAGTGAATAAAGATGAGAAAATCAATAATATATAATTCAAGCATGCTTGGTGATCTCAAACCACTCACAAGAGATCCCACCCAAAGGCAAAGGGAACCAAGATGCTTATGATCCTTGAGGCTTTGCAAATGCAATGTTATGATGTCATGAGGGATCTTAGGGACAAAATTGGGGTCTTACAGATGCCCCTATTTAAGGTCATTCTAGCCGGAGAAGTGAAGGTTAAAATCTTCGTCTCGACGGGGTAGAATGGGGTTAATAATAACAGAGAGACAAATTTTGGTCCCTAAGAGGCCTCATGATGCAAATGTATGTATGCAAAAGGTAATACTCTGTGGAGATATGTGTCCACAAAGAAAGAAAAGAAATCAGGAGGAGCTGATAATCCATATGAGTAATTTACTCCATGGGACAGAGACTCTGGGACTCTCATGGGGATAGAAGAGGGGATACATTGCGTGAGCAGGGCACGGCTTGAAACTAGGGGAGCAAAATTCCAAAAGGAGTAAATCCATGGAACGACTCGAGCTGACTCAAAGGCACACGTATTGGGGAATATGCAAATACAGCAAAATTATCCATTTTGGATACTCCGGACAAAAATCCAAACTCTGGCTGGGAGAATCCACTAAGGGACTTCGCTGGGGAAAACCCAAACAAAACTCCTCTGGGGAAGTAACAGGATGAGGTATTACCGGTTATTGAGTAATAAGCTAAACGAAACATATGATCTGAACACCGGTATAAGGGTGAGAGGACAACATGCTCGGGAAGAATGAATATCTAATACCGGTATAAGGGTGATAGATATCAAACATCCGAAATCATCTGAGGAAGACCTAAAAAGGTATATCTTAACTCAGGAAAACCTGACTCCGCAAGGAGATAAAAAGTCATAACAGGGAGCAGGGTGGAAGGAACATCAGGGATACCGGTTACTGGGCATATAATAGGTGACCAACCAAAGTGTGATGTGGGGAATATTCCCAAGACACTCATCATCCAAAAGAGGGCTAAGAGCAAAACTCGATTATAAGATGGACATTCGATTCCAAAAAAGGGATACGAATCTTACTCGACTGGGGAAGAACAAAAGGCTTCGTCCAACGAGTGCATGAGATATATTATCTATTACCGTCAGAACATAGATAATATACTCGCATGGAAGATTATCCACAACCGGCTACTGGGTTAATAAAGGATAAATCGACCGAAGGGAGAGAACACCGAGATACCGAATACTAGGTATACAGTGATGACCAATCCAGGGGGAAGAAACAATCGTTACCAACAAAAAGGGTAAATGAAAGATGACTTGCTGGGGATAAATTGCTTTATCAGAGCAATTATCCAAGAGATATATCACCGGGTGTGAAGGACTTATCAATACCGAATATTGGATCATGATAACCGTCAAGTAGGTGATTACATATACCGAATACTGGGTAGAAAACCACGGACAAGTAGGGTTTACAACTACCGGTATAAAGGTAGAAAACTACCGGTATAAAGGTAGAAAACCACAGATCCGCCGGGGCGAAGATGGATAATTACTAGTTACTGAGCAGTTATTCATCTGTACCACAGGGGAGTGCAGGGAACAGTCGTAAGAGGCCAATATAGGATCAAACTAGATAGGCACGATGAAACAAAGTTTGTCCCTATGAGGATATAGCTCAATGGGGAATTCCATCCCAATATATGTGTTGAGAGGCAACAGAAACAACCATTATCCACGAGGATATAACTCGGTGGGGAATATGGAAGGAAAGATAGACATTTTCTGCTTAAGGGGCTGACTCTATATGGGGAGATCAGACGCCGACCTCTGCTTGGGGAAATGTATTACCAACTAGCAGGGGATAACAAACAAAGATATATGGCAAAGAATGCAATCATGAATATCTGAATGTTTGAAAATTATATGCACTCATGTGTGGTTTATGTATGATGAATGCTGACAAACAGACATTTCGAACACAAACATGGTCCAAGGAATAAGTACACAAACATTCGGTACTACATCTCGAGAGAGAAAGCCAGGACCACAGAGATCTCTACAGGGGAATGAGCATCCATCATTCCAACTGGGGCAAAGTCGTTACACAGATGAACTCCGATATAGAAGTAGCTCCACTGGGGAAGTTATCCAGGAGGAGGATGGAATGTTGTGGGGAATAACCGCCAAAATCAGAAGTTTTCAAGGGTCATCAAATACTGTCCTAAATAATGAGATCACATCTGCTGAGGAGGAAGGAATGTTGCTCTGCTGAAGGAAAGAGGGATGAATAATCTTACCCAACACTCTGCTTTAGAGAAAGAACCAATAAAAGGTTTCGGAGGAAGAGGACACAAGCATGCCAGGAACATGAACAAATGTCTTACCCTGTCGAGAATCTTACCATCCTTGGTAGAGCACTGAAGACATCCACAATATCCCTTTGTCATTGTGAATATTCACCTTGTTTAAAAACAAATTATGAACAATCTGATTAAAACAATGATATATTTTTTTCAATTAAAACATGTAAAACATTTGTTGAAATAGAAACAAATAAGAATGCAAATAATTGGATAAAGGCTCAAATTTATTTGATGGAATGGTAGTCTGCAGATGGCAAGACTCCATAGATCTTTACAAGTTTGAAATTGGTGATATATATTGGAAAAGGGCTACATTGAACATAATTACCATTTCTCCACCAATTCTGAATCCGATGTATTTGAAACTTTTGTTGATGATGAATGAGCAAGAATCTCTGACGGACGACGGTTGTAGAACAAAGTCTTGTCAGGATGCAGTTACTTGCCAAATCCCTATTTTTTGCCTAGATTGCCCCAGGGTGAGGTACTCGATCTAGCGGGATACATATATTCATTTTTTTATGTCTCTAACTTTTTCCTGGATCGCCCTTTCAGGTTTTCAATCCACCGAGACGCTCATTTTTTCCTAAGTCGCCCTTTCGGGTTTTCAACTTAGCGAGCCATTCTGTTTTTATTTTTAGGCGAAGTATTTCTTGACTGCATCTGAATTCACAAGACGAGTGAAATCCTCCCCATCCATAGTTGTGAGTATCAATGCACCGCCTGAAAATGCTCTCTTAACAACATATGGACCTTCGTAGTTTGGAGTCAACTTGCCCCTGGAATCGGGCACGAAAGACAAGAGTTTCTTGAGCACAAGGTCGCCTTCTCGGAACACACGAGGCTTGACCTTCTTATCAAAGGCTTTCTTCATCCTTTGCTGATATAACTATCCGTGGCACATGGCAGTCAATCTCTTTTCTTCAATCAAATCCAACTGGTCATAACGACTCTGAACCCATTCAGCATCAGTCAACTTGGCTTCCATCAAGACTCTCATTGATGGGATCTCCACCTCTACTCGGAGCACAACCTCTATGCCATAAACGAGAGAGAAAGGGGTTGCCCCTGTTGAAGTGTGGACAGATGTACGATATCCATGTAAAGCAAATGGCAGCATCTCATGCCAATATTTATACGTGACAACCATCTTCTGGATAATTTTCTTGATATTCTTATTAGCAGCTTCAACAGCCCTATTCATCTTGGGTCTGTAAGGAGAGGAATTATGATGTGTGATCTTGAACTCACTCCACAGCTCTTTCATCATTTTATTATTCAAGTTTGATCCATTATCAGTAATGATCTTATCTGGCACACCATATCGGCATATGAGTTGATTTTTGATAAACTTTACAACCACCTGCCTGGTCACATATTCATATGATGCCGCTTCAACCCACTTGGTGAAGTAATCAATTGTTACGAGAATAAACCTGTGTCCATTGGACGCTTTCGGCTTTATCATGCCAATCATGTCGATTCCCCACATAGAGAAAGGCCATGGTGATGAAATCACATTCAAAAGTGTCGGAGGAATATGAATCTTATCCGCATAAATCTGACACTTATGGCATCTCTTCACGTATTTGCAGCAGTCAGACTCCATTGTTAGCTAATAGTAGCCTGCTCTCAACATCTTTCTAGCCATGTCATGTCCATTAGAATGAGTACCAAATGAACCCTCATAGACCTCAGTAATCAACAGATCTGCTTCGTGTCTATCCACGCATCTGAGCAACACCATGTCAAAATTTCTCTTATAAAGCATATCACCATTGAGGTAGAAACTTTCTGATAATCTCCTCAGAGTCTTCTTATCTTTCACAGATGCCCCAGACGGGTAAATCTGGCTCTGAAGGAAACACTTGATGTCATAGTACCATGGCTTATCATCTTTTACTTCTTCTACTGCAAATACATGAGTTGGTCTGTTCAAACGCATCACAGTGATATTGGGAACTTCATCCCAAAGTCTTACCACAATCATTGAAGCAAGTGTAGCAAGAGCATCTGCCATCCGATTCTCATCTCGAGGAATATGATGGAAGTCAACCTCAGTAAAGAATATTGAAATCCTCCTCGCATAATCCCTATATGGAATGAGGCCAGGCTGATTCGTTTCCCATTCACCCTTAATCTGATTAACAACGAGGGCCGAATCACCATAAACATCGAGGTGTTTGACCCTAAGACCAATGCACTCCTCCAATCCCATAATACAAGCTTCATACTCAGCCATATCATTCGTGCATTTGAAAGTTAGCCTTGCTGTAAAAGGAAAATGTGTGCCCTGAGGAGTAATAATCACTGCCTGTCGCAACGCGAAAAACAATCGGCGGGGAAAATACAGAGCCGCCACCGACGCTATTCATCCTATGACGGAAAGGGAGCGCATGACTAACCTAAGAAAGGGAAAGGAACGGTCTTACGACCAGAGATTATAAGGTACGGGAGTCGGTTATACAAGGGGAAGGTGTTAGCACCCCTTACGTCCGCCGTACTCGACGGGATCCACGCTCAAAAGATAGCTCAAAGGAAAGGAAAGGTTGCTAATAAACTGCTCAAAGAAACTGCACAAACTGGAGTGATAAACTGGTGGGGAAGAGAAAGAAAACGAAGGAAGTGGACTCGGCAGGATGTCACATCCTGGGCCTACGTAGTTTGTCAGAAACAAACATCAGAGTCAACGTAGTTCGGGAAAAGGGACATGCTCGCTAGGACATTGCATCCTATACCCACGTATCTTCTCTATCCAAAGGAGAATCAGAGCACTCGTAGCTCAGCTAACGCACGCTGAAACAAGACACCAAAATAAGGGGACGCTGAGACGTCAAAAGAAACACTCAAAAGGAAACAGAATGCCAATACATGGACTTACACCCGACTCCTAACAATAACAAAAAGGAAACAGAATGCCAATACATGGACTTACACCCGACTCCCAACAATAGCTAACGCTAACCAACGAACACCAAAGAAAAGGTTATCAGAATAAACCCCAACAAAGTAACCAAATATCCAGAATAAATTCTCGATATATGTAACCAGTCACAACAAATGAACCTCAAAGATGAACCCCAATATGAACCCCAAGTGAATAATAATCATCATGAATGAACCCCAAAGATGAATGACAATCGTCACAAATGAACCCCGAGATGAATGACAATCGTCACAAATGAACCCCGAGATGAACCCCAAGTGAATAATAATCATCACAAATGAACCCCAAAGATGAACCCCAATATGAATAACAATCGTCCCAAATGAACCCCGAAGATGAACCCCAAGTGAATAACAATCATCACAAATGAACCCCAAAGATGAACCCCAATATTAATAACAATCGTCCCAAATGAACCCTGAAGATGAACCCCAAGTGAATATCAAAAGAAATCCCCCAAGTCATGAACACGCAACACACACACACCGAACAAACGGGTACTCACACCAAAGAAACCAAATAAAGGGTGAACACACGCGAAAACAAAAAAAAGGGTGCCCGGAGAGATTGCTCTCAACCTCCTGCCTACGTATCTCATCTGGTATGAGAATCAGGGCGACGTAGTTCCCCTTACCAGGGGTAAAACACTCTCCTAACCAGAGACCGGGGAAACAACAAACTAATAGGGAGACTGAAACTCGAGCCTAATAGTTGTCATGCAATCAAATATCCCTAAGCTGAGGTCTCTAACAAGAACTTAACTCGCTCTGCAAGCGATTCAACTCAAGTCTAAACTCTACATACGTTCAACTCCCTCAGAAGTCAATCGTACGACTCCTACAGAAATGGAGATGAGAAGAGGAAAGCAAATAAACACACCAACATAAGTGAACAAGCATCACACACTATATCCATACAAGAGTCTCAAACAATGGGTGGGCTTTAGTCAAGTGGGGTCATATCAACCTCGACAAACAAGCCAAACTGTAAGGGTAATCCAATGGGCTCTTAACCACTGACATTGAACGTCAGGGTGAGCAGATCAAGATGGTAATGAGGCTGAGACCTCATGCTCTTAACCCTGGCCAGGGTGAGCTCATGACATAGAAAGTGTGGGGATCCAGAAAGTGGGATCCTTTTCTACTTGACAGACTCTGGACAAAAGATCTGGGGAACATGTTCAGAAGCAACAGCACGTAGTGCGAGCATAAAGAACGACACACTGAATAACGGGGGATCGACTACTAATCCCTTTTATCCGTCAATTGCCACTTCTCTTGGAGGTCTTATCAAATAACACATGCCTCTCCTTGGAGGTCTTTGGGCACAATATTAAACAAACACAAACAGAGCCTCTGAAGGAGGACTTGCCAGCAAAATGCCTGCCAAAAAGATGACAGGACTTCGGACTACATGAAGTAAGAAGCTAACTACCTGAGTGGTGTATCAACCATAATCCAATGCTCAAGCAAGAGCTAAAGCAAGTAAGCAACTAAGGAACCTGTACAAAGACTAAATAGTTAGTACTTTAGTCATAAAACCAGAAGACAAGCAGTGAAACCCTCTAACAGTTACACAATCCAATGCATAAGTGCCCTAGCACTCAAACAAACTCATGAGCTCACCACATCAATTAAAACCCTACAAAACAAAAATAGGTCAGAACTCAATGCATTTGTATCTCACAAGGTGAGAACAAACCCAATCATCAATGATGAGTATCCACCTGAAACAAGCGACAAAGTTAGTTTATGTATATCCAATCAAACACAACAAAGCATAAACAACCAATGGCATGAGATGAATTGAATCATAAATCAGGGATCAAACCAATGTAAAAGAAGCAAAGGCTCACACCACAAAGAAGACCCCAAACCAAGTCAAAAAAATGGACCAAGAACAAACCCTAAAACTGGGTCAAAACTCTAGTACAAAGACAAGACTCAAAACCTAACCAAATGACCAATCCAGGACCCATCCTTTTGCACATCACGCATTCAAACACTCCATTCAATGTCCTAAAAAGGACCAGCATCAAATCAATAATCAAGTACCTCAACTTGCTTATGTCATGTAATGACCAAAAATATGCACAAAATTAACTTCCAAATTAGAAAATTCATATCAAATCAGAAATGCATGCAATGACTTTGGGATTTTTTTTATAAGTTCTTTATGCCATGAATGTTCAATATGCAAAAGATCAAGTCAATAATGATGCAAATGCTATGTGAACAAAAATGCACCAATTCAATGTCAAAAATGTGACACAAATTGTCACATTTTTCTCTATGTGTCAAAAATGATGATAACAGGTGAGAAAAAATGAAAACCAGTGGCCAATAATTCATGCCATGTATGAATGTCATGTATGCAAAAAATTGGATCAAAAAGCTCAAAATTGGGGATTTCACAATGCATTGAATGCACTAAGTCAATTTGGCACAACATTGATTCAAAAATTCACACATAAAAATCCAGACATCAAAAATTCTTGAATTTGGCACCATAAAAAAGTAGACACAAATACAAAACTATGAAAAAAAATTGGGACTCAATTGGACATTTTTTGTATTTTTTATGAATTAAACAAACTGAACAAAATAATTGGAATATAAAATGGAAAATGGAGGGAAATGCAATATTTGAATAAATCAGAAAAAACACAAGCCATTGGATCTGGCGCGCTTTTATATCAACGGTCCATGTTTAAACTGATGAAATGCATTGTTTCATTAATTGACTCAGCTACCCAGTCAGCAGTCCATGCACGCGTGGCCTTGGTCAAAGGAAACTCGTCCAATCAATCCTCCACGCATCGCTCCACATGGCGTACACATCAGCTAAACCCTAAAATAACAAAGAGAGAAAGTTTATCCTAATTCTCCAGACCCATGTCATTCCACTCAGTTCTCAATGCTGATTCGAAATATCCTATTGGTTTATCCTAATTCTCCCTAGGTTTTGCAAATCGAAGAGAGAAAGTTTCAAGATCCAAACTTTCAGTCACAACTACATCCTTAATTCTCACTCATTCTCAATTCTAAACATATATTCATGATCTACACATCACGATCTTCAATCCTATAACCTAAAATCAGCAAAAGGAGAGAGTGGAATTGGAGTCACCTGAAATTGAAGCTTTCTAGAATCACGATCTCACGTGCTCAGCTGCTCCAGATTAACTCCTATGCACTTCCTTTGAAGCTTTATGCAAAAAGCAATGGCTGAAACCTCTTGAATATGCCTCAATTTCCAATCCGTTCATCATGATAATGCACTCGAACTGCTTGATTTCTTGAAGAATTGCACCAAACGATGGATGATTCTTGATCAGTGAAGCATGAGGATGAAGAATATGCAATGATCTTTGAGAATTGTGTGAATAAAATGCAAATTCAATGAGAGAGATTTTGAGAAAGTTTCTTGAATTCTAGATCTAAAAATGGTTGTTATGGCAGTTACAATTAGGGTTTCTCTATTTATACTCCTTGCTAATGACACTGATAATCCTTTTAGCCATGTACTAATCATGATTAGTGAGTTATTATGCCAATTGCAAAAATTCAAATTAAGCTCCCATGGCCATAATGCACGTTCTCATCCCCATGCTAGGATCTTAATCCACTCAAGAACAACCAAGGGCCAGGATTTGAAGGTTGTTTAGGTTGCATCTTAAGCCAAGAATGAATGGTGAAGAGTTGCTTCATTTTGAACATGTGTGAAACAATGAATATACACGCCTCTCTCATGCATGGCAATGGCTCAATTTTACTCAAATATGGTCCATGAAGAATGCTGAAGTGAAGCCTTGCCTTGGTTCTTTGTGAATTTTGACTTGTAACATGATATCACCCTTAGAACAAATGTGAAATAATGTGACTTTTGGCCATGATTCCTTTTGCACAATTGAGTCAAATGATGTCATTTTGAGATGCCTTGAACATGAGAAGCACTTTGCAAAAAGAATGAACCAATTTGGAGCATTATATCAAAAGTTATGCCATTTTGAATTTCCATGCACACTTTGTGATCAAATGAACATAACTCCTCAACCATCTCTCACATAGACATGAATTAGGACTTTTTAGAAAGGGGAGACAAAGATATACAACTTTCATTTTCACCCCAAATCCATTTGATACTTCTTTGATATTGAAAAGTCAAGTTGAAAGTGGACCAAAAACTTGCCAAATTTGGAAACTTTGAATTATAGGTCATTTTCCATTTTTAGTAACTCTTGCCATGACCTTTGAATCTTCAAGATGGTTGCTATAGACCCCATTTGAACATGATGGAGGTGTCTCAACTCATTTCCCCACCTCATAGCCCTTAGTTGACTGCACAGTTGACTTTTGGTCCTCAGATGACCTTGAAATGTCTTGATCAATTTGAGCCTCTACCACTTGGTGAAATTGCTTCAAAATGAAACCCTAGCTCATGGAAGCTCCTTATAACAATCATGAGATCCTCATCCCAAGAAAATACCTCATATCTTTGAGAAACCCTAGTTGGAAGAACTGCATTGATTAGGGTTAACCAGAGGTCACAACCCTAATCCAAAGGAACTTGAGGATGAACTCTGAAACCCTTGATGATGATAGAACCATGATGATGGTGATATGTCCTTGCAGATAAGATGATGCTCAAGACCTTTGAATAATCAAGAAACCCTAATTGGAACCCATACCCTCAGATGGTTGATGATCAATTCATAGAGACCCTTAGGCTTGAATCACCTAACTTCCCCATCTTTTGAAAAGACTTTGGAGGATGACCTTCTTATTTTCAAATGGGATGCAAAAATGAAATTCCTAATGCCCTAAAACATGAAATGCAATGCCCCAAGCTAGTCTCAATAAGAAGAGAGCAAATTTTGAGGTGTTACAGCTGCCCCTATTCAATCCACTATGAACCTGTCGATATGAACAACCTCGACTTTCAGATGATCAGGGTGAAGAGTGGTTGAATACCAAGAACAAACGAACAATTTGCGCTCCACTGGAAATTTTCTTTTTCTTATTTTTTCTGCTTTTCTTAAACCCCAAAAACTTCTTTGATTTTTTTCTTGGACCCCTACATAAATATTTTTCTTTCGCGCGGATGATCCCTGATCATCGCATTTGAACCCCGACAACTTCATGTCACTCTTGCTGCCAAACAATGAACCTCGCTCTCCATTTGAACCCTAGTCGCCTGACGATAACTCTCGATCGTCATTGTGAACCCCATTCTCCAGAAGACACCCTGTGTCTCCTTTTCTACATTTGAACCCCCGTTCTCCATTCTCTTGTGATAATTCCGTTGGCAATGCCAGAAATAACACCAACCACCACTCTGATGGCGACATACCAGAGGGTATACCTTCACAAAAGGAAGGTAACATGTGCATTTCTTGCCTTGAAGACACCCATACCGACTTCTGTTGGCCTCAACAAATTCTAAGGTGACACATGGTCAGAAGACAATCCTGAGGACCTCGTCCCGGATACAATCTTCAATTCCAATCTCCATCTCCAGTTGAACCCCGTTCTCCAGAAAATGCCTAGCACTTCCTTTTCTCCTGGTGGATCCCAGTCTCCGCGTTGATCGCGTAACGTTCTCTAATCTTCATTTCCATCTCCGCACGACGGAATCTCTTCCTCCAATATCGCACTACTGGGGAATACTGTTGATTCAAAATCACGATGCCAAGCTCCTCGGAGTAACATCTTCACCAACCAGCTAAACCAACTCTGAAACGGTAACCACGGTTGGAGACTAGCTTATTCTTGCAATGTCGACGCATGAGTTTTACAGCGTAACGCTCCATAACCATGGAAATGCTACGCAATTAGTTATGCAATATGCTATGCTTCTCTAAATGATGAATGCATAAAAAGTATCCCCTTCAGGGGACGGCACGAGCAACTCTATTGAGGAACTCGATATCGCTCCAATCTCCGACCCTGCTTGGGATACCACAGATGCCGAGGAAAGAGTAACCCTCACTGGGGATGACCTCTACTGAACTCGATCTGCTTGGCAACTTCACTGGGGAAAAAACTACCAACGCACACCCCTGCCGGGGAAACAACAACCTTCAGACCTGGCTGCTGAGGAAACACCGACCTCGAACCCGCTGGGGAGATACAGAATATTTGACACGGAACGCCCGTCGACTCATCGACCACCGGTATTCACCATCTAACCACAGTGTCAATTTTCCACTTTTGAGAGCTCCCAGACTCATCCGGTCTTTTCCGATTCAATACCTTGTACTCTCGACTTCTCCCTATTTCAAGAAAATCAACCTCCTTAGATTCGTGCCAACTCTCCAGTCTTCAGACTTTGAAGAGTCTTCTTGATTAATCCCCTAGGGTCGTCGTAATTCTTTCGCCGTCTCTACACCATTCTTCAATTCCTCGTCCCTGATTGGACCTCAAAGGAATCTTTTGTCAAAAAGAAACGCTTCGCCCCACAACCTGCAAGTGAGTGAAAATAACCAACAACACCTGCAAAAGAGTTCGTTAGATAAAACGTGCCCCTGGCGTGCCAAAATTTCAACACCCCCGGTCACTCTACCTTCCAAATAAGATTTCAAGTTTCAATCCTCTAAACATGCATTGGAAGAGACCCTTACATCTCAAAATGCAAAGATTCTTATCAAAATAAATGGATGTTTTTGCAATCAAAGTGGTAATGAAAACAAAAACAAAATTATTTGGCTGAATATGCATTTTATTGATTGGAAATATGGCTCGTAACTGAGCAGTACACAGGAAGCAATCCCTGAAAAGAGGTAATTGCGCACAAAAGGAAAATCTATCCTAATGGCAATGTGAACCCGTGATCTCATCGAGTTTCAACTCGGTTACAACCCATATGTCCTCAAGACTCTCCGCGCTTTCTGCCTTCCGAAACAAGACGCTTCCGACCGATCCCCGCTTTCAGATTATCCATGTGTCATATCCAAAGTACAAACAACCATGCTAGACGCAGTTGTTCGTTTCACTCCCTCTTTTGCCTGGACCGTCCTTTCGGGTTTTCAGTCCACCGGGATACCCTTTTTTGCCCAAGCCGTCCTTGTGGGGTTTTTGACTTGCCGGGTGTACAGTTTTTTCTTTTTATCCCTAATTTTTGCCCGAACCTTTTCATTTTCATTTTTTTTGGTTCGCCGGGATGCCCATTTTTTCCTGGACCATTTTATTCTTTCCGTCTAGCGGGTCTCTTATACGAAGTATTTTTTAACTGCGTCCGCATTCACAGGGGATGGAAAATCCTCTCCATCCATGGTCGTCAACAACAAGGCTCCGCCAGAGAAAACCTTCTTGACCATGAATGGACCTTCATAATTGGGTGTCCACATGCCCCGACGATCACTCTGAGGAGGAAGGATCCTTTTCAACACCATATCTCCTACACAGTACACACGAGGTCGCACCCTTCGGTCAAAAGCATGCTTCACCCGCTGCTGGAACAACTGCCTATGACAAATGGCCGCCAGCCTCTTTTCCTCAATCAGGCTCAACTCTTCATACCGAGCCCTTACCCATTCAGCCTCTTCCAATTTCACATCCATCAGGACTCTCAATGACGGAATCTGGACCTCAACTGGTAGCACAGCTTCCATCCCATACACAAGCGAGAAAGGCGTTGCCCCAGTAGATGTATGCACTGAGGTTCGATACCCGTGCAATGCAAACGGCAACATCTCGTGCCAATCCTTATAGGTTACGACCATTTTTTGCACAATTTTCTTAATATTCTTATTAGCCGCCTCGACCGCCCCATTCATCTTTGGACGATAAGGAGAAGAATTGTGATGCTCGATCTTGAACTCCCAGCACAGTTCTACCATCATCTTGTTGTTGAGATTAGAACCATTATCAGTGATAATTCTTTCGGGAACCCCATATCTGCAAATGATGTCTCTTTTCAGGAACCTGGCCACGACCTGTTTCGTCACGTTTGCATAAGATGCCGCCTCCACCCACTTGGTGAAGTAGTCAATAGCCACTAATATGAACTGGTGCCTATTCGAAGCCGTAGGCTCGATCTTTCCGATCATATCAATGCCCCACATAGCAAACGGCCACGAAGACGACATCAAACTCAACGGATTTGGAGGCACGTGCACCTTGTCAGCATAAATCTAGCATTTATGACATTTCCGCACGAAGTGGAAACACTGAGCCTCCATTGTTATCCAGTAATATCCAGCCCTTAGCAACTTTTTCACCATCGCATTCCCGCTGGCGTGGGTACCAAATGATCCCTCGTGCACCTCTTTCATCAATTGGCTTGCTTCCTTATCATCGACACACCTGAGCGAAACCCAATCAAAATTCCTCTTATACAAAACCCCATCTTTATTCAGATAGAACGCCATGGCCAACCTCCTTAGAGTCTTTCGGTCCTTCTTAGACGCTCCCTCGGGATACTCTTGGGTCTCCAGATAACTTTTGATGTCATAATACCACGGCTTTTCATCATCAAGCACTGTTTCGACAACAAACACATAAGCCGGTCTATCCAGTCGTCCCACCTCAACACTAGGAAGTCGATTCCACCATTGCACTTTAATCAAAGCGGCCAGAGTAGCCAAGGCATCTGCTAAAGGATTTTCTTCCCTCGGCACATGGTGTAATTCCACCTTGGTGAAGAACGTCAACAATCTCCTCGTATAATCCCAATATGGAATTAAGTGGGATTGATGCGTAAGCCATTTCCCGTTAACCTGGTTCACAACCAAAGTTGAATCTCCATAAATAACAAGGTTCTTGATTCGCAAATCGATCGCCTCTTCGACACCCAAGATACAATCTTCATATTCAGCCACATTGTTGGTGCATTCAAAGGTTAGTCGGGCAGCAAAAGAAATGTGGGATCCCTTCGGCGTAACCAAAACAGCACCAACTCCGCTACCATTCACGTTAACGGCCCCATCAAACATCAGAGTCCATTCGGACTCAGGGTCAGGCCCCTCCTCCGGGATAGGTTCCTCACAATATTTCGATTTGAGAAACATGATGTCCTCATCAAGGAACTCAAATTTCATCGGTTGATAATCCTCAATGGGTTGCTGGGCAAGGTAATTAGACAATACACTCCCCTTTATTGCCTTTTGAGAAGTGTATTGTATATCGTATTTAGTCAAAATCATTTTCCATCTCGCAACCCGTCCGGTCAATGCTAGCTTCTCAAATATATACTTAATCGGGTCCATCTTGGAAATCAACAAAGTGGTATGAACCAGCATATACTATCTCAGTCGGCGAGCAGCCCAGGCCAAAGCGCAGTAAGTTTTCCCGAGCAGTGAATATCTTGTTTCACAGTCGGTAAACTTTTTGCTAAGGTAATAAATTGCATGCTCTTTTTGACCAGACTCGTCATGCTGCCCCAGTACACACCCCATAGACCCCTCAAGGACCGTTAAGTACAGGATTAACGGTCGCCCCTCCACAGGAGGCATCAGAATTGGAGGCTCCTGCAAATATTCTTTTATTTTTTCAAATGCCGCTTGGCAGTCGTCATTCCACCTGAACGTTTGATCTTTTCTCAACAACTTGAATATGGGTTCGCACGTGGCTGTTAGATGAGATATGAACCGCGAAATGTAGTTCAATCTACCTAAGAAACCACGAACCTCTTTTTCTGTTCTCTGTTCAGGCATTTCTTGTATCGCTTTTACTTTAGCAGGATCAACCTCGATTCCTCTTTCACTTACAATAAACCCTCACAACTTGCCGGACCGCACTCCAAAAGTGCACTTATTCAGATTCAACCTCAATTTGAATTGTCTCAACCGGTCAAACAACTTGGCCAAGTCTACCAAATGCCCTTCTTCTGTTTGTGACTTTGCTATCATGTCATCAACATAGCATTCGATCTCATGATGAATCATATCATGAAACAAGGTCACCATAGCTCTTTGATACGTGGCACCGGCGTTCTTGAGACCGAATGGCATCACCTTATAAAAAAAAGTGGCCCATGGTGTAATGAACGTTGTTTTCTCCATATCATCTGGCGACATTTTAATTTGATTATAGCCAGAAAAGCCATCCATGAAGGAAAACACCGAGAATTGAGTTGTATTATCTACCAACACATCGATGTGTGGTAATGGGAAATCATCTTTTGGGCTAGCTCTATTCAAATCCCGGTAGTCCACACACATCCTCACCTTTCCATCCTTCTTTGGTACCGGCATAATGTTCGCGACCCAAGGCGGATAATTAGTGACAGCTAGGAAACCAGCATCCAATTGCTTTTGTACCTCCTCTTTGATTTTCATGGCCATCTCAGGTCGAGTTCTGCGCAACTTCTGCTTTACTGGAGGACAATCTTCTCTTAATGGCAACTTGTGTACAACAATATTGGTATCCAACCCTGGCATATCTTGATAAGACCAGGCGAAGATATCAACATACTCTTTCAACAGTGCTACTATTCTGCTCTTGACATTCGTCTCCAAAGCGGCCCCAATTTTTCCTTCCTTTCTGACCTCCTCGGTGCCCAGATTAACAATCTCAACTTGCTCCTCGTGTGGTTGAATCACCTTCTCTTCTTGTTTCAACAACCTGGCTAACTCTTCCGACAGTTCACAATCTTCTTCGCCTTCTTCTTCGGCATGATAGATCGGGTTGTCGAAGTCATATAGGGGTGTAACCGGATTGTCATCAATGAGATCCGGAGAATAATCGCATCTGCATGAATGTTGATTCTTGCACTGCTTTAGGGTCGGAACGAGGCAAATAAAAGGGAGGAAAATGAAAACAAACATTGCCATTTTTTGTTGTATTATTTTTTAAACTGCAAAAATAAATGAAAAACAGAGAACACCGCTTCTAATGCGAAAAACATCCGTTTATTAATGATGCAAATAATCCAAAATGAAACACATGAGGTGGACCTTACAATGGACCATTACGTTTCGGGCAAAACGTATGGCTTTCATGCAAACAGAATTGACAAACAGAAATATTACTCTTCACGCAGAGTGACAGTGATGATCTTTTCGGCTTTCTAGTTCTGGATCTCCATTCCTGGTACGCACGGTTTTATCCACGAGTCGAGCTCGCAGTCATTGTCAGTCTCTTCACCCACAGCACAGATGCGGCCTGGATCTAGCATTCCAGCACTGGTGAATGTGAACGGTTGGTGACGACCTTTATCCTGTCCAGACGAGCCTTGGACTGACTGATAACCGATCCCGAACTTATCCTCTTTCACCACAACATCTAACACTCTTCCCCAACCTGGGGCCTCTCCACTTTTAACCACCTCCACAACCTGGTTATAAGAAGCAATGGACGGCTTCTTCTCTCTTTCAGCGAAAACGGCATTCTCCACCTTGACGGCTTCAAACACCTGGCTTGGTGTTTCGAATATTTCACCGTCCATTTCCACGTACTTAAATGAAGATAACTGGCTGACAAAAATATCTTCCTCGCCGCAAACTGTCACGACTTGCCCATCCAAGACATACTTTAACTTCTGATGTAGAGTCGATGTTACCGCCCCAACAACGTGTATCCATGGACAACCCAACAAACAGTTGTACGCCGGCTGAATGTCCATGACATAAAACACAAATTTGAACACCTCAGGACCAATCTTTACGGGGAGCTCAACTTCCCCGAACACAGCCCTTTTAGAGCCATCAAACGCTCTAACCACCAGATCAGTAGGCCTCAAAATCAATCCCTCGCAGTCCAATTTAGCCAAGGCCTTCTTAGGCAACACATTGAGTGACGATCCTGTATTAACCAAAACATGTGAAAGCACAGCTCCTTTACACTCCAACGAAATGTGTAGTACCTTATTGTGATTGCGCCCGTCCATAGTAAGATCGAAATCAGTGAAACCCAACCATGGCTGGCATTAACACTTGATACCACTGTCTCTAATTGATTGACTGTAATCTCTTGCGGGACGTAGGCCTTTTTCAAGATCTTCAACAAAGCATCTTTATGACCTTCTAAACTCAACAGCAAAGATAAGATCAAAATTTTGGACGGAGTCTGCTGCAAATGATCAACAAGTTTATACTCAGACTTCTTAATAATTCTCAAAAACTCCTTGGCTTCGGCGTCAAACTCACTTTCCGGCTCAACAGGCGCCTGTGCCGCTCTAGGAGTATCCTCATTCACCACCTACTTCCCTTTTGCCCTGGCTAAAGCCTCGGCCTTACCTCTCTGCTCTTTTTCTACATCACCACCTCTCAACATGTTAGGAGCAAACAACCTCCCGCTGCGAGTGAAACCACTAAGCCCAGCATTGTCCACCTTGGAAACTGTGGTATCAACTGCAGCCTGATCTTCCTTCTTTTCCCCATTACAATACACATCACCACCATAGTCCCATGGCACAACACCATCACTTTCATACGGAATAGGTCCAGGTACCGTGATGGTAATTGGAACCACATCTGCCGGCACTGACAAGTGGGCAGGATCGAAATAGATGGTTATCATTGAAATATCCTCCTTCTCCAAAGCAACTTTCTTGAATCGGAGACTTCCCTCGTCCATCATTTTCTGAACCGTCTCCCTCAACATTACACACCCATTTGCAGTTACAGTACAAGCAGCACAATAATTACCACAATCAGGAAAAACTCCATTCTTTAACAAATGACTCTTGACCACAGACATTGGGGTCCTCAACTGATCCACATCCGTCACCCAGATTTTACTTTTATCCTCAGAAACTACATTCACCATCATCTGACCATGCGTCGGCATGGGATTAGCATTAACATTCGGCGATGGTGCAAAATTGATGGCCTTGGAATCCACCAAGTCTTGGACAACATGCTTAAAGGCTTTACAACCCTCAATATTGTGCCCGGGAGCACCAGAATGGAATTCACATTTGACGTTCTCATCATAACTTGCAGGCCTCTGATCTGGTCTTAATGGAGCTAACGTCCTCAACTGTACCAACCCGAGATCCTTCAACTTCTTCAACAGAAGGGCATATGTCATGGGTGGCCTATCAAACTGGCGATCAGCCATCCTTCCCCTAACTTGGTACCAAGCCCTTTGTGTTCTCTGCTAAGGTGGCTGTTGTTGTTATTGCTGTTGTGCGGATTGATTATCAACAGGAATCATTACTGTAGCAGTATGCTGGTAGTAATGATTCCTACCGTGTCCTCTTTGGGCATACACAACACTCGAGTCACCCTCTTTCTTGCGCTGACCATTTCTGAAGGGCTTCTTCAATCCAGATGACGGAGCATTTCCTTGTATTTTTCCCATTTTCAACCAGCTTCCAATCCTCTCACCAGCCACTACTATATCTGCAAAACCAGTAACTGGACATCCCACCATCCTCTCAGAAAAAGTCCCCTGAAGAGTATCCATGAATAAGTCCGACATCTCCCGATCCACTAATGGGGGTTGAACCCTGGCAGCCAACTCTCTCCACCTTTGTGCATACTCTTTAAACCCCTCGTTCGGCTTTTGAGACATACCCTGCAACTGGGTACGGCTTGGTGCCATGCCAGCATTAAATTGGTATTGTTTGAAGAAAGCATCCCCCAAATCCTTCCAGCTCTTTACATCTGACAATCTCAGCTTGGTGTACCACTCGAGAGACCCGCCAGATAAGCTATCCTGGAAAAAGTACATCCAGAGCTTCTGATCCATGGTGTAAGCATATATCTTTCGAACAAAGGCCTGAAGATGAGTTTCCGGGCAAGAACTTCCATTGTACTTATCAAATGTGGGCACCTTGAACATCTGTGGGATCACAATCCCCTCAACCAGCCCCATATTTGTCATGTTAATAGTTCCAGGAGTGGTATGGCTTTCCAGAGCCCTAATCTTTTCTGCTAATACCTGAATCTCTTTGTTCGGCGGTTGAACACCATACTGCCAAACTGCTCATTCAGCATAGAGAACCGATCCTCTTCTTTATCCTCCACAGCCCTAAAGAAAGGATAAAACTGAGTTTCTTTCAGAATGTTGCCAACATGACCTGGACCACTGCCTGCAGCAAAACCAAAACCACCACCATTGTTGATGAATACACCACCATTAGTTGCCTTCCTTCTGGGATCGCCACCACCCCTAGAACCACCAGGACCATGGTTGGAGTTTCCCTCTTGACTATTACCATTGTTGGCGATCGAAGCCAGCTCAAGCTTCTCCACCTTCTCAGTGATTGCTTTCTGCTCCAGGGTGAACCCTTGCATGGCGTTGATCAACTCACTCATTTTCTCTTTCAGCTCGAGAATGTCAGCGTTGGATGGATCCACCAGTCTGGGCTTGTTGCGTCTGGTAAAGTATCTGTGCGGACGAGTTACGTGCAGAGGGATGATTTTGCGTGCGCGAGCAATGATTCCTGTAACAACCAAACACGTTAGAAACCGACACCTGCAAAATAAAGGACAAGTTATTATGATTCATGCATGAATGCAATGTTTATCCGTATGAGGAACATTCTGTCCTTCGATCCTGGCTTCATGGAGACGGATAGTAATTCGACAGCAACATTCTGACATAAATCATCCGGCTTTTCCGTACAGAACAAAAAGTTGTGCTTTAGCAAGATATCACCCGACCATGTGTGTGCTAAGTAAGTGTAACACTGAAAAGCAAATAAAGCTTTGAGACCAATCACTGAATGATAATAACCACTGTATAGCAAAAGTGCGCAACACATACGACAGTCATATATCATACCAGATGCAAATCAACTTTACAATCCTCCAGAATCGGAAAGAAATATGAGCAAGCGAATTCCGTCAACATGCCTGACAGTAATCCAACACATGATAACAACTGCAATAAAAGCTAATCTGAAGAAGGCCCCACAGAAGGCTCTGCATCATCAACCATCCCGGTAAACTTCATAGTGAACCTGAGCTCAGTGTTCTCCTGCTAAAGCCTTCCCACCTCTTTCTGATGAATCTTCATCTGACGGAAATAATGGTCCCTCTCAGCAAGATAGTAATCTCTCTCGGCCATAATCTTCGCTTTCACTTCTTCCTTAACCCTCAGCTTCGCTTCCCACTCTGTGGTAAGGGCTTTGGCTCTAGCTTCCCTCTGAGTCTTCACAAGGACTTGTCTCTTCTTTTCATCTTCAATGACTTTCAAAGCTCTAGCCAACTGCTCTTTGGTAAGGTCGTGCTCCTTCATAGATGACTATAAAGCTTGACTGATCTTGCAATAATAGGCGGTGTCTTTCTCAAAACGTTTCACCTCCTGAGCATGTCTCTTAGCCTGGTCTTCTGCTTTCCCCTTGATTTCCTGATTAGCCAGTTGAATTCCAGCAACACTCATTTCTAACTCAGTCTTCTCTGCTTGCAGTTGATCTCTTGCCCTCCTCATCTCAAGAAATTCTTCCATACTGACAGAAGAGTGTGGCTCCTCAATCAACGGATATCAAAGATCACCCACAGGAAATTGCAGACGGGTGAGCTCAATCCTCTTTTTGAGCCAATCATCAAATGGAGGAAAAGACCTGTTATTAGCTCTACCAAAAGGAATCTTGCCTTTCCTTTGAATGTTGCGCCATGCATCAGACACTTGCACCAACAATGACTGATTACCCTCAACCGGGAAGTAGAAAGACTCCTGAATCTCACGCTCGAGGGGAGGAACCTCCATAGCAAATCCCATTTGTCTCTTAAGAAGCGTCGGGTTATAATTAATACACCCTTGAACTCCTATAAGGGGCACATTGGGAAAACTCCCGCAGCTATAAATAAAATCTCGTCCAGCCACATCAATATGAGTCCAAGCTATATCCTTAGCTCGCAAACCCATCAACTTGGTTGCCCAACTTACAGTATGGTCAAGAAAGACAAAGGCACCCTTGGAAGGCAAATGTCCCATGAACCACTTATATAACACTTGAGCACAACATCTAACCAATCCTCCACGCCGCTTCTCGTTCCAATTATGGACCGAATAATAAACATCCCCAATCAAGGTAGGAATGGGATTCTCCTGAGCAAACACCCAGATGGAATTAATATCCACAAAATTCTTCTGATTAGGGAACAGAATAATTCCATAAATGCTTATGGCAAGCAAAGCACAAACAGTCTCCCAATTACCCAAGATAACATGTTCCTTGGCTTTGGCTTCCAAGAAACTCAGATGAAAATCGGGCAACTTCCCTTTCTCCTTCAAACCTTTCTTAGTCACTTCCGGGTTCAAATAAAGAGCACGAGAAATCTCAACAATATCAGGTTCTTCCTTAGTAACATAGAAAGGAATCCGGTTTCTGACCCGAATGCCCATAATACCGGCATAATCCTCCATCAAAGGAACCAACAAATAGTCTGGGAAGACAAAACATCTCAAACCCGGATCATAAAACTGGAGAAGAGTATGGATGGCCATAACTCCTCAACCATCTATCACATGGACATGAATTAGGACTTTTTAGAAAGGGGAGACAAAGATCGACAACTTTCATGTTCACCCCAAATCCATTTTAAACTTCTTTGATATTGAAAAGTCAAGTTGAAAGTGGACCATAAACTTGCCAAATTTGGAAACTTTGAATTATAGGTCATTTTCCATTTTTAGTAACTTTTGCCATGACCTTTGAATCTTCAAGATGGATGCTTAGATTGATGAATACACCCCATTTGAACATGATGGAGGTGTCTCAACTCATTTCCCCACCTCATAGCCCTCAGTTGACTGCACAGTTGACTTTTGGGTCCCAGATGACCTTGAAATGTCTTGATCAATTTGAGCCTCTACCACTTGGTGAAATTGCTTCAAAATGAAACCCTAGCTCATGTAAGCTCCTTATAACAATCATGAGATCCTAATCCCAAGAAAATACCTCATCTCTTTGAGAAACCCTAGTTGGAAGAACTGCATTGATTAGGGTTAACTAGAGGTCACAACCCTAATCCAAAGGAACTTGAGGATGAACTCTGAAACCCTTGATGATGATAGAACCATGATGATGGTGATATGTCCTTGCAGATAAGATGATGCTCAAGACCTTTGAAGAATCAAGAAACCTTAATTGGAACCCATACCCTCAGATGGTTGATGATCAAGTCATAGAGACCCTCAGGCTTGAATCACCTAACTTCCCCATCTTTTGAAAAGACTTTGGAGGATGACCTTCTTATTTTCAGATGGGATGCAAAAATGCAATACCTAATGCCCTAAAACATGAAATGCAATGCCCCAAGCTAGTCTCAAGAAGAGGAGAGCAAATTTTGAGGTGTTACACTACCCCAATACCATTTCCATATTGATTTGCAGCGCCATCAAATACCATACTCCATCTGGAACCAGGCTTTAGCCCTTCATCGAGCGTAGGCTCATCACAATCTTTCATTTTCAAATACAGAATCTCCTCATCTGGGAAGTCATACTGAACTGACTGATAATCCTCAATTGGCTGATGAGCCAAGTGGTCAGCCAAGATACTAACTTTAATAGCCTTCTGAGCTCGATACTCAATATCATACTTGTCATACCCCGATTTTGGCCCTGAATCTTTTCCCATCAATCGGTCATTTACATTTCCCTTCATTCCCTATCTCATTCTTCACACAATGCTTCTCTTTCTCTTCCTACCAACCTCATCATCCATGTAGCTCCGCAAGCAGACTCAGAGCTTCTATGTCAATTCCTGATCAAACTCATTTCGAAGACCATGACGCTGTTCGTTTGTTTTGTTCCAACGCCCTCAAAATCTCAGCCAAAAAAGGGGTTTTTCTTCCTGAAGGAAAACAATTACATGCCCATTTAATAAGTTTGGATTTTGTCATGTTCTTTCCTTGCAAAATCAGATTTTGAAGATGCAGAGAAGCTGTTTGATGGATTGCCTGTGAGAAATGTTGTGTCATGGAATATTATGATATAATGAAAATAAATTGGATCGTAAGCAGCTGTGTTTTTCTTATTTTAGAAGGATGCTGTTGGAGATGGTGGTTCCTGATTATATAACTCTAAATGGTTTGATTTGTTCTTGTGCTCGGTTTTATGATGCTGAGATGGGAATTCAGTTGCACTATTTTACAGTGAAAGTTGGATTTGATTTGGATTGTTTTGTTGGCTATGCTCTTGTTGATTTATATGCGAAATGTGTTTTTGTTGAAAATGCTAGGAGGGTGTTTTGCGTTGCTCCTTTTAGGAATTTGGATGTGGAAATCATGGTGATGGCAATGAAGTTATGATGCTCCACGGACATATAAGAAAAAAAAACAAAACAATAAAAAAAAACAAGTAACATGTCATGAGTTTTTTTCACATTCTCTATACTCTTTGTGTGAGGCTTTTTACTGTTGTATCCAACATTCCAATATGCAAATGACAGTGAAGTTCAATGATAAGTTCAATGATGGAAGTATTCGACAGGTTCATGAATATTCAGACACCAATCTACCACATTTCAGATTCAGTGGTCATTCAAGTATTGCACTTCCAGATCTCCTACAAAGAAACAGAAACATGGTTCTTTGGATTCTCCAATATCACATCATAAGCATCACTATTCTGAAAAGAAAAAAACCGCAATCCAACTCTAGGACCGACCTCCACAATCCAAGCGCCTACTTACAGCAATCAAGGCCCTTCATTTCTCAAACCACAGCCTCCTTTCTCTTCACCAAAGAGCAAGTGTATTCATGCACATGTTCCTGCACCATCACCAGCATTTCGGTCAGGACATCTATATGTTCTGTCTCTTCCGCCAAGAATTTCATACAAGTGTTTTCCTCTGGTTTCAAAGCTAGCTGATGAATTGCAGCGAGTGCTATGCTGAACCATACACAAGTTCGTATTGTGGGAGCTGATGCAGCCAATCAACAACTAGCTATGTGAGAGACCAATCTTTACCTTGCTGAACTGGTGACTGCACATCAAAACCAAGCATATCCGAATGAATTCTTGACTGCTGCTACAATATCTTGTCAACAAATTCCTACAAAGCCATGGTCCTGCCGCCAAGCATCAGCAGCCTGCAAAATCAACAAACACATTGAAAGTATTGATGTTAAGGTTTTCAAATCTGAAGGATCTTACTACAAGCTTTCAGCTTTGTTGAAAATGATTTCAGACAGAACAAAGGTGGTTCAGTTCCAAAACCATTCACCACAAGTCAACACCAATTTATGAGCCATCAAACCAATGCTTCCAGCTCTGTTGCATCTGATACTATCCCACACCTGCTGCAAAACAACAGGAGATCCGCAAAGGTACATCCCGAACCATGAGATGTACACTTAACCAAAATTCCCTGCCAGGAGCATCCACTGCTATGACGCGAGCCGCAAATTGCTATTTTCGATAGTTTCATGCAAGTGCTTTATTTGTATTTACCAAAGACTTGGAACCCACTTTGGTCACCAGATAACCGTCATAAGGGAAAGCTTTGTTAGTACTCACTACATACGTCAAACGTGGCTCGCAGTAAATGAGTACATTATGACTGCAGAACTTCATGCAGAATCAGCAGAAAGCAATTACACAGGGTCTTGGGATTGTGCAGCTGATAATTGTATAACACATTCACATTTTGGAATGAACGTTTCAGAACGGGTGAACTGCTTCCATTGTGGTCTTTGAGTCCATACATTTGAGAGGCTGAGGGTCGTGTCAAGTTCAACGACATCCATCGCTTTCTTTCAGCTCCACCCCGTGTTTTATGACAGATCTACAAATGCCAACACTCCCAACGTTCCTGGTAGCACTGGTGGAAAGCCTTTTCATGTAAAGGATGTAAATGTTGCTAGCAGTTTGTCGACGGATAATGACATTTTTGATATCCTACCACAAGCTAAGAAACGCAAGTATTTTTATGAAGAATTTGGACAAGACATTTGATTCCAGGGCTTTGCATGACACTTTTTCTACTGTTGGACACATCCTGTTTTGCAAAATGGCTACCGTTGGTTCTGGCCAGTTTAAAGGTTTTAGCTTGGCCCAACTTGAGAATGCTGAACCTGCAGAATACAAATTGATAAGTTAAATGGAATGTTGATCAACGATAAACAATTACGCAATCTCACGTCAATGCCGGTTTAATTTCTGAACCGACCATGGTGCTTAGAGACCTCAGGGAATCAATGCAGAGCATATCAGAATAGCTTATCAGTTTGTGGAAGTACCTGGTGGGACTAATAGCAATAACTACGCCAATGTGCAGCTTATTCTAGAGATTGCTGAGATAACTCATGTTGACGTAGTATGGCCTGGTTGGGGTCATGCATCAGAGAATCCCGAGCTACCAGATGCATTAAAAGCAAAAGGAATTATATTTCTTGGACCTCCTGCAGTATCTATGGCGGCTTTGGGTGATAAAATTGGTTCATCGTTGATTGCTCAAGCAGCAGATGTGCCAACCCTTCCATGGAGTGGTTCACATGTGAGAATTCCTCCTGAAAGCTCCTTGATTAGTATTCCTAATTCTGAAATATTTTCCAGTCACCATGTGCAGCCACCAGAGGACCTTTTGACAGGAAATCCAATTGATAAGTTCCTTGATGATCCTAATCTATGTGAAGATAAACTATCTGAGGAGGCCAGGTCTGAAGGATTCTTTGAAACTATAACTAAGACCATGTTTCCTGATGTGGGAGGTCTTGGACAGTGTAACACAACACTATTGAGGAGTTTCCGAGGGACCTGATCCAAGAGAGGTTGAGTTGTACTTGGAAGAGATTCTATCACTTATGCAGCTCGGTGAGGATTATACTGAATTTATGATTTCGAAAATCAAAGGCCTCACTTCTGTTGACCCCGAATTGCTCCCTCATGCTACCAAGGCTTTTAGGAGTGGCAGCTTCAACAAAGTTAGCAGCAGGAACAATATTAACCATGACAATTTCAACCACTGCATCTAGATCTCAAATCCCACTGTTTTTTTTGTGATTCCTCAATAGTACTATTTAGGGATCTTCATTGCTTTTTGAAACTGATTTCGGTACAGATCAAAGAAAGCTGGCAGGGACTGTCAAAGGCTTCGTTTGTTTGATTGTGTGGTAAATCACTTCTTTAGGGAAGTTCTTCTCTCCAATAGTATTTCTCAAGGCATTTGATCCGGCTTTAACCACAGCAGTTGAAGACATTCCTTTCAGAAGCAACTGGCTGCATCTATCTGGCCTTCAAGTGGAAATCCCCACCATCAGCTTGTTTTGTTGGCTTCATTTATCGTTATTTTCGGAGTCTGGCTATGGATAGTCCATTTACAACTGCTAGAGAAAATTTAATAGTTGCATTTGAGAAGAATCGACCAAGTTACTCTCAGCTTTCTGGTGATGCTAAAGCTGTTGCAGTCAAGGAATCTTCTGGACAGTTAGATGGCAAAGGAAGAGGGAAGATAGAAGCAAAACTTGTGACTAGGGGTAATGGTGTGGAAGCATATCTTGGAAAGGAAGGAGCATCCAACTTACAGGAGACTTACAAATCGTTCTGTACTCGCTTTGTACGTCTAATTGGAATCCTGTTCACTCGTACAATTCTTGAGACCTTCGTTGAAGTTCTCTCTCTTATTAGCAATGGCCTGCGCGAGCTTCTGTCTTCAGGTCAAGATGAAGAACTTACATTTGGCCAGGATGCTCTTGAGAATGGTCTTGCCATTGTCAGAATTATTTCCATTATCGTCTTTACAGTTCATAATGCGAAGAAGGAATTTGAAGGTCAAACTTATGCAGAAATTGTACAGCGGGCTGTTCTACTTCAAAATGCATTCACTGCAGCTTTCGAACTGATGAGTATTATTATAGACAGATGCGTGCAGCTGCAGGATCCTTCTTGTAGTTTTCTTCTACCAGGCATTTTGGTTTTTGTTGAGTGGTTGGCATGTTATCCCGATCTTGCTGCAGGCAATGATGTGGATGAGAATCAATCAACTGTTAGATCAAAATTTTGGAATCATTGTATTTCCTTCTTGAACAAGTTTCTTTCAGTTGGGCCTATGTAGGTATGAAGAAGGGGAAACAGATAACCGTCTGGCTTTGTGGGAGGACCTTGAGTTAAGAGGATTTGTTCCACTTATCCCTGCAACAGTCACAATCTCAAGTTACTTCAGTACAGTCTCATGAAAATCAAATGATCTCTCAGATGCAGCCATCAAACCTGCAAGATGAATAACAGCATGGCCAACACAATCAATTTTCAGCCAGTCTATGCATTAAAACCGTTAACAACCACTCTTCAAAATATCCATTATCCCAAGTCAAACCAAGCTCACCATTTTTTCACTGCGGTAAAAAGGGACACATTAATCAGTCAATTTGCAAATCCAAAGTGCAAAATCATTAACCAACAGTCAGAGGGCAAAGTCCAAAAACATCCCAAATTGGTATGAGGTCAAAGCAGAGAGGAAAGTTTGTGAAGAATACCTTTTCTTGAATCTAACATGGATAGGGCAATTCAATTTTTGAGCATCCAAAATGCTTTGCAGAAACACTCCTTTTGAATAGCAAGGACCCCATTTGTAACCCTAATTCACAGAATATAAAGAGGAGAGGCAAATCAGTAAGAAAACCTAGAGGCAGAAAAGAGACCAAAGAAAACCCTAGAGAACAACAAAGAACTGGGAGGCGAAATCTGAGAAGAGACCCTAAAAATCCCAAGATTGATTACCTGGAGGCCAGCATCTGTACGTTCTTCACCGCCACCACTGCGACATTTTGTAAGGACTTTTCTTTCTTTCTCCCTATCTTTCTCATATGCTTATTGTCTGAAATACTTGTGAGAGTTGAGAAAGTTCGATTCACTGAGTTGGAGAGCGTGAGAGGGTTTCGGTTGATGTCATAAGAGGGACGAGAAGTGCGAGTTCGCCATTGCTAGCTAAGGTTGAGTTCGCAAGGTGAGAGGGAGTGAGGAAGACGATGCTTCTGCTGTTTCCATTTCTTTTTCTTTTTTTGTTTTTCTTGATTTTTAATTATTTCTTTTTTACTATTTAATTTATTTTGTTCTTTTTAATAAAAAAATCAGAAAATGTATATGCTTTTATTTTCTTTTATTATTATTATTTACTTTTTTTTTATTTAGCTTAATTTGTTTTTTAACAGAGATAATAAAAAACCATAAAAATGTTTATTTTGTTTTTTTATTTTGTTATAAATTTGTTAGTCCAGTTCATATATTTATGGTAGTACATCAATAGCAGATAGTGTTGAGTGTCCTAGTGGAGAGATGGTAGTTGCATAATATTAGGTGGGGAGGGTTCAATACTCATGTGTGGCTATTTTTGGTATTTTATTTCTTTTAGCTATATTATTTTTCTTTTAGCATTTTCATTTCTTTTCATGTTTATGCCTTTATTACACCCATATGTTTCATTTTGTTAATGATGTAAAGTTGTTGTATTTAATTCAAAACCATTTTTTAAAACTATAAAAATCATACTTTCTCGATTTAATATCGAGCCCATTTTTTACACCCTTGTAAGTCGATTGCTTTTTAAGCATCGCCATCGACCTCACATAGCTTACTCTTGGGCTTTCTTACAATGAGCCGGTTCCTTTGCACTTACACTCATACATTGTTTAATGCTTTATTATTTCATTCTTTGATTATTTGATTCGATTATATACTTGTTTATATCTTACTTGTTTGATTAACTGTGGCCTACTTGTATGGTGTATGAGGCATATATTTATATTGTTTGATTACCATGACAACCCCCATTCATAACAAATGTATCCCTCTCCCATGAAATGTATAATATTTATTCTTTCATTCTTTATTCATCTGCTAATACAAGAAATAAAATGAACACCCGATCATCATTTCAAAACAAGACCAAAACCTCGATCCAACGTCGAGTAATCATTTTTCAAAACCTAACAGAACCAGCACGTATTCATCCACCCTTTTGTAAGTCGATTGCTTTATGCATCGCCATCAACCTTGTAAGTCGATTGCTTTATGCATCGCCATCAACCTTGTAAGTCGATTGCTTCATGCATCGCCATCTACCCTATATCCCCAACACCTCTCCTTGCTCCACTCGTCGATTCTTGTTCCGATTAGGTAGCACCCATTAGATAGAACCCTTTGTATGATAACATAGGTAGGATTCCCATATCCTTTTGTATGATAACATAGGTAGGATTCCCATATTCCTTTGCATGCTAACATTAGGTAGATATTCCCATTTGTAAATCCTAACACTTAAGTACATATTGCATGACAACTTTAGGGCAGAGCTTCCCCACTTTTAGACCTTTCCGAGCGTCTCCGATCTTGTGGCATGTAGTCCGTTCTATTGCAAAGAGGTAACTGCCTAAGACTCGATTCAGCGAGCTGCGACACCTACTGCTAGGACGTGAACACATCGCCCACTCTCCTTTGACACAACTGGTGTCCTCCTTTGTAAATCCATGTTCAGATGGCAACCCCTATGTAGGGGAACTACATCGCCCTGATCCTTGTTCCAGACGAGGTATGTAGGCAGGTGGTCGTGCGAGACCACTCCGGGCACCTTTCTTTTTTCTTTTTGTGTGTGCTTGACAGTTATAGGCTCGAGTTCCCGACTCCCTATTAACTTGTTTGGTTGTTGTGTGCTTGGAAGCTGATGTAAGTCCATCAAGTGGCATTCGGGTTCCAGTGTGGTTTTGTTGGGTTCGGATGCTGATGTAAGTCCAGTGATTGACAGTCGGGCTCCACGTTTGCCCCCTTTGTGTTTGTTGGGTTCGGATGCTGATGTAAGTCCAGTGATTGGCAGTCGGGCTCCACGTTTGCCCTTTTGTTGTTTGGTTCGGATGCTGATGTAAGTCCAGTGATTGGCAGTCAAGCTCCACGTTTGCCTTTGCCTGTGTTTGTTTGTGTGCGTTTAGCCGAACTACGGCAACTCTGATTCTCATGTTCAGATGAGATACGTAGGCACAAGACGCGATGTCTTGCCGAGTTTGACTAACAACTAACAACTAATCCTTGTTTTCTTTCGCCCTTGTTGCGATCCTTTCTCTCGCCCTCGTTGCGATCGAGACTTTCCTTTTCTCTTGCCCTAGTTGCAATCGAGACCCTTTGTTCCCGTAGTTAGTTGAACTACGTTTTGCTCTGATTCTCATTCCTGATGAGATACGTAGGCATAAGACGCGATGTCTTAGCGAGCACACTTATCCTTAACCCATAGGTAGCCGAGCTACGAAGACTCTGATTCTCATATTCAGATGAGATACGTATGCAGTGGATGCGATATCCGTGCGAGTCATCATTTTCTTGACCCTTTTAGTAAATAGTACATTAGATAAACATACACCCTTTAGACAAGAAACAACAAGAGTGGATCCCGTAGAGTACTACGGATGCGTAGGGGTGCTAATACCTTCCCTTCGCATAATCGACTCCCGAACCCAAGATTTGGTTGCGAGACCTTGTCTTTTCCTTTCCTTTCTCCAGGTTTACTTCGAGCGTTTCCTTTCCCTCCTTTGGGATAAATAACGCACGGTGGCGACTCTTCTGTCATTTCTTCTTCGCCGGTTGTTTTTTTCGCACCTCCGTATTTTTTTCGGGTTGCGACAGCTGGCGACTCTGCTGGGGACGTACAGTCTCTAAGCGAGTCCCTCCTAGCTTTTGTAGGGTTCTTGTTTGTTGGGTGTTTATTCTTTTGTACAGTTATTTATTTTCAGCATTTACCTGTTTTACCTTATTGCATTCATGTACATATGTTTGCTGTATCTGCTGCCGTTTATCTGTTTATTGGGGTGGGGTGTTCTATGAGAGGTAAGCCCATTACCCAGGCTTGAGTGTACACACAGATTTTAGAGTGGATGTTCATGAGGCTTGCGTGGCATGTTGCTACGTTAAGTCGTTCGTGAAGAACCACACCCAGACGAGGTTTCTGTTGGATATATTTTGTCCTATGGGTGTTCCATAACGACAGATATTCCTTTAGAAATCGTCGACTCTGGTGACCATTTCCCGAGAACTCAGTCGAGGCCTCTCCTCCGAGACGCGTTTATGTTAGCTCTGGTGGGCGCATTCTCGCTGCTCAATCCGAGGACCCCGAGACTGGGAACTTGCTTTAGGATATCCTGTTGAGGGGAGTCAGCAGAGGTCTTTTATCCCGTAATAATGCCAAACCTTCAGTGGTAAACGTATTATTCTCGACTGAAGGGCTGAAGCTGACAAACTTCTGTTCTTAGAACCTACCAGTGAGGGGAGGGTTTGATCTCTACAGACACGGTTTCTGCCAGTGGTGCTGTGATGGTGACTTTGGTTCAGCCAAATTTATGGACATTTATTTCTGGGACGCCGGAGTTCTGTCCGTGGTTTATCAATGGGTTCCGTTTATTTCGGATCCCCGGGTTGAATTTGAAAGTACCTGTTCAGAGGATCTGACTGTCATCCGTTCAGTGGATGTTCCTGTGATGATAGTGATGTAATCTCCAGTTCTGTTTATTTCGGAACTCCCCAAGTCGGATTTATGGTGACTTAGTCCCGATGACTGTGACTAGTTCAGAGAATGGGTCTTCAGATGGCTTGGTGGCGCAGTGACTTGCATTCATGCATTTGCATCGCATTCATCTGCATTTAACTCGTGTCTATCCGTACTCAGGGTCCACTTTTTGATTAAGATTCTGGTTGAGAGATATCCAGATGTCAGAATGTTATTGATGAAAAATTATCTGTCTCTGTGAAACCAAAATCAAAGGAATATTCCTGGTACGGATAGACATTGCATGCGTGAGTCATACTAACCCATTTGCTGTTTTGTAGGTGTCAACCGGTGCGCATAGCTCTTCCATTCAGACATACAGTCAGACTCAACAAATCCAAGCTGATGGATCTTCCCAACGCCGACATCCTTGAACTGAAAGAGATGATGAGGGGATTGTTCAGTATTGTGCAAGGGCTTGCCTTGGGGCAGAAAGCCATGTCTGAGAGATTGGAAAGGATTGAGAGCTGGATGATCAAGGAGAAAGTTCAGGGAAAGGCTCCATCATCCGATGTGACAAATCCCTCTGGCTCGGTAGCAAAGAAACTCTCTGACAGTGGTCCGCTCAAAAAGGAGGTTGAGTCAAGTGGTGTGCCAGCAAAGAAAGAACGCAGTAAGGATCGTTATCATCCTTATGCTGTTGCTGTAACCACTCTTGTCGGTAACTCACCTGTACCCCCGCAACAACCACCACTTCAACAGAAGGCACCGAGAGCTAAGAGCCAGGTGAGGAAGAAGAAGGAGGATCGTCAGTTTGAGGAACCACCTGTGACTTATACCCTTTTGTTCAGAAGATTGAGAGATCTGGGATAAGTTCGGCCGAGGATTTTGATTCCTGTAGAACAGCAGCAGAGGCTTCCAAACTATGATGAGAATGCCAGGTGCGAGTTCCATTCTGAGGCACCCGGGCACAATGTTGAGGGTTGTAGGGCTTTCAAGCATGTTGTCCAAGACTTGGTGGACTCCAAGATCATCAGTTTGGCACAGATCATGGAGGGGGATGTCAACCCTGTACCCAAGCAGGGTCCTGTAAAGATGAAGATGGTGAAAAAGGTCAAGAAAGGAATGGAGATTACTGAGGAAGATCAGTTAAAGGTTCCCATGTCTGTGGTCCCAGAACCTCTGGTGCAGGATGGAGTCTTCCCTGTGGTTGATAATTGTTGTGCGGCCGTTGCCACAGAGGGGTGTGTATTGATGGGAGACACGACCCAGAAGATGAAAGAAGTAGAAATGGACATTGGAAAACTTGAAATACCCAGTCAAGCAATCGAAACCGTCCAGGTGGAGAGCGCTCTTGTTGTCGAGAAAGAGAAGAAGCTGTCCATTTCTTCTTATAAACAAGCTCTAGAGGTGGTGAAGAACCAAGAGGCCCGAGGTTGGGGCAGGATCATCGACATAGTGGTAAAGGCAGACATGTTCGGGATTGGTTATCCAGATCAAGAGTCGTCTAGACCAAACGGAGGACGTCGTCCACCGTACATCTTTGTCAGTGCAGGAATGCTGGATTCTGATCATGCTTGTTCAGTGAGTGAAGAGATCGACCGCGACCGCGAGCTCGAGCTATGGATAAAGTCGTGCGTACCAGGCAACTGGAAGGCCTCCAAAAGCATTACTGTCGCTCATCCGGAAGTGTAGTATTTCTGTTTTCATTTTGTTTGCATGAAAGCCATACGTTTTGCCCGAAACGTACTGGTCCATTGTAAGGGCCATCTCATGTGTTTCATTTTGCAACATTTTGCATCAGTAATAAATGGATGTTTCTGTGATTAAAAGCGGTGTTCCCTGTTTTTCATTTTTTACAGTTTTAAAATAAAAATAAAAATGGCAATGTTTTTCGTTTTTCTTTCGAACTTGTCTCGTTCCAACCTCAAAAGTGATTACCCTCCTGATCTCATCGATAACAATTTGGTTACACCTTTGTATGACTTCGACAATTCGATCTATCATGCCGAAGGAGAAGGCGAAGAAGATTGTGATCTGCTGGAATTAGCCCGGAGAAGGTGATTCAACCACACGAGGAGCGAGTCGAGATTGTCATCCCAAGTACCGCCGAGGTCAGAAAGCGAATATTGAGGCCGCTTCGGAGGCAAGTCAAGAACAGGATGGTATATGTGTGCCTGGTTGTATCTAGATACACCAAGGTAAGATACCAATGTTGTGGAGGCACGAGTTACCATGGAGAAGACTGTCCTCCAGGGAAGCGGAAACTGGTGCTGAAAGATGAGAATGTGTGTGGACTGTCGAGACGTGAGCTGAGCTAATCTGAAAGATGAATTCCCGGTACGTCACAACGAGGTATTGGATTGATTATAATGCTCAGTTTATCTTCATGGATGGCTTCTTGGCCAAGACCAGATTGAACTGTTGCCAGATGATATGACGTAAACCATGCCCATCGCACAAGGGGCACCTTCTGGTTATAAGGTGATGTCGTTCAGTATCGAGAAGGACGGTGCCAAGTATCAGAAGTCTAGGGTGACTTTGTTTCATGATATGATTCATCATGAAAGCAAATGCCATGTTGATGACATGATGGCAAAGTCCCAAGCAGAAGAGGGGCATCCGGTGGATCAAGTTGTTTGACAGGTAGAGATAACTCATACTGTTGAGTTCGAATTAGCACACTTATGGAGTGCTGTCCAGCAAGCTGCCGAGGCATGTTGCGAACGAAAGAGGAATCAAGGTTGATCCTGAAAAAAAAAAAAAAAAAAAAAAAAAAAAAAAAAAGTAGTAGGAACCTCTGATTCTGATACCTTCCGGGGAAGAAACGACTGCTAATCTGGTACTTGACAGCCCTTAAGGGGTCTATGAGGTGCGTATTGAGTCAGTATGACTAGTCTTGTCGAAAAGAGCACGCAATTTACCTAAGCAAAAAGTTTATCGACTGTGAAACAATACACTCACTGCTCGAGAAAACTTGATGTACTTTGGCATAGGCTACTCGCCGATTGAGACAGTGTATGCTGGTTCATAACACTTTGTGGATGTCCAAGATGGATCTGATCAAGTATGTGCTTGAGGAGCTAGCATCGAACGGACGGGTTGTGAGAGGGCAAGTGATGTCGACTGAATACGATATCCAGTATACCTCCCAGAAAGCAACCAAGAGGAGGGTATTGTATGGTTATCTCGCCCAACTGCCCACTGATGATTGTCAACCAAGGAAGTCTGAAGTCCCTGATGAGGACATCTCGAGGTACTCGAATCGAAAGATTGAGAGTGACCGATCCCGGAGGAGGGGCCTGACCCCGAATCCGAACGGGTTTTGATGTCTGATGGGGAGAGTTTAAAGAGAGTGAGTTAGTGCTTCCCCGATAACATGTGAACGCACCAATGATAGTGGCTGAGTACGAAGTTGGTATCCTGAGTGTCGTGCTTTGGTACGTGCATCTACTGGGGCAACACCTTCCTCATGCGGTATGGGATGGAAGTGATATTGCCTGCTGGAGGCTAGATTTCATTGTGAAGAGTCCGGATGGATGAGAAGTTAGAAAAGGGCGAGTGGATGAGGACTCGGTATAACACATTGAGCCTGGTTGAGAAAAGAGGCTGACAGTTACTTGTCATGGGGCAGTTGTACCCAGTAAATGAAGCGTGTTGTTGACCGAGAAGTGCGACCTCGTGGGTAGCATGGAAGAGATGTGGGGTTGAAAAGGATCCTTCCTCCTCAAGACGATCGTGGGGCAAATGGATAAACAATTATGAATGTCCGTTCGTGGTCAAGAAGGGTTTTCTCTGACAGAGCCTTGTTGCTGACGACCACGGATGATGAGGATTTTCCATCCCCTGTGAATGCGGACGCAGTTAAAAGATACTTCGTGAAAAAGAGACCCGCTGGACAAAAAGAATAAAAGAGTCCAGGCAAAAAAGGGCATCCCGGCGAACCAAAAAAGAGAGAAAAGGTTCGGGCAAAAGTTAGGGATAATAAAAGAAAAGAACTGTACACCCGGCAAGTCGAAAACCCCACAAGGGCGACTTGGGCAAAAAAGGGTATCCCGGTGGACTGAAACCCGAAAGGGCGGTCCAGGCAAAAGAGGGAATGAAACTGCGTCTAGCATGATCGTTTGTGCTCATGATGACTTGGATAATCTCCGACAGAGACCGATCGGAAACATCTTGTTCAGAAGACAGAAAGTGCGGAAAGTCTTGAGGACATATGAGGTGTAACTGAGTTGGAACCCGATAAGATCATGGTTTCACATTGCCATTAGGATAGATTTTTTTCCTTTTATGTGCAATCACCTCTTTCCAGGGTTTGCTTCCTGTGTGTTGCTCGGTTGTGAGCCATCTTTTATTCCAATCAATAAAGTGCGTGTTCAGTCAAATAATTTTGTTTTTGTTTTCATTACCGTTTTGATTACGAAAACATCCGTTTATTTTGATAAGAATATTTGCATTTTGAAACATAGAGGTCCCTTCCGATGCATGCTTATGAGGTTGAAATCTGGAAATCTTATTCGGAAGTTTGAGTGACTTAGGCGTTGAAATATCGGAACACCTAGGGCATACCTGGGGCACGCTTTTATCTAACGATCTCTGCTGCAGAGCCTGATCAGGGGCAAGAGATAGTTGAACGGTGAAAAGACAGTGAAAGATTACGACGACAGTCCTGGAAAGTTAATCAAGAAGACTCTTCAAAGTCTAAGGACCGGAAAGTTTGTATGAATCCCAGGAATTCGATCTTCGTGGGATGAATCAGAAGAGTCTAGGCGGGTCTGGATGTTCTCAAAAGAGGAAAGCCGACACTGTGGGTGGACGATGGATGCCGCTGTTCGGCGACTCGACAGGTGTTCCGTGTCCAATGAGCTGTATTTCCCCAGTGGGTGTGAGAGGGTTACCTCCCTAACAGATTTGAGATCAGTGTCTCCTCAGCGAGCCTGAAGGTTACTACCTTCCCAGTAGGATTTGTGTTGATGGTTTTCCCTCAGTGAGATCCCCAAGCAGATCGGGTTCGGAGAATATCATCCCCAGTAGAGATAAGAATGGGTTGCCTCCCCTAGCAGGGCAATCTCCAAGCAGTTCAGGTTCGATGGAATGCATCCTCAGTAAGGTTTGTCTTTCCCCAGCAGGGTGGAAGTTGACGTGATTATAAGATCCTCATCACAGTTCCTGGAGTTCCCCGGTGTTGTCTCTAGAGGAGACGTTTGTTTATGCATTCATCATTTAGATAAGCATAGCATATTGCATCATTAGTGCATAGCATTTCCATGATCATGGGGCATTGTGTAAAACAAAAAAAAACTCATGCATCAACATTGCAAACATGTCCATTAGCCCTAGACCGTGGTGACCAGCCGAGATTGGGTTGTTGGAGAGAGTTTAGCATCGCGCCATTGGATCGGCTTCAGAATTGGGTTCATCAGCATGGTTGAGAAGTTGGTGTTTTCCCAACAAGTGACTCCTTAGTTAAGTGGGTATCCCCAGCAGTGTTACTCCCCGAAGTTGGCATCATTTTGCAAGCTTGGTTCGATTCCCCTAGAATATGTGGGCGTGTCTGATCTCTCCATATAGAGTCGACCCCTTAGGCAGAAAATGTCCACCATTCCTTCTGCGCTCCCCACCGAGATACATCCTCGTGGATGACGGTTGCTTCCGTTCCCTCCATAGTGGGATGGGTTTCCCCTATTGAGTTCTTTCCTCATTAGGATGAGTCTTGAGTCAGTTTGCCTTCTTGGATCGATCCTAAATTGGCTTCTTGTTCGCTGTCTCTTGTGCTTCCCTGGGGCATAAATGAATAGTCGCTCACTAACCGGCACTCATTCATCTTATCCTCAGCAGAATTGGTGGCTTCTACCTACAAACCGGTAGTTGTAAGTCCTATCGTCGTGGTTTTCTATCTACAAGCTGGTAGTTGTAAAATCCCACTTTCATCCCCTTGGCAGAGTTAACCCTTTGTGCTCATCCTATCAATGACTGATTACTTTTCCGTGGTTTCCTGCCTACAAACCGGTAGATGTAATCCCCTCTTTGCAGTTATCAGTATCCAGCTTGCGGTATTGATACTCTTTTCCCCTCTGGATACTTGCCTTGATCAAGCAGTATTATCCCCAGTGGGTCTTCCCCTTTCTTTTGGGTATTTGCTCCGAGTTAGCAACTTTATCCTCTTTTGATTGGTCATCTTTTGCATACCTAGTCTGGTACCCCGTTGCCTTTCTTTTCGGTCGTTTATCCATTTAACAACCTGCAACCCGGTTATGGATAATCTTCCATGCGAGTGTATTATCTACGTTTTGACGGCTATAGATAATATATCTCATGCACTCTTTGGTCAATCTTTCGATTGTTATCCCCAACTTGCATCTTTGGCATGCGTGTCGGCTCACTGTTTTGTTATCTTCGCCGATGCTGATAGACATGAAGTTTTCCCGGTATCCAGACCGAAGTGGCATTTAGGCCAGTTTCCGATTTCCAGATCGAAGAAGTTCTCAACAATCAGGACGAAGAACTTGTGGCATTCAGGCCAGTTCCCGGTATCCAGACCGAAGTGGCATTCAGGCCAGTTTCCGATTTCTAGATCGAAGAAGTTCTTAGCAATCAGGACGAAGAACTTGTGGCATTCAGGCCAGTTCCCGGTATCCAGACCGAAGTGGCATTCAGGCCAGTTTCCGATTTCCAGATCGAAGAAGTTCTCAGCAATCAGGACGAAGAACTTGTGGCATTCAGGCCAGTTCCCGGTATCCAGACCGAAGTGGCATTCAGGCCAGTTTCCGATTTCCAGATCGAAGAAGTTCTCAATAATCAGGACGAAGAACTTGTGGCATTCAGGCCAGTTCCCGGTATCCAGACCGAAGTGGCATTCAGGCCAGTTTCCGATTTCCAGATCGAAGAAGTTCTCAACAATCAGGACGAAGAACTTGTGGTGTTCAGACCAGTTCCCGGTATCCAGACCGAAGTGGCATTCAGGCCAGTTCCCGGTATCCAGACCGAAGAAGTTCCCAACAGTCAGGACGAAGAACTTGTGGTGTTCAAACCAGTTCTCGGTATCCAGACCGAAGTGGCATTCAGGCCAGTTTTTTCGATATTCAGATCAAAGTGGTGTTCAGACCAGATTTCCGGTGATCAGACCAACATTGATACTCTCATATTCCAATGCTTAGTGCGGCGTTCAGGCCATGGGTATTCCTGTGTTACCATTTATTTTGGTGCTCAGGTCAACTTCCTGTTTCGGTACTCAGACCGATTTTCACCGTACCAGATGGATTCTTCTTTTGAGATTGCTTCTTTGACGATGCTGACAGGCATTGTTTCATAGGGATTCATGATCAAAATCCGGGTCTTCTTAGTATTTAACCATCTCCCACTACGATCATATGAAGAACGTCCTGCTTCATATTCTCTAGTTGAAGACGCTTAAATAGGGGCAACTGTCATACCCCGATTTTGGCCCTGAATCTTTTCCCATCAATCGGTCATTTACATTTCCCTTCATTCCCTATCTCATTCTTCACACAATGCTTCTCTTTCTCTTCCTACCAACCTCATCATCCATGTAGCTCCGCAAGCAGACTCAGAGCTTCTATGTCAATTCCTGATCAAACTCATTTCGAAGACCATGACGCTGTTCGTTTGTTTTGTTCCAACGCCCTCAAAATCTCAGCCAAAAAAGGGGTTTTTCTTCCTGAAGGAAAACAATTACATGCCCATTTAATAAGTTTGGATTTTGTCATGTTCTTTCCTTGCAAAATCATATTTTGAAGATGCAGAGAAGCTGTTTGATGGATTGCCTGTGAGAAATGTTGTGTCATGGAATATTATGATATAATGAAAATAAATTGGATCGTAAGCAGCTGTGTTTTTCTTATTTTAGAAGGATGCTGTTGGAGATGGTGGTTCCTGATTATATAACTCTAAATGGTTTGATTTGTTCTTGTGCTCGGTTTTATGATGCTGAGATGGGAATTCAGTTGCACTATTTTACTGTGAAAGATGGATTTGATTTGGATTGTTTTGTTGGCTATGCTCTTGTTGATTTATATGCGAAATGTGTTTTTGTTGAAAATGCTAGGAGGGTGTTTTGCGTTGCTCCTTTTAGGAATTTGGATGTGGAAATCATGGTGATGGCAATGAAGTTATGATGCTCCACGGACATATAAGAAAAAAAAAACAAAACAATAAAAAAAACAAGTAACATGTCATGAGTTTTTTTCACATTCTCTATACTCTTTGTGTGAGGCTTTTTACTGTTGTATCCAACATTCCAATATGCAAATGACAGTGAAGTTCAATGATAAGTTCAATGATGGAAGTATTCGACAGGTTCATGAATATTCAGACACCAATCTACCACATTTCAGATTCAGTGGTCATTCAAGTATTGCACTTCCAGATCTCCTACAAAGAAACAGAAACATGGTTCTTTGGATTCTCCAATATCACATCATAAGCATCACTATTCTGAAAAGAAAAAAACCGCAATCCAACTCTAGGACCGACCTCCACAATCCAAGCGCCTACTTACAGCAATCAAGGCCCTTCATTTCTCAAACCACAGCCTCCTTTCTCTTCACCAAAGAGCAAGTGTATTCATGCACATGTTCCTGCACCATCACCAGCATTTCGGTCAGGACATCTAGATGTTCTGTCTCTTCCGCCAAGAATTTCATACAAGTGTTTTCCTCTGGTTTCAAAGCTAGCTGATGAATTGCAGCGAGTGCTATGCTGAACCATACACAAGTTCGTATTGTGGGAGCTGATGCAGCCAATCAACAACTAGCTATGTGAGAGACCAATCTTTACCTTGCTGAACTGGTGACTGCACATCAAAACCAAGCATATCCGAATGAATTCTTGACTGCTGCTACAATATCTTGTCAACAAATTCCTACAAAGCCATGGTCCTGCCGCCAAGCATCAGCAGCCTGCAAAATCAACAAACACATTGAAAGTATTGATGTTAAGGTTTTCAAATCTGAAGGATCTTACTACAAGCTTTCAGCTTTGTTGAAAATGATTTCAGACAGAACAAAGGTGGTTCAGTTCCAAAACCATTCACCACAAGTCAACACCAATTTATGAGCCATCAAACCAATGCTTCCAGCTCTGTTGCATCTGATACTATCCCACACCTGCTGCAAAACAACAGGAGATCCGCAAAGGTACATCCCGAACCATGAGATGTACACTTAACCAAAATTCCCTGCCAGGAGCATCCACTGCTATGACGCGAGCCGCAAATTGCTATTTTCGATAGTTTCATGCAAGTGCTTTATTTGTATTTACCAAAGACTTGGAACCCACTTTGGTCACCAGATAACCGTCATAAGGGAAAGCTTTGTTAGTACTCACTACATACGTCAAACGTGGCTCGCAGTAAATGAGTACATTATGACTGCAGAACTTCATGCAGAATCAGCAGAAAGCAATTACACAGGGTCTTGGGATTGTGCAGCTGATAATTGTATAACACATTCACATTTTGGAATGAACGTTTCAGAACGGGTGAACTGCTTCCATTGTGGTCTTTGAGTCCATACATTTGAGAGGCTGAGGGTCGTGTCAAGTTCAACGACATTCATCGCTTTCTTTCAGCTCCACCCCGTGTTTTATGACAGATCTACAAATGCCAACACTCCCAACGTTCCTGGTAGCACTGGTGGAAAGCCTTTTCATGTAAAGGATGTAAATGTTGCTAGCAGTTTGTCGACGGATAATGACATTTTTGATATCCTACCACAAGCTAAGAAACGCAAGTATTTTTATGAAGAATTTGGACAAGACATTTGATTCCAGGGCTTTGCATGACACTTTTTCTACTGTTGGACACATCCTGTTTTGCAAAATGGCTACCTTTGGTTCTGGCCAGTTTAAAGGTTTTAGCTTGGCCCAACTTGAGAATGCTGAACCTGCAGAATACAAATTGATAAGTTAAATGGAATGTTGATCAACGATAAACAATTACGCAATCTCACGTCAATGTCGGTTTAATTTCTGAACCGACCATGGTGCTTAGAGACCTCAGGGAATCAATGCAGAGCATATCAGAATAGCTGATCAGTTTGTGGAAGTACCTGGTGGGACTAATAGCAATAACTACGCCAATGTGCAGCTTATTCTAGAGATTGCTGAGATAACTCATGTTGACGCAGTATGGCCTGGTTGGGGTCATGCATCAGAGAATCCCGAGCTACCAGATGCATTAAAAGCAAAAGGAATTATATTTCTTCGACCTCCTGCAGTATCTATGACGGCTTTGGGTGATAAAATTGGTTCATCGTTGATTGCTCAAGCAGCAGATGTGCCAACCCTTCCATGGAGTGGTTCACATGTGAGAATTCCTCCTGAAAGCTCCTTGATTAGTATTCCTAATTCTGAAATATTTTCCAGTCACCATGTGCAGCCACCAGAGGACCTTTTGACAAGAAATCCAATTGATAAGTTCCTTGATGATCCTAATCTATGTGAAGATAAACTATCTGAGGAGGCCAGGTCTGAAGGATTCTTTGAAACTATAACTAAGACCATGTTTCCTGATGTGGGAGGTCTTGGACAGTGTAACACAACACTATTGAGGAGTTTCCGAGGGACCTGATCCAAGAGAGGTTGAGTTGTACTTGGAAGAGATTCTATCACTTATGCAGCTCGGTGAGGATTATACTGAATTTATGATTTCGAAAATCAAAGGCCTCACTTCTGTTGACCCCGAATTGCTCCCTCATGCTACCAAGGCTTTTAGGAGTGGCAGCTTCAACAAAGTTAGCAGCAGGAACAATATTAACCATGACAATTTCAACCACTGCATCTAGATCTCAAATCCCACTGTTTTTTTTGTGATTCCTCAATAGTACTATTTAGGGATCTTCATTGCTTTTTGAAACTGATTTCGGTACAGATCAAAGAAAGCTGGCAGGGACTGTCAAAGGCTTCGTTTGTTTGATTGTGTGGTAAATCACTTCTTTAGGGAAGTTCTTGTCTCCAATAGTATTTCTCAAGGCATTTGATCCGGCTTTAACCACAGCAGTTGAAGACATTCCTTTCAGAAGCAACTGGCTGCATCTATCTGGCCTTCAAGTGGAAATCCCCACCATCAGCTTGTTTTGTTGGCTTCATTTATCGTTATTTTCGGAGTCTGGCTGTGGATAGTCCATTTACAACTGCTAGAGAAAATTTAATAGTTGCATTTGAGAAGAATCGACCAAGTTACTCTCAGCTTTCTGGTGATGCTAAAGCTGTTGCAGTCAAGGAATCTTCTGGACAGTTAGATGGCAAAGGAAGAAGGAAGATAGAAGCAAAACTTGTGACTAGGGGTAATGGTGTGGAAGCATATCCTGGAAAGGAAGGAGCATCCAACTTACAGGAGACTTACAAATCGTTCTGTACTCGCTTTGTACGTCTAATTGGAATCCTGTTCACTCGTACAATTCTTGAGACCTTCGCTGAAGTTCTCTCTCTTATTAGCAATGGCCTGCGCGAGCTTCTGTCTTCAGGTCAAGATGAAGAACTTAATTTTGGCCAGGATGCTCTTGAGAATGGTCTTGCCATTGTCAGAATTATTTCCATTATCTTCTTTACAGTTCATAATGCGAAGAAGGAATTTGAAGGTCAAACTTATGCAGAAATTGTACAGCGGGCTGTTCTACTTCAAAATGCATTCACTGCAGCTTTCGAACTGATGAGTATTATTATAGACAGATGCGTGCAGCTGCAGGATCCTTCTTGTAGTTTTTTTCTACCAGGCACTTTGGTTTTTGTTGAGTGGTTGGCATGTTATCCCGATCTTGCTGCAGGCAATGATGTGGATGAGAATCAATCAACTGTTAGATCAAAATTTTGGAATCATTGTATTTCCTTCTTGAACAAGTTTCTTTCAGTTGGGCCTATGTAGGTATGAAGAAGGGGAAACAGATAACCGTCTGGCTTTGTGGGAGGACCTTGAGTTAAGAGGATTTGTTCCACTTATCCCTGCAACAGTCACAATCTCAAGTTACTTCAGTACAGTCTCATGAAAATCAAATGATCTCTCAGATGCAGCCATCAAACCTGCAAGATGAATAACAGCATGGCCAACACAATCAATTTTCAGCCAGTCTATGCATTAAAACCGTTAACAATCACTCTTCAAAATATCCATTATCCCAAGTCAAACCAAGCTCACCATTTTTTCACTGCGGTAAAAAGGGACACATTAATCAGTCAATTTGCAAATCCAAAGTGCAAAATCATTAACCAACAGTCAGAGGGCAAAGTCCAAAAACATCCCAAATTGGTATGAGGTCAAAGCAGAGAGGAAAGTTTGTGAAGAATACCTTTTCTTGAATCTAACATGGATAGGGCAATTCAATTTTTGAGCATCCAAAATGCTTTGCAGAAACACTCCTTTTGAATAGCAAGGACCCCATTTGTAACCCTAATTCACAGAATATAAAGAGGAGAGGCAAATCAGTAAGAAAACCTAGAGGCAGAAAAGAGACCAAAGAAAACCCTAGAGAACAACAAAGAACTGGGAGGCGAAATCTGAGAAGAGACCCTAAAAATCCCAAGATTGATTACCTGGAGGCCAGCATCTGTACGTTCTTCACCGCCACCACTGCGACATTTTGTAAGGACTTTTCTTTCTTTCTCCCTATCTTTCTCATATGCTTATTGTCTGAAATACTTGTGAGAGTTGAGAAAGTTCGATTCACTGAGTTGGAGAGCGTGAGAGGGTTTCGGTTGATGTCATAAGAGGGACGAGAAGTGCGAGTTCGTCATTGCTAGCTAAGGTTGAGTTCGCAAGGTGAGAGGGAGTGAGGAAGACGATGCTTCTGCTGTTTCCATTTCTTTTTCTTTTTTGTTTTTCTTGATTTTTAATTATTTCTTTTTTACTATTTAATTTATTTTGTTCTTTTTAATAAAAAAATCAGAAAATGTATATGCTTTTATTTTCTTTTATTATTATTATTTACTTTTTTTTTATTTAGCTTAATTTGTTTTTTAACAGAGATAATAAAAAACCATAAAAATGTTTATTTTGTTTTTTTATTTTGTTATAAATTTGTTAGTCCAGTTCATATATTTATGGTAGTACATCAATAGCAGATAGTGTTGAGTGTCCTAGTGGAGAGATGGTAGTTGCATAATATTAGGTGGGGAGGGTTCAATACTCATGTGTGGCTATTTTTGGTATTTTATTTCTTTTAGCTATATTATTTTTCTTTTAGCATTTTCATTTCTTTTCATGTTTATGCCTTTATTACACCCATATGTTTCATTTTGTTAATGATGTAAAGTTGTTGTATTTAATTCAAAACCATTTTTTAAAACTATAAAAATCATACTTTCTCGATTTAATATCGAGCCCATTTTTTACACCCTTGTAAGTCGATTGCTTTTTAAGCATCGCCATCGACCTCACATAGCTTACTCTTGGGCTTTCTTACAATGAGCCGGTTCCTTTGCACTTACACTCATACATTGTTTAATGCTTTATTATTTCATTCTTTGATTATTTGATTCGATTATATACTTGTTTATATCTTACTTGTTTGATTAACTGTGGCCTACTTGTATGGTGTATGAGGCATATATTTATATTGTTTGATTACCATGACAACCCCCATTCATAACAAATGTATCCCTCTCCCATGAAATGTATAATATTTATTCTTTCATTCTTTATTCATCTGCTAATACAAGAAATAAAATGAACACCCGATCATCATTTCAAAACAAGACCAAAACCTCGATCCAACGTCGAGTAATCATTTTTCAAAACCTAACAGAACCAGCACGTATTCATCCACCCTTTTGTAAGTCGATTGCTTTATGCATCGCCATCAACCTTGTAAGTCGATTGCTTTATGCATCGCCATCAACCTTGTAAGTCGATTGCTTCATGCATCGCCATCTACCCTATATCCCCAACACCTCTCCTTGCTCCACTCGTCGATTCTTGTTCCGATTAGGTAGCACCCATTAGATAGAACCCTTTGTATGATAACATAGGTAGGATTCCCATATCCTTTTGTATGATAACATAGGTAGGATTCCCATATTCCTTTGCATGCTAACATTAGGTAGATATTCCCATTTGTAAATCCTAACACTTAAGTACATATTGCATGACAACTTTAGGGCAGAGCTTCCCCACTTTTAGACCTTTCCGAGCGTCTCCGATCTTGTGGCATGTAGTCCGTTCTATTGCAAAGAGGTAACTGCCTAAGACTCGATTCAGCGAGCTGCGACACCTACTGCTAGGACGTGAACACATCGCCCACTCTCCTTTAACACAACTGGTGTCCTCCTTTGTAAATCCATGTTCAGATGGCAACCCCTATGTAGGGGAACTACATCGCCCTGATCCTTGTTCCAGACGAGGTATGTAGGCAGGTGGTCGTGTGAGACCACTCCGGGCACCTTTCTTTTTTCTTTTTGTGTGTGCTTGACAGTTATAGGCTCGAGTTCCCGACTCCCTATTAACTTGTTTGGTTGTTGTGTGCTTGGAAGCTGATGTAAGTCCATCAAGTGGCATTCGGGTTCCAGTGTGGTTTTGTTGGGTTCGGATGCTGATGTAAGTCCAGTGATTGGCAGTCGGGCTCCACGTTTGCCCCCTTTGTGTTTGTTGGGTTCGGATGCTGATGTAAGTCCAGTGATTGGCAGTCGGGCTCCACGTTTGCCCTTTTGTGTGTGTTTGGTTCGGATGCTGATGTAAGTCCAGTGATTGGCAGTCAGGCTCCACGTTTGCCTTTGCCTGTGTTTGTTTGTGTGCGTGTAGCCGAACTACGGCAACTCTGATTCTCATGTTCAGATGAGATACGTAGGCACAAGACGCGATGTCTTGCCGAGTTTGACTAACAACTAACAACTAATCCTTGTTTTCTTTCGCCCTTGTTGCGATCCTTTCTCTCGCCCTCGTTGCGATCGAGACTTTCCTTTTCTCTTGCCCTAGTTGCAATCGAGACCCTTTGTTCCCGTAGTTAGTTGAACTACGTTTTGCTCTGATTCTCATTCCTGATGAGATACGTAGGCATAAGACGCGATGTCTTAGCGAGCACACTTATCCTTAACCCATAGGTAGCCGAGCTACGAAGACTCTGATTCTCATATTCAGATGAGATACGTATGCAGTGGATGCGATATCCGTGCGAGTCATCATTTTCTTGACCCTTTTAGTAAATAGTACATTAGATAAACATACACCCTTTAGACAAGAGACAACAAGAGTGGATCCCGTAGAGTACTACGGATGCGTAGGGGTGCTAATACCTTCCCTTCGCATAATCGACTCCCGAACCCAAGATTTGGTTGCGAGACCTTGTCTTTTCCTTTCCTTTCTCCAGGTTTACTTCGAGCGTTTCCTTTCCCTCCTTCGGGATAAATAACGCACGGTGGCGACTCTTCTGTCATTTCTTCTTCGCCGGTTGTTTTTTTCGCACCTCCGTATTTTTTTCGGGTTGCGACAATACTCAGATAACAACATCTGCCAACGGGCAATCCTCCTAGTTAAAGCAGGCTTCTCGAAGATATACTTGATTGGATCCATTCTGGATATCAACCAAGTCGTATGATTTAACATATACTGACGTAAGCTCTTAGCAGCCCAAGCCAAAACACAACATGTTTTCTCAAGCATTGAGTATCGGGACTCACAATCAGTAAACTTCTTCCTCAAGTAATAGATGGCATACTCTTTCTTTCCTGATTCGTCCTGCTGACCAAGGACACAACCCATTGAGTCTTCAAGGACTATCAGATACATAATCAACAGTCTTTCTTCCACAGGCGGGGACAGAATCAGAGGTTCAGATAAATACTCTTTAATACTGTCAAAAGCTTTCTGGAAATCCTCGGTCCAATCATGGGACTGATCTTTCCGGAGGAGCTTGAATATCGGTGCACATATGGCAGTTATGTGTGATATGAATCTGGAAATGTAATTCAAGCGGCCAAGAAAACCTTGGACTTGCTTCTCAGTTTTGGGCGCAGGCATCTCTTGTATTGCTTTGACCTTTACAGGATCAACCTCAATACCTCTTTCACTAACAATAAAGCCCAATAACTTGCCGGAACGGACTCCAAATGTACACTTGTTGGGATTCAGACGAAGTTTGTACTTCCTCAAACGCTGAAAAAGTTTCAACAGGTGTTGTTCTACATGTTCAACTTCCGTTCTTGACTTAGCAATCATATCATCAACATATACCTCGATCTCCTTATGCATCATATCATGAAACAAGGTAGTCATAGCTCGTTGATACGTGGCTCCGGCGTTCTTCAAACCGAAGGGCATCCCTCGATAACAGAATGTTCCCCAAAGTGTGATGAATATTGTCTTCTCCATATCCTCGGGTGCCATTTTAATATGATTATATCCGGAAAAACCACCCATTAACGAGAAGACTTTGAATTTAGCTGTATTATCTACCAACATATCAATATGTGGTAGTGGAAAATCATCTTTCGGATTAGCTTTATTCAAGTCTCTATAGTCCACACACATTCAGACTTTTCCATCTTTCTTAGGCACGGGCACAATATTGGCCATCCATTGAGGATATGTAGAAGTCACCAGAAACCCCGTGTCAATTTGCTTCTGAACTTCCTCCTTGATTTTTACTGCCATATCGGGATGAGTTCTTCTAAGCTTCTGCTTCACAGGCACGCACTCAGGCTTCAAAGGTAGGAAATGTTGCACGACATCAGTATCTAGACCAGGCATGCCTTCATATGACCAGGAAAAGATGTCAACATATTCTCGTAGCAACTCAATCAACCCCTTCTTAACGGACTCTTCCAGGAGTGCCCCAATCTTCACTTCTCGCACACGATCTTCAGACCCTAAATTGACTGTTTCCAGATTCTCAAGATGCGGCGGAATGATCTTCTCTTCATGCTCAAGTAGACGGGTAATCTCATCAAGAATCTCTTCAACATCATCTTCTTCCGCCTCGAATACATGGAATTCAAAATTGGGAGATGGTGTTGGATCATTATGTTCAATGGGTTTGATCAACCTGCATAATGATTTTGGATATAAAAAGCTTTTAGAATTCAAGCAAGGCAAATCATTATGCAGATGAAAAGATTGATTTTATTTTATCTTTTTAGGGTTTTATGTGATCACCAATTTCATGCAAAAAGCGAAAAGGGAAAATAATTGGAAAAACAAACATTTAACATGAATTTATTGAATGAAAGTATCATTGCATTTATGCGCCAACAATGTCATCACTTCTCCCTTTGGCATGGGAGAAAGGTTTTCAAACATAATGAACATTACTTTGACTTATGGATAACTGTAGGAATATCCACAGCGACCCAATTATTGCAGATCCCTCCAGGGATGATGAAGTTGCCAGAGTCCTCTTCGTCCTCTTCCAAAATGGCATCAGCCTCTTCATCCTGACCAGTGTGGATGAAACCTCCACTCTTGAACAAACCTTTCTTGTTGAAGACCTCAGAAGAATAGCCTATGCCAGCCCGGGACTTGTTGTCTTCTAACTCAATCATTTGCCCCAATCCAGCAGTTGCGCCATGCTCAATGGCCAACTTTGCATCTTCGTAGGAAGCAAATGAAGGAGTTTTCTTCTCAACAGGCTCAGCAATAGATAAAGCTTGGAACGGAGTTCCAACTTCATCCTCAGCATCTATGTATGAGAAGGAAAATAAATGGCTAACCAGGAGAGCCTTTTCTCCCCCTACCACTACCAGCTTCTTGTTCTTCATAAACTTCAGTTTCTGGTGTAGGGTGGATGTCACGGAACCTGCCTCGTGAATCCATGGTTTGCCTAGGAGACATCTATACGATGGGTGAATGTCCATAACCTGGAAGGTAATCTGGAAATCACTTGGTCCGATTTTGACTGGGAGATCAACCTCACCAATCACAATTTTGCGAGACCCATCGAAAGCCTTCACAACTACCCCACTATGCCTCATGGGAGGCCCTTGATATGACAACTTTGCGAGAGTGGTCTTCGGCAATACATTCAACGATGACCCAGTATCCACCAACACTTTGGACATGGCGTCATCTTTGCAACTCATAGATATATGTAATGCCAAGTTGTGGTCTCTTCCCTCCTCGGGGAGATCAGAGTCACAAAAACTCAAAAATTGTTACAAGCAGTGATATTTGCAACAATGCTATCAAACTGTTCTAGCGTGACATCGTGATCTACGTACGCCACATCTAACACCTTTTGCCGAGCTTCTCGGTGTGGTTCTGAATTCAAAAGTAGTGATAACACAAATATTTTGGATGGCGTTTGTAGAAGCTGGTCTACAACATTGTACTCGCTCCTTTTGATGAGCCTCAACATCTCATCACAATATTCTTTCGTATTGCCACTCGGGCCAACAGAAGCAGGAGTTTTCAACATGGAGGCGGGCATAGCAATAAGTGCCGGATTCAGAGTGCTCACAGCATTCCCAATCGGGCGTTCAACAAAATCAGCGTCAACACTTCCCCGAGCATCCCCTTGAGGTTCCACCAGAGCTGAAAACACACGACCGCTGCGGGTCAAACAACTGACGTCAGCAATGTTTACAACAGACGAAGAGGGCAAGGGCACCTCTTTCCCACTTTCCATTGCTACAGCATTGTAGCGATAAGGAACCGCCTTCTCGGAGGAGTACGGTACAGGTCCGGCTGGCTTGATAGTCAGAGCTGGAGAAACCTTCTGCTTGCTACCATCATACTTGATGATAACAGGCTCAGGTATCCGGAATACCGGAGAAATTACGTTGACTTCGAGCTCATCTTCGTTAACATTTCTATTCTGAAGGATCTCGATGACTCCTTCGACCAACATCTCTTGAACATCTCTGCGCACCTAGCGACATCCTCTTTGATTGACAGAACAAACTCTGCATCTATCATGGTCATGCTCATAATGACTATAGTCACACAGCAATCGATGCAACTCAACCAGCGATTTTCGGATATGGCTGACATATTTAACTCTGTACTTCCCAGGACAGCCCTGGACCATATTAACGGACTTCCAATGCTCGGGCAATGAGTTCTTCTTTACATTCGTACCTACGTCCTCGAAAAACAAAATCCCGCTTCTCACAAGGTCTTGCACCTTGGTCTTCTAGGGATAACAATTCTCCACATCGTGTCCGGGAGCACCGGAATGATACACACAATGAAGCTCAGGCTTGTACCACCACTGGGGGTTAGCAGGAACAGCGAGAGGGTCTCGCGGAGTGATGAACTTTCTATCAATCAGAGATGGACAGAGTTCAGCATAAGTCATCGGAATTGGATCAAAGGTGCCCTTCTTCCTCTCATAGCTGGTGCTGGCATTGTTGTTGTTATTTCGAGGCTGGTAGGCCTGCTGTTGTGGACGCTGTTGTTGTTGCTGATATTGCTGAGTTTGCGGTTGTTGATAATGTTGAGCTTCCCTGAAAGCAGGTGCTATATGAGCCACCTGATGTTGATTATTGACTGGGCGAGCAATCTTCCTCTTCATAGAGGGTCTTCTCTTGACATGGGAAGACACAGCTGTCGCATCACGCGAAAAAACCGGCGGGAAAAGAAAGAAACAACAGAGCCGCCACCGTGCGTTATTTATCCCAAAAGAGGGAAAGGAAACGCTCGAAGTAAACCTAGGAAAGAACATGGTCTCGCGACCAAAGAGGATGGGTTCGGGAGTCGGTTATGCGAAGGGAAGGTATTAGGCCCCCTACGCATCCGTAGTACTCTACGGGATCCACGCACAAAAGGAAGAGAAATGGTTGCTAAAACACTGCTCAAACTTACACACACTGGCTGAAAAGAGACAAAAGAAAACTGACTGAAACTGACTCGGCAGGATGTCGCATCCTGGGCCTACTTAGTCTATCAGGCATAGACATCAGAGTCGAAGTAGTTCGGACTGGGGAAACGACACATGCTTGCTAGGATATCGCATCCTATGCATACGTATCTTCTCGGACGAGAGAAGAATCAGAGCATTCGTAGCTCGGCTGACACGCACACAAACAAACAAACACAGGCAAACGTGGAGCCTGAATGCCAATCATTGGACTTACATCAGCATCCGAACCTAAACACACACAGGAAACCAACTGCCAATCGCTGGACTTATGTCGGACTCCAACCAGAACACACACAAGGGTGGTTAAGACACAAAGGGTGAAAAAAGAAAAAGGGCGCCCGGAGAGATCAGCTCAATCTCCTGCCTACATACTTCATCTGGTATGAAGATCAGGGCGATGTAGTTCCCCTACGCAGGGACAAGGATCTAGCCTAACTAGATAACAGAGGGAGACACAACACTAGGGAGACTACGACTCGAGCCTAGATGTTGTCATGCAAAAGTCAACCCTAAGTTAAGGTTTCTAGCTAAATGGCACGAGGGCCAACCTATCCTAGACACGGCTTGCACAGGAAGCAAGGGTCTCGATTGCAACTAGGGCAAGAGAAAGGGGAGGTCTCGATCGCAACGAGGGCGAGAGAAAGGAGAGATCTCAGTCACACAGGGGTGAGAGAAAAGAGTTAGTGTTAGTTGTTAGTCAAACTCGACAAGACATCGCATCTCGTGCCTACGTATCTCATCTGAACATGAGAATCAGAGTTGCCGTAGTTCGGCCAGCAGGGACAAAGGATCTCGATCGCAACGAGGGCGAGAGAAAGGAAAAGTCTCGATCGCAACGAGGGCGAGAGAAAGGAAAAGTCTCGATCGCAACGAGGGCGAGAGAAAGGATCGCAACGAGGGCGAAAGCAAACAAAGATAAACAAACAAAAGCACAGGTAGCACACACTATATGCACACAAGGGGCTCACACAAGGGTTAGGTTTTAGTCGAGGGGTCATATCAACCTCAACAAACAAACCTCTGGAGTGGGGTGAGTGTTGCTCTTAACCTTGCCATTGAGAGGCTAAGGTGAAGCAGATGAAAGGAGATGAGGGGTGTGCCTCATTGCTTCTATCCCTGGCCTGGGAGAGCATTTGACAAGAATGTGTGGGTTCAGAAAGTGGGAACCCTTCTACACATTTGATACTGACTCAACTGTACAATTGTACAAGATCTTGGGTTTTTATCTGCAATGCATCAACACAATGGTGTGAGCAAGACAGAAGACACACTGAATAGCAGGGGATAGATTGCATATCCCTTGGTTCTGCCAATTGCCTCTTCACTTAGGAGGTCTTTGACTCTGTACAAGGACAAGATTTAAACATACACAAACATTGCCTCTTAAGGAGGACTTCAGACAGTTTGCCCGGCCAAATAACAGGCCGGGTCTCCAGACTACATGAAGAGAGAGTAATTATACCTCAAAAGCAATTGCTAAATAGCAAAGCAGGCAAAAAGCAACTAAAGCACCTGAAAAAGTCAAAACAATCAGTATGCAATTCAACAGTTAAAAGCAAAGGCAAATGGATAAACAACAGTCAACCACAGAGGGGCCAATGCGCAAAGCACCAGACTCAAGTTACATGAGTCACCTACAAAACAAAGGTTAGCACATTATATAATCAAGCTCAAACCAAATTTGTATGGTTTCTTTGAAGCACTAATGCTTAACCTGAAACAGATGAACTCAACATAAGTCCAAAAGACCACTAGGGCAAGCCTAGGGTCAAAAACAAATAAGAAATCCAAAACAGCAACCCACATCCAATCAAAATCAAAATCAATCATTTGGGAAGCAAGCACAATTGGATTCCAACTCATATCATGCATCATTGTCATTTCATACACAAAAGAAAGCAAAGCATGGCAAAGGAAGCATACAAAAGGTCAACAGCAAGACCTCATTCAAAAGTCAACTCAAACAATCTCAAAAATCATCAAATAAATCACACTCAATCCTAACATCTAACATGGTAGACATGTAAAATTTCATGGCATTTGGATGAGAGGAAGGCAGTCAATTAAAATCAAGAAGTCAACATAATTTCAAGTAAGCACAATGAAAGTCAACAAACATGGGTCAACTTCAAAAAATCATATCAATTTGAAAACAGATGAGAAATGAATGAAATTAACACCAATGCAAAGCTCGAGATGTCTAGTTATCACATATGAAATTTCATGATCATACAATATGGTATGAGAATTTCCCAAATGAAATGGCAATGTGTAGCACAAAAAGTCAACATTTGACTAGGCAGGGAAGAAAATTCACAATCAAATGGAAAACAGCATCTTTAAATCCCAGAAAATTCATACACAAACTAGACATGTGATAGATGATTCATGCAAAATTTGGGGTCATTTGGATGTAAGGAAGCATGTGAACAAAAATTGGGAAAATGCATATCATTCATGTAGCACCAAATGCAACACCTTACTTCAAAAATTTGTAACTCACAAACCACAAATGGGAAATGCATAAACCCTATATGGAAACAAAGGTCAATGTGTCTAGTTTTACCACAAAAAATTTCAAAGGCATTGGATACAACATGAGAATTTCACAAAAGGAATGGCACAATGTATCAATTTGGCATACATGTTGGGAAAACAATTATCATTTAAAATCCAGCCAATGAAAAATTAATTAAAAATCAAAATCAAATACTAGACACATTCAAGAACCTTATGGAAAAAATTGCATGATTTTTGGATGAAAATTGAGAGGGAAATTAATTGTGGAAGTTGGATGAATAATTGGGATGAACATGAACAACTAACATGGCAAATAGTCAAACATTGGTCAACACAGTGGCATATTTGTAATATTGCGCTCACTTACTCAAAACACTGCGTTTTGAGCGCGCAGGGGAAATGTTCTTATTGGCTACTAGCCAATGGAACAGTGAAGCTGGCCAATGAACTTCAAATGTTCTGGTTTTAGAAACCCTAGGGTTTTAGCAGCCAAGTTCAGCATTCATCTTCAAGCAATCGATCAAAACATCATCAAATAAACAACAGCATGCAACATAACAATCATGTAATAATCAAGCATCCACGACCAAACACAACAAACACCAAGCATGTGAATTTTCTGGACAGCTTAAGATAGCAAAACAGCAGGGCAATGTTCAACTTCATAATTCATCATCAACATGCGACATCCAAATAGCATGGCAGTGGGAAATGGTTCATGTAACCACAAACAACAAACCAAAACAAACAAAATGAGAAATTTTCTGGGCAGCTTAAGGTTTTAGAACCAGCAGCAGGGTTTTAGCAGCATCTTCATATTCATCATCCATGTTCATCATTTAAATCATCAACACATGAACAACAGCATCAACCAATAATCGTGGCCATGAAACATCATCATTAAGCAACATTAATCAACAGCAAAACACACATAAACATGGGAATTCTGGGCAGATTTATAGCCATGAACAAACAGGGTGTCACTACCTTCATCAAAATCGACCATGAACAATTTCTCCAGAAAACGATAATAATCATACCAAAAGCTTCAGCAACACAAATACAAACATAATATAACATCCATTTTCTCCAATTCATCATGGCCAAACCAAATCGAGGGAAAATGCATTTGTACACAAAAATGAAAGTCGAGATTTATCACAACATAGTTCACCATTTAGCACGATTCAAATTGCAATGTGTTCAGCATGCAAAGGACTATAAGAGGCATAGCATAATTTGGAGAAAGAAGAGATTTGAATCTTTACTTGGTTTTGAAGAAATGTGAAATGCAGTGATGTTTTGATGGATTCAGCTTGATACAGATGAAGTTCTTGGTCTGAAATGAAAGGCTCTTGAAGATCTTTAGCTCAAACTTGCTTGGAACTTCCCAATCTCGAATTCACCATTGTTGATAGCTTGGAGATGCAGTGCTAAAAGAGGCGTTCCAGTTGAGAAATGATGGTTCAAAAAGCTTCACAAGATGGTCTAAGTGATGAAGGAAACAAAAGCTCCTTGTGGTCTTTGAATGGTTTGTGCAGAAATTTCGAAAATGCAAATATGCAAGAAGGAATGAAGTCAGGAATTTCTGTGTGTTGCAGCTGCTACTAGGGTTGGCAAATGGCAGAAAAACAACCTTATATTGTCTGTTTAGTTCTGGTTTAAGGAATGCTAAGCTGGATTATGTTTAATGACATCACTTGCATTTTTGCTAAGTTTGAAAAAGTGAACATGGGGGTGCAAAGCCTTGGGTCGAATTGGGCTTGGAAAGGCTGCAGAAGGACTTACATGTTTGCTGTTTGTGGTCTGCCTTTGAATGCTGTACTTGTTTTACTCTTTTGATTCCAATTTGCAAAAAATGCCAAGTTTGTATCTTATGTCAAAATGGTAGTAAAATGGTGGTATGAACATGATTTAGGGCTTGGAGCAAGTTTCAAATATGATTTAAAACATTTCCCAATTGGCCAAATTAAGAAAAAGTCAAAGAATCAAAAAGTCAAAGTTTGGTCAAACTTGGTTTTTTAATGAAATAGGTCCAAAAATTCCATTTTGAATGGTAAGGTTTTGGAGGGTGAAATTTATATTTTTGGAAAGAGGATGAAAAATGTGGTTTGTAGGAAAAAACCCCACCAATTTTGGCCTTATGGTTTGAGAGATATGCCTCTTTGAAGTTCACAAATTGATGAAAATGAATTGATCATATCTTGACAACCACACATGGGATTTGAGAGTTCTTGGACTTTTTGAAAATGGGAGAACAAGATCTTCAACTTTCATGTTGGGCAAAAATTCATTTGAAGCTTGTATCATGATGCAAGTTGAGGATCAAGAAGTTTCTATTTTTGGCAGTTGAAATTACAGGTCCACTTTCTATTTTGGGAAATTTTCTGATTGGCTTCAAATTCTTCAATGATGTTGATTGCCATGACACATGAGGCCTATTAGGACATGAATAAGCTCCCTCAAACCATTTCCATCCATCAAAACCAAAGAATCAACCACAGTTGACCAACTTTGACTTATCTAGGGTTTTGGATGACTGAAGCACTTCTAATGAATTCCAAACCCTAATTCCTTGAGACCTTGACTTCAAATGATGTCCCAAGTTGTATGGACTCTTGATTATTAACCATGGTGCCCAAATTCCACAAGAATGGCCACCATCCACTGCTTTGACTGACTGTTGACTGTCTAGGTTTTTTTGCCTGGCTATGCATGAACTGATGACCTTTGAGCCCTCAACCCTTGACTTGAACACTTCAAATGGATCTCCAAGTCATGTGAACTTGTTGGACAAACCCTAGGGCTTTTGCTCCTTGAGAAACACCCTTGCTTGATTGGTTGACTGATCTCCTGATCAGTTTGACCTAATTTCTTGCTTGCTTGCTCTTGAGGCAACTGGGGACAATGCAAATGCTATGCAATGTATCATGATATGCTATGACCTAATATGAGATGGTATGTATAATGATAGGTGCAAATTTGAGGTGCTACAGCTGCCCCTATTCAATCAGCTGGGAACCCGAACGGATGATAGCAACGGCTGTCAGACTTTCAGGGTAAACAGGGATTGAATACCAAAGAACCGCAGAAATTTGCACCGACTAGATATAATACAAAGAGAACCACGTCATTTACCGATGACAATTGCAAGACAACTTCAGAAAAGCAACACCATTTACCGATGGTTGGAGAACTGGAACCTTGATATTTACCGATATCAACTTCAGCACGACCATTTACCGATGGCGGCTGGGGAAAACAAACTTCTGAAAAACAGAACCATTTACCGATGGTTAAAATTGGGACCTTGATATTTACCGATATCAACTTCAGCCAGACCATTTACCGATGGCGGCTGGGAAAACAACTTGAGAAAAACAGAACCATTTACCGATGGTTAAAACTTGATATTTACCGATATCAACTTCAGTCAGACCATTTACCGATGGCTGCTGGGAAAACAAATTGAGAAAAACAGAACCATTTACCGATGGTTAAAACTTGATATTTACCAATATCAACTTCAGCCAGACCATTTACCGATGGCTGCTGGGAAAACATCTTGAGAAAAACAGAACCATTTACCGATGGTTAAAAACTTGATATTTACCGATATCAACTTCAGCCAGACCATTTACCGATGGCTGCTGGGAAAACAATTTGATGTTGAAAAGGAAGCAAAACCATTTACCGATGGTGGCTTCAAAGAAACTTGACATTTACCGATGTCAGACTTTAACAAGGCCATTTACCGATGGCTGCTGCAACTGGGAATTCGATATTTACCGATATCGAAGAAAACTGGGCCATTTACCGATGGCGTCTCCGCTTGGGGAGGAACAAAATCTTTGTGGTGATACCAGACAAGACGTTTACCGACGACTTCTGGGGATTTCTGATTTTATTAACAAGAGAACAAAGAAATGACCAGACATTTACCGATGACTGGGATGGGACTCGATGTTTACCGACATCGAAAGATGATGTTTACCGACATCAAAAAGAATGACCAGACATTTACCGATGACTGGGGTGAGACACGATGTTTACCGACATCGAAAGATGATGTTTACCGACATCAAAAAGAATGACCAGACATTTACCGATGACTGGGATGAGACACGATGTTTACCGACATCGCAAGATGATGTTTACCGACATCAAAAGAAATGACCAGACATTTACCGATGACTGGGGTGAGACACGATGTTTACCGACATCGAAAGATGATGTTTACCGACATCAAAAGAAATGACCAGACATTTACCGATGACTGGGATGAGAATTTTATTGGTGAGAGACAAACAAATATTTGCAACTGAAAACCGGGTAGGACATTTACCGATGACTCTACTGGGGATTTCTAGCTGGGGATTTATCAGACATTTACCGATGACTGGGGTGAGACACGATGTTTACCGACATCGCAAGATGATGTTTACCGACATCAAAAGAAATGACCAGACATTTACCGATGACTGGGTGGAACTCGATGTTTACCGACACCGAAGCAATGGCGTTTACCGACACCAAACAATGACCAGACATTTACCGATGACTGGGTGAGACTCGATGTTTACCGACACCGAAACAATGGCGTTTACCGACACCAAAAAATGACCAGACATTTACCGATGACTGGGTGAGACTCGATGTTTACCGACACCGAAACAATGGCGTTTACCGACACCAAAAAAATGACCAGACATTTACCGATGACTGGGTGAGACTCGATGTTTACCGACACCGAAGCAATGGCGTTTACCGACACCAAAACAAAGAAGACACACGCGGGTGTTGACATGACGCTTACTGGTATCACAAGGATAGTATCTGATATGTCGAGGCAAGGCTGAACACTTGCTGGGGGTCTCACTGGGGAGAAACAAGCTTTCTGTCACCATCGGGTGAGGAAATAAACCTCTGTGGGGATAATCAATTCTGAATGCTGTCGAAGCAACTGTAGCAGGCTTGCTGGGCTGATGTTGAATAAAGATGATCCGCCTCTGCCGGGGATACTGCCTGATGGGGGTTTCGAACACATGAATGCATATGTTTGAATTTTCTATGGCGTAATGCTCCATATGGGATGGAAATGCTACGCAGTTTTGAGGATGCAATGATTACTATATGCAATGCAGTATGATGAGAACTCTGCGGGGAAGATACACAGGACGACTGTGCTGAGGAATCTTCAATACAAATCCGCTGGGGGAACAATACAACCGCTGCTGGGGAACCAACAATACGAATCCGCTAGGGGAAGACAAGGCAACTCGCTGGGGAGTAACAAAGCAACTCTGTTAGGGGAAAACAAAGGTAAACTGCTGGGGATAGCCCAATCAATCCACACAAATTCCGCTTGGGGAAATAAAAAACTCCGCTGGGGAAGCTAAAACAGGCAATTCTCTAGGGATAAGGCTCATACAAACCTCAGATAGAATAGGCTATGCTTTGGGGAATAACCGCTACTCCGCCGGGGACGACCCACACAGTTCACGAGTAGAATCAACTCAGCTGGGGATGCAGGTATCGACCTGCTACTGAAACCTGTCCAATCCACTGGTGGGATGAACTCTGCTGGAGAAATATTTCATGAAACCCGCTCCACTCGGGGATCAAGGTCACGACAGCGAGCAAACAGGAAGGAACACCATGGATACCGGGTTGTAGGTATGAAACGGGTGACCGACCAAAGCGTGAATTGGTTTGTGTTCCAAAACACTCAACATCCTGAAGAGGGCTAGAAAAGCAGTCTTGTTAAAGGATGGACATTCGATTTCACCAGAAATACGAATCTTACTCGGCTGGGGAGGACGACTTCGACCCAAGAGCGCATGAGACATATTATCTATAGCTGTCAGAACGTAGATAATAACCTCGCATGGAAGTTTATCCATAACCGGGTTGTAGGTTGTTAGATGGATAAGCAACCGAAAACATCCTGAAGAGAGCAAAGGCAAACTTGTTAAAGGATGAACATTCGCTTCCACAAGGAATACGAATCTTACTCTGCTGGTGATAACAATCGAAGGATTGACCAAAGAGCGCATGAGATATATTATCTATAGCCGTCAGAACGTAGATAATAACCTCGCATGGAAGATTATCCATAACCGGTTTGTAGGTTGTTAGATGGATAAACGACCGAAAAGAAAGGCATCCGGGTACCAGACTAGGTATGCAAAAGATGGCCAATCAAGAGAGGATAAAGTTGCTTACTCGGAGCAAGTATCCAACGGAAGGGGAAGGCCCAGTGGGGACAATACTGCTTGATCAAGGCAAGTATCCAAAGGGGACAAGACCATTAATACCACAAAGAGGGGATTACATCTACCGGTTTGTAGGCAGAAAACCACGGAAAAGTACCCAGTCATCATCGGGATGAGCACAAAGGGTTAATTCCAACAAGGGGATGAAAGTGGGATTTTACAACTACCAGCTAGTGGGTAGAAAACCACAAAAATAGGACTTACAGCTACCAGTTTGTAGGTAGAGGCCAACAAATTCCGCTGAGGGATGAAAGTGGGATTTTACAACTACCAGCTTGTGGGTAGAAAACCACAAAGATAGGACTTACAACTACCGGTTTGTAGGTAGAGGCCAACAAATTCCGCTGAGGGATGAAAGTGGGATTTTACAACTACCAGCTTGTGGGTAGAAAACCACAAAGATAGGACTTACAACTACCGGTTTGTAGGTAGAGGCCAAATGATCTGCTGAGAGACAGAGTGAGAAAAAAGGATTTACAACTACCAGCTAGTGGGTAGAAGACCGTAAAGAAAGGACTTACAGCTACCGGTTCGTAGGTAGAAGCCAACAAATTCCGCTGAGGATAAGATGAATGAGTGCCGGTTAGTGAGCGACTATTCATTTATGCCCCAGGGAAGCACAAGAGACAGCCAATAGGAAGCCAATTCAGGATTGATCCAAAAAGGCAGACTGAAACAAGACTCATCCTAATGAGGAAAGAACTCAATAGGGAAAAACCCATCCCGTGTAGGGAGGGAACGGAAGCAACCGTCATCCACGAGGATGTATCTCAGTGGGGAGTGCAGAAGGAAATGGTAGACACTTTCTGCTTAAGGGGTAGACTCTACATGGAGAGATCGGACACACCCATATCTGCTAGGGGAAAATCTACTGGAGAGATTTGTATCAACAAATAGCAGGAGGTAACAATCAACAGACACCCGGCAACAGCTGCAACATGAGTACCTGAATGTTATGATTATGCATGTATGTATTATGCATGATGAACGTATGATGAATGCTGACAAACAGACATGTTCAACACGCAGATCCAGGAATCAATCGTCCGGAGGGAAAACCAGAGTCCTCATCCTGCAGGGGAGGAAGAGCCACAAGAGGCTTCCGGAGGGATCGTCAGTCGCCACCGGAGAGAAGAGTTCAACATACAGGCGAATGCCACAAAACTTATGCTGAAAAAATCAGAGATACCAAGAAGCGACCAGATCTCTGATGAGAGTAGATAGGCATTGATAAAGCTCCTTATGCAAACAACTCCACTGAGGGATCCATCTGAGGGCATGACACAGTACTGGGATGTTGATCTACCAAATACTGAATCTTCAAAGAAAAACACCCACGTTGGGGGGAGATGAAGACTGCTCTGCTGGAGAGGCGAAAGTTGAAGTCTTCAGTAAACACTCTGCTAGGGGAGCTGCCCCACAATAATGTCCGCAACAGCAAACTTGCTGGGAATGCCCCACGGTAGGGCTCAAACAGCACTCTACTGGGGATGCCCCACCATAGAGCTAACAGGGATTTGGAGGAAGAATCTGTACTGCCGGGAACGTGAAGATGAATAACTTCAAACGACACTGCATCGGGCAACTTCACTGAGGAGAGACCATACGAGGTTCTGCAGGACAAAGATACAGTCATGCTCGAGATACGAACAATTGTCTTACCTGTTGGTAATCATACCACCCCCGGGAGAGCACTGTGGGTCTCCTAAGTATCCTTCCATCATTGTGAACGTTCACTTTGTTTAAGAACAATTATTTTTTGAAAAATTTGTTTATTTTGAAAACAATGATACTTTATCAATTAAAGCATGCAAAACGTTTGTTAAGTTGAAACAAATAAGAGTGCAAATAATTGGATAAAAGCTCAAATTGATGTGATGGAATGGTAGTCTGCAAAGGGCGAGACTCCATAGATCTGTACAAGTTTGAAATCGGTGATGTATATTGGAGAGGGCTACATTGAACATAATGACCTTTCCTCTACCATTCCGAATTTTCGATGTATTCAAAGCTTCAGTCGACGACGAATCGAGAATTCCTGACGGATGACAGATGTACAGCACAGTCTTGTCAAGATGCAGTTACTTGCCAAATCCCTAATTTTTGCCTAGATTGCCCCAGTGTGAGGTGTTCAATCTAGCGGGATGCAAATTCTTTTTTTTCAATGTCTCTAACTTTTGCCTGGATCGCCCTTTCGGGTTTTCAATCCACCGAGACGCTCCTTTTTGCCTAAGTCGCCCTTTGGGGTGCTCGACTTATCGAGCTTTTGCTTCTTTTTTTTTTTTTTTTTTTTTTTTTTTTTTTTTGTTTTAGGCGAAGTATTTCTTGACTGCATCGGGAATTCACAGGACGAGTGAACTTCTTCATCCATTGATGTAAGTGTCAAGGCACTGCCTGAAAAGGCTCTCTTGTCAACACATGGACTTTCATAGCTTGGAGTTCACTTGCCCCTGGAATCGGGCACGAAAGACAAAACTTTCTTGAGCACAAGGTCCCTCGGAACACATGAGGCTTGACCTTCTTATCGCGTGCTTTCTTCACTCTCTGCTGATATAACTTGACCATGACACATGGCAGTTGATCTTTTCTTTTCGATCGAATTCAGCATCAGCCAACTTGGGACTTTGAGGGTGCTATCTTTCTTTTGTTTTTTTTTTTTTTTTTCTTTTGATTTTGCTTTTTTGATTTCTTTTTTTTTTTTTTTTTTTTTTTTTGATTTTGCACCCTCCTCTTTCCTTTTTTTCTTTTTCTCTCTTCTTTTTTTTTTTGATAAATGCCCCAGTTGGCTGTTCTGCTGATTCTCGAGATGCAGCTGAGTGTGATCCTCTTTTCTTGCTCAAGAAGTCGGGAAATCTCGTCAGGAATCCCTTCAACATCATCTTCGTCCGCTTCGAATACAGGGAATTCAAAATTGGGAGATGACGTCCGATCATTATGTTCAATGGGTTTGAGAAATAACCTGCATAATGATTTAGAGATGAAAAGCTTTTTGAAAAACAAACAAGACAATCGTTATGCAGATGAAAAGATTGCTTTTATTCTTGTTTTTTAAGGTTTTTTGTGATCACCAATTTCATGCAAAAGTGAAAAGGGAAAACAATTGGAAAAACAAATGTTTTAACATGAATTATTTGAAGGAAAATATCATTGCACAAAATGTTGCCAACAATGTCATCACTTCTCCTTTTGGCATGGGAGAAGGGTTTTTAAACAAAGTGATTGTTACTCTGACTTATGAACAACTGTAGGAAAGCCCACAGTGACCCAATTGTGGCAGACACCACCAGGAATGATGAAATTGTTCAAGTCCTCTGCGTCCTCTTCCAAGATAGCAGCATCCTCTTCTTCTTTAGGCTGATCATGATGGATGAATCCTCCACTTGCAAACAAACCTTGCTCCTTGCATGCCCCAGAACAGGAGCCAATGCCAGCCCGGGATTGGTTAACCAGGAATGAATCCATCAACAGTACTTTGTCTGGCAAAAATCTCTCTGAATTCACAATTCTCTTGCTCAGGATGATCCATCAATCTGGCAGAGATGGCTCTGGTATAATACCGGCAAAGTGCGTCTTCAAAATAAATGAAGATCGCAGGGTCAGACCACAGGACGGGAGACCGGAACAGAACACCTGCTGATGCAAATGATGCATGAAGTGTTTATGCATATGCTTGTTTTTATTTCAAAGGAACTCGAGGGTTTTATTTGCAAACTTTGAAATATTTAGCATTTTGAATCATATATGAGAATATCTCATCAGATATATCAGGTGAAAAAATTTTCCCGGTTTTTTCATGTTTTGAAATTTTTTTTGCAGATAAACTCCTTTGAGTTCCTTGAAAATTTTCTTTTTTTCTGATGATATGGATGCAGATGAATGCATGAATGCATGAATGCAACAAACACACTCAAGGATCAAGCAAAGCACGCCAAACAAAGGTCGTGGGAAAGCTCATTGTATCCCTAATATCAATCATCCATTTTGGTGGATTTAGGTTTTCACCTTATCGACACCCAAGTTCCATTGATATTAACGGTACATGAACCTGCTCTAACATTCTTAATATCAACCAGCCGCTTTGGTGGATTTAGGTTTTACACCTGATCCGGGATCCATTGATATTAACAATTTTTGAACGACTCAACCACGAAACAATGGGTTTGTTGAGAGTCACGAGCATGGAGTCCCGGTTAAGAACCACCCAAAGGGAGTGTACTAGGGTTTAGACCTGCCAGACATGTTCTATCAGAGGTTCCCAAAATCATCGTTCCATCTCTCGAATATTATCGGAGGAACGAATACTCGTATTCCAAGAAGATTCTCAAGAGAAACTCTTATGAGTGTAGTATCGCGTAACAATCGTATCAGAACTGACATCTGAACGACCTCCGCACTACGGTCCTAAAAAATAGGCCAAGATGGGTTTGGTAAACTAAGGTCCTTGGCTTCTGCGGCACATGATTGAAAGAATAATGCCTAACCACAAATAACTTGTGTGACATTATTAGTTCAACATGACCTCCACCAAGTGAATGGTCTCGCAAGTCAACTGGCTAAGGAATACTCCACACCAGTCAACAAGACTATGCCATCCTCCTATCCTAGAGAGCACTCGAGTTCGGGTATAGAACTCATCTCAACTGACTCCCACCCCACCAAGAAAAACAGACAACCAGCCAGGCAGAATGAATAATGAATAAATGCAAACATTAATGCAAACAAAAAATGCAAACAATAAATGCACATATATACAATGAATGCAATAAATAACAGCACAAAGCAACCAAAACCCTAATCCTAGAGAGCGCTAGGAGAGACTCGCTCAGGGAAGATGGACCAGCATAGGTCAACTTCTCTATTTCCCCAGCAGAGTCGCCAGCTGTCGCATCACGCGAAAAACCGGCGGGAAAAGAAAGAAACAACAGAGCCGCCACCGTGCGTTATTTATCCCAAAAGAGGGAAAGGAAACGCTCGAAGTAAACCTAGGAAAGAACATGGTCTCGCGACCAAAGAGGATGGGTTCGGGAGTCGGTTATGCGAAGGGAAGGTATTAGGCCCCCTACGCATCCGTAGTACTCTACGGGATCCACGCACAAAAGGAAGAGAAATGGTTGCTAAAACACTGCTCAAACTTACACACACTGGCTGAAAAGAGACAAAAGAAAACTGACTGAAACTGACTCGGCAGGATGTCGCATCCTGGGCCTACTTAGTCTATCAGGCATAGACATCAGAGTCGAAGTAGTTCGGACTGGGGAAACGACACATGCTTGCTAGGATATCGCATCCTATGCATACGTATCTTCTCGGACGAGAGAAGAATCAGAGCATTCGTAGCTCGGCTGACACGCACACAAACAAACAAACACAGGCAAACGTGGAGCCTGAATGCCAATCATTGGACTTACATCAGCATCCGAACCTAAACACACACAGGAAACCAACTGCCAATCGCTGGACTTATGTCGGACTCCAACCAGAACACACACAAGGGTGGTTAAGACACAAAGGGTGAAAAAAGAAAAAGGGCGCCCGGAGAGATCAGCTCAATCTCCTGCCTACATACTTCATCTGGTATGAAGATCAGGGCGATGTAGTTCCCCTACGCAGGGACAAGGATCTAGCCTAACCAGATAACAGAGGGAGACACAACACTAGGGAGACTACGACTCGAGCCTAGATGTTGTCATGCAAAAGTCAACCCTAAGTTAAGGTTTCTAGCTAAATGGCACGAGGGCCAACCTATCCTAGACACGGCTTGCACAGGAAGCAAGGGTCTCGATTGCAACTAGGGCAAGAGAAAGGGGAGGTCTCGATCGCAACGAGGGCGAGAGAAAGGAGAGATCTCAGTCACACAGGGGTGAGAGAAAAGAGTTAGTGTTAGTTGTTAGTCAAACTCGACAAGACATCGTATCTCGTGCCTACGTATCTCATCTGAACATGAGAATCAGAGTTGCCGTAGTTCGGCCAGCAGGGACAAAGGATCTCGATCGCAACGAGGGCGAGAGAAAGGAAAAGTCTCGATCGCAACGAGGGCGAGAGAAAGGAAAAGTCTCGATCGCAACGAGGGCGAGAGAAAGGATCGCAACGAGGGCGAAAGCAAACAAAGATAAACAAACAAAAGCACAGGTAGCACACACTATATGCACACAAGGGGCTCACACAAGGGTTAGGTTTTAGTCGAGGGGTCATATCAACCTCAACAAACAAACCTCTGGAGTGGGGTGAGTGTTGCTCTTAACCTTGCCATTGAGAGGCTAAGGTGAAGCAGATGAAAGGAGATGAGGGGTGTGCCTCATTGCTTCTATCCCTGGCCTGGGAGAGCATTTGACAAGAATGTGTGGGTTCAGAAAGTGGGAACCCTTCTACACATTTGATACTGACTCAACTGTACAATTGTACAAGATCTTGGGTTTTTATCTGCAATGCATCAACACAATGGTGTGAGCAAGACAGAAGACACACTGAATAGCAGGGGATAGATTGCATATCCCTTGGTTCTGCCAATTGCCTCTTCACTTAGGAGGTCTTTGACTCTGTACAAGGACAAGATTTAAACATACACAAACATTGCCTCTTAAGGAGGACTTCAGACAGTTTGCCCGGCCAAATAACAGGCCGGGTCTCCAGACTATATGAAGAGAGAGTAATTATACCTCAAAAGCAATTGCTAAATAGCAAAGCAGGCAAAAAGCAACTAAAGCACCTGAAAAAGTCAAAACAATCAGTATGCAATTCAACAGTTAAAAGCAAAGGCAAATGGATAAACAACAGTCAACCACAGAGGGGCCAATGCGCAAAGCACCAGACTCAAGTTACATGAGTCACCTACAAAACAAAGGTTAGCACATTATATAATCAAGCTCAAACCAAATTTGTATGGTTTCTTTGAAGCACTGATGCTTAACCTGAAACAGATGAACTCAACATAAGTCCAAAAGACCACTAGGGCAAGCCTAGGGTCAAAAACAAATAAGAAATCCAAAACAGCAACCCACATCCAATCAAAATCAAAATCAATCATTTGGGAAGCAAGCACAATTGGATTCCAACTCATATCATGCATCATTGTCATTTCATACACAAAAGAAAGCAAAGCATGGCAAAGGAAGCATACAAAAGGTCAACAGCAAGACCTCATTCAAAAGTCAACTCAAACAATCTCAAAAATCATCAAATAAATCACACTCAATCCTAACATCTAACATGGTAGACATGTAAAATTTCATGGCATTTGGATGAGAGGAAGGCAGTCAATTAAAATCAAGAAGTCAACATAATTTCAAGTAAGCACAATGAAAGTCAACAAACATGGGTCAACTTCAAAAAATCATATCAATTTGAAAACAGATGAGAAATGAATGAAATTAACACCAATGCAAAGCTCGAGATGTCTAGTTATCACATATGAAATTTCATGATCATACAATATGGTATGAGAATTTCCCAAATGAAATGGCAATGTGTAGCACAAAAAGTCAACATTTGACTAGGCAGGGAAGAAAATTCACAATCAAATGGAAAACAGCATCTTTAAATCCCAGAAAATTCATACACAAACTAGACATGTGATAGATGATTCATGCAAAATTTGGGGTCATTTGGATGTAAGGAAGCATGTGAACAAAAATTGGGAAAATGCATATCATTCATGTAGCACCAAATGCAACACCTTACTTCAAAAATTTGTAACTCACAAACCACAAATGGGAAATGCATAAACCCTATATGGAAATAAAGGTCAATGTGTCTAGTTTTACCACAAAAAATTTCAAAGGCATTGGATACAACATGAGCATTTCACAAAAGGAATGGCACAATGTATCAATTTGGCATACATGTTGGGAAAACAATTATCATTTAAAATCCAGCCAATGAAAAATTAATTAAAAATCAAAATCAAATACTAGACACATTCAAGAACCTTATGGAAAAAATTGCATGATTTTTGGATGAAAATTGAGAGGGAAATTAATTGTGGAAGTTGGATGAATAATTGGGATGAACATGAACAACTAACATGGCAAATAGTCAAACATTGGTCAACACAGTGGCATATTTGTAATATTGCGCTCACTTACTCAAAACACTGCGTTTTGAGCGCGCAGGGGAAATGTTCTTATTGGCTACTAGCCAATGGAACAGTGAAGCTGGCCAATGAACTTCAAATGTTCTGGTTTTAGAAACCCTAGGGTTTTAGCAGCCAAGTTCAGCATTCATCTTCAAGCAATCGATCAAAACATCATCAAATAAACAACAGCATGCAACATAACAATCATGTAATAATCAAGCATCCACGACCAAACACAACAAACACCAAGCATGTGAATTTTCTGGACAGCTTAAGATAGCAAAACAGCAGGGCAATGTTCAACTTCATAATTCATCATCAACATGCGACATCCAAATAGCATGGCAGTGGGAAATGGTTCATGTAACCACAAACAACAAACCAAAACAAACAAAATGAGAAATTTTCTGGGCAGCTTAAGGTTTTAGAACCAGCAGCAGGGTTTTAGCAGCATCTTCATATTCATCATCCATGTTCATCATTTAAATCATCAACACATGAACAACAGCATCAACCAATAATCGTGGCCATGAAACATCATCATTAAGCAACATTAATCAACAGCAAAACACACATAAACATGGGAATTCTGGGCAGATTTATAGCCATGAACAAACAGGGTGTCACTACCTTCATCAAAATCGACCATGAACAATTTCTCCAGAAAACGATAATAATCATACCAAAAGCTTCAGCAACACAAATACAAACATAATATAACATCCATTTTCTCCAATTCATCATGGCCAAACCAAATCGAGGGAAAATGCATTTGTACACAAAAATGAAAGTCGAGATTTATCACAACATAGTTCACCATTTAGCACGATTCAAATTGCAATGTGTTCAGCATGCAAAGGACTATAAGAGGCATAGCATAATTTGGAGAAAGAAGAGATTTGAATCTTTACTTGGTTTTGAAGAAATGTGAAATGCAGTGATGTTTTGATGGATTCAGCTTGATACAGATGAAGTTCTTGGTCTGAAATGAAAGGCTCTTGAAGATCTTTAGCTCAAACTTGCTTGGAACTTCCCAATCTCGAATTCACCATTGTTGATAGCTTGGAGATGCAGTGCTAAAAGAGGCGTTCCAGTTGAGAAATGATGGTTCAAAAAGCTTCACAAGATGGTCTAAGTGATGAAGGAAACAAAAGCTCCTTGTGGTCTTTGAATGGTTTGTGCAGAAATTTCGAAAATGCAAATATGCAAGAAGGAATGAAGTCAGGAATTTCTGTGTGTTGCAGCTGCTACTAGGGTTGGCAAATGGCAGAAAAACAACCTTATATTGTCTGTTTAGTTCTGGTTTAAGGAATGCTAAGCTGGATTATGTTTAATGACATCACTTGCATTTTTGCTAAGTTTGAAAAAGTGAACATGGGGGTGCAAAGCCTTGGGTCGAATTGGGCTTGGAAAGGCTGCAGAAGGACTTACATGTTTGCTGTTTGTGGTCTGCCTTTGAATGCTGTACTTGTTTTACTCTTTTGATTCCAATTTGCAAAAAATGCCAAGTTTGTATCTTATGTCAAAATGGTAGTAAAATGGTGGTATGAACATGATTTAGGGCTTGGAGCAAGTTTCAAATATGATTTAAAACATTTCCCAATTGGCCAAATTAAGAAAAAGTCAAAGAATCAAAAAGTCAAAGTTTGGTCAAACTTGGTTTTTTAATGAAATAGGTCCAAAAATGCCATTTTGAATGGTAAGGTTTTGGAGGGTGAAATTTATATTTTTGGAAAGAGGATGAAAAATGTGGTTTGTAGGAAAAAACCCCACCAATTTTGGCCTTATGGTTTGAGAGATATGCCTCTTTGAAGTTCACAAATTGATGAAAATGAATTGATCATATCTTGACAACCACACATGGGATTTGAGAGTTCTTGGACTTTTTGAAAATGGGAGAACAAGATCTTCAACTTTCATGTTGGGCAAAAATTCATTTGAAGCTTGTATCATGATGCAAGTTGAGGATCAAGAAGTTTCTATTTTTGGCAGTTGAAATTACAGGTCCACTTTCTATTTTGGGAAATTTTCTGATTGGCTTCAAATTCTTCAATGATGTTGATTGCCATGACACATGAGGCCTATTAGGACATGAATAAGCTCCCTCAAACCATTTCCATCCATCAAAACCAAAGAATCAACCACAGTTGACCAACTTTGACTTATTTAGGGTTTTGGATGACTGAAGCACTTCTAATGAATTCCAAACCCTAATTCCTTGAGACCTTGACTTCAAATGATGTCCCAAGTTGTATGGACTCTTGATTATTAACCATGGTGCCCAAATTCCACAAGAATGGCCACCATCCACTGCTTTGACTGACTGTTGACTGTCTAGGTTTTTTTGCCTGGCTATGCATGAACTGATGACCTTTGAGCCCTCAACCCTTGACTTGAACACTTCAAATGGATCTCCAAGTCATGTGAACTTGTTGGACAAACCCTAGGGCTTTTGCTCCTTGAGAAACACCCTTGCTTGATTGGTTGACTGATCTCCTGATCAGTTTGACCTAATTTCTTGCTTGCTTGCTCTTGAGGCAACTGGGGACAATGCAAATGCTATGCAATGTATCATGATATGCTATGACCTAATATGAGATGGTATGTATAATGATAGGTGCAAATTTGAGGTGCTACAACAGCATGTGCCTCTCCCTCTTTCTTCTTTGTAAAGATTCCATATCTCTTTGCTGAAGAGCCTTCATCTCGAGTTAAGCGTCCTTCACGAACCCCTTCTTCCAATCTCATCCCCATATTCACCATCTCGGTGAAGTCTGAGGGAGCACTAGCTATCATCTTCTCATAGTAGAACGAGCTCAAGGTCTTCAAGAAGATCTTAGTCATCTCTTTCTCCTCAAGGGGTGGCACTATTTGAGCTGCCAATTCGCGCCACCTCTGGGCGTATTCTTTGAAGGTCTCTTTCTCTTTCTGGGACATCGCTCTCAACTGGTCTCTATCCGGAGCCATATCCATATTATATTTATATTGCTTGACGAAGGCCTCGCCAAGATCATTGAAAGAGCGGATGTTCGAACTCTCCAAACCCATGTACCACCGGAGAGCGACACCGGACAGACTGTCCAGGAAATAGTGGATGAGCAGTTGATCATTATCAGTTTGCGTCGACATCTTGCGAGCATACATCACAAGATGACTGAGAGGGCATGTGTTTCCCTTATACTTCTCAAAGTCAGGCACTTTGAATTTAATAGGGATCTTCACGTTGGGCACAAGGCACAACTCAGCAGCACTCTTACCAAAGAGATCTTTCCCCCTCAAAGTCTTCAGTTCCTTGCGAAGCTCAAGGAATTGGTCTTTCATGTCGTCCATCTTCTCATAAACATCTGGGCCCTCAGATGGCTCAGAATGATAGATGGTATCTTCAACCCTTGGTAAAGTGTGCACAACAGGAGGTGGCACGGACATGACCGGGCTAGATGCCGGCAAAGAAGCAAGAGTTGGAGCAAAACCCTCTGGCATGAAGTTGGCGGGCATTCCCCAAGGGAACCCGGCTGGCATAGATGGCGCAAAGTGGGTTGTTGCAGCAGGCACAGTAGAAGTTACGATCTCAGAAATGACCGTCCTCTGGGGAGGAGTTGAGGGTGTTCGAGAAGACTGGCTCTGGGCAGCCAAGAATGACTCCATCAGGGCAATCAGTCTGGCTACTTCCTCTTTCAGCTCGCGGTTCTCTTGTTCCAAATGATCCATCAGTCTCGAAGAATTGGCTCTGGTGTAGCACAGGTGAGTCATCTTATCTTTGTAATAAATGAAGAACACAGAGTTAGACCATAGGACAAGAAGCCTGGAGCAAAACCTGCTTATGCATATGATGCATGCAATGTTTGTGCATATGATTCGTTTTTGTTTTTCAGAGGAACTTCAGAGTTCTATTTGCAAATTTTGGGAAATATTACACTCTTATCACATATGGAAACAACTCATCAATAATATCTGGAAAGTATCCTTTTTTACACCAAAGAAGTACAGCATTGGTAACCAAATATAAGAGAAAAGGAAAATAATCATCCTATGGATCCTTAGAAACAATCATCTAAAGCTATGGACACAGGAAGATAAGATGCACGAAGCCTCTTCACCTCCTCCTCATAGGCTGCCTCCATATCTGTCTTCTCCTTGGCAAGTCGATCGTACTTCCTCTTCCAAAACTTGGAAGACTGAGGAAGTAGAGAAGTCCATGCATCATTAGGATCATCAATAACCTGATGCTCGAGGAACTCAATCAAAGCATCCTTCTCCTTAATCTGCTAAAGCAACTCTTCTCGTTCGCGGATCCAGGCACGTGAACGGTCTTCGTCTCTCAACTCCTCTACTCTTTGGTCAGGGAGGGTTGAAGGCCCAGCCACAACCAAAGGCGTAGGACTTGGATACTCATATGGCATGAGGTACTCAGAAGCTCTCTTCCTAACCCAAGCAGTGTAAGGCTCCAAAGAGATACAGTTCTTAGGACCTAACTCATTCCTTCCTTTCCTATGAATCTTGCGCCAAGCGCGGACCATCCTGCCCTTCAAGCCTTGGGGATCTTTACCCTCCTGAAAGAACACACCTTCTAACAGAATTTTATTGGGTTTATCCTTTAGGGGGAACCCAAGCTGACGACGTGCCAAAATAGGGTTGTAGTTAATCCCACCACATGTACCAAGAAGAGGTACATTGGAGAATTCACCACAAGAGTCGATAATCTACACACCATCATACACACGGTTGTACCAAGAGATATCATCATTAGTGAGAGACATAAGTCTTATGGACCACCGTAGACATCCCTTGTTCTCCTTGAAGGCGGCCGTCTGTGGTAAGTGAGAAATAAACCACTTATACAACAGAGGCAAACAGCACACAATGGCACCACCACCCTTTGCATTCCTCATATGCAAAGAAAATTAAGTATCACCCAACAGAGTTGGAACGGGATTAAGAGCCGAGAAAATCCTAATAGCATTCACATCCACAAACTTGTCGATGTTAGGGAACAACACTAACCCATAGATGAGAAGTACAAATATGGCCTCAAAGGCATCCTCACTCATGGCTTTCCCATACGTAGTAGCTTGAGCAATGAGGAACTCAGAAGGAAGACCTTGAATTCCACCTTTGGTAGTCATATGAGCACCAACCATATATTCATCTATATGCAACATGTCAGCTATCTCTCGAGAAGTAGGAATACTCTCTAAGCCACTGAACGGCAACTGGTCTAGAATAGGTATACCCACAAGATAGGCATACTCCTCAAGCGTAGGCAAATGCTGGAAATCCGGAAAAGTGAAGCAACAGTACAAAGGATCATAAAAGTGCACCAATACACTCATCAACCCTTCATCCACCTGAGTAGTCAGGAGAGGAAGAAGCTTCCCAAAACGAGCCTTGAAACCCAAGGGATCTAATACATAGGATGTCAAATTCCTTAGCTCTTTCAAGTCTGGTTGTCTGAAACTGTACTTCTTTGTATTCCTTCTTTGTCTTTCCATGTCTGAAAATTTGCAAATAGACCTCTTAAGTTCCTTGAAAATTTTCTTCATTATTGATGATATGGATGCAAATGGGTGCATGAATGCATGAATGCAACAACCACACTCAAGGATCAAACAAAGCACACCAAACAAAGGTCATGGGATGGATCATGGCATCCTTAATATCAATCATCCATTTTGGTGGATTATGGTCTACACCTTATCAACACCCAAGTTCCATTGATATTAAGGATACATGAACGGATCAACCACGAATCAAGGGTTTGTTGCAAGTCACGAGCATGGAGTCTTGGTTAAGAACCACCCAAAGGGAGTGTACTAGGGTTTAACCTGCCAAACATGTTCTATAAGAGGTTCCCATAGTCACAATCCCATCTTTCGGATATTATCAGAGAAACGACTACTCGTATTCCAAAAATATTCTCAAGAGAGACTCTTATGAGTGTAGTAACGCGTAACAATCGTATCAAATTTTACACTTGAACGACTTTCGCACTACATCCTAAGAATAGGCCAAGATGGGCTTGGTAAACTAAGGTCCTTGACTTCTAAGGTTCATATTGGAAAGAGTAATGTCTAACCACAACTACTTGTGTGACATTATTGATCCCAACATGACCTCCACCAAGTGAATGGACTTGCAAGTCAACTTGTTAAGGAATAACTCCACACAAGTCAACAAGACTATGCCATTCTCCTATCCTTAGTGCACTCAAGTTTGGGTATAGAACTCATCTCACAAAGAACACCAAGCACACAAGGAATTAATATTCAAGCAATTCAATCATTACATGCAATACAGTAATCCCAAATTGCACAAAAATATGTCACAAAACAATATACAACACAATACAACAAATATGGAAAGTAGACAAAACCCACTAGGCAAAATCGTCCCCAGCAGAGTCGCCACTTTTCTGTAGCGGGGTATTCGTTACCATTAGAGATATTGACTAAATCCAAGGTAAATCATACAAGTCGAGTCGCCACCGCACTTCTATTTATCCAAAGGAATGGTTAGAAAGTGAATAAAAACCTAAAAGTTTTATCGAATCAAAAACTAGTAAAAATGTCAGTGATTTGGGTAAGGGGGTTGGTTATGCAATGGGAAGGTGTTAGGCACCCAAAACATCCTAGGTACTCCTAGGGAGCCCTTTTCACATTGGTTGTAAGGTTGGTATTTTGTGAAAATTTGTTTGTGCAAACATGATTGATGAGATGAGAAAAGAATATACAATTTTATTTACATTTTTGTGTTTGGATGGATAAACCCATTGCCTACGTACCATCTTAAAAAAGATTAGGATCAAAACCTCGTAGTTCGGGGTAAAAATCTCAAAATGGGTTAGTGGATTGATCGATCCAAAAGCCTTAAGGTCTTCTGTTATCCAAGGGAGAAAACTTAACCTAAAACCACAAATCCACCATGTGAGGATAGCTTCAACATGATAGTGGGGGGGTTAACCCTATAATAAGCATGGAAGACTTATTGCCCATCACTAAGGATATAGGTGAGCATTACATCTACCTCAAGGATAGCTCAAACCTAATAACTAAAGGTTATAAAAAATTTGATTAAGAAGGTGGCCATTGAAACCACAAAAAGAAATTTGAATGGGTTTTATTTACCAATGAAAAGTATGTACAAAATGGTCAAAGTTGACTTAGGAGTTTAATTCAAAATAAGTATTATTAAAAGAAAGTTTGAAAATCAAAAGCATAAGGCTTAGGTTTCTAATGTTTGAAAAGAAGTGTTAATGTTTGCACAAAAGTTATGGCTTGGGTTAGAGTGGAGAGAAGAAGAAGAATGGCTAAAGTCCTAAACATACAAGGGGTAAGGAATAAGAGAACAAAACCACAAATGGAGTTCCTCTCTTGAGATCATATTGATGATCCATGTAGCTCCCATCCTTTGGAATATGCAAGCAAAATAATAGTAAGCTCAAGCAACAATCAAACAAGTCTCTTAAGAGATCCTCAATGCATCTTGTATCTTTCACTTTGGATGAACATGGCAATGGTTCTTCAATTTGAGCTCTCATAGGATTCCCTAGCACAAGAGCACACACATCAAAAAGTTTTATGAAACAAATCAAGAATGGACAAGAGTGAGTTTAGAAGTTGGTCCTTTCAATCCATCTTCACATTAAGATCCTTTTACTCCAATTTGCATAGGGAAAGTCCTAGAAACTAAGTCCATTTGTCCATTTCTTTGCATTTTGGTCCACAACAAACAAAACAAAAGCACAAGCACAATAATATATACACAATTATGTGCTCAAGTGAGCAAAAGGCAAATTGCATTAACATAAACATGTGCTCAAATGAGCAAAGGAAAAAGCAAATGAATAATATGTACAAGAATAGTAAATTGCATAAATGTAAAGTGCAAAAAGTAAATGTTAATGGTTAGTGTTAGTAGTTAGTGTGCCATAAGGCAAATTTAGCGCTATGTTAAGCAATCGTAATTGGACTTATGTAGAAGTCACAACTATCTGAGGCCGGTCAATAATAATGTAGGCAACAACACAAGTTAGAAGTCTTGATTAGTGAACCAAGCTCCAACAACTGGCCATGCCAAAAGAAAAAAAAGAGAATTGATCTTGTATTGGTTTAAGTCCTTTGCATGGTTTAGGAAACAACCTATCCTTAATGCAAAGCCATTCACTTGATCAATTGATCAAGATGAATTAGGTTTGAATCAAGGAAGATTAAGTCTCCCTAATCAATGCTAACTTATCAACCTTCAATTCATTGATCAAAAAGAAGAAAGAAGAAGAAGACGGAGATGAATAAGATGGATAATGAAAAGAAATAAGTGCATTAAATGAAATAGCATGTACCAATCAACAAGTGTTAACCAATGACATTGAGGATCATGGTCAAACACTCAAAAACAGAAGTGAGATGAAGATTGGAGGTCAAGAAATGAACAAAATATATTTGGCATTTTTAATATTTAAAATAAACTTGAATTAAAATATTAAAGAAAGGTCAAACTTCAAAATCACTTCAAATCAACCTTGAAAGGTCCAAGTGATTTATCCCAAGTTCAATAAGGTCAAACAAAGTTTGACAAAAAAATTCAGCATTTTTAAAGGTCAGAAACTATTTTTAATCAATTAAAAATGAATAAAAACAACCTAATTGAACTAAAATCTCAAATAAATCTCAAATCAGTTAATAAATTGATTTGAATATTTTTCATAGATCCATCATCATTCAAATAGGTTGAGAAAATATTTTTGTATTTTTTGAATATCAAAACTATTTAAAATGAATTAAAAATAACCAGAAAAGAGAAAATTCACAAAAAATATCAAATTATGATATAAAAAATATTAAAAATCATTTTTAGAAGCTAGAATTAAAAAGAGAAATAATGCAATTGGTCCCATATTTTTTGGATAAAAAATGAGAGAGTTATGAATTTTTGAAATAAAATGGAATTAAAGAAAATAAAATGGAAATTAAGAAAATCAGAAAAAAGGAGAGGCGTTGGATGGGATTTCATTAATTGACCTAGCACATCTAATGGTCCAGAGGCACGCGCTCACCATGAGTCCAAGTCAATGCAACCACACACTGAATTAAAATAAGTCATAAAGATGGAAGGTGGAGATTATGTTAGTACCTTAGGATTGGCATTAATTTTGTAAAACAAATAATGTAATCACCTTTGTTGTTTTAATATGTTGGGTTGAAAAAGTTCAACAACTGGACCAACATGTCATGTCGGATGTCATAACATCGTGTCTGTGACATCGCGCCTGTGTATAAAACTGAATTAGTTAATTCTGTTATGTGTTAACTGATTCAATATTCTGGGATTAGTTAGAATCCAATGTGGCGTTATTTGTGGAGGTCTTGAAGACTCAATCAGAATATTTGGTGAATATACAGTTTCTAAGTATGGAGATATTTTAGGAACTAAAAGATTGAAGACCTTGATTGTAGCAGAAGTTTTCTGCTGGCTTTGTAACAGCAAAGGAGAAGTTTGTTGCGATTTCTGAAGGCCCAAATCCAGTTGGGTGTTTAGGTTATAAATAACATATTGTAACCTAGGTTTTAATAGCCTCAAACAATGTAAAAATTAGGGGTGTGTGCAACCTGTGGGAAGGTTACCATGTGTTTCTCAGTGCTCAAAGCATGAGATTATTTGTAACTCAAAGCCTGTAGGTAAGAGTTGTTATGGTCTTGAACGAAGCTGTGAAGCAAGTTCAAGTTGTTTAGCATTACATTGAAATTGTAGTGATAGAAATGGAAACTGGTGGTTTCTATCTAGGAGTTCCTAGGTATAGATTGCATTGGGTAGGGATTAAGTGAAGAGTTATAAACGGGGGAGTTTAACTCTGAATTAATACTGCTGATAGTGGATCTTCTTCCTGGCTTGGTATGCCCCCAGAGTAGGTGATGTTGTACCGAATTGGGTTAACAATTACAAGTGTTTTTACCTTCTGCACGTTATAATCCTGTCTGTTATAACTCAGTATGTATTTCAGTCTGTTTATTAAGAGAATAACAGACCTGGTACATAGCCAACTGTCTGAATGTCAAACAGAATGTTTTGACATTCAACATTGACAGCATATACTGAATAATAGACTGGTTGGACTTTTACAGTACAGTATTCAGTACAGTCTGTTTTCAGGAGAATAACAGACCTAGCATATGGTCTATGATCTGGACGTCAAACTGAATCTTGTAACATTCATTCCAGACAGCATATGCATAATTGTAGGATGGTTAGTTTTTCTGTTTCAGCAATTTTCTCAGGCTATTCTTCAGGAATCCAACAGCTGAGCTAAAATCCAGGAAACTAACTACTGAGCTACAATTAATGAACCTAACAAATAGCCTATTTGTTAGCACCCTAATATGTGGAAATTAGGTTAGCCTGTTTAACCTTAAATACAAGTACAAGGCCAGCAAACTGTAATACTGTAACAGGTGAGGTTCAAATCAATATTGAGACATCATGCTGATAACTGTGCAGGCTTAACAGAAGTAAGTGTTATGTTTAATCTCTGTTGTGTCTTTGTACCAGATGGACAAAACTGGGGGTTCTTCCATTCTATGGTGATATAGTAGCAGATGTCGTGACATCTATGAATGTGTGCATATTAGTACTGGGTTTTAATTTGTATAATTGTCTTGATGTATTAGTAACAATGTTGGATCAGATGTCATGACTTGGAGTAGAACATCTGAACTCTGACTACACCAGAATTTCAATTGGTATCAGAGCAGGCATCCTGTTCTGTTTCTGGATGAGATCCATGGGTGATACTTTCCGGTATCTTGCAAGGAGTTATGTTAGTACTGATGTTGGAACCTGTGGAAGGTTCTGTGATTTCCCTGAATGGTCCCGTGAAGTAGGTGGATGGACTATTCATGACAGGAACTGTGTGTACCTGTCTCTGGAGGTTGGAAATTGGCCTTTGTGTGGGACAGCTATGCTAGTATTGAATCATATTCAAACTTGGTATGTTCTTGGAGGCTGATCTGGTGAAGTGTGTGTTCATAGGTTGAGTTGTATTATTATTTCCGCTGCATAATACCTGGCAAAACTCAAACTCTGATGTAGTTTCCCCTCATGTCGATGAAAGGCTGTTGTATTCAAGATTTCATCATAATCTACTGAAGAGGTCAAAGATGCTTGAGTCTCCTCAAGTCCACTCATCATGGTAAGAATCACCTGATCACTGATTCTTTTACTCTCTTGGGTAGTGTATATGAAGACCTTGAAGACTTTCAAGGAGGGTTTGTTCCAAGGAGGTGGAACTAATGTTCTATGTGATGTTAGAACATGTTGTTCAACAAGTATGCAACTACTGGTTAAAGAGCAGATGTTTTTAGGTGTCAAACAAAGGGATACTTGTGTTTGGAACCTACTCCTGACCTAGAAGAGGAGACATCTGTGTGTGCTAAGTTGACAAGGGTAGGGTCAACTGTGTGTGTGCTCAAGAAGGTCACTTTTAGACATCTGATCACTAGAAGTGGAGCTGGTTGAGATGTGACAGTGTGCAATTTCCTGCTGTTTGTCTTATTTCTGTAGATTGATCAGGGTTGGATAATTGTTCCCTGAAGTACTATGTTGTGTTGGAAGACAAGTCTCCTGGATGTTAGAAGTTAATAATGGGGTAACCTGATTGCTATTTCATTTAAGAGGATTGGGACCATGAATCTTGTTATTCAAACACCACAGTTCATTCAAGGAGTGAGAATATGAAGATTCAGAGGTTGGTTGAGGTAGTATGCTCTGGCAATGCATATCTACTATTGACTGGTGTTGTTTCTTTTCTAGTACTTATGGTCAGCTAGAGTCTGATTGGTGTGATTGGAGTATGTATAGGTATAACTCATAGAGTTAGTTGCCACTAGTAGGGATGGTGTATGTCATGTTGAGACATCTGTGTACAATGCCTGGATATTGGTGTGGAGTTTCCATGAGTGTTAATTTGAGGGGGAGTGTTGGTTAACCTCCTCACGTTTGGTCAGCCTAGGTTCTGGTTAGGTGTTGACCTGTGACACATGGGTTCTGGCTGTTGTGTGACACATTTGCACGGAAGGATTCATCTCTCTCATTCCTAAGGGTGAATCTAATCTGGAAAGATTCTCAAAACGGTTGAGGTGCTTGCAAGCAGAAGATGTTGACACAAGAAGAGTATTTTCAAAGTATTCTTATGGTGGAAGTATCTGAAAGGATAATTGGGAAAGGATTTAAAATCAATGTCTATTTGTTCCAAGTACAAGTATTTAATTGACTATCCTTGGAGCTCAAGATAATTGATGTTCTTAAAGATGTCGGAACATCTCTTCTTCAAGACCCTGTGCAGAATCACAGGAAGGATAGTACATTGGTTTATGATCTATATCTTTGGTGGCAGCAAAAGCATATGATCTCTTAAAAGGTTTCCTGGCAAGAAACATGTTCAGCCTTGGTGTGTACAAGAAGAAGAAGACATCATAGTCTTGATGGTGGTTACTTGGATCAGTTTATTTCTGATCTAAGTAAGGAAGTGCATTGGCTAATGCACACTGTGGTGTTAAGAACAAGTGGCAGCATTCTTGACATCATGGAAACATCCTTGCTTTAGGAAGTGGAATCCTTGGTATAGCTGAAGGGTTAGTCTCTAATTGGTCCTTCTGAAGACTCATGCATCAGAGTGTCTGATGTCTTTGGAGAAGAAGCAGGGATTCATCAAGGTGTGAGCTTGGATGACTTAACTGCAAACCTGCAGGATGGAGGTTGTTTACTCAAACTTGGTTCCACAATCAAGTCTATGAGAGCGCTGAACTCTTGTTCTGTGTAGGAAGGAAGTTCTTTCAAGTGGCAGAAGAAGGAGATGAATTCAACAGCTAGATGTTAAAACACAATGTTGTGACATTTGGTTCAACATCAGAATCTTAGTTGGTAAAGTGGCACATCAACTTAAGATAGAAGGGTCTACAGAGTTGTAGATTGGGTACTTCAAAAAGATCGTTCTCATTGCAGTCTTTGGAGTTGCTGGATGGAGAGGATGTTACATGTTCATGTCTTAGAGACTCTAAGTTTTGTTTAACATGTAACTTGAAGTTCAAGTCTCACTTGGTACGTCAGAATATCATTGGAGAAGTCTGATGAACGTGGAGAGGTCAAAAAGTGGCATTTGACCTTTTCATATGAGGATTCATGAAGGAGGTAATCAACCAGTGGCATTTGGTCTATCTCAGAAGTGAGTTCAAAGAATCAAGATGATCAACTTATGGCAGCTGATTATTCTTGAGGAAAGTCTAAGACAAATTACTTTTAAGCAGAAAAGTAGTAAGTTGAAGACAAAAGGAGGTGTTTTCTATTCATCTCTTGGAGCTTGTGGTAGGAGTTCTGAGCTATCTATGGAAGATTATCTCTTGTAATGAGATGAGAATGTATTTGGCCCAATTTGTGTCTGGGTTCTTTTGGATCAAGCTGGTGACTCAGTGATATCTGAAGATTATCAGATGGGGTTCTTTGTTATGTTGTGAAGGATGTCCTAACTTATGTTAGAACATTTTGTGAAGTGGCTTTCTATTATGGTTAGAAGAGAGATTGACACAGAGTGTGAATGTGTTCAGCCAAGAAGGTTGAACAGAGGGAGTGCTCTTGAAGACATGAAGATGCGTCTTATGTTTTCTATTCATCAAGTGGTCTGGGTTCTCTTTGAATCAGGAAGTATGTGAAGTTCCAACTTTGGGGTGTTGGATATGTTCATGTGTGATCTCCAAGTTTCAAGAGGAGAGTTGGTTGTTCATGACAGGGGGAGTTCTGTCTTTGCGCTGCAAGTAATCATCGAGCTTGTGGTCTATGTGTTCTTAGATAACAAGGTATGGCACCTTGTTAGTTATTGGGATGATGTGGTGTGTGTCAAGGCTGAGTGAGCAGAAGAATGTCTGACCGGATGTCATGACATTGCCTTGGACAATACTATTATTTCCTTCTGAATCTTACAGTCATGAGGAAATATGGATGTGGTGTGTCTCATTATGATATATTAGAATAAGCCTGAGTGTTACAGTTGTGTGATACAGGGGGAGTAACCATCTACTAGTGTTTGTGATTTTGGCTGTAGTGGTGCCAGATGTCAGGCTACCACTGGAGGTACGAAAGTGGTTTTAGGAAATGATGATAGGGAGAATACATGAAGAATGCAGGCAAAAGTCGCGTTGAATGTTAAGACATCACTTGCAACGTGTCTGACATCATATATGGAATAGTCTACATGCATTGGGACTGTTGTTTCTGAAAAGAAACAGTCAAGAGCTATAATAGGTATTCAAAGATAGTCTGAGATATTGTTGGTGATTCTCTGACTGATTCCCAGCAAATATTTATGGATCTTGACCATGCATTTACTCCTACCGTTAATTCCTAAGCACGGTCTGGCCTATTTAAAGGATGTATCAGCACTCCTCTTCTCACAAGAGCGACATTCCATTCCCTCTAAACCATGGGGTTTGTTAAGATTTGGGCATACTGCGTCTGGATCTGGTTTTGTGAAGGGTTCATTTATAAATGTTTAGCTAAAAAGGGGGAGAGAAACATTGTCCTGAGAATGTACCAGAAGCAAGCAAAATGTGGTAGCGAGCAGATGTTGGCTTTAGGCACAAAAGTCACTAACTGGGTATATCACTTGTGTCTTGTGATCTGAGTTAAGAGGACAGTTGTGTCTTGTGATCTGAGTTACATTATCTATGTACTCAGCATTACATATTCATCAGGAAGCTCTAGGGTTGAGGGGAAGGGTTGTGATGCAGCTGATTCTTGTACAGCTTCTTCTTCATGTACACCAAAGTTGGTGTTCGTGATAGTGCTGACAATGACAAGGAGGAAGTGCAGACCCACATTGGGATGTGGTGTCTAGTGTAATGTTTATTTATTTTAGCTAAAATTTGCCAAAGGGGGAGATTGTTAGTACCTTAGGATTGGCATTAATTTTGTAAAACAAATAATGTAATCACCTCTGTTGTTTTAATATGTTGGGTTGAAAAAGTTCAACAATTGGACCAACATGTCATGTAGGATGCCATAACATCGTGTCTGTGACATCGCGCCTGTGTATAAAACTGAATTAGTTAATTCTGTTATGTGTTAACTGATTCAATATTCTGGGACTAGTTAGAATCCTATGTGGCGTTATTTGTGCAGGTCTTGAAGACTCAATCAGAAAATTTGGTGAATATACAGTTTCTAAATATGGAGATATTTTAGGAACTAAAAGATTGAAGACCTTGATTGTAGCAGAAGTTTTCTGCTGGCTTTGTAACAACAAAGGAGAAGTTTGCTGCCATTTCTGAAGGCCCAAATCCAGTTGGGTGTTTAGGTTATAAATAGCATATTGTAACCTAGGTTTTAATAGCCTCAAACAATGTAAAAATTAGGGGTGTGTGTGAGGTATACCTCCCAACCTGTGGGAAGGTTACCATGTGTTTCTCAGTGCTCAAAGCATGAGATTATTTTTAACTAAAATCCTGTAGGTAAGAGTTGTTAAGGTCTTGAACGAAGCTGTGAAGCAAGTTCAAGTTGTTTAGCATTACATTGGAATTGTAGTGATAGATTGCATTGGGTAGGGATTAAGTGAAGAGTTGTAAACGGGGGAGTTTAACTCTGAATTAATACTGCTGATAGTGGATCTTCTTCCTGGCTTGGTATGCCCCCAGAGTAGGTGATGTTGTACCGAACTGGGTTAACACTTACTTATGTTTTTACCTTCTGCACGTTATAATCCTGTCTGTTATAACTCAGTATGTATTTCAGTCTGTTTATCAAGAGAATAACAGACCTGGTACATAGCCTACTGTCTGAATGTCAAATAGAATGTTTTGACATTTAACATTGACAGCATATACTGAATAATAGACTGGTTGGACTTTTATAGTAAAACATTCAGTACCGTCTGTTTTCAGGAGAATAACAGACCTAGCATATGGTCTATGATTTGGATGTCAAACTGAATGTTGTGAAATTCATTCCAGACAGCATATGCAAAATTGTAGGATGGTTAGTTTTTCTGTTTCAGCAATTTTCTCAGGCTATTCTTCAGGAATCCAACAGCTGAGCTAAAATCCAGGAAACTAACTACTGAGCTACAATTAATGAACCTAACAAATAGCCTATTTGTTAGCACCCTAATATGTGGAAATTAGGTTAGCCTGTTTAACCTTAAATACAAGTACAAGGCCAGCAAACTGTAATACTGTAACAGGTGAGGTTCAAATCAATATTGAGACATCATGCTGATAATTGTGCAGGCTCAACAGAAGTAAGTGCTATGTTTAATCTTTGCTGTGTCTTTGTACCAGATGGACATAACTGGGTGTTCTTCCATTCTATGGTGATATAGTAGCAGATGTCGTGACATCTATGAATGTGTGCATATTAGTACTGGGTTTTAATTTGTATAACTGTCTTGCTGTATTAGTAACAATGTTGGATCAGATGTCATGACTTGGAGTAGAACATCTGAACTCTGACTACACTAGAATTTCAGATTAGATCTGGAAATCAGATCCAAGGGCCCATATTTTGAAGGAGAATTGCGGTCCAAAACGCAGCGGAAATTAAAATTTTCTCCTTTAGAGATCCTTACGAATGGTCATGATCAGTGATAGAATATTTACCTCTTGTGACGATTGAAACCTTTGGTGCAAATCTCTTGTGACGATCAAAACCTTTGATGCAGATCCGCAGAGCGATCACGAACGTTGAACGATGACAACGTCTCTACTCAGTCCACACGAACGGATTCCTTCAGTCTCAGTGCTAGTTGGTACGAATGAAGGCTTTGAGTGAGAGAGAGAGAGAGAGTGAGAAAACGAAAATAATGCAACCGCTATGAATGCTTCTGCACAAGGGTTCTATTTATAGAACCATTTGTGTGGGCTTCAAGCTAAAAGCCCACTTAAGTGTATTTTGGCCCATATCTTATAATATGCCCAAAATCACTTAAGCCCATGGTACCTTACCATATTTCGTATTCTACTCAAGTACACCGTACCTTACGATCTTCTATAATTCACTTAAGGGCACCGTACCTTACGGTATTCCTTAGCTACTCTATCTCTCATCAATCCGTCCTTTGTGTGTGACCCTGTAGGTTTTCGCGGCGTTGGCAATTATATTAAATCATGTATTTAACATAATAAACAGTGAGCGGTATCTAGCAACACATCACTGCTACCCAAGACACGAAAATGTCAAGTGATCTGACAATTCCTTCTGTGATAATACTTATGTGTATAATTACCCTTTTGCCCTTATGTCTATATTGAACACAAGGCATAGACCGTGTCATCCTTGTCCAGTTCAATATTGGGCCCATAGACATTTATCCTTTTATGCAGGATGGGCAAATTCCATATAGGTCACTCATGTCCCTCAGCATGCTTCGTGGAGTACCCATCAACAGTCTTTATGGTTATCCAGTTACGGACAATGTTGGATCAGCAATAAAGCACTCGACTCTACATCTAGGGTCCATAGTGGTTTCAGGTCGAAGAGTGGTATACACCATTATCACCATGAGAATAACTTATGACACTTTTCATAACTTTCTATATAGTATTCTCATAGCGGGTCAATCCGGTATAAATATTACTCCTAATATTCATACCTATGTTTAAGACTTGATAACTCTTTATCCATGATCCATGAGATGTGATCATCAGTCTACAAACATAATAGTCTTAATGCTTTAATGTTATCCCACTTCACACTAAAGCTCGACTACGGATACTTTAAGAATAGTTTCCTTATGTTTAATGTGTTCTCATGATTAAGTCACACTTAATACATTAAACGGACTATCTATTCCAGGGACTTTACTAAACAAACGTAATAAAGAAAAAGCCTTTTATTATTAATAAATAATTCGATACAAGTACCAAAAGTATTGGCCTCTAGGGCTTACACCAACATATTTAACCTGGCAAACGGACGGTGGTGTACACCACCGTCTTCTCCGGCGAGTCCAGGGATTCCGGCCAAAGTTGCAGTTTCTAAAAACTTGATGAAAACGAGCGATCCTCATATCACTGGAAAGCTAGGGTGATGTACATCACCCCTGTACCATCCATTTTCATTCTAGATCTCCATGGTAAGATAAATCAGAAGTTGAAAAATGTGGTGTTCAACTAAAACTTCATGGATTTGCAAAATTAAAAGCATCAACAAGTTGCCTCCATTGAGAGGACTTCAGCCAGGCAAAATGACACAAGAAACAAGCTATAAATGAGGAGTTTCGAAGCAAATAAGTTTGAACATCAACCTTCTAAATACAAACCTGTGGAGCACGATCCTTCAACACACTTTCTTGCAGTTTGTTCTGGAGATGGAAATGATGCAAGGCTAAGGAATTAGAGTCCAATAATCAACCAAGGAAGTTGAGAATTGGATCTGAAAATTTCAAGTGAAAAAGCAAAATTCCTTTAGAGTATGGTTTGGAATGATTTCTGCAGCATTTCAGATTGATTCATGGATGATAAATGAATGAAGCATGGCATGTATTTATAGCTGGAAAGGCAAGGCAAGGATGATCAAACTCGTGTGCATGAAGTTGGGTCCTCCATGCATGGGCCTGTACAGGCGCATGTGAGGCCCAAGATCAAGTGAAAATGCAAGCTGAGCTCAGTCTGGAATGAAATCGACGTGTGATTTGCTTTGATTTTGCTTGTGTATGAAGTTCCATCATGAATTCCATAATTGTGCCTAAAACTTCATCTCTTCGAAAATGCCAATTAGAAAATCCAAACATAAGTATGTGGGTAATGGTTAGAAAGGTCTTGACATAAGGAACAAATGTTATGTTGAGAAAAAACTCATTTGAAGTGTGGAAATTTATGAAAACAGGCCATTAAGTTCATAGTGTAAAACATGCCTGTGAGAACTTTGCTAAATTTGTCCAACTTCAAGCCCTTCTGTTTTGATGATGCCAGCCTTAAATGGAAAAAATTCCAACATAAACGTTGTAGGTATTTTCAAGACAATCAAAATGGACTTCAATTTTGCATCATTTGGATTTTTGATGAAGGCGTTATGGGCACTTGAAGTTGGACTTTTTTGCCTTTCAATGCATTTGGTCCAAAATGACCTATAATGTTTTGCATTATCAAATGTATTTATTTTGAGATTTTGAAATTTTGTTCAACATAACATTTTAAGTAGACATCTTAAGCTTTCAAATTCATTTTATCCCACCTCAAAAGCATAAAAAATGAATGAGTTATGTTCTTGGGGATTTGACCCAAAATTAGGGTTTCAGTCAAAATGACCTATAATGTCTTGGAATGGGAGATGACCTTCCGAGCTTCAAATCAATTTTTGATGAACATGAAAGTTGTTCATATTTTCCTTAAGAACATTGTTTATTTTGGGATCATCTCCATTTGACCAACCCATAAAAAGTCATGTCTCAGTGCACTTCAAAATAGTCAGATGAATTGACTGATCAACTTTCCAAGTCCATAACTCACACCTTGACGAATTGATGATTGAGGACACTAAAATAAGTTCAAATATGCATGAAATGATGAATTAAAGAACTTCCCTTGATTGTATTTGATCATGGGCTGAGGTTGCTTCATTAGCAAGGCATACTTGATATACAGATGAATTAGGGTTTCCTTGGGAGACAAACCTCAAACCCTTTGACTTGCTTTGATCAAAATGATGAATTGAGATACTTGGGAGGAATATTTGATGGATGAGAGCTTTGGGAACCATTACCATGCTTGCTTTCATCTTCTCTTGGCCATATCTTTGCACAAAGGACCTCCTTGAAGCTCTTGACCTTGTGATTGCTCAAGCTACAAACAAAAGATGTTAGTGACATATTTTTGTGCTTCTGGTTAGTGAATAAAGATGACAAAAGCAATAATATACAATTCAAGCATGCTTGGTGATCTCAAACCACTCACAAGAGATCTCACCCAAAGGGAAAGGGAACCAAGATGCTTATGATCCTTGAGGCTTTGCAAATGCAATGTTATGATGTCATGAGGGATCTTAGGGACAAAATTGGGGTCTTACACCAACCATAAGACATTAACTCATTGGCCAAATGATGAAGAGAATGGGATGAAGATGAAAGGGAGGGAAAGAGAATTCAAATTTCAAACTCAATTGGTCAAATGTGAACCAAATCATCGTCAATCAATGCTAAACAGAAAAGAAATGGAGATTACAAGTCAACAAGTCAATCATAATTTTTTGATATTTTTTTAATTAAAAATAAATGCAAAATAAAATAAACAAAATATGGTCAAACCTCAAATTTAATTCAAATCAACTTCAACAAGTCCAATTAAATTCTCATAGGTCTAACATGGTCAAATAAACTTTGACAAATTTTCTCAACAATTTTAGAAATCATAAACTATTTAAAAACAATTAAAAACAATGAAAAATAACACAATATGAATTAAAATCTCAAATAAATCTCAAATCAAATAAGAAATTGATGAGACTATTTTTCATTGACTTATCATGATCCATAGGTGTTATGAAAATATTTTTGGATTTTTCAAATATCAGAAAGTAATTAAAAATGAATTAAAACTATTAAAAATCAAATAATTCACAAAAAATATTAAATGAAGTCACAAAAATAATTTAAAATCAAAATATGAAACTAGATTTTTCAAGAAAGTTTTTGGCATTGGTCTCATATTTTTGTGACTTCAAATATAAATTTTATGAACTTTTTAAAATAAATGGAATTAATTGAAATTAAAAGAAAATAGGAATAATAGAAAAAAGCGCAGCCACCAGATCACATTCATTAATTGACGTGGCATGGATCAAAGGCTCAGGGGCGCGGATGCATGGTAGACTTAAGTCAAGCACGCAACATAATGCATTAAATCAGGTAATCACATTGGATGGTCAGGATTATAACATTGAGACACGATCCAAGGGTTGGGAAGCAAACACGTGGGGGTGGTGGTGGAAACCACCATCTTCTCCGGTGAGATACCAGATTCCGGCCACCACGCGCAGAGGAAAAATATGTAATTAAAATAAAAAGTAAGGACATCAAAATGAAGCTCAGGTGATGTACATCACCACTGTATCCATGTATCATCCTCACTCTTCCTATTTAGAGAGAAATGTGAGATGGAAGATCATGGTATGTCAATTGGAAATGCACGAAATGAATAATTGAGACCACCACTGGCCTGCCTCAAGTGTGAGGACTTCAGAAAACCACATAAACCAAAGAAAATCACATTGAATTGCAAGATCTAGATCCAAAAAGTTTGAGACGCTACCTCTGAAATGGAGCTTCTAAGGTCACGAATTCTTCAAGATCTTGATCTGCTTTTGCTCTGGAAGTGTGATGGAGATGATAGGTTAAGGAATTGAGCTTTAAAAATGAACTAATGATGTTGAATTTCAAGCTTGAAAAAGAGAGAGAAATCTGAAAATTCCTTTGGTAATGGTTAGGATTTCAATTCTGCAGCACTTCAGGTCTCCACTTGGTTGAGAAATGAATGAGATTGGTTCTCTATTTATAGTTGAAGAGGGTTATAGAGCATGGTTCCCTCGTGTGCATGGGAATTGAATCTTGCTTGCATGGGCCTGTGCAAGCGTGTAACAAGCCTAAAAATGAGTGAAACTCCTTGGTGATACCTAATAGAATGGATTTGGACATGCACAATGAATTACACAAGCTTGCACGTCAAGTTATAACATGAAATGCCAAAATGGACATAAAGAATGAACTCTTCAAAACTCACACATGGAAAGTCCAAAATAGTAATGTGAGTAATGGTTGGAAAGCCCTTGAAATAAGGAAAAAAAGTCATGCTGGGAAAAAATTCATTTGGCATTTGGAAATTAGTGAAAACTGGTTGTGAAAGTTTGGGCACAAAACATGTCTAAGTCACCCTTTGAAAATTTTCACCAAAAGTAAGCCTCTTCAAGCCCTTTTGTTTCAATGATGCAAGCTTCAAATGAAACAACCTCCAACATAAAACTTGTATAAATTTTTCAAGATGATCAATTTAGACTCAAATTTTGCATCATTTGGATTTTGCATGAAAACGTTATGGGCATTTGAAGTTGGGCACTTTTTCAAATTCAATGACTTAGGTCCAAGGTGACCTATAATGTTTTGTATTATCACATGTATTTATTTTAGGATTATGAAATTTTGTCCGACATAACATTTGAATTAGACATCTTAAGATTTCCAATGCATTTGGTATCACCTCAAAATCATAAAAAATAAGGAAGTTAGGTCGTTGGGAAGTTGACTCAAAATCAGGGTTTCAGTCAAAATGCCCTATAATGTTTTGAAATGAATGATGACCTTCCAAGTTTCAAATAGATTTTTGATGAACATTAAAGTTGCTCATATGGTTCTTAAGAACATTGTTTCTCTCAGGGTCATATTCATTTGAAAAACACATGACAAGTTGTATCTCGGTGGACCTCAGTTTAGTCAGATGACTTGACTAGTCAACTTTTCAAGGCCCAAACTTCCAATCTTGATGAATAAATGATTTAGGGCCATCAAATAGGCTCATATATTCATAAAGTGATGAATTAAATAACTTCCCTTGATTAAATTTGATCATAGGTTGAGGTTGCTTCATGAGCAAGGCACAGTTGAAGCATAGTTGAATTAGGGTTTCCTTGGGAAACAATCTTCAAACCCTTTGGGTTATCTTGATCAAATTGGAAAATTGAGATACTTGGGAGACATATATGATGATTAAGATCTTTGTGGACCATTTCCATGCTTGTTCTCATCTTCATCTAGCCACTTCTTTGAGCTTAGGAGCCTTCTAGGAGCATTGGAACACATGATCACTTGAGCTTCAAAACAAAAAGAGTTAGTGACATATTTTTGTGCTTTTGGTTAATAATCAAATAAGAGAAGCAATAATATATAATACAAGCATGCTTGGTGATCTCAAACCAACCACACAAGTCCCAACCCTAGGGTTAAAGAGCCAAACATGCTAGGATCCTTGAGGCAATGCACTGAGCAATGATATGATGCCATGAGGGATCTTAGGGTCAAAATTAGGGTCTTACACTAATGAATATTGCCTGAACTTATCAAAAGCGTAAACCACAACCAACAACTCTTTTTCAGTGGTTGCGTAGTTCATCTGTGTCGGGTTCAACACATGACTAGCATAATAAATGACATGTAATAAATTCTCTCTTCGCTGTCCTAAGACTGCCCCTACAGCAATATCACTAGTATCACACATGATCTCAAACGGAAGAGACCAATCAGGGGTAATAATAATGGGTTGAAATCAGTTTTCTCTTCAATGTCTCAAACCCCATGGTGCTTTCTTTGTTGAACAGAAACGCCTTATCTTTAACCAATAGAATGGTCAACGATTTTCAATTTTTGAAAAATCTCTTATGAACCTGCGTTAAAAGCCGGCGTGTCCTAAGAAACTCTTGATACCCTTCTCATTAACAGGGGTGGGAGTTTAGATATCACTTCCACTATTTCTTGGCCAACTTCAATACCCTTGTTGGAAATTTTGTGACCTAACACTATCCCCTCACGCACCATGAACTGACATTTCTCCCAGTTCAGAATTAAATTCATTTTCTAGCACCTGTCTAAAACAAGAGAGATATTAGTTAAACATTATCAAATGACGATCCAAAGACAGAGAAGTCATCCGTGAAGACTTCCATATGCTTTTCGAGCATGTGTAACACCTCAAAATTTGCCCTCCTCTCTTGGGACTAGCTTAACGTATTGCATATCATTTTTAGGTCATTAGTCATTGCATATTTTCATATCATGTGGCAACATAAGCAAGTTATCCTCCTGAGTCTTGATCAGAAGATAAAGAGGTTAAAAGATTCAAGCTGAGGGTCTCATTGAATGGATCACTAACCATCTGAGGGTTTGTGCTTCAAATTAGGGTTTCTTGGTTCCTCAAGGAGGTGGATCATCATCTTGGTTGCAATGGTACATCATCATCATCATGATCTTATCATCACCAAGAGATTCATTATGCTTGATCATATTCCTTGGGATTAGGGTTTTGACCTCTGGTCAACCCTAATCATCTGTATTGTGCCAATCAGGGCTTGTCGGGGAGATGAGGTCTTTCATTAAGATGGGGGATCATTATATGATTTTAATGAGCTTATGGAAGCTATGGTTTCATGTTTGAGCCATTTCATCAGGAGATTGAGGCTCAAATTCATCTGTGCATAGCCAATTCATCTATCAGTCAACAAAAGTCAACCAGAAGTCAACTGATGGATTTGGAGGTGGGAGAGGGTTAGAGACACTTCATTCATGTCCAAGCAAGTTTCATTTGACATTTCAAACATCAACAATGAAGAAAATAAAGTCAGATGAAAACTTTCCAAAAATAGAAAGTGACTTGTAATTCAAAATTGCCAAAAATGGAAAGGTTTTCTCCTTAAAATTACATGTCCAAAAATGCTTCAAATGAAATTTTGTCCAACATGAAAGTTGTAGATCTTGCTCTCACCGTTCCAAAAAGTCCAAGAACATGAATTTCTCATGTGTGGTTGGCAAGTTATGGATCAATCTTGGTCAAGAAAATTTGAATTTCAAAAGTGCATAACTTTTGAACCAAATGGCCAAATGAAGTGGGATTTTTTGCAAAATTCTTCTCTTGTCATGTACTATCCAAAATACACATCATAATTCATGCATTTTGCTCAAAAAAAATTTGGCACTTCCAATTGAATTTCATTTGAAAATTGGAGGGAAAAGACAATTTGAAAATTAAGCATGGTATTCACTTCCAATCACATGAATTTGGCTCTAAACATCATTTCCAAGTGATCCAAGACAGAAAATGGTACTGTTACATTGGTTTTCATGCACATGAGGGTGGATTGCAATTTGGTCATAACACCTTAATCTCACTTAATCCAAGGGCATTGCTTAATGGTGATTAGTGAACATGATTAACAGAGGGTATATAACCCTAATCATAACAGAAAAACCCTAACAACACTTCACAAATTCAGATCTAGAATTTTTGCTCTCACTTTTCTCTCATTTTTTTTCTCTCAATTCTTGAAGCCATTTGCATTTTCATTACTTGATTCTTCATCTAACATCATCACTGAGCAACATCTGAGCAAGATCTACTTGAATTCGTGCCATTTCAAGCTGTTCCAAGCAAGAGTTCATCCATGGTGAAATTTTCAAATTGTTGATTCGTGACCAATTAAGCATCAAGAACTCCTCAAATACACTACATAAGCTTGCTGAAAGAAGATTGGATCACTACAAGGCCAGGAACACGTGGAATTGCAAACTGTTCTTCAAGAGGTATGAAAATCGATCCTCTCCTTCCTTGATTTAGTTATGTGATTCGTGTAGAGCTTTCTTCTGTGAGAACACTGAGCCAAAAATCACTTGATTCCATGCTATAATGAGTGAGATTCGTTGATTTGAATATTTCATGATGATTCTTGATCCATTCGATTCTTGCATAATATGATGTTTTTGGATGTGTTAGTTGTTGATTATTCATGCTGGATGTTAGATCTATGAAATGCAATGCGTAATTCGTGTTTCTGGAAACTTTCAAAAAATTCTGGAAAATCATTGATGAAGATCATGAAGATCTTCATGTGTTCTTGACCGCTGGAAATTACCTGCGGATTTATACATGACCTTCATCGCTGTTGTTGTGGCTTTTCCGGCGGATTCATATGCATTACCTGCGGAATCACGTGGTCCAGCATGCATGCATGCGCCTAGGGCTCGGTCTAAATGACCGCGTTTGGTAGCGCGCCATGGACAATTCAAAATGCTCACCTGTTCGATCCTTGGCTCGGTTAATTGTTCATATTGCCTTTTGCATTTTTTCAATTATGCTTTACATGTTCATGTCCACTTCATTCATCATTTTTATTTTTTTATCCACATTAAAAAATCATAACTCTAAAAATAATTGTCCAATTCACATGAGATTTTTTGTGCCATGATCATCATGATGTCCTCTAGTTTATGGATATTTTTCCAGGATTTGTGCACGTGTGGAATTTGTTTTGGCTTAGGGAATATTTACACATGTGTTTGCTTGTACCTTGCTTGCTATTTTGGTTGTGAAATGATGATGCTTAATCCAATGAAGCTGAAACTTTGCATGTGTAAACTAGAGGTCCTAATTGACATTTTGGCATTGAGTTTGCAATTTTTGCATTTTTGGTTTGTGAGATATGATCTGATCAATATAGGTGTGACAATGTGTGTCACACCATTTCTTGTACAAATTACTGATTTTATTTACCATGCCATATGAACTTCAATTGATTTGAATTTTTTCATCATGCTACTTCTGGATGTTAGGATCACTCATGAATTTTTGTAAAATTTTTGAATGCATTTCCAATTTGTTTGAGATTTTCTACTCTGATTGGTCATTTGAGGACTTTTTGATAGTCATGAATTTAGATGATTTGTGAAATTCTTGATATGTATCACATTAACTTGAAATTTTGTGGAGTGATTCTAGACACCTTGAAGTTTATCTTGGCTTTGGTTTGAGTCATTTATCATGTGTAGATTCTGTTTTAGGCTTATGTGAAGTTGATGCATGATTTTGTGCCCTAATTGAGCTTGTTTTGCCATGCCTTGACTTGATGAATTTAATTGACATGCTTCCACTTGCCCAATGGACTTGAATTTTGGTGTGATGATCATGTGATGAATGCTGTTTAGCCATGAGTTTTCTTGGGATTTATTGAATCATTTTTGAATTAGTTTGGATTGATTCATTCTGTTTGGTCCAATGAGCTTTCAAATTGCATGTTTTGCCTTAGATGCTTTGTGAAATGAAATTGGTGTGTGATATGAATGTGAGACCACTTGGACATTGTTCTAATTTGATTGAACTTGATTTGTGCCAATTTTCATGTTCTGTTTTAAATTATTTTTCCCTCTTTGACCCTAGGCCTTGTCCTAGGGGTTTGCTTCTCATGTTTGAGCTTGGTTTGCAGGTTAAGAAGCATATGGCATTGAGGAATTGATTCACATTTCTTGAGTTGACTAATTGGTCAATGTTGAACTAATTTTGAGTTTGTTTTGTAGGTGGCTTCTAAGTAATTTGAGTTGAGCTTGTGCATTGCTTGATGCATTGCTTGTGTACAGTTAACTGTTGACTTGTAACTGTCTGTTTGATTGTTTGAGCTGTGTACTGACTGAGTTAGATTGTTTTCAGGTACATTAGTTGCTATAGTTCATTGTGAACTTGCTTTTGCTGTTGCTTGGTTGCTTAACCAATTGAGGTAGAATTCTTTGACTTCATGTAGTCTGGAAGACCTGGCCTGTTACTTGGTCAGGCACCTGTCTGAAGTCCTCCTTAAGAGGCAATGCTTGTGTATGTTTATCTTTGTGCCAAGCAGGAAAAGTCCTTTGATAAGGCAATTGGCAGATACAAGAGATGTGCAATCCATCTCCTGCTATTCAGTCGAGTCATCCCTTTGCTCACACAACTGGTGTTGATGCATTGTGGATATTAACCCAAGATCCTTGTTGAGTCAGTCATAAGTGTAGAAGGGTTCCCACTTTCTGAACCCACACTTCCTTTGTCTAAAGCTCTCCCAGGCCAGGGATAAGAGTTGTGAGGCACACCCCTCACTTCCTATTTCATCTGCTTCACCCTAACTCTCAATGTTAGGGTTAAGAGCTAACATCACCTGATACAGTTGGCTTGCTTTTGCAGCCTAACCCTTGTGTGAGCCCACTTTGTCTGTATATAGTGTGTGCAAATTGTGTATGTTTGCTTTGTTTTGATTATGCTTGCATGCCTTGCTTTGCCTGTTTAGGATAGCTTGCTGCCTGTGCAAGTAGATAGAAGACTCAACCTAGGACCATTGTGGAATACATGATAACTATTAGGCTCGAGTCAGTCTCCCTTCTAGTTAGTCATTTCCCAGTCTCTGGTTAGGAGAAAGTTTCTCCCCTATTCAGGGGAACTACGTTGCCCTGATCCTCATACCAGATGAGGTACGTAGGCAGGAGGTCGTACGAGATCTCTCCGGGCACCCCTTTTTCTTTTTTGTGTGTGTTTGCTTGACAGTTGCTAGGCTCGAGTGCCAGACTCCTTAGTAACTTGTTAACCTTCTTGTGTGTTAGGATATGGATGTAAGACCAGCGATTGGCATTCCGTATCCTATTGGTGTTTGGTTCGGAGTCTGATGTAAGTCCAACGATTGGCATTCGGTTTCCATGTTTGCCTGTTTGTGTGTTTGTCTTGACGTCTCAGCGTCTGTGCGTGTGTTTTGTTTCGGCGTGTGTTAGCCGAACTACGGTAGCTCTGATTCTCATTCCGGATGAGATACGTAGGCATAGGATGCGATATCCTAGCGAGCCCTTTCCCCTTTTCCCACCTGTGTTGTTTCAGTGTGTGTGTGATGTTTGTGAGCAACTTTTGTTTGAGCAACCTTTCTTCTATCTTTCTGAGCGTGGATCCCGTCGAGTACGACGGATGCGTAGGGGTGCTAATACCTTCCCTTCGCATAACCGACTCCTGATCCCATCTCTCTTTGGTTGCGATACCATGTCTTTTCCAGGTTTACTTCGAGCGTTTCCTTTCCCTCTTTGGGATAAATAACGCACGGTGGCGGCTCTGTTTGTTTTGTTTTAGCCCGCCGGTTGTTTTTCGCGGATGCGACAGCATGCCGGCGAAAATGGAAGTCATGCATCGTTGGAAGGTGGTTGTACCAGAGTACCCATCTAGAAAACAGGAGTAATCATGCCTGGCTAACCTCTCCAGTTGTGTTCAACCTAGTTGTTGTGTTCAACCTTCTATAGTCAATGTAAACTCGCCATTTGGTTATTGTCTGAGTAGGAATTAACTCATTTTTTTATTCTTTATTACGGTGGTCCCCCCTTTCTTAGGGACAACATGAACTGGGCTCACCCACGGGTTGCCAGAAATAGGATATATAAGACCTGCGTCTAACAATTTCACCACCTCTTTCCAAATTACTTACTTCATTGTAGGAATGAGTCTTCTTTACGGTTGGACTACCGGTTTGTGGTCGTCTTCCACGAGAATTTCGGTGCTACCACTTCTTCCCTAACAACTTCGTTTTCTTTGATCTCAATGTCCACTTTGATCAATTGGTCTTCCTCTTCATCCACTTCCTCGACAACTTCATCCGATTTACCACTTCTTGTTGTCACCGCGTCCACATTATTATGCTTTCTAGGATTTGTCGCAGTTGCACTAGGTAGAGCACCTTGTGCTTGAGAACTCGAAGCTAGTTGCTGAGCAATTTGACCCATTTGGACTTCAAGATTCTTTATGGATGTTGTGGTGTTTCTCTGATTGTTCCGGGTTTCTCTGTTGCTGCTATTGTTGTTGATATTGAGTTTCATACTGACCATGTTAAGGAGCAGTTCCTCTTTGGTCTTTCCATGAGAAGTTGGGATGACTCTTCCAACCTGGATTGTACTTGTTGGAATAAGGATTATTCTGCTTCAAAAATTTGATTTCCTCCACTTGTTAAGGAGTTGCAAAACAATAAACAGTTTGGTGCGGACCACTACGAATTTCACAGTAGACAGTAGGAACCGGTTGGACCTGCGCCACCTGTTGGGTACCTATATTCATCGCCTTTAGCTTCTTATCAACTTCGGAAGCTATAGTATCTTCAATACAAATTTTATTAGTTCCCATCTTTAAATCTATAACCCCTTTTGGTTTGCTTTGACAACTATCGTACAAATCCATGTGTTCATTAGCAGAAATTGCTTCAATGATCTTCTCGATACCGGTGGCTGTTGAAAAATTTGTGGAACCACTAGGTGCAGTATCAATCAGCTATTTGGTCTTTATTTTGAGACCATTCACAAACATCTGCATCTGTTCAGTAGCATCCATATTATGAGTTGGGCAGGCTACTAGGACTCTCTTGAATCTCTTGTAAGCTCTTCCAAAGTTTCCCCGTCCTTCTGCTTAAAATTCAGAATTTCATACCGCTTCCGCAGAAATACCGATGCTGGAAAATACTCATTCAGGAAGGCTTTTTCCATTTTTTCCCATGATGTGATGCAGGTAGGGAATAAAACCATTCTTCAGCTTCTTCCGCTAAGGTAAACGGGAATATTCTCAAGTTCTTGGCTTCTTCAGTGTGAACATCTATTTTTAGAGTGTTGCTCATGGTCAGAAACCTCTGTAAATGCTTGTTTGCATCTTCATTCGCTTTTCCAGTAAAATGCTTCCTTTCAAGTTGATTAATGGTACTTGGGTGCAGTAGGAAATTAGCCACATTCATAGGTTGGTTGACAATAGTTAATCTGCCGATTTGTGCATTTGCACCTCCGTAGTCTCCTAGCAGTCTTTCCAGTGGCGGTGGAACATCAACCATAGTTTTGATCTCTCTATCAGAACCTGAATGGATGGAAAGTTGTTCTTTGTCTAATTCCAATCTGGATAATCGAGCTTGTCTGAGTCTTGCCCGCAAGGATCTCTCGATTTCTGCATCAAAAGGAAAATCAGTTGAGGCCTTGCCTCGCATACAAATATCAGACACAGATCAGTTGATATAATTGAAATAAAATATTCAAAATAACAGAAAATAAATTTTAGTTGCGGAGCAAAAAAAATTCAATTGAGATAATTTTAAACTTATATTTGGCAATCCCTGACAACGGCGCCAAAAACTTGATCGAGAAAATAGCAAGTGTACTATTTTGCCGATGTAGTAATAAGAGGGATGTTTCCCAAAGATCGATCTCGAGGATTGTGCAGCAATATAAGTGTAAACGGTCACTCAATTGAACAAAAGGAATAGTTTGGGTTTTGTAAAATTCACTGCAAGGGAAGATAAAACAAAATAAATATGTTTATAGATTATAGTAATATGCCAAGGATGGTGTGTGAAAATCTCTTGTAATGACCCTTGGGTGTATATCTCCTTAATAGTGAGAATTGTTTCAATTACCGGATCTTAAGATTGTTTCCCCCTAAGACCTCGGAGGAACACCTTTGGTATTCAATCTAACCTCTAAGTCCTAAGGTGATTATGATGAAACCAAGTCATTTTACTTTAACAAGAATAATCCGGTAACCATAGGGTATCCCTAGTCCTAGATGATCTCTGCTATGGTTTCACTGTATAAAAACCTTAACAATTGCAATCCTGCTAATCATTAACCATACATCAATCTTGATTTTTCTGATAAAGAAGGCGTTCACACATTACACGGTGAAATTGAAAACAAATACATATATTAAGGAAATTATAACATCAGAGTCATTACATGATCAATTTAGGGACACCCCCTGGAATTGGGGGGTTTAACCTCTCATATTATTCAAATAAAATAAAAGATAAAATTGAGACATTACAAAAAGTTCGGAATTCCGTTGATCTTCAATCGCGTCCGCTATTGAAAGATCTTCGTTCTTCGTTGCTTTATCGTCTCTAATTTTTTATCGTGAAAAGTACCTTTCTCCATATTCAAATCTCCCCTAAATAGTTCCTGATGACAATTTCATCTAGCAAAAGTTCAGAATGCCCTCTGGGATAAGCCGTGCCAAAAACAACAAAAAACTGGAAAATCAAGTGTCCAAGCCAACATTGGCCGTCTCAGGAAACACGATAGCTCGTCTTGTCCAAGCCACGGGTGGCCGTGTCAGGGCTACTGTACTGTCAAATTTCTTCTTCCGACAGACCCGAAACATCCGATTTGCTTGTCTATCCCTCCGGTACTCTTGCTTACACCTGAAACCAATAGAACTACCACAAAAGGACATAAAATGGAGTACAATGATGCATATAACATGTAATCAGCAACTGGAAACAACAATGCAAAACATCGAAATTACTAAACAAAACAATAATATAAGTGGATAATGTGTTACTGACTTCGTACAAAGGTGTCGAATGAGTGTCAGGAAACAAGTAGAATTAGAGACTGATCACTAACCTTTCCAAAAAGTCCAAGTTCATCCCATTTGAACAAAGTATGAGTGACTTTCGCATGGCTTAAAGTTGGATGACCATTTGGCATATTTGAACTTCCACTTTCCACACACAAATGCATGGCTTGTTAACATGACTTCAGCATTGCTTGCACATGATTTTGGACCTGAATGCATAATTACATGGGCCTATCACACGCCAATGCATCCATGCAAAGCCATTTTTCTATCTTTGAAAGTTTGAAACAAGTGTTTAAATAACAATGTCTTGGCTATAAATATAAGCTCTTTCACACTTAATTGGGGACCCTTGCGTGCTAGCTTTGAATCACCATCCCTAAACCCTCTCATTCAAACGATAACCTTGAGGACTTTCATTGAAAATCGAGTTTGAATCTCCACTGTTTTGAGATTCAGGTCTCCAAGAGTCCTGCTTCTTTCTTGATCCATTTCCATTCAATCAAGCATCCAGAGCAAGGCCAGACACAATACAAAGCAAGATCGTGTCCATCTGAACCTGCAATAAGGGTGAATTTTTGAATTTTTCATCTCTTCGATTCTCACTCAATTATCCATAATTCTTGTTGATTTTTGGTTGTCTGAAGGCCTACCAATGTAGGCAACAAGATTGAGTTGCTTAGAGGTCAAATTGAAGCTACTCAGATCATGATCCTCCAAATTCAACTCCCTGTATCTTTTAATATACTTGGAGTTAGGTAAAATCGAGGCCAAATTCGAGCTCCTGAGCATTTTTAATTTAAAGTCATGCCCTCCTTTTTCATTTTGGTGATGGTTGAGGGTGTACCAGTCGGGTGAGGTCCATCGGAGCTCTAGCTCCGGTGGTGTGTTGACATGTCTCAAACCATAGGATCCATCTATTTTGTTCTAATCCTGAGCGTTGGTTTCAATTACCACTTGTGCACCGCATTGACTCTAGTCCACCATGGAACGCGCGATGGGAGCCACTTGATCTGCCACCTCAATTAATGAGGGAGATCAAGTGGTCCACGTATTTTTACATTTTCTGATTTTTAGTTTAATTGCTTTATTTTCATTAATTCATATTAATTTTAATATTGATCCAGAAAATATGGGACTGTCACCAAAAAATTTCAAATAAATTCCTATTTCATTTTATGAATTAAAATTATTTTTTGGATCAATATTAGTATTTTTCATTATTTAATTATTTTTTGGATCAATATTAGTATTTTTCATTATTTAATTATTTTTGTGCATATTTTTAATTGTTTAAAAATACTTTTAAGTTTCCAAAAATGATGAAATTTTCTCTCCAAGATCCTTTGACCATGTTTGACCTATAATAAATCTCATGGCCATTTATTTAGTGTTTTGATGAGGTTTTAGGACTTTGACCAACCATAATTTAATTTAATGTATATTTTAATTGTTTAATTGCAAATAAATTATGTTGAGCTATTTGTGTTGACTTGTTGAGTTTGACTATTGTTGTTGGGCCTTGGTCAAGGTTGATTTGACTTTGTTGAGTTAAAATAATTGGATTTAGGGGATTGATGAAATGTATATTTTATCTCCCAAAATGAATGAATGATTTTAATTTGATAAAAGTCCTCCTTTGACCAATTTGTGTTGATTTCATTTCCCCTCCCTCTTCATCTCAATCCTATTCTACTCCCATTCATTTCATTGACCTATGATATCTCAATATCCTAAGGCTAGTTGATTACAAAATCAACATAAGTATGGATGAGATTAGGTCCACCCCTTTTGACATTTTCTTTTGAGTGTGGTATGTTTTAGGAGTATGGTTCATAATACCATATCTCTAACATGCATTAACACTAAAATTTCTATTGCTCGGCCTCAAATAGTTATGATTTCTACATAAGTCCAATTACGATTGCTTAACACAACACTAAAGTTTGACCCAAAAGCATAGCATTCTAGTAAGTGAGATTGAAAGTCTCCTCCCTTTCATGGTATTATGTGGAAACTTGGTCTTTTTTCCTTCCTTTGGAAGATGTCTTGGGTCAAGGATCCATGCTTGTGAATAGTAGGTTGAGTGTTCTCCAAAGAATGACTTAAACAACAAAAGCAAAAGCAATACTAACTTCTAATCAACTAACATTCAACTAACATTTAATTTCAAATTCTTTACTTTTATTCACTTTAAATTCAAGTCTTTATTCATTTGCCATTATTTATACCATTTAACTTGTTTACTTTAATGTCATTTTCACTTTGCTCACTTGAGCTTTATTTTGTGGTTATATTGTGATTGTATATACTTGTTTGTGTATCTTGTTTGGTTTTGTGGTCTTTTGACCTTAGTGCACATAATAACAACAGAAACTCTAAAAACGATTAGTGTGGACTCTTGGATTTGATATGAGACATTGGACTTAGAATTAGGCAACATTCCCTATGCAAAAGGACTTGGCCAATGCCAACTTTTCAGAAACCAAGTGCTTGTGAAGTGAACTTTCATCTGATGTAAGTTTTGAGATCCCATTTGAGTTCATCTGCTACATGGTCTTATTGAAGTTGTTACTTTGAACTTGTGTCTAGTGCCTATCTTTGAGCCATTCAAGGAGTACGTTATCTGGTACATGGGAGATTATGAAGAAGATCACGAAGTTGCTAAGCTTGGATGTGTCTATCTTTATTTGATTCCTTGCTCTTCATCTTGCTATTTGTGTATTGATATTGCTTGGTTCTAAAGTCCAAGGGAAATTTTGGTTTCTATATGACATTCTTGTCCATTGGATTGCATCCTATTCGTCAGATCTTTTCAACTCTCAAATTTTAATTTTTTGCTTAGGATTAGTATCTTCATCTCCTCCCACTTCTTTAATTTCAAATCTCTCCCTCCTTTTAAAATATACTTTGCTTGTGTTCTTTTAAACATAGACCTTGTTGCAAATTAGAAACTTTGGCCTTATGCCATTACATTTTCAAATTCTTTTTCTTAACCAAATTTGTAAATAAACTTAACTATACTTGACTTAAAATTTTCAAAATACAAAAAGAACTAACACTCATTAAAACTCTTTTAGGCCTTTTGTGCCTATGTTAAACTTAAAATTTTCTTAAAAACAATGCACTCACTTTGAAATTGTTACCACGAACTACGAGGTTTTGATCCCTCCTTTTATGTTGGTACGTAGGCACAAGTCCGAAGGTCTTGTTAAACACAAAAATATAATTAATTAATTCTTTTATCATCCCCACACTCTATTCATTTAAAACATCTTTTATACCAAAACACATGTACACACAAAAAAGGGCTCCCTAGGAGTACCTAGGACACTTTGGGTGCTAACACCTTCCTTCTGTGTAACCAACCCCCTTACCTGTAATCTCTGGCATTTTATTAGTTTTGATTTGAAAACTTCTTATCTTTTGGATTTTGTTCGTACTTTTCCCTTTTCCCTAGGAAACAATAAAAGCGTGCTGGCGACTCTGGTTTTACTGACGTTAACTTTATCCATAGCTTGATGGTCATGAATTTACCACTACAAGATGGAAGTCTCTTTTTGAGAAGTTTGTTTATTCCCAATGAAGTTATTAACATATCAAACGTTATTTCCAACAAATGGCCATCACCCAAGAAAATGTTGTCAGAGAAGTTTGTTGAAGACTACAACAAGCACCTTTCTTTTATCACATGACTTTATATCCCCGGTGAGGTGTTCCGTTACAAGAACTTATATCACCAGTGAGGTGTTAATCACAACCAATGGTACCTTTTTCAGTAAATCACAGTGGAAGTCTATTGAGGATCCTTATTGTGATTTTCTATTTATTTGAGAATTCCAGTTTCTTATAAGATTAACTAACCCGCATCCTTCGGAGATCCCTGGTGAAGTTACTTCTCTTTCCCCAATAAGTGGTCACCTTTTTAGGAACTTGTTCGTTGATCCTTTCCGAGAGAAAGACTTAGATAAAGAAGAAACCAAGGCTTATTCGTTGGCTTATGACCCGAATCGTGGATATGTTTATTTTGCCTTTTCTAAGTGGAATACTTAAGTAAAGAAAAAGTTGAATCATGTTTTGATCATGTAAGCTTATTTGGACTTGTTATTTGAACAGGTGGTCATCTCTACCTTTGAGAAACCTATTGCGAAATCCAAAACTCGTTATTTGAACAGGTGGTCATCTCTACCTTTGAGAAACCTGTTGCGAAAGGCAGAACTCGTTATTTGAACAGACATTCATCTCTACCTTTGAGACCCCTGTTCCAGAACCATTTCCCCATTGAAGTTTATTATGGATTCGTCATTTGAATAGGCGGTCATCTCTACCTTTGAAAAACCTATTGCGATCCAATATATTTCTAACAATATATTGGCTACCATATGTTTGGAGTAGGTAATATACCTTCCTCCTTAAGCTACTCTATTATTTAAGCTGCCCCATGATTGGTAGTCGGTAGTCTCATTCCCCGGTAGGATTAATAATCTCATCCTCTTGGAGCCATCACCATTTCCTCAGTTGAAGTCACAATCCTTTGGAATGATTTATTCCCCATGAAGCCTTGATCCATTGGAATTTGAAAATCTTCTTCCTCAACTGAAGTTATAATTTTTTTCCTCAGTGTAATTTCCTTTGTCTGTCCCCCACAGTGGTGTTCCTTCATCCTTATGTGTTTTCTCAACTTATATTACTCCCCTATGACATTTTTCCTCACAGAATTCCCGAGTCCTACATGCATATCATATCATAAGCATTTGGTGGCCTCTTAGGGCCAAATATTGATCAATCAAGACTTGGCATGAGTTTCAACATTTAAAATTCTCACCCTTCCCAAGTGATCAATGTCGCATTACGCGAAAAACCGGCGGGAAACGAAAACAACAGAGCCGCCACCGTGTGTTATTTATCCCAAAAGAGGGAAAGGAAACGCTCGAAGTAAACCTGGAAAAGACATGGTCTCGCGACCAGAGAGATGGGATCGGGAGTCAGTTATGCGAAGGGAAGGTATTAGCACCCCTACGCATCCGTCGTACTCGACGGGATCCACGCACAAAAGGAAAGATAAAGGTTGCTAAAAACTGCTCACAAACACAAACACTGGCTGAAAAGAGACACAGGAAAACAAAAGAAACTAACTCGGCAGGATATCGCATCCTGGGCCTACGTAGTCTGTCAGACACAGCCATCAGAGTCGACGTAGTTCGGGACAGGGGAAACGTGCTCGCTAGGATGCCACATCCTATGCATACGTATCTTCTCGGAATAAAGAAGAATCATAGCACTCGTAGCTCGGCTAACGCACGCCAAACAAAACCACACAGGAAATCGACCGCCAATCGCTGGACTTACGTCAACTCCACACAAAAACAGGCAAACATGGAAACCGAATGCCAATCGCTGGACTTACATCGGACTCCAACCAGAAAAGAAGAAACAACTCACACAAACAAAACAAGAGGGCGCCCGGAGAGATCAGCTCATCTCCTGCCTACGTACCTCATCTGGTATGAGGATCAGGGCGACGTAGTTCCCCTACGCAGGGACAAAGGACTAGCCTAACCAGATACAAAGGGAGACACAACTAGGGAGACTACGACTCGAGCCTAGATGTTATCATGCATATCATCCCTAAGTTAAGGTTGCTATCTAACTTGCACAGGGAGCAAGCTATCCTAAACAGCACAGACAAAGCAAACAATCACAAATAGCACACACTATATACACACAAAGTGGGCTCACACAAGGGTTAGGCTATGAAACACAAGCCAACTGGAATCGGGTGATGTTAGCTCTTAACCCTAACATTGAGAGTTAGGGTGAAGCAGATGAAATAGGAAGTGAAGATAAGACTTCACAGCTCTTATCCCTGGCCTGGGAGAGCTTTAGACAGATGAAAGTGTGGGTTCAGAAAGTTGGAACCCTTCTACACTTATGACTGACTCAACATAGATCTTGGGTTAATATCCGCAATGCATCAACACCAGTTGTGTGAGCAAAGGGATGACTCAACTGAATAGCAGGAGATGGATTGCACATCTCTTGTATCTGCCAATTGCCTTATCAAAGGTCTTTCCCTGCTTGGGGACAAAAATAAACAATCACAAGCATTGCCTCTTAAGGAGGACTTCAGACAGGTGCCTGACCACATAACAGGCCAGGTCTTCCAAACTACATGGAGTTAGAGACATTATACCTCAATGCTCAAGCTATCAAGCAAAGCAAAAGCAAATTCACAATGAACTATAGCAACTAAGGTACCTGAAAACAATCCAACACAATCAGTATACAACTCAAAAAGTCAAACAGACAGACTAAAAGTCAACAGTTAACTGTACAAACAGACAACAAGCAATGCATCAAGCAAAGCACAAGCTCAACTCAAAGGAGCTAATCCACCTACAAAACAACTTAATGTTAATCAACATCAATCAAATATCAATCCAAATGAGCAAATGAATCACACTCCTCAAGGCCATATGCTTCTTGTCCTGAAAACACAACTCAAACATAAGCACTAACCACTAGGACAAGGCCTAGGGTCAAAGAGGGAGAAATAATTCAAAACAGTACATGAAAATTGGCAAGAATCAAGTTCAATCAAATAAGAACATCATCCAAGTGGTCTCATATCCATAACAATCACCAAAATCATTTCACAAAGGAATCATGGCAAGGCATGCAAATTCAAAGCTCATAGAAGCAAACAGAATGAACCAATTCATATCAACTCAAAAATGATTCAATAAATCTCAAGAAATATCATGGCTAAACAGCATTCATCACATGGTCATCATACCAAAAATCAAGTCATTTGGATAAGTGGAAGCATGTCAAATAAATTCCCTAAGGCAAGGCAAGGCAAAACAAGCTCAAAGGAAGCACAATTTCATACATCAACTTCACACAAGCATAAAACAGAATCCACTCATGATAAATGTATCAAACCAAAGCCAAAATAAACTTCAAAGAGTCTAGAATCAATGTGCAAAATTTCAAGCTCATAGGATAAACATCAAGAATTTCACAAATCATCTAAGTTTAGGACTATCAAAAAGTCCAAACATGACCAATCAGCAAAGAAAATCTCAAACAAATCACAAATCCATTCAAAAATTCCATAAAAATTCAAAAGTAATCCTAACATCCAGAAGTAGAATCATACAAAAATTCACATCATTTGGCATTCATTTGGCATGGTAATGAAAATCCACAAGTTAAGCAAGCAATGGTGTGACACACATTGTCACACCTCCATTAATCACATCATATCTCAACATCTAGACATGCTAAAAATACAAACTCTATACCAAAATTTCCATGAATGTGTCTAGTTTAAACACACAAAATGTCAAAGTCATTGGATTAAAATCCATCATTTCACAAACAAAATGGCAAAGTATGTCAAGAAAATACACGTATACACATTCCCTAAGCAAAATTAAAATCCATGCGTGCACAATTTCTGGAAATATCACCATAAAATAATAGACATCATGAGGATCATCATGCAAAAAATCCCAGCTCAATTGGATTAATAATCATGGAGAAATGAATTTTTGAAGTGATTGGAAAAATAAAAAAAAACATGTGAAGAACTAGCATGAACATGGATGAAATAAATGCATAAGGCTGATGTGAAAATGTTTCAGCCAGGGCTCGAACCGAGCTAACATTCAAACGAGCGCGTTTATAAGTGAAACGCGCCGTTTCACTTAATCCACATGGCACAGGCAATCGTTCTCAACCAATGAATCAGCCACGCTGGATTCCAAACGACCAATGCATGGCTAAAAACACCAATCCACATGCACAGCGCGCGAATAAGGATCAAACATGCATTACGGGAAAGAAAACCTAGGGTTCATACGTGTTCTTCATCATTCATACACTCAAGAACAATTGTTCACAGAAATTCACAAACGATACATCATTGCACTCGTCTTTGCATGTACATCAACAATCTCAACTCAATTTATCCTAATTCTCACTATCATGTCTGGATCGAGTAAAAGAAAATTCACACATCAATCTTATATTCAACATATCTCACTCAAATCTTGATGAAAATTAATGCCACAAAGCTCAGAATACTCATGGATTCAAGATCTACAACATGCATATCCTAATTGCATGAATTGTGAGATTCGAAATCTTACCTTCAAGAGATTGCAGAACTGAATTCGTGACTTTCAAGCCATGAGAAGCAAAAACAGATGATCTTCAATGCTAGTATGATGATTTGGATGAATGTTGGATGCTCAGTCTTGCTTGATCTTGCTCAAATCTACAGTTGCCATTGATGATGCTAGCTACAACAGTTCAAGAATCAGCTCAAAATCCTTGCAATCTTGCTTCAATCCAACTCAGTTATGGTTGTAGATGATGATTCAATCGTGGAAATAGCAAGGTTTGTGAAGAATTTTGATGAATCTTCAAGAAAGAGTTTGAGAGCACAATGAAGAAAAAGTTCAGATCTGGAAATTATGCCAAGTTAATCCAATTTTCTGTTATGATTTGCAATATATATGGTCTGTTAATCATGTTTGCTAATCAAGATTAAGCCATGCCAAAAAGATTAATGAAATGAAGGTGTAATGGCTAATTTGCAAATGCACCTTAATGTGTGATAACCAATGCTACAGTGCACGATTCTGTGCTTAATTCACTTCAAAAATCAATTTGGAGCCAAATGCCAATGTTGGAATGCATGGACAATGCTTCTTTTTCAAATTAGACTTTTCCCTCCAAAATTCAAATGGAATTCAAATGAAAATGCCAAAATTTTGTAATGGAGATACATGGTTCATGATGCATGAATTGGTTAGATCATGTTAAAACAAGAATGTTACAAAAAGAACCATCTCATTTGGCCTTGTGGTGTGAAAGTTATCCCCTTTTGAACTTCAAATTATCTTGACAATGATTGATCCATAATTTCTCAACCACACATGGGAAATTCATGTTCTTGGACTTTTTGGAAAGGTGAGAGCAAGATCTTCAACTTTTATGTTGGACAAAATTTCATTTGAAGCTTCCTTGGACATGTAAACTTGAGGAGAAGACCTTTCCATTTTTTGCAGTTTGAAATTACAGGTCACTTACTATTTTTGGAAACTTTTCATCTGGCCTCAAATCCTTCAATGTTGATGTTTGAAATGTCAAATGAGACTTGTATGGACATGAATGAGGCCTTTCTAACCATCTCCCACCTTCAAATCCATGATTTCATGCACAGTTGACTTTGGTTGACTTTCTAGGGTTTCAGATGAATTGCATCTTGACTGATGATCTTTGAACATCCAACCTTTGGCCAAACCACTTCAAAATGATCCCTAGGTCATGTGAACTCAATGAACCAACCCTAGGGCTTTGCTTCAATAGGAAATGCACTTGCTTGCTTGCACAACTAGATCTCTTGACCAATCTTGACTGATGACTTGCACTAGGCAATGGACAATGCAATGCTATGCAGTGGACAATGCTAATATTAATGACCTAAAATGAAAATGAATGTACAAAATGGGAGGTGCAAATTTGAGGTGCTACAGCTGCCCCTATTCAATCAACTGGGAACCCGAACGGATGAGAGCAACGACTGTCAGACTGTCAGGGTAAACAGGGATTGAATACCAAGAACCGTAGAAATTTGCACAATGCGGGGATCCACCAACGGAAACGTCTACTGGGGTCTGATATTTATTACTGGAGATTTTTTTTGTTTTTCTTTCCTCAAAGGTACAGTCACATACAGACATCGAAAGACGATGAATGGGAGCAGAAATCACAACTAGACGCCAACGGACGACCAGGAAAAACTCGACGTTTACCGAAACCAACGGAGAGGTAACCAGACATCAACGGATGACTGCGGAAGATACATCTAGATGCCAACGGACAACTAGGAAAAACTCAGCGTTTATCGAAACCAACAGAGAGGTAACAGACATCAACGGATGACTGGGGAAAAATACATCTAGATGTCAACGGACAACTAGGAAAAACTCGATGTTTACCAAAACCAACGGAGAGGTAACTCTACTGGGGACGACCAGGAAAAACTCGACGTTTACCAAAACCAACGGAGAGGTGACCAGACATCAACGGATGAATGGGAAGACTCAACCAGACGTCAACAGACGAACGGGAGAAGCTCGACGTTTATCGACACCAACGGTGAAGGAGAAGCTCGACGTTTATCGACACCAACGGAGAAGGAGAAGCTCGACGTTTATCGACACCAACGGAGAAAGGTGACCAGACAGGACGTTTACCGACGACTCTTCTGGGGAACTCTGACTGGGGATCGACCAGACATTAATGAATGACTGGGAAATAGGATATACAATCAAACGTCAACGGACGAATGAGAAAAACTCGACGTTTATCAAAACCAACGGAGAGGTAACTCTGAGGGGAAAGGTACAACCATACGTCAACGGACGAATAGGAAAAACTCAACATTTATCGACACCAACGGAGAGGTGACTCTTATTAGGGATAATTCAACTAGACGTTCGCGGACGACTAGACAAAACTCAACGTTTATCGAAACCAACGGAGAGGTGACTCTTCTGGGGAGAGGAAATATAACTCAACTAAACGCCAACGGACGATTGGGAAAACCCAACGTTTATCGAAACCAACGGAGAGGTGACTCTTTGGGGAAAAGTGAACACAACCAATCATCAACGGACGATTGGGAAAAACTCATCGTTTATCAAGACCAACGGGGAGGTGAACCTGTGGGGAGTCATCAGGCATTACCAAATGATCTGTGGGGAACAAGCAACTATATGTCAACGGACGCATAGGAAAAACTCAACGTTTATCGAGACCAACGGAGAGGTGACTCCTGGGGAGGGTATTACGAACATCGAAAGATGATGTTTACCGACATCAAAAGAAGACCAGACATTAACGAATGACTGGGGGTAGGACTCGATGTTTACCGACACCGAAAGATGGTGTTTACCGACACCAAAGAAATAACACACGCGGGTGCTGACGTGACACTGACCAGTATCACAAGATGACATCTACACATGTCGAGGCAAGGCTAAACACTTGCAGGGGATCTCACTGGGGAGAATCAGGCTCTCCTTCCCACACGGGTGAGGAAATAAACCGGGGGTATCAATCCTGAATGCTGTCAGGAGCAACTGTAGCAAACATGCTGTACAGATGTTGAACAATGAACCGCCTCTGTCGGGGATATGGTCTAATTGGTTTCCAACACATGAATGCATATGTTTGAATTTTTCTATGGCGTAATGCTCCATTATGAATGGAAATGCTACGCGATTTGAGGATGCAATGATTTCTACATGCAAGATGCAAAATGACGAAAACTGGTTGGGGAGCCAAAAGATCAGATACTCCAACTCTGTAGGGAGACTCTGCTTGAGGAATACTCTGCGGGGAGAGCACCTGGAGAAATAGCACTGTTGCTGGGGAAAGGATAGACTCCGCTGGGGACATCCTTCATAGGACCCAATCCACTCGGGGACTCCGCTTGGGGATCCAATCAATACAACTCCGCTGGGGAATAAACCAGGCGACTTCACTGGGGAGAGCCGTCAATCCATAGGTAGGATAAACTCTGCTTTGGGAAACAAATGCTACTCCGCCGGGGACGACCCAACCAATCCACAGGTAGGATAAACTGCTGGAGATAACCTTCACCGGACATGATCCACTCGGGGACCCGCTGAGGAAAACATCAACACCACCCTCTAATTGGGAGATCTGCTAGGGAAAACAACTCTATGGGGATAACACACCACTCTGCTGAGGAAAAGCATAACTCTGGTGGGGAAAGTAATATACCAGACCTCGCTGGAGAAAGGCATCCACCACCCTGCTGGGGATAAGCGCTCACGACCATGCTGGGGATAGCAACTCTTCAAACCCGACTGCTGGGGGAATAACACTCCACTGATACCTCCGCTGGGGGACACAACATCCTCCTTCCCACTCAGTGGGGACTCAGCTGGGGGAGTAGGCAAACATAGGCCTGCTGGGTATAGAAGGCACTATCCAAAGGCGTCTCTGTATGGGAGAATAGCTCTGGAAGCTCTCGTACTCGCTTGGGAAATAAATGCTGGGGAATCGTCCTCACAGATGACAACCTGCAAAACAGCACAACAACATGCCCCCAGGGGATACATGGATAAGATACGCTCAAGTGTCCTCAACATTCAAAATGATTTTCAAATGTTTTATCTTTCAGCACGTTATTGTTTAGCCTTCATGCTTTTATATGCAATGTTTATCAAAAATTCGGATGTTTTTGCAAACAAAACAGTAAAAATAAAAACAAAAGAGCTATTTATCTGAATAACGACTTTTATTGATTGAAAATGTGCCTGAAAAGGCGAATACATCGGGAAGCAATTCCTAGAAAGAGGTAATTGCGCACAAAAGGAAAACTATCCTAATGGCAATGTGAACACGGCATCCACTATTTCCCAATTCTGTTATAACTCACAGATCATCATTTTTCCTCCCAACTCCCTTGCTTTCTGAGAAGAATGACTGGACCGATCGCATCTTTCGAGATGGCAGACGACGAAGCGTGATGAAGTACAGATAACTCAGACTGTAGTCTTCGCTTTAATCCCTCTTTTGCCTGGATCGCCCTTTCGGGTTTTCAATCCACCGGGATACCCATTTTTGCCTAAGCCGCCCTTGCAGGTTTTCGACTTACCGGGTGTACAAATTCTTTTCATTTTATCCCTAATTTTTGCCCGAACCTTTTCTTTCTGTTTTTTGGTTCGCCGGGATGCCCTTTTTTGCCTGGACTCTTTTATTCTTTTTGTCCAGCGGGTCAATTTACGCGAAGTATTTTTTGACTACATCTGAGTTAACAGGGGACGGGAAATCTTCACCATCCATAGTTGTAAGCATCAAGGCTCCACCGGAGAAAACCTTCTTCACAACATATGGACCTTCATAATTAGGAGTCCACTTGCCCCTGTTATCTGTACCGGGAGGAAGGATCCTCTTCAGAACTAGATCACCAATCTGATAGCTCCGAGGACGCACTTTCTGATCAAAGGCTCTCTTCATCCTTCTCTGATACAACTGCCCATGGCACACAGCTGCTAGCCGTCTCTCTTCAATAAGGCTCAACTCATTAAACCTTGTTCAAATCCACTCGGCTTCATCCAGCTTGACATCCAACAAAACCCTCAGAGAAGGGATCTCCACTTAACCTGGTAGGACTGCTTCCATACCATACACAAGGGAGTACGGGGTTGCCCCGGTCGACGTACGTACTGAGGTACGGTACCCATGCAAAGCGAAAGGCAGCATCTCATGCCAATCCTTGTACGTCACGACCATCTTCTTCACAATCTTCTTGATATTCTTATTTGCCGCCTCTACAGCTCCATTCATCTTTGGTCTGTAAGGAGAAGAATTGTGATGTTCAATCTTGAAATCTTTGCAAAGTTCTTTCATCATCTTGTTATTGAGATTCGAACCATTATCAGTGATGATTCTCTCAGGAACCCCATAACAACAGATGATTTCTTTCTTAATGAACCGGGCAACCACTTGTTTGGTAACGTTAGCGTAGGAAGCTACTTCCACCCACTTGGTGAAGTAATCAATCGCGACCAGGATGAAGCGATGTCCATTAGAAGCAGTAGGCTCGATCTTCCCGATTATATCAATGCCCCACATGGCGAACGGCCAAGGCGAATTCATGACATTCAGAGGGCTTGGTGGTACATGCACCTTATCAGAATAGATTTGACATTTATGGCACTTCCGAGCGTACTTGAAACAATCGGATTCCATAGTCATCCAGTAATAACCGGTCTCAACAATTTCTTGGACATTGCATGACCACCAGCATGGGTACCAAACGAACCCTCATGCACTTCCTGCATCAACATATCTGCTTCGTGTCTATCCACGCATCTGAGCAGAACCATGTCAAAGTTTCTCTTATACAGAACATCATCCTGATTCAAGTAAAAGCTTCCAGCTAGCCTTCTCAGGGTTTTCTTGTCATTCTTCGACGCACCTTCAGGATACTCTTGACTCTTGAGGAAGTTCTTGATGTCATAGTACCACGGCTTCTTATCAAGCACAACAGACTCGGCTGCAAACACATACGCAGGCCTCTCGAGTCGATTCACCGCAACATGTGGCACATGATTCCTCCAATGAACTTTGATCATGGAAGACAAAGTAGCCAAGGCATCAGCCATCTGATTCTCATCCCGGGGGGCATGATACAACTTCACCTTCTTGAAGAACGTCAGTATTCTTCTGGTGTAATCTCTATATGGAATCAAATGCGGCTGGTTAGTATTCCAATCTCCGTTGACCTGATTGATCACTAGAGCTGAATCTCCATATATGTCAAGCGTTTTGATCCTCAAATCAATGGCTTCTTCTATCCCCATGATACAAGCCTTATACTCAGCTTCATTGTTGGTGACATCAAAAGTCAATCTGGCAGAAAAAGGTATATGAGCCCCTTTTGGATTGATCAGCACTGCACCAACACTGTTACCATTCACATTCACAGCCCCATCAAACATCAATGTCCACTTGTCATCAGGATCCGGTCCTTCCTCAACAAGAGGCTCTTCGCAATCTTTCATCTTAAGATACATGATGTCTTCATCAGGGAATTCAAACATCATAGGCTGATAATCATCAATCGGTTGCTCGGCGAGATAGTCTGACAAAACACTACCTTTGATGGCCTTCTGCGACGTGTACTGGATATCATACTCTGTTAAGATCATCTGCCAACGGGAAACACGTCCAGTGAGAGCCGGCTTCTGAAAGATGTACTTTATTGGATCCATCTTAGAAATCAACAAGGTAGTATGGTTCAACATATACTGCCTCAGTCGGCGAGCAGCCCAGGCCAAAGCACAGCAAGTTTTCTCAAGCTGTGAATATTTGATTTCACAGTCGGTAAAATTTTTGCTAAGGTAGTATATGGCATGCTCTTTTCGACCAGACTCGTCATGCTGTCCCAATACACACCCCATCGAGTTCTCAGTCACTGACAGGTACATTATCAATGGTCTCCCTGGAACTGGAGGGATCAGGATTGGAGGTTTCTGTAAATACTCTTTTATCTTGTCAAAAGCTTTCTGACAGTCATCATTCCACCTGATTGCTTGATTCTTTCTTAGCAATTTGAAAATCGGTTCACACGTGGCAGTGAGGTGAGATACAAACCGTGCAATGTAGTTCAATCTCCCTAAAAACCCACGAACCTGCTTTTCTGTTTTCGGTTCAGGCATTTCTTGAATAGCTTTGACTTTTGCTGGATCAACCTCAATCCCTTTCTCACTGACAATGAAGCCTAACAGCTTCCCAGATCTCACACCAAACGTACACTTGTTTGGATTCAGCCTCAGTTTCAACTTTCTCAACCGGTCGAACAACTTCAGCAAATTAACCAGGTGCTCCTCTTCTGTCTGCGACTTCGCAATCATATCATCCACGTACACTTCAATCTCTTTGTGCATCATGTCATGAAAGAGAGTCGTCATAGCCCGTTGATAGGTAGCACCGGCATTCTTCAGCCCAAATGGCATCACCTTATAGCAGAACGTGCCCCAAGGTGTAATGAATGTCGTCTTTTCCATGTCTTCTGGTGCCATCTTAATCTGATTATAGCCTGAGAAACCATCCATGATAGAGAATACCGAGGATTGAGCCGTATTATCCACCAATACATCAATGTGAGGTAATGGGAAATCATCTTTCGGACTCGCTCTATTCAGATCCCGGTAATCGACACACATTCTGACTTTGCCATCCTTCTTCGGCACGGGAACGATGTTGGCCACCCACGGGGGATAAGTGGTTACTGACAAGAAACCCGCATCGAACTGCTTCTGAACTTCTTCCTTGATCTTCACAGCCATATCAGGACTCGTTCTACGAAGCTTCTACTTGACCGAAGGAAAATCTTCTCTGAGAGGTAGTCTATGCACCACAATATCAGTATCCAGCCCAGGCATATCTTGATAAGACCAGGCGAATATCTCAACATACTCTCTCAGCATCTCTATCAACCTGCTCTTGACCTCTGTCTTCAAAGCAGCCCCGATCTTAATATCTTTTCTGGCATCCTCAGTACCAAGATTAACAATCTCCAACTCCTCCTGATGAGGTTGGATGACCCTTTCCTCTTGCTTCAACAACCGGACCAATTCTTTCGGGAGTTCACAGTCTTCCTCACTCTCCTCTTCAACTTGGTAGATGGGATTATTGAAATCATACTGAGCCATAACAGAACTGTTCATAGTGGATGTCGTGGGATCACTTCTGCATGTTTAATGCTTTGTTTTAGAAAAAGAGTTCAATAAAGTCACAAAAACAAAAACATTGCCATTTTTATTTTTGAAAAATGAAAACAAAAATAGAAAGACAAGGATCACAAAAATTGTTTGCAAAACGTCCTTTATTAATGATAATCATTGAAAAACATATGATGAGGCCCTACAATGAACCACTACGCCTTGGGCAGAACGTAGGGTTTTGTGCAGAATGAAAAAACAAAAGAAAATTACTCTATTTGAAGAGTAACTTGGACCACATCTTCTGTCGTCCAGTTGCTGATCACTTCCCCTGGTGCACGAGGGCGAACCCAGTTGTCGAGATCACAATCACTGTCACCATCTTCGCTACCGACCGCAAAGACGTCACCGTGATTCATCAGCCCAGCGCTGGTAAAGGTACTCGGACCTGCTTGTACACCCTGCTCCGCTTGCAAAGGTTGATAGCCAATACCAAATTTATCCTCTTTGACAGGAAAATCCACCATCTTACCCCAGCCTTCAGCTTTGCCAGAGTCAACAACCTCCTTGGCCTGCTTGTACGAAGCAATCGACGCACCCGGCTTTCTCTGATCAGCAAACGCCACCCTCTCGAGAGCAACAGTCTCAAACGCCTGGCATAAGGTTTCGTGGATCTCGCCATCCACCTCTACATATTTGAACGAGGACAGGTGACTTACCAGAATATCTTCTTCACCACACACGGTCACAATCTGACCGTTCCAGACATACTTGAGCTTCTGGTGGAGAGTTGACGAAACTGCCCCTGCTGCATGAATCCACGAACGCCCCAACAAACAACTGTAGGCGGGCTGGATGTCCATAACATAGAAGATGATATCAAACACCTCCGGACCTATCTTCACAGGCAAGGTGACTTCACCAAAAACAGAACGTTTGGATCCGTCGAATGCACGAACTATCAGGTCACTCGGAGTAAGCACAACCCCTTCAACAGATATCTTCTTCAAAATCTGCTTGGGCAGCACATTCAGCGACGAGCCGGTGTCTACCAACACGTGAGACAATACAGCCCCCTTGCACTCCATGGTGATATGCAAGGCCTTATTATGATTACGTCCCTCAGGCGTCAAGTCTAGGTCAGTGAACCCTAAACCATGCCTGGTGCTCACGTTGGCAATCACACCTTCCAGTTGGTTGACAGAAATCTCTTGAGGTACATATGCCATATTCAGCATCTTCGGCAGGGCGTTACGATGTGCCTCAGAGCACAGCAGCAAAGAGAGAATGGAAATCTTGGACGGAGTCTGGTTAAGCTGATCTACAATCTTGTAGTCACTTTTCTTAATAATCTTCATGAACTCCTCCACATCCTTTTCGAATGAACCTTCAGGCACCTCCTTCTGAGCAGGTTCTTCGTCAACCACAGCCTGTTTGCCCTTCGACTTAGCAGAAGCCTCAGCATTGGCATCCCTCAACGGTTGAGGAGGAAAAAAACGTCCACTTCGAGTAAAGCCTCCTGGTCCACCGACATTGTCCACAACGGGACTCACAACCACAGGAGTTTTGCTAGGCACACTGATAGTCACAGGCACTTGACTAACTGGTCTTGTCTGATTCTCAGCCCTTCTGTTATTGCGGTAGGCGTTGTCATATCTCCACGGAACAGCCTGACTGTCAATAGCCCTTCTGACTGGCGCAACGATGGTAGTTGGATTACTGGCATTTACTGGTGCAGAAATGGTAACAGGAGTACCACTTGTTGCAGGCGCACTAACCCTCTGACCACGTCCTTCAGACGGTTTGAAAAAGATAGTGACTGTTGACACTGAACCACGATCTCTGACAGCCCTACTGAATTGCAGACAACCTTCATCCATCAAACCCTGGATACCGACCCTTAACCGTTCACAGCCATTCTCAGATTCTGCATAACCCATACAACCCTCATCACAACCCGGGTAGACACCCTCATTCAGCAAACGGCCTTTGACCACAAACAGAGAAGTCTGAACATCATCAACACTAACAACCAGATCCTCAGCTTCTTCCCCTTCAATGTTGTTCACTCGGTGAGCACCATGCGGCGGCATAGGGTTGTTAACAACATTCGGCACAGGAGCAAAATTGATAGTTTTGGCATCAATCAGGTCCTGGACTTTATGATGAAAAGCCCTGGAGTTCTCAATGTGGTGCCCCGGAGCACCGGAGTGAAAGTCACAACGCACGTTGGCATCATACCCAGGTGGTATTTTTGTCAACGGCGCCATAGTTCTCAACTCAACGAACCCTAATCTGAGCAACTCAGGCAGTAACTCAGCATAGGTCATTGGTAATGGGTCAAAACGCCGATCAGGCATCCTCTGCCTTGGCTGATATGGACATTGTTGTTGTTGTTGTGGTATCTGTTGTTGAACTCTTTGTTGTTGCGGTTGTTGACGCCGTTGAGGTGCAGGAATCGTTACTGCAGCAACCTGACGATATTGATTTCTGTTCACACTCCTCCGACCATGTTGCACAACACTTGCTTCACCCTCTCTCCGACGAGGTGCCCCAGCAAAAGGTTTCTTGGACGACGAGGACCCAACATCTTGAATCTTACCGGCTTTAATCAAGCTCTCTGTCCTCTCTCCACAGATAACCACATCCGAAAAACTACCGAATGGGCAGCTTCCCATCCGGTCCATGAAAACACCTTGAAGCGTGCCAATGAACATGTCAGTCAATTCCCTCTCCAGCATAGGGGGTTGTACTCTTGCAACCAGTTCTCGCCACCTCTGGGCGTACTCCTTGAAGCTTTCTCCGGATTTTTGACAAAGACTCTGCAACTGAGTCCGGCTAGGCGCCATGTCCATGTTGTGTTTATATTGCCTCAAGAAGGCCTCACCCAGATCCCTCCAACAGCGGATAGAATCTCTCTTAAGCTCCATGTACCAATCCAAGGAAGCTCCAGATAAGCTATCTTGGAAAAAATACATCCACATCTTTTCATCATCGGTGTAAGCAAAGATTTTCCGATAATAAGCCTGCACATGGGTGCGAGGACAGGAAGTACCATTATACTTGTCGAAAGAGGGTGCCTTGAATTTGTATGGGATCCTCAACCCTTCCACTAGACCCATATTTGTAACGTCAAAACCTAGGGAATTCTGACATTCCATGGCTCTTATCTTCTCAGCAAGGGCGTCAACCTTCCGATCTCTATCCTCAACCCTTCCAGCCACTTCATCATCTTCACTCAGCAGCGTGAACATGTCCTCTTGTCTATCAACAATAGGAGCTGGATGACGAACCGGAGCCCGGGTAGCTCTGGCATTGACAGTCTCTGCAGCAAGAGGCTGTCCATTGATCCTTATACCCCTTAACTCATCCCCCACAACATAATCATCGGCGGGAGCAGCAACATTAACGTTCTCATGAACGGGCACACCCACCGGCGACGCGCGGTTGGACTGCGGAATACCGGTCTCTTGTCTCTGAACCAGGGCTCGAAGCTCTTCCTGACCTTGCGCAACCCCTTGCATCATTGTCATAAACTGGGCCATGTTTGCCCTCATCTCAGCCAACTCCGTCTGAACTTGATCCATACTTCTTTGTTGATTGAGTCTGGTTGAATACCGGTGCAGTCTCTTATCAGCTATCCTGCCTGACACAGGAATCAGAGTGAGAAGTCGCGAGAAAGAACACCTGTTATGCAATATGATATGAGTATGATGCTAATGCATATGATGCACATGATATGTTCATTTCTCAGGCATTCAAAGAGCCTGATTCATCTTCGAAAGATGGCAACCTGCAGCAAGAACAACACAGGAAGCACAGCATATCATACACAAGAGTGATGAGCACAAAGTGAAACCAACAACCTCATCTATAAACGAGCAACAAGATCATACAACAATGATTCAAAGATCCAGAGAATCAAAGTACAACAATGAATCCCACCCAACAAGCCTGGGGGTGATTCTCAACACACACATCAGGAATACAAGCTAAGACAAATGACTTCCAGGAATGAGCGTCTTCAAGTAGTGACACTGGTCTATCAACAGGTCACACTCTGAACATTCTGGTAAGGGAGTAATCTTCTCCTTCAACTGTCTTCTAAGCTCTATAACTTCTCCTCCAAGTTGGTTCTCTGATGCAAGTCTCTGGTCGACTTCCTTCTTCAATTGGACATCTTTGTCTCTGAGTTGCTTCTCCAAGTCTCTGATCTTCTTCAGATAACTGGCTTCCGCTCTCTGCAATCTCAAACACTCTCGGTGCTCTGCATTCAGCAAGTTCTCCATCTCTTCATAAGATCTCTTCTTGCTTCTTACTCTACCAACATCTACACTCTGGATGTCTCTGAGTTGATGAGTCAGATTCAACCTATCAGCTTTGGCTTGATACAACTCCATCTGGGCGTCTTGCTCTTTCTCCTTCAACCTGCGATTCTCCATCAGGGCTTGCTTGTACTGCTCAGCAGGTACACTCTCAGCAAGGATCATCCTATCATAGGGCAGCAGCAAAGTTTCCACTCTCTTCTTGACCCAATCAGTGTAATCAGGCATAGCAATGGCAAACTTCTTCCCTAAGACAGCTCCATCCTGGACACCAATAGACTTCCAAGCTCTTCCAATCTGCTCCAATCTAGCAGGGTCACTCCGCTTCTCAAAGTACACACTCTCAACTATCTCAGCTTCAAGTGGTCTTCCATTCATCACGAACCCCAACTGGCGAAGAGAAAGAACCGGGTTGTAATTGATGCAACCCTTAGTCCCTACAAGTGGCACATTCCGGAATTCTCCACAACTCATAATAACATCACGCACATCCATCCGATATGACTGCCATCTGATATCATATGAAGTAAGAGACATAACCCTCAGAGTCCACCTATGAGTGCTCTGAGCATCCACAAAAGGTCCACTAACTGGCAGGAGAGACAAGAACCATCTGAGAAATAGTGGCAGGCAACATCTGATAGCTCCACCCTTACCATGCCTACTGTGAATAGCATAATAAGTGTCAGCTAACAGAGTAGGAACTGGATTTCCTCCAATGAAGATAATGACTGCAGCATAATCCACAAAGTTGGGCATACTCGGGAACAAAACAATCCCATAGATCATGATGGCTAGCTGGGCATGAAAAACTTCCCAATTCCCCTTCTCTGCTTCTTCTCTGGCAACCCTCAGCAGAAACTTCAAAGGCAACCCTACAACATCCCCACTGGACTTCCAACTATCACTGACTTCCTTGATACCCAACTGAAGAGCTCTAGCAACAACTCTGAAATCAACCACCTTAGGCACATCCAAGAAAGGCATCTGATGTTGGATCGGAACACTCAACAGAATGGAGTACTCCTCGAGAGTAGGCGCCAACTGATAATCCTGAAAGGTGAAGCAACGAAGCTCTGGGTCGTAAAACTGAAGAAGAGTCTGCAACGGCACTGGATCAACTACCATCTTCAACAGTGTCAGAATATCCCCATACTGATCAACAAAACCCTTCTGATTACCACTGGTCACGAGGTTACTCAACTCTATCAGAGACGTCAAAGGTTCACGGTGAAAGCTATAGGAACAAGTCTTCCGCTTCGGCTCTGGGACTGTTGCCATCTCTATCAGTGAACAGACTCTGGAATGTACCTGAGAAATGATATGCATGCAGATATTAGTTTTTTCTTTTTTTCTTTTTTTTTTCAATTTTTTTTTTTTTTGCGTTTCTTTTGAAATTAACCATGCTATGATGCAAATGGTGCAGACAAGACTGGCAGGCTGTGCATCTCGTAACACAGGATCGAAGCTTCGGCTCGAACTCGGGACCACAATTCATCTGAAACCCAAAGTCATCTGATAACTTGTCATCTGAACCCAATCTGAGGAACCAAGTCACCAACAGGACCACAAGTCACCAACAAGTCACCAACTGTACCTGTAATAATAATCATTCCCTCCCCACTCACGGGTGTCATCTAGGCCAGGGTAAGGTCGAAAGAAACGCAACATAAATAACCTTTCGCAGAATATCATCATATACACACCCGAAGTATGTAACGATAATATCCCACCAGGGTCTGAACTGCTCGTGATATCAATGTTCCGCTAAGTGGCGCATACCACCCGCTTCCCATGAATCACTCTAATCCTAGGTTTCCTAGATTTCACTCATAGCCTGGGTATTGGGCCTTTTACCTCGAGTAACTCCCACCCCAACAGAGAGAACACAGCACAGCCAGCACAGATGAATATGAATGAATGCAAACATTAATGCACACATAAATGCAAACAATGAATAAATGAATGCAATAAATAAAACAGCAAACAGCAACCAAAGCCCTAACCTAGAGAGCGCTAGGAGAGACTCGCTTAGGGAAGATGGACTAGCAAGAGGTCAACTTCTCTTTTCCCCAGCAGAGTCGCCAGCTGTCGCATTACGCGAAAAACCGGCGGGAAACGAAAACAACAGAGCCGCCACCGTGCGTTATTTATCCCAAAAGAGGGAAAGGAAACGCTTGAAGTAAACCTGGAAAAGACATGGTCTCGCGACCAGAGAGATGGGATCGGGAGTCGGTTATGCGAAGGGAAGGTATTAGCACCCCTACGCATCTGTCGTACTCGACGGGATCCACGCCCAAAAGGAAGGATAAAGGTTGCTAAAAACTGCTCACAAACACAAACACTGGCTGAAAAGAGACACAGGAAAACAAAAGAAACTAACTCGGCAGGATATCGCATCCTGGGCCTACATAGTCTGTCAGGAACAGACATCAGAGTCGACGTAGTTCGGGACAGGGGAAACGTGCTCGCTAGGATGCCGCATCCTATGCATACGTATCTTCTCGGACTAAAGAAGAATCAGAGCACTCGTAGCTCGGCTAACGCACGCCAAACAAAACCACACAGGAAATCGACCGCCAATCGCTGGACTTACGTCAACTCCACACAAAAACAGGCAAACATGGAAACCGAATGCCAATCGCTGGACTTACATCGGACTCCAACCAGAAAAGAAGAAACAACTCACACAAACAAAACAAGAGGGCGCCCGGAGAGATCAGCTCATCTCCTGCCTACGTACCTCATCTGGTATGAGGATCAGGGCGACGTAGTTCCCCTACGCAGGGACAAAGGACTAGCCTAACCAGATACAAAGGGAGACACAACTAGGGAGACTACGACTCGAGCCTAGATGTTATCATGCATATCATCCCTAAGTTAAGGTTGCTATCTAACTTGCACAGGGAGCAAGCTATCCTAAACAGCACAGACAAAGCAAACAATCACAAATAGCACACACTATATACACACAAAGTGGGCTCACACAAGGGTTAGGCTGTGAAACACAAGCCAACTGGAATCGGGTGATGTTAGCTCTTAACCCTAACATTGAGAGTTAGGGTGAAGCAGATGAAATAGGAAGTGAAGATAAGACTTCACAGCTCTTATCCCTGGCCTAGGAGAGCTTTAGACAGATGAAAGTGTGGGTTCAGAAAGTTGGAACCCTTCTACACTTATGACTGACTCAACATAGATCTTGGGTTAATATCCGCAATGCATCAACACCAGTTGTGTGAGCAAAGGGATGACTCAACTGAATAGCAGGAGATGGATTGCACATCTCTTGTATCTGCCAATTGCCTTATCAAAGGTCTTTCCCTGCTTGGGGACAAAAATAAACAATCACAAGCATTGCCTCTTAAGGAGGACTTCAGACAGGTGCCTGACCACAAAACAGGCCAGGTCTTCCAGACTACATGGAGTTAGAGACATTATACCTCCATGCTCAAGCTATCAAGAAAAGCAAAAGCAAATTCACAATGAACTATAGCAACTAAGGTACCTGAAAACAATCCAACACAATCAGTATACAACTCAAAAAGTCAAACAGACAGACTAAAAGTCAACAGTTAACTGTACAAACAGACAACAAGCAATGCATCAAGGAAAGCACAAGCTCAACTCAAAGGAGCTAATCCACCTACAAAACAACTTAATGTTAATCAACATCAATCAAATATCAATCCAAATGAGCAAATGAATCACACTCCTCAAGGCCATATGCTTCTTGTCCTGAAAACACAACTCAAACATAAGCACTAACCACTAGGACAAGGCCTAGGGTCAAAGAGGGAGAAATAATTCAAAAAAGAACATGAAAATTGGCAAGAATCAATTTCAATCAATTAAGAACATCATCCAAGTGGTCTCATATCCATAAGATTCACCAAAATCATTTCACAAAGCAATCATGGCAAGGCATGCAAATTCAAAGCTCATAGAAGCAAACAGAATGAACCAATTCATATCAACTCAAAAATGATTCAATAAATCTCAAGAAAAATCATGGCTAAACAGCAATCATCACATGGTCATCATACCAGAAATCAAGTCATTTGGATAAGTGGAAGCATGTCAAATAAATTCCCTAAGGCAAGGCAAGGCAAAACAAGCTCAAAGGAAGCACAATTTCATACATCAACTTCACACAAGCATAATACAGAATCCACTCATGATAATTGTATCAAACCAAAGCCACAATAAACTTCAAAGAGTCTAGAATCAATGTGCAAAATTTCAAGCTCATAGGATAAACATCAAGAATTTCACAAATCATCTAAGTTTATGACTATCAAAAAGTCCAAACATGACCAATCAGCAAAGAAAATATCAAACAAATCACAAATGCATTCAAAAATTCCATAAAACTTCACAAGCAATCCTAACATCCAGAAGTAGAATCATGCAAAAATTCACATCATTTGGCATTCATTTGGCATGGTAATGAAAATCCACAAGTTAAGCAAGCAATGGTGTGACACACATTGTCACACCTCCATTAATCACATCATATCTCAACATCTAGACATGCTAAAAATACAAACTCTATACCAAAATGTCCATGAATGTGTCTAGTTTAAACACACAAAATTTCAAAGTCATTGGATTAAAATCCATCATTTCACAAACAAAATGGCAAAGTATGTCCAGAAAATACACGTATACACATTCCCTAAGCAAACTTAAAATCCATGCGTGCACAATTTCTGGAAAAATCACCATAAAATAATAGACATCATGTGGATCATCATGCAAAAAATCCCAGCTCAATTGGATTAATAATCATGGAGATATGAATTTTTGAAGTGATTGGAAAAATAAAAAAAACATGTGAAGAACTAGCATGAACATGGATGAAATAAATGCATAAGGCTAATGTGAAAATGTTTCAGCCAGGGCTCGAACCGAGCTAACATTCAAACGAGCACGTTTATAAGTGAAACGCGTCGTTTCACTTAATCCACATGGCACAGGCAATCGTTCTCAACCAATGAATCAGCCACGCTGGATTCCAAACGACCAATGCATGGCTAAAAACACCAATCCACATGCACAGCGCGCGAATAAGGATCAAACATGCATTCTGGGAAAGAAAACCTAGGGTTCATACGTGTGCTTCATCATTCATACACTCAAGAACAATTGTTCATAGAAATTCACAAACGATACATCATTGCACTCGTCTTTGCATGTACATCAACAATCTCAACTCAATTTATCCTAATTCTCACTATCATGTCTGGATCGAGTAAAAGAAAATTCACACATCAATCTTATATTCAACATATCTCACTCAAATCTTGATGAAAATTAATGCCACAAAGCTCAGAATACTCATGGATTCAAGATCTACAACATGCATATCCTAATTGCATGAATTGTGAGATTCGAAATCTTACCTTCAAGAGATTGCAGAACTGAATTCGTGACTTTCAAGCCTTGAGAAGCAAAAACAGATGATTTTCAATGCTAGTATGATGATTTGGATGAATGTTGGATGCTCAGTCTTGCTTGATCTTGCTCAAATCTACAATTGCCATTGATGATGCTAGCTTCAACAGTTCAAGAATCAGCTCAAAATCCTTGCAATCTTGCTTCAATCCAACTCAGTTATGGTTGTAGATGATGATTCAATCGTGGAAATAGCAAGGTTTGTGAAGAATTTTGATGAATCTTCAAGAAAGAGTTTGAGAGCACAATGAAGAAAAAGTTCAGATCTGGAAATTATGCCAAGTTAATCCAATTTTCTGTTATGATTTGCAATATATATGGTCTGTTAATCATGTTTGCTAATCAAGATTAAGCCATGCCAAAGAGATTAATGAAATGAAGGTGTAATGGCTAATTTGCAAATGCACCTTAATGTGTGATAACCAATTCTACAGTGCTTAATTCACCTCAAAAATCAATTTGGAGCCAAATGCCAATGTTGGAATGCATGGACAATGCTTATTTTTCAAATTAGACTTTTCCCTCCAAAATTCAAATGGAATTCAAATGAAAATGCCAAAATTTTGTAATGGAGATGCATGGTTCATGATGCATGAATTGGATAGCTCATGTTAAAACAAGAATGTTACAAAAAGAACCATCTCATTTGGCCTTGTGGTGTGAAAGTTATCCCCTTTTGAACTTCAAATTATCTTGACAATGATTGATCGATAATTTCTCAACCACACATGGGAAATTCATGTTCTTGAACTTTTTGGAAAGGTGAGAGCAAGATCTTCAACTTTCATGTTGGACAAAATTTCATTTGAAGCTTCCTTGGACATGTAAACTTGAGGAGAAGACCTTTCCATTTTTTGCAGTTTGAAATTACAGGTCACTTACTATTTTTGGAAACTTTTCATCTGGCCTCAAATCCTTCAATGTTGATGTTTGAAATGTCAAATGAGACTTGTATGGACATGAATGAGGCCTTTCTAACCATCTCCCACCTTTAAATCCTTGATTTCATGCACAGTTGACTTTGGTTGACTTTCTAGGGTTTCAGATGAATTGCATCTTGACTGATGATCTTTGAACATCCAACCTTTGGCCAAACCACTTCAAAATGATCCCTAGGTCATGTGAACTCAATGAACCAACCCTAGGGCTTTGCTTCAATAGGAAATGAACTTGCTTGCTTGCACAACTAGATCTCCTGACCAGTCTTGACTGATGACTTGCACTAGGCAATGGACAATGCAATGCTATGCAGTGGACAATGCTAATATTAATGACCTAAATTGAAAATGAATGTACAAAATTGGAGGTGCAAATTTGAGGTGCTACAATCAAGTGACATCCGTTAACAATAATCAATTTCAAGATCATTACATCTCAAACTCATCAAGGCCAAAGTTCATCTGATACCCTCAACTAGAGTTTTAACCCAAAGTCAATTGGTTGACTTTTTAGCCAAGGCATGATCCCAAAGCTTGAAGTATGGTTCAAATACATCAAATACATCATAAGTGATCCATTCATATTTGTCGCATTACGCGAAAAACCGGCGGGAAAAGAAGAAACAACAGAGCCGCCACCGTGCGTTATTTATCCCAAAAGAGGGAAAGGAAACACTCAGAGTAAACCTGGAAAGAACATGGTCTCGCGACCAAAGAGGATGGGTTCGGGAGTCGGTTATGCGAAGGGAAGGTATTAGCACCCCTACGCATCTGTAGTACTCTACGGGATCCACGCACAAAAGGAAGGAAAATTGGTTGCTAAACACTGCTCAAACTCACACACACTGGCTGAAAAGAGACAAAAGAAACTGACTGAAACTGACTCGGCAGGATATCGTATCATGGGCATACTTAGTCTATCAGGCATAGACATCAGAGTCGAAGTAGTTCGGACTGGGGAAACGACACATGCTCGCTAGGATATCGCATCCTATGCATACGTATCTTCTTGGACGAAGAAGAATCAGAGCATTCGTAGCTCGGCTGACACGCACACAAACAAACACAGGCAAAGGCAAACGTGGAGCCTGAATGCCAATCACTGGACTTACATCAGCATCCGAACCAAAACGCACTCAAGAAGGCAAACGTAGAGCCCAAATGCCAATCACTGGACTTACATCAGCATCCGAACCAAACACACGCACACTGGAACCTAACTGCCACTCGATGGACTTACATCAGCTTCCAAGCACACAACAAGACAAAACAAAGACACAGGCGCCCGGAGAGATCAGCTCATCTCCTGCCTACGTACCTCATCTGGTATGAGGATCAGGGCGACGTAGTTCCCCTACAGAGGGATAAAGGACTAGCCTAACCAGATAATAGAGGGAGACACAACTAGGGAGACTACGACTCGAGCCTAGATGTTATCATGCAAAATCATCCCTAAGTTAAGGTTTCTAGCTAACTGGCACAGGGAGCCAGCCTATCCTAATCATGACTTGCACAGGAAGCAAGCCACACACACATTTAACTCGCACAGGGAGCAAGCCAAGCAAAACCTAACTTGCACAGGAAGCAAGTCTAAACTAAACCTAACTTGCACAAGAAGCAAGTCAAACAAGCATACAAGCACAGGTAGCACACACTATACACAAGCAAAGGGCTCAAACAAGGCTAGGTTTTAGTCGAGGGGTCATATCAACCTCAACAAACAAACCTCTGGAACTGGGTGAATGTGCTCTTGACCTTGCCATTGAGGGGCTAAGGTGAAGCAGATGAAAGGTGAGTGAAGATAAGACTTCACAGCTCTTATCCCTGGCCTGGGAGAGCTTAAGACAAGAATGTGTGGGTTCAGAAAGTGGGAACCCTTCTACACATTTGATACTGACTCAACTGTACAATTGCACAAGATCTTGGGTTTGTATCTGCAATGCATCAACACAGTGGTGTGAGCAGAGCAGATGACACACAGAATAGCAGGGGATAGATTGCATATCCCTTGGGTTCTGCCAATTGCCTCTTCACTTAGGAGGTCTTTGACTCTATGCAAGGACAAAATTAAACATCCACAAACATTGCCTCTTAAGGAGGACTTCAGACAGTTGCCTGGCCAAGTAACAGGCCAGGTCTTCCAGACTACATGAAGATTAGAAATATACCTCAATGCAAATTGCTTATACAAGCAAAGCAAAGCAAAAGTTCACAAGGAACTGAACAACTAAAAGCACCTGAAATGGTCAAGCAGATGTTAGTATGCAACTTCAAAACAAAGCAAAAAGAAACAGACATCAACAGTTAATCAGAAGCAAATGGATGTGCAAGGCATAAGGCTTAAGGTATGTGAGCCAAGCCACCTACAAAACAAAGAGGTTAGCTCATGATAATCAAATGAACTCAATCAAATTGTAGTGATCTCTTTGAAGCATTTGTAGCTTAACCTGAAAACATGAACTCAAACATAAGCCACAGGACCACTAGGACAAGCCTAGGGTCAAAAATGAATGAGAAAGCCAAAACAGCAAGCAATGTCCGATCAAAATCAAATTCAAACATTTAAGAAACAAACCCAATTGGTTTCATGTTTATATCATGCATCATCATCATTTCATAAGCAAAAGAAGTCAAAGCATGGCAAGTGAGAGCTCATAGAAGTCAACAGAAAGACTTGCATCAAAAGTCAACTCAAACATTTCCAAAAATCATCAAACAAATCATGATCAATCACAACCCATAGCAAGGTAAGCATGTCAAATTTCATCCCATTTGGACAAGTGGAAGGCAGTCAATGAAAATCAGAAAGTCAAGGCAAGTTTAAACATGCTCAAAGAAGTCAACCAAACATGCATCAACTTGAATAAATCATAAATCAGTGATGGCAAATGAGAAATAAATGGGACTAAAACCATGATGAACCTTAAGATGTTTACTAATTACATGTCAAATTTCATGTTCATCCAATAAAGTATGAGAATTTCACAAATGAAATGGGAACATGTGTCACAAAAAGTCAACATATGACTAAACAGGGGAGAAAATCTCAAACAATTTAGGAAATGCCACAAATAATTCCAAGAAAATTCACATGTAAACTAGACATCCAAGAGTACATTCATGCAAAAGTTCAAACCAATTTGAGTTCAAGAAGCATGGTAATGAAAATCATGAAGTTGGACATCAATGGTGTGACACAAATTGTCACTCCCCAATTCAAAAAATCATATCTCACAAACCAGCAATGATAAATTCACAAACTCTACACCAAAATCACCATGAGTGTGTCTAGTTTAAGCACAAACAATTTGGGAGCTATTGGATAAAGTATCACCATTTCACAAATGTTTTGGCAAAGTGTACAAAATATGAGCACATGTCACAAACCCTAATACCAATTAAAATCCACTCATCAAAAAAATCTGGAAAAATCATGATAAAAAACTAGAGATTGTGATGAACATGATGCAAAAAATCCCATGAAATTTGGATTTGAAATGAGTGAAATATGATTTTTCAAAGATTGATGAACAAAGTGAGATAATTATTGAAATAAAAAATGAAATAAATTGGATTAATTAAAGGAGAGTGGCACGGATGTAATTTTGTGGCTCACTAACTCAAACGGCTGCGTTTTGGGCCAGCCAGGGAAATGATCTGATTGGTGCATGACTCTACAGGAGCATGCAGCACGTGAATAATGCAATTTTCTGGGCATGGCATTCATGGAAATTAGGGTTTCAAGAACAGTAATGCATCTTCATCACCTCCAAATCGAATTTCAGAAAAATTTTCCAGAATTTCAAATTGAATACACACAAATGTTCATCAAGGCATGGCAAGCACAAATCCAACATCAATTTTCATCAAAACATCACATATATCATGAATCGAGCAGAAATCAAAAACAACATCCAACTTGCTTCAAGAATAAAAACTCCCAGAAATGAGCAAAGAGCATATCAATAGAACCATCAAACCTCATACATGACAAATCCACACCTCATTTTCATGGAAACAAGCTATTGAGAGAGAATCGAACAAAACTTCATATGAACATCAACTTTCATTTCCAGATTTCTTGCTAAATACTTAACCATTTTACATGATGCAAAGCTCATAACAATCAGCATACTAAGACCTACACTAAGCATGGCAAAGTTTGGTGAAATAAAGGATTCGAGATACCTACCAAATTTGAAGAACTGAACTGGATTGTGGTTGTTTGGTCCTTAATGCTTGAAACAGTTGCTCTTTATGCTTATACAAGGTGGATGGAGGAAGAATCTTGGCTCAGCAACCCTTGGAGATGCTTGAATCGAGTTCTGCCATGGATGATTTGTTGGAATAACAGTCGAGTAAAACTCCTTCCAGTTGTGAAATGGCAGTTGAAATGTGTCCACGATGATGCTTGGATGGTGAATCGAGCAAGGCAAGGCTCAGTACTTTTGAGAATTTTGGCAGATTTTGAAAAATGCAAAAAATGAAGTTTGAGAGAATGAGTGAAGTTTCTGAGTTTGGAGGCAGCTGCTAGGGTTTTCAATTGGCAGAAAAAATGATATATATCTGCTGTTTTGTGGTACTGAATCAAGGTCCATGAAAATGTGGGATAGAGTTGGTAAAAAAGTGTACTTTTCTCCAATTTTCAAGCAAGTAGGTGATGGCTATATGTACTGCACAAAAATGGGCTTTCAAACATGACACAAACCACATTTCTGAACTATTTCAATTGGCCAAATGGTTTAAAAAAGATTATTTTGAAAAGTCAAAATTCAACTCACTTGAAATTAATTAAGGCAAGTTCAAAAAGGCCATTTTGCATGGTGATGTTTTGGTGCATGAGGATGACATATTTGGAAAGATGAGGTCAAATGTGACTTGTTGGAAAAAACCCCACCAAATTTGGCCAAATGGTTTGAGAGATATGGCCTTTTGAAGTTCAAGAATTTCTGAAAATGATTTGATCATAACTTGCCAACCATACATGGGAATTGAGTGTTCTTGGACTTTTTGGAAATGGGAGAACAAGATCTTCAACTTTCATGTTGGGCAAAAATTAATTTGAAGCTTGTATCATGATGTAAGTTTGAGGATCAAGACTTTCCATTTTTGGTAAATTTCAGTTACAGGTCAAGTTTCTACTTTTGGAAATTTCTGATCTGGCTTCAAATTCTTCCATGATGGTGTTTGACATGATATATGAGGCCTATTTGGACATGAATAAACTCTCTCAAACCAAATCCAACCATCAAAACCATAAAATCAGACACAGTTGACCAAGTTTGACTTTTTAGGGTTTCTGGCAAACTGTGCATTGACTGATGACTTCTGAACATCCAATCTTCGACCTAAACACTTCAAATGGATCCCCAAGTCATGTGAACATGTTGGACCAACCCTAGGGCCTTGGCTCCTTGAGAATTGTGCTTGCTTGCTTGACTGACTGATCTCCTGACCAGTTTGACCTAATTTCTTGATTGGCTTGCACTTGAGGCAAATGGAACAATGCAATGCTATGCAGTGGACCATGATATGCTATGACCTAATATGAGAATGTATGTACAATGATAGGTGCAAATTTGAGGTGCTACAATATTATCTAATGTGCCCAAGAAATCCCATTCATTAAAGATTGTAAGAATTGGATTGATATGATACAAAGTAAACTAAGGCAAACTTAAAGTTTGACTTTTGACATTTATGGTCAACCATCGACTTCTCAACTCAAGGATCACGAGAATATGGTTGATGGATGCATTTTATCAAGAGAAAATAGTAAATTGGAGGTTACTTGAAAAAAGGGCAAGATTTGGTTTTGTAAATTTTTCTAAGTTATGAAAAAAATACATGTTTAAGGAGTCAACTTTCCAAATTCATAACTTCCAATCCAAGCCACCATTTTCTTTTCTCCAAATCTCAAATGGAAGCTCTATTTCCATACTATAAGTTTGTCCGTTATGATTTATTCCCAAAAAATGCAAGGATTTCAAGTTATAAAGCCATGAAGTTGGTACCATTAAAGTTGAAACACTTAGAAAAAATTTCAACCAAATTTTCCTTCAAAAAGTGACTTACTTGATCATCATTTTTTTTCAGGATCCACATTGGTTCAAGGAAAACCCCTAACATGAAAGTTATATAGGATGGTCTTAGCTTTCCAAAAAGTCCAGGAGCATGAACTTATCATATTTGATCTAGGAGTTTTGAAGAGATGAAGTTGGCTCTCCAAATCTGAATTTTGGGTCATTTTCATGGCAAGTTCATCATGCAACATTGAGCCAAAGTTACATTAACTTACTTTGCAGGCTATCTTGCTTATAAATATCACTCTAATCATAAGATCTCCCAAGCTTTGAGCCATTATCCAATAATCTAAACCATTACACAATGAATTATTTCATTTTTGCATAAAGATCACACTTTCATTCATGTAAAGTAGCTTTAATCCAACAAGAAGTACCATTGAGCTCCCAAATGAATTTTGTTTTGATGCATACCAACTCTAAACCTCAAGTCAACTCCTATGCTCCAGAAAAAACTTAACAAAACACTCCATGTACTCCATGATTTTGCCATGCTTCCCACTTGGTGATTTGTGCAAGAACCAACCAACAAGGCAAACCAGTACAAGCCACGATTATTTTGTGATATATGAAGCTTCTTAAATCCTCAAGGATCACTATAAATAGAGGATAAAGTGTAAGACCCCAATTTTGTCCCTAAGATCCCTCATGGCATCATAACATTGCATTTGCATTGCCTCAAGGATCATAAGCCTCTTGGTTCCCTTTGCCTTTGGGTGGGATCCCTTTTGAATGGTTTGAGATCACCAAGCATGCTTGAATTATATATTATTGCTTTTCTCATTTTGTTTATTAACCAAAAGCACAAAAATATGTCACTAACATCTTTTGTTTGTAGCTTGAGCAATCACAAGGTCCAAAGCATCCAGGAGATCTTTTGTGCAATGATAAGGTCAAGAGGAGATGAAAGCAAGCATGGTAATGGTTCCCAAAGCTCTCCTCCATCAAATATGCCTCTCTAGTATCTCAATTCATCATTTTGATCGAAGCAAGTCAAAGGGTTTGAGGTTTTCCCCAAAGGAACCCTAATTCATCTGTGCACCACAATGCCTTGCACATGAAGCAACCTCAGCCCATGGTCAAATGCAATCAAGGGAAGTTATTTAATTCATCATTTCATGCATATTTGAACTTATTTGAGTGTCCTCAATCATCAATTCATCAAGATATGAGTTGTGGATTTGAAAAGTTGATCAGTCAATTCATCTGACTATTTTGAAATGCACTGAAACCTAACTTGTTATGTGTTGGTCAAATGGAGATTATTCCAAAAGAAAAAATGTTCTTAAGGACAATATGAACAACTTTAATTTTCATAAAAAATTGATTTGAAGCTTGGAAGGTCATCTCCCATTCCAATACATTATAGGTCATTTTGACTGAAACCCTAATTTTGGGTCAACTTCCCAAGGACATAACTCATTCATTTTTTTTATGATTTTGAGATGGGATCAAATTCATTGGAAATCTTAAGATGTCTACCTCAAATGTTATGTTGAACAAAATTTCAAAATCTCAAAGGAAATACATGTGATAATGCAAGACATTATAGGTCATTTTGGGCCAAATACATTGAAAGGCAAAAAAGTCCAACTTCAAGTGCCCATATATCTTTCACAAAAAATCCAAATGATGCAAACTTTAAGTCCATTTTGATTGTATTGAAAATATCTACAACTTTGATGTTGGAGGTTTTTTCATTTGAGGCTTGCATCAGCAAAGCAGAAGGGCTTGAACATTGGCCAAATTTAGAAACTTTGCCTTTACATGTTTTGCACCTTACACTTTAAACTCAAATTTCACCAATTTCCACACTTCAAATGGATTTTTGCCCAACATAACAATTGTTCCTTACATCAAAACCTTTCCAGCCATTACTCACATGATCATGTTTGGATTTGGCAAATGGTATTTTCGAAGAGGAGAAGCTTTTGGTTCAATTATGCATAACACCTCAAAATTCCATGCACAAGCAATTACCATTCAGATTACACGTCCATTTCACTTCGGTATGATTTCAAATTGCATTTGGCTTTGGTTTTGGGCCTTGTGCATGATCGTGCAAGCCCATACAAGGAATGTCCAACTTCATGCACACGGATTGAATCACCCTCTCCTTGCCATTCCCTCTATAAACAGAAGCTCTATTCCATTCAAAATCCATCCTGGAATCAACCTGAATTGCTGCAGAAATCAAAACCCAACCTCTCACCAAAGAAGCTATTTCACTTTTCTTCAAATTTTTCAGATCTAAAATTCAACTACATCTGGTTGAATCTTTGGATCTAAAGCTTCTAAACCTTCATCCTTCAGCTCATTGATCGTCTGTTTTGATAAAGGAAGCAAGGAATCAAGCTCAAATCTCCAGAATCCAAGGTTGTTCTTCGACTGGTTTTTTTCTTCAAAACTCATCATCTATTGACCTATTTGCTTGGATTTTGTGTTGGTTGAAGTCCTCTCAATGGAGGCATCATTACTGTGCATTTAATTTTTAAAATCCATCAAGTTCTCATGAACATCACAGAATTTCCATCTCTGATTTCTCTCAATATAGAGATCTAGAGTGGAATTGAGTGATACAGGGATGATGTACATCATCCCAGCTTTCTAACGGTGTATAGATCGTGTATTTTGGTTAAGTTTTGGTTGCCTGCAATTTTGGCCGGAAAACACAAGCTCACCGGAGAAGAAGGTGGCTCTGGTGGCCGTCCCATTGCCAGTTTGAATCTGGATCGTTGGATTCATTTTCCAGATCTAATCGTGGCCTTCCATTGTTATGACTTATTTTAATGTTGGATGTTTCTCATTGACTTGGACTTACCATGAGCGCGCGCTTCTGAACCTCAGGATTGGCCACGTCAATTAATGAGATCCAATCCAACGCTCCTTGTTTTTTCTTATTTTCTATTTTCTGATTTTTATTTCTTTTATTTCCATTATTTTCAAAAATTCATATCTTCTTCATTTTAAATCCAAAAAATATGGGACCAATTGCATTCTTCTCCAAATAATTTCTAGTTTCTAATTCTGATTTTTAATTTTTTTTATTTCATCATTTGATATTTTTTGTGAATTTTCTCTTTTCTGGTTGTTTTTAATTCATTTTAAATAGTTTTTGATATTCAAAAAATACAAAACTATTTTCCTAACCTATTTGAATAATGATGGATCTATGAAAAATATTCTCATCAATTTTATAATTGATTTGAGATTTATTTGAGATTTTAGTTCAATTAGGTTATTTTTATTCATTTTTAATTGATTAAAAATAGTTTCTGACTTTTAAAAATGCTGAAATTTTTTGTCAAACTTAGTTTGACCTTGTTGAACTTGGGATAAATCACTTGGACCTCTCAAGGTTGATTTGAAGTGATTTTGAAGTTTGACCTTTCTTTTATTTTTAATTCAAGTTTATTTTAATATTAAAAAATGCTAAAAATATTTTCTTATTGTTTGATCTCCAATCTTCATCTCATTTCTGATTTTCTATTGTTTGACTTTGACTTTCAATGTCATTGGGTCAATACATATGGATTGGTACATCTTATTTCATCTTATGCATTTTTTATCTTTCCATTTTCCTTATCCATTCTTCATCTCCTTCTTCTTCTTCTTCTTCTTCTTCTTCTTCTTCTTTCTCTTTGATCAATGAGTTGAAGGTTGATAAGTTAGCATTGATTAGGGAGACTTAATCTTCCTTGATTCAAATCTAATTCATCTTGATCAATTGATCAAGTGAATGGCTTTGCATTAAGGATATGTTGTTTTCTAAATCATGCAAAAGACTTAAACCAATACAAGATCAATTCTCTTTTCCTTTTTGGCATGGCAAGTTGTTGGAACTTGATTCACTAATCAAGACTTCTAACTTGTGTTGTTGCCTACATTATTATTGACCGGCCTCAGATAGTTGTGACTTCTACATAAGTCCAATTACGATTGCTTAACATAGCGCTAAATTTGCCTTATGGCACACTAACTACTAACACTAACCATTAACAATTAACATTTACTTTTTGCTCTTTACTTTTATGCAATTTACTATTCTTGCACATATTATCCATTTACTTTTTCCTTTGCTCACTTGAGCACATGTTTATGTTAATGCCGTTTGCCTTTTGCTCACTTGAGCACATAATTGTGTATATACTATTGTGCTTGTGTTTTGTTTTGATTGTTATGGACCAAATGCAAAAATGGACAAAATGGACTTAGACTTTAGGACTTTCCCTATGCAAACTTGGAGTCAAAGAGCAACTAGGCGTTGAGCCTTTAGAATGCTTAAGCTTGAAGATGAACATTGAAATGACCATATTCTAAACTCACTCTTGTCCATTCTTTGATTGTATTATAGAACCTTTTGATGTGTGTTTTCATGTGCTAGGAGTTCTAACTTGAACTTATTTGGGGAACCATTACCATGAGCTTATAAGAGAGAGAGATCCAAGATGCATTGAGGAGTCCTTCCAAGAATCCACTTTGGTTGATGATTGCTTGAATTTATGCTTTGTGTGATTGCTTATTCCAAAGGATGGGAGCTACTTGGATCATCAATATGATCTCAAGAGAGGAACTCCATTGTGGTTTTGTTTCTTTATCCCTCACCTCTTGCATGCTTAGGACTTTAGCCCTTCTTCTTCTTCTCTCCACTCTAATACAAGCCAAAACTTTTGTGCAAACACTTAACACTTGTTTTCAAACATTAGAAACCTAAGCCTTATGCTTTTGACTTTCAAACTTGTTTTTCATAATACTTATTTTGAATTGAATCTTTAAGTCAACTTTGACCATTTGTATATACTTCTAATTGGTAAATATAACCCATTCAAATGTATTTTTGTGGTTTCAATGGCCACTTTCTAATCAAAACTTTTTCATAACCTTTAGCTATTAGGTTCGAGTTATCTTTGTGGTAGATGTAATACTCACCTATATCCTTAGTGATGGACAATGACTCTTCCATGCTTATTATAGGGTTAACCCCTCACTAGCATGTTGAAGCTATCCTCACATGGTGGATTTGTGGTTTTAGGTTGAGTTTTCTCCCTTTGATAACAAAAGACCTTAAGGCTTTTGGATCAATCAATTCACCAACTCATTTTTAGATTTTTACCCCGAACTACGAGGTTTTGATCCTAATCCTTTTTTAAGATGGTACATAGGAAATGGGTTTATCCATCCAAACACAAAATGTAAATAAACTTGTATATTCTTTTCTCATCTCTTCAATCATGTTTGCACAAACAAATTTTTCACAAAAACAACAACCTTTACAACAAATGTGAAAAGGGCTCCCTAGGAGTACCTAGGATGTTTTGGGTGCCTAACACCTTCCCATTACATAACCAACCCCCTTACCCAGATCTCTGTTTCTCTTTTACTAGTTTTTGTTAAAACTTTTAGGTTTTTGTTCGCTTTCTAACCATTCCCTTGGATAAATAGAAGTGAGGTGGCGACTCGACTTGTATGATTTACCTTGGATTTAGTCAATATCTCTAATGGTAACGAATACCCCGCTACACAAAGCCTCATCTATCCATACACCAATCTTACCAAGTAAAACTTCATATTTGTAAGCTTTTGACCTTAACCTCCATTTCTCCCATTTGGCTCAAGCATTCTGCAAACTAAAGAGTCCAACCATCTCCTGGGAACTCATAGACATTGTGAGGGACATCAAACAACAGCTGAAAGTAGAGTTCAAGATGTATTGGACCTTACTTTAATAGGTATATTCTTGCATTTCGAAACTCAATATACATACATTATTTCCATGTAATTTCTGAAGTAAACATGCAACATTTATTGTGTTAAGGTTGATCATTAACTCACATGCCATTTAACTTGCTATTTGTGTGAATTTAAGTTGTATGAAACCTAAAGTTTCAGTTCTGGTTTTGGCCTTCGTGCATCTTCATCTTTGAGTATTAGCTAAAACCTATCGTACCATTATGTTCCATACATTTTTCTAAGAAATTTTGATCTTTATTTCATGAAAAATGTTTGAAAAATGAGAGAGATATGTTTGTTAGAAAATCTGAAAAAATGATGAAAGAAAAAAAAAGTAAATAAGAGAGAGAATCTAGAGGTTGAAGAAGATGATGACCTGGCATGGAAAAGTCAAACTAAACGCATTTTTATAATATATACAATTCCTTATGTTATAATGAACAGATGTATTGCCATGTGTTCATGAGAATGTCTATTTTATGATGACACCAAAAAATTCCAAAAAATAATATTTATTTTGACCATTTTTATTAGGTAGAAAACTAGTGCATTTTATGTTGTTTTTAGACCTTTTAATGGATTTTATTTTATTTTTCGGGTTCTAAGTGATCATAGATGTTTGTGTGACCAATGTATATTTGTTTAGGTCTTGTTTGATGTTGGTAGAATTTTGTTTGCTTAAACATGATCACATTTTGGGCATTATACCATGATTAAATGGCCTTGTTTTAAAATATTAGTGATTGATTATTTAGATGAAGCTTAGGGTTTTGTTTAGATGAATCTTTTGAAGCATCTTGATGCATGATTATGGTTTCTACTTAAGCTTGGTCTTATCATGAACTTTGATTCAAATTTAATGTTTATTTTGTGAAGACTTATAATGTGATGCTTGCATGGCCTAAATTGATTCATGATGTGTTTACCATGTACCAATGAATGCCTTTACCATGTCAAATATGATTTTGTACTCACCATCAATGTGTTGTGTCTTGTGATGTTATGTGAAACTTCGTCATGTCTTATTTATGTTTATCTCAATGCCTACAAACCATGATCAATATTGTCATCCATACCTCACTCACCTTGTGATTTCCATTGTATTTGGCCATATTTTATGCTATAATGTTAATGCATGTTCAACCTTGTCACTGTTTATATCCAAGGGAAAGGTATCATCACATTCTTGTCATTTTGCATGTGTGTGTTCATCTGCATCCTATACAACTTTGATTCCCCTTAATCCAAAACTTCTAGATACAATCGTAGGTTCCCCTCAATGTAAACCTTAGGATTCTATCTCTCTCTCTCTCTCTCTATCTATCTATCTATCTATCTATACTTCTTATAACCACTTTCATAATAAACTTTGACTTAGGTAATTGTTTTCCCTTTTATTTATTAATCAAATGCTTCAAAACACTTAAGCATATTCAAAGATCTTTTCAAAAGACCCAGAAAACACACTTAATTCAAACCCTTTTGCCACTTTGGCTTTTCGATGTTTAAAACCTTTTCATAATAGATTTAGACATGAGTCATCCCTAGTTGAGATTTAAATCTTCTACCCCATAATATTGTTGAGATTGATATTGATTCTTTTCCATTTGGAAGAGGTATGTGGCATACTTGTTTATTCTATATCCACGTGAGAGCCCTTCTTTCAATTTGATGCAAAGATCTATCTTCCACATGTTTGTGGTGGTTTAAAAGTGATTTTTCTCCTTAAGATGACAATTTGTCTCTTTCCCATAAAATCAACCCTAACATATCCCTTCTTACTTTTGAACCCGAACTACGAGGTTTTGATCCTTCACGGGTACATAGGCATAAGACTCAATGTCTTTCCAAATCATCAAACAATAAAAAGATGTTCTTTTTCTCATCTCCTGAATCAAATAGCAAACAATTTTAAACCAAACACATATTTAAAAGGTTCCTGTAGAATACTATGGATGATTAGGGTGCTAATACCTTCCCTTTTTATAACACATCCCCGTACCTTAGAATATCCCCCCTTTTGCTTAATTTAAGTTTAATCTTCTAGCTTTGCATATACATATTGGGTTATTTTTTAAACTTTTCCCCTTCCCTGGATAAATTAAAGTTCGGTGGTGATATTTTGATTCATGAGTCAAGTTTAATCAATAGCTTGGTCTCCGATTCTTCACTGCGACACTACCAGAGCGAATTCACTTAAGAGGGAGATTAACATCGATCTTATGGGTGTCTCTTGCCCTTTCTGTTCGAGGTTTCTAGATTTTCCCTCTCATTTTTTTTATCACTTGTGAGGTAATGATTCTTGGATGGTATAGGATTTTTATATGGTTAGGTTGGTCTATAGTCATACCCAAGGATTCTTTGACGCTTTTTCAGATGTTTTATAATATTGGTAATACGTCTAGGCTTAGGGGTGTGGTAGATAATTTGGGATGTTGTCGTCTGAATGATTTAGAAATCTCATAATGATATAATGTTTTCTGGTAAATTGGTGACAATGAAGGATGTGAAAGACATGTGCAATCTTTTGGCATGGAAAATGTATTCTAGTAGGTCCGTCGGAAACTCATGTGTTTTATCGACCTGACTCGAACCCACTCTGGTATCTGAGGCAATAATAGATTGGGTGTCTTCCGTCTCCTCTTAGATTGTTCTTGTCGTCAAGTGGAGATTGGTTCCATTTTTAAGGTCTTTGGATGGAGAGATCTAGTCAGTGATCTTTTTTGATATTCATGGTTTTATTCCTTTCTTCAGATTTTGTCTTTGTTTAGATTTTGGTTGTCGTTTTCTATGGTTGGCTTAGAATGGGTGTTGTATCAGGTTGATTGTTGTTTTTATTTTTCCTTAATGCTATGTGTTTCTATACTTCTTGTGTTGTTTCTCAATTTCTTATATTTGTACCCTAGGTCTTCCAGTGCCTCATTTTTTATACATATATAGTTTTATTTACTTTTCAATAATAAAAATGTTGTAGATGCCAAAGTCCATTATTAAGTTACAATTAATTTAAATCAAGTACGATTTATTAGTCTGAATTAAATTAACATTATGGAGAAATGAAAAAAGACAACTCCATATAAAGCTACAAAAATAAAGCGACAATATCAGGAAAAACTCACAAATAAAACATTTAAGAAAATGTGAAAATCACTTATTTAAATGAAATGCTCAAGATTAATGAATTTAGGTCAAATTGACTTTAAATCATTATTAGAACTAAAAATCCACATTAGGTGGACACAACATCCATAAACTCTGGATCATTCCCCATTGCTTCTAAAATTTCATAAGAAAGACACACTTCAAGTTCCATACTACCTTTTTCTACGCCTGCAAACACATTAACTTTTCCTTCTCGTTTATCTGCACCACCCGTTCGAACTGCCACAGGTTTCCCCCAACCAAAATCATTACCGTATACATCAAATTTAGGTGAATAAGCAATTACCAAACCATTATTATGGGACACATCTTTAGGTGTAACATAAAAACTCGGTTTTATTAACCACTTTTCATAGTGACTTCTTATCTTCTCATTAGTGTGCAAAGCAATCATCTTATTCATCTTCAGTGCGCCTTTACCAAGTCCACCATTATCCAACAATTCACCAGCTTTCATTGTAACCAAACATTCTATTACAGCATTACCAAAATAATTCTCTTGCAAAAGAGGATTCAATCTTTGTCTAACACATATATCAATCGAAAAACTCACATCTGTTTGGTAGTCAAGTTTCTTAGAACGTGTAAAAGAACGCCAAATGTGAGTTAAAACTGCTTGCAAAGATATATTTTTTTTACCAACCTCTAAGTTGGCTTTGAATTTTAGTTTTGCAATATTCTCTTTTGTGAAATGAAATATTCTCTCCGGTGAATTTTTTTTTTTTTCTTTAAGATTATTTTGCACCTCTATTGTGAGAGGAAATCGAATGGGACATTCAATATGTTTAGGAAACCAACGTTCAAATATTGGAGTTTTGGACACTTCAAGAGACCCCCTTGAGATTTTTGCCCACAAATTGTTAAAATTGGAAAACAAATTAGCATCACCAACCACATGACTTGATGTAATGCCAATAAATATTCCATCATCTAACTCTGTTACTTGAACTGCAAGTAATGGGTGTGATGTTCCTTGGTAGTTTTTGACTCCGTTCATTAAAAAAAGTGAGTGATGAACATAAGGAAGATGAGTGGGTTTAAGAATATCATCCACAGTAATATATTTTGCTGCAGCATGAACAAAGAGTGCACCTTTGTTATTGCACTTGATAGAACAAGAGATAGTGTTATCTCCGTGTTGTGTCATTTTGAGACGACCCGCGAAGATGTGGAAAAAATCAATGGCAGAGGAAAAGGATTGTTTAAGGTGTTGGATTTGGTTTAATATATCTGATTTGATTGATTGACGATAAACAAAACTTATTTGATTATATTCAAATGGGAGGAATTGTAGATCCCATGGGGATAGATAGATCATACTATCATTTGAGCCATTGAGATTGTGATTTTGTGAACGAATTATTGTGGTGGAAAGAACTTGGACTGAACTCATATCTAAGGTGAAGAATTAGATATAACTATGATGTTGTTGTTCTTGGGAGGGTGTGTAGTAGTGGACTCACTTCAGTCTATTTATAAATAATTATAGAACCGCATATAATCGCCACGTTTTAGTGGGCCAATTTCCCCATGCGACAAGATAAGCATCACGTGGGTTAAAATAATGTTCGGTTGTACAATGATAATAATAATAGTAAAGCACTGTCGGCAAGAGTTTCAATGAATGATATATGTTTTCTGTGGAATACACAATAATGCACGGCATGCAATTTTATCCCTACACAATAATGCACGGCAAAAAGCTAACCAAGGAGGTTAATATATTAATTTTACTTGGAATATACCTTTAATATGTTTTTGATTTATTAAACAACGGTCAAAATAGGGACATAGCTAGCGACTTTAAGTCTTGGAGTGTAACCTGTGTATTTACTTTTTGTTTTATTAAATATGCACCTTATATCTATAAGGCGATGGGTTCCTACGAGAAAAGAAAACATATATATTAGGTTAAACACTTATTTAAAAATCAAAGATTTATTCAAATAAGTGAAAAAGACATCATATATTTATCTAAAATTTTAAATGATAGAATATAGGTCATTTTACTTATAAATTTTTTAACCTCCACTTTGCTAAACAATGTGAGACTTTATTAATGATGGAATATTTAACAAGATTGCACATGAAGCAGAATGAATCAACTCAATGCATAATTAGTTGCAATTCTCTTATGAAAATAACTATAATTTCCATCTCAGCTTTTACAGTACTATACATGAGCTATATATATAATATATAAGATATAAATTTGTGGACTAGAATACATAACAAACTATACAAGTGTCACTTTATTAGTGGTTAATACAGATGCACATATGTCACTCTATTGTGTATGCTACAGAGACCCAATTTGACCAAAGTAGAATTCAAAGCAGGAGAATGCAAAAGCTTTGTAAACATATCAGCTAATTGTGCATGAGTAGAGACAGGTAGCAAGTGAATGAGCTTAGAATGAAGCTTTTCACGCACAACATGACAATCCAGTTCAATATGTTTGATGCGTTCATGAAACGTAGGGCAATGTCCCAAATAGTAAGTTGATTTGCTATCATAAAATATAAAGGTAGGATGCGAGATTTCAATAAGGTCACGAAATATATATTGTAACCATTGAGGCTCACATGTGATGAAAGCCAATGCTCAATATTCAACCTCAGTCGAGGACCTGGAAAGAGTGTTTTGCTTTTTAGATTTCCAACGCAAGAGAGAAGAGCCTAACATTACACAATATCGATGACATATTTTCTTGTATCAGGACATCAGGCTCAATCCGAATAATCAAAGCAAAACAATTTTAATGCAATAGATGCAGAGAATAATATGCCTTTAGTAGGGACAAATTTCAAATACCTGAGGACGCGTGTGGCAGCCTGTTAATGAGGTATACGAGGTTGAGACACAAATGGACTCAGGTGTTGTACTACAAAGGAAATGTCTGACATGGAATTGGTCAAGTAAATCAAACGGTCAATTAACCTTTTATATGAAGGTGGATCTTCCAATGGTTGGCCATCATGAATGGAGAGCTTGGTAGTAGGGTCAAAAGGAATTGAAGAAGGTTTAACAACAAGAAAACTAGCATCGTCTAATGGATCAAGAGTGTACTTTCTTTGATTGAGGAAAATGCATGTTGTAGACCTGGAAATCTCAAAGCCTAAAAAGAAACTTAACTTACCATAGTCTTTTATTGTAAACTATTGATCCAAAAGGTGTTTGACATTCAAAATATCTTGAGAGGAGTTTCCTGCCAAGACAATGTCATCTACATACACTAAGAGGGCAGTGAAACCATACTTGTCAATTTTAACATTTAAGGAATGATCAGCCGGTGAATGATGATAACCAAGAGAAACCAGGAAGAAAGATAGCTTTGAGTACCATTTACTACTAGCTTGTTTTAAGCGATAGTCGGACTTCTGTAATTTGCAAACTTTGGAAGCATCAAATCCAGATAAACCGGGGGGATGGTCATGTATACCTCTTCATGTAAGTCACCATGAAGGAATGCATTGTTAACATCCAACTGTCCCAAATGTCATCCCTTAATAGCTGCAAGAGATAATAAAACTCTAATTGTAGTGAGCTTGGGTACAATATAAAAAGTATCAAATTAATCAATGCCTTTCATCTAGGTATATCCCTTTTCCACCAACTTAGCTTTGTGCCTTTCAATGAATCCATATTCCTTGTATTCAACTTGGTATACCCATTTAAATCTAATAGGGGATTTATCAAATGGTAGATCAACAACAGTATAAGTATGGTTTTCTGCAATAACATTTAACTTAACATCCATAGCATGTTTCCAACAGTCATGTTTAATGGCTTGGTTGAAATTCTTTGGTTCAGAAGTAGAGGAAATGGAAAAACATACATACTTATAAGCTGGAGAACAATGATCATATGTAATGACAGAAGATAGAGGATAAACAACATATTGAGAATGAGACTTAGATGGAGAGAGAATATTGGTAGTGTTATGGCATTTATAATCTGCTAAGTAACTAGGTGAGTGATATGCTCGAGTAAAATGTCTTAAATATGGGTCAGAAGTTTCATTTTCAACTGAGGGGGCATTGTGACTAGTGGCTATATGAGTGAAGTAAGTTGAATGTCCAATGGGTAAAGATACGGGTTCATAGGAAGTACTATAAAGAGGACTGCTGGAGATAGGTGAGTGTATGTTATTCACATGATTTGTATTGGTGATAGGTGTTGGAACAAAATTGTTCACATCCCTTGGGTTTTGATAATAATAAAGTACTTAAAGAACAATTGGGTATACTAACATATTTTCAAGTGTGAAGGATCATAAGCTTAAAAGTCAACTCATAATTAACCCTGCTAAAAGCATTTGTTGACAAGCTTATAGTCTTAGTTCTGATGGATCATAATCGAATGACTCTGATAGTGGTGTTTCAACCTCTAAAGTATCTTGCTTGTCTACTTGAGCAGTGAAGTCTTTTGTCTGTGTGCTTGAGTAGTGAAGCATGTTGCCTGTGTGCTTGAGAAAAAGTCTCTTGTAGAATTTCTTGATCGGAAGTCTCTTTCTTGTTTGATTAAGAAGTTGAAGTCTCTTTCTAGTTTGATCGAGCAAAATTGTTATCAAATTGATTATAGTGAAAAAACCTCTTGTTGGACAAGGGGGCTAGATTACTCTCAAATTAGGAAAGGGACCATGATAAATCTGTGGGTTGATTCATTACTTGTTTCTGAACTCTATTTACTTTGCTATTATAAACTTTCGGATATTACACTATGAACTTGTTCACATTCTGAAGTTGTTCATCAGAAACGAAAATGAATTAATATACGTAATTTAAACCCTTTTCTTGTGTTTTTTTCTCATATTTAGTTAGAATTAGAGCACCATATGTGCTAAACACCTTACAATATTCTGACTCTCCTGAAGAGAAAAATATATTAAAGATGTCTGGCTCTCCTGTTAGTATTATGACTGGTAATGGTATACCCTATGCTGATAATACTATTGAGAAAAGACATTACTCGGCTAGACCACCTTCATTCAGTGGTGACTTCACTCAACTTGAATGGTGGAGAAGTAAAATGTATACTTATATCATTGGTCTTGATGATGATTTGTGGGATATCCTTGAGGAAGGCATTAACATTGATATTAATGGTGTTCGAATGGTAAAAGATAGTAAAACTCTCAAACCTGGTCAAAAGAAAATTTAGAGAAAACATCATAGAGTTAAAGGCATTCTGATAGAATCTTTACCTCATTATAAATATATCAAGATCATTGATAAGTAAATTTCTAAGACTATCTTTGAGTCGTTGTGTTCCACTTATGAAAGGAACCAGAAAGTCAAAGAAGCTAAGGCCAACCTTCTTGTACAACATTATGAGTTATTCATAATGAAGGATGATGAAGATATTGAAATCATATTTTATAGGTTTCAAGTTCTTGTTTCAGGCCTTCAGGTTCTGAGAAAACGTTACGCTACATCTGACCATGTAAAGAAGATTTTGAGAAGTCTTCCTGCTAGATACAAACCCAAGATTACATATACTCAGGAGGTTAAATACATGAGTACGCAGAGCCTTGAAAGCCTGATTAGCAACCTTCGGATCCATGACATGGAACTCAATGGTGATGATCCTGTAATGAAATCTAAAACACTGGCGTTGAAGTCAGTTGCTAAACAATCAAGTGGTAAAGTTGTCAGACCCTTAAAAGTCTAGAAATCAGAAGAAGGTTATGAATAAGAGGCTTCTGATAGTGACTCTGATAATGAGGAGATGGCCTTTATCATCATGAGGTTTTAATTATTTACACAAGGGAACAAGAGATTCTCTGGTATAAGTAGTGGCTTTCGAGGATCTAGTTCCAAAGACAAAGTAGATGATTAGAAAAAAATGCTTCAATTGCATGAAGCCTGGTCATTTCAAAGCTGACCACCCTGATCTTCAGAATGATAAACCAAAGAAAGGAAGTTTCTAGAAGGACAACTGTAGAAGTAAATTAAGTAATCCTCTCATGGAAACACGAGACTGTTAGAACAAGATTTGATTATGCATCTATACCTTTGAGTTTTGATGATAACAATGAAGTATTTATGTAAGAACAATTTTGGTACTCTAATGGTTTGTTATTGTGTAGCTTTAACAATCATTTCTGATTCTAAGTTTATGAGGTGCTAGGTCATCAATTTCTGAACATTTGTTTCAGATTTCGCTAATTCACTCATGAGAAGTTTTGAAAGATGCCATGTTATTGATGCAATGTTATTTCTACTTCTACGTTTAATCACTCTTGAGAAGTTATGAAAGACACTATATTGCTACTGCAATGTTCTTTCTCCTTTTGTGTTAATTCACTCTTAAGAAGTTCTGAAAGACTCTATGTTGCAGCTGGAATATTCTTTATGCTTTTGCGTTGATTCACTCCTGAAAAAATCTGGAAAGATGATATGTTATTACTGCAGTGACATCTCCGCTTTTGCTTCTGGATGTGAATCTGATTATCAAGCTTCTGAAGAATGGAAAGCTTCTGAAGTTTTGTTACTTAGCTGAAGACTCTGAAGATCTCAAGCCAAACTCCGATGCTGTCAAGGTTCTGATTGAATATTATGAATTTTTATTACTTAGCTGAAGACTCTGAAGATCTCAAGCCAGACGCTGACATGGTCAAGGTTCTAACTAAAGATTCTAAAGATTCTGATTTCAGATTTGTGTTTCTTCTCTTCATGCTTCATCAAATTTTCATGATAAGGCAATGAATTTGAAGGTAAGATCAAAGTGGATACATGATCAAATAATACATATTACAAATTAGAAATATTCCTTCCACTCCTGAGAACGTGGGCGAAGGATAATACAATTCATACACCTCTCATTAATCCGTTAATGGAGAGCTGCTCTTTTGATATCTTGATTTTCTTGCCAACGGTATCTTTCCTATACTATATAAGTAGGACTTGGATACTTGAAGAAAATGATAATGCTGCTACTACATTTTACAAGACCGTTTCTACGTGAAATGCTCTTAAATTTGTGCATAATTTTATTTAAGTGATTGTATTTCATTTGTGTAAAATCTACTTATGTAGAAGCAACTTGTAACATAAAATGCTGTATTCAAACTTGTTTGTTTGTATTTCCTTAAGGAGACTACGTTATCGTCGGATCCTCTATAAGACAAAGAAAGTTGTTCTTTGTGATTTCCTTAGGGAGACTAAGTTATAGTCGGATCCTTGAGAAGACAAATAAAGTTGTTCTTTTTGATTTCCTTAAGGAGACTAAGTTATAGTCGGATGCTTGAGAAGACAAAGAAAGTTGTTCTTTGTGATTTCTGTAATCTGTTGGATTATAGTGGATAAAGTCCTTGTGTATAAGGCGAAATCACCTTGGCGGATGGATTGGAGTAACTTTGATTTCAAGATAACCAGGATAAAAATCCTTATGTCTTTCTCTCTTTGTTCTTTTGATTGTTTGGAATTTTTGAGTTGGTAAAAAGCTTTGGTTTTTAAAACCCAATTCAAACCTCCATTTATTGTGTTTTTCACACCTTCAATTGGCATAAGAGCGCTGGTTCTGATTGTGATAAAGTTTTATCAACACTTCACTGTATTTAGTACCGATCTAGTTATTGTATGAATCAATGGCTGATGTTAACAACAAAGAGAAAGATCACTACAACACTAAATCACTAGTCTTCGATGGGGAAAAGTTTGATTGTTGGAAAGATAGAATCATAAGTTTCTTTATGGGATATGATGTTGATCTTTGGGATCTTGTAGTCGATGGCTACATTCACCCATTAAATGTTGAAGGAAACAAAGTAGAAAGAAGTGTTATGACAGATCAACAAAAGAAAGATTACAAGAATCATCATAAGGCTAAAACGATATTGCTTAATGCTATCTCTTATAATGAGTATAAGAAGATAACAAACAAAGATTCTACTAAGTGTATCTTTTATTATTTGAGAATGACTCATGAAGGTAATGCTCAAGTTAAGGATATATAGGCTTTGGCCTTAATACAGAAATATGAGGCATTCAGAATGGAAGACGATGAAACCATTGAGACTATGTTCTCAATATTTCACATGCTTGTCGCAAGACTCAAGGTTCCGGACAAAGGGTATTCTACGGATGTCCATGTCAATAAAATCATTAGAAGTATCCCCCCAAAAATGGAGACCTATGGTAACTGCCTTGATGTTGGCAAAGAACTTAAACAATATTAGTCTTGAAGAACTTGTTAGTTCTTTGAGATGCCATGAGATAGAACTCAAGGAAGATGAACCTCAGAAGCGATGAAAATCTGTTTCCTTAAAGTCCAAGCTTGAGAAGACAAGGGCTTATCAAGCTGAGGAAGAATCAAAAGAAGAAGATTTTGATGAGGAACAAGCCAATGTTGCATTAATGGAAACTACAGTTGATCCTGAAAGTTTTGAAGAATTAGAAGACAAGATGTTGTCAAAATTAGAATCAGACTCCGATTCTAAAGATTTATTTTCTCAACTATGTCGTTCTAATTTAGAGTCACGTCTCTCTAAAATACTCGAAAAATACCAAAGTATTTAGATTAGGTACAAAGACCTTAAACAAGTCTAAGTAGTTGCTTCCAAAACTCGTAGTGAGCTTGAGAAAGATATTTCTTCCCTAAACGAAAAAATATTCTCTTTAAAAAGTAACAACTCTACTTTGAAAATTAAAATTTCAAAATTAGAGGACGAAATTGTCTCAGAAGCTTCTTGCGGTGATTGCATCATCAAATATGAAAGATCATTCAAGTACTTTATGGCTAAAAGCATATATGGAAGCAAAATGGCTTCCATGCTCTATGGAGTTAGAAGAAATGGTAAGAAATGTCTAGGTTGGACATAAACTAGAAAACCTGACAAAATTCAGAAGGTAAAACTAAAACCTCTCTATGAGTATTTTGTGCCTAATGGCACTGAGCTTGACTGTTCTGTACAGACATAGAAGCCAACACATACCTAAAAGAAGAACTCAACTTTGAAACCCAAGTACTATGAACATATTCCCATTGATTATCCTGCTACACAAAAACCCAAGGTTGTAAAAAACTCTGGGAGAACTAACAAAAAAGTATCCAAAAAGTGGGCACCGAAGGATAAGATCATTTATGTTGTAGACATCCTTAGTAGCTCAGTTAAGACACTCAGTCATGGTATCTGGATAGTGGATGCTCATGATATATGATGACAGAAGGAATATGTTCCAAGATTTGGAACTTAAGCTAGAAGGCTTCGTTGGTTTCGGGGGAAGATCATTGGCTCATGAACTATTGGGAATGGTAATCTCCCTTCTATTACTAACATCCTTTTATTCGATGGTTTGATGCATAACTGATTGTCTATCAGCCATCTTAGTGACAATGATTATGATATCATTTTTAAATAAAAGTCCAATAAGGTTGTCAGTCAGAAAGATACCACAATTCTTTTTAACAGAAAGAGGAAGAACAACATTTATAAAATCAAACTTTCTTATCTTAACGATTAAAATGTAAAATGCTTAATGTCGGTTAATGAGGAGAAATGGGTAGGGCATAGACATTTGGGCCATGTTAGCACGAGAAGGATTTCTCAGCTAAATAAGCTTGGATTAGTTAGAGACTTACCCAACCTGAAGTTTACTTCAGATGCTCTTTGTGAAGCATGTCAAAAAGGCAAGTTTTCTAAAAGTTATTTCAAACAAAAAGTTGTTGTTTCTACCTCAAGGCCATTAGAGATTCTACACATTAATTTGTTTGGGCCAGTGTAAACTGCCTCTATCAGTGGTAAGAAGTATGGATTGGTCATAGTTGATGACTATAGTCGATGGATATGGGTAAATTCTTGAAGCACATGGATGAGTCACATTCTGCATTCTATACCTTCTGGGGTAGGAGAATTACATCTCAACTAAGGAAATGACTCATGCCTAAACTTAGAGAAAAGTTTTAAAAAGAGAAAAATGCAAAAAAGGGGCACAAAAATGATTAATGAGTTATGCATTTTTTTAGTTTTTTTGAAATTAGTCTGAATATGCTTAAGATATGTTAGCATTTATTTTTAGAAAATATTTTGAAAATTACTTGACACAAGTCAAGGTTTATTAAGAAAGTAGTTCAAGTTTGAAAAAAGGTTTTGAAAAGAGAGAGGGGATTTTGAAAATTAAAAAGGGAGAGTAGAAGAAAAGATTATCCTAATGCATAAAGTAAAAACTACGGAGGAAAGATCTAATCAAGAGATAGAAAGCTTAACGACACAACTCAAATAAGAATTCCCTCCTTTGGATTAAGTCTCAAGCAAGCCAAATAAGCAAAGAATAATCCATCTATCAGATGAAACCAAAGTAACCATGCAAAGGTCAAGGTCCTAATTCTAAGTCCATAACTCCACAACAAATGCTGAGGATAGTAACCACAAGTCCATGAATCTAGGGAACCAAAATCTTTAGGGTTTTTTCATTTATTAATGTCTTTAAAAGAAATAGAAATCCAAATAGAAAAAGAAAAAATAATATAAACATAAACAAATATGATTTTGGGTGCTAAAATAAAAAAGCACAAAGTATATGATAATAGAATAAAGGGCATATGATAAATAACATTTAAAATAAGAGTTGATACAAAATAATATTAATAAATGATGTTAGTAATTAAAAAGGGAAAGTCAATTTTTTTATTTTTTGGAGAACACTCAACTATTCACCCACAAGCATGAAAATATGGATATTTACATCATCTATGAGAAGGGCTCCAAATTGGATAGATTAAACAAGTATGCCATTATCTCTCACAAATAAAAAGGAAGCAACATTTTCACACAATACTCTTAGGAGTATGAGACTTATAACCTCACTTATGAAAATGACCTACTTTCATGATAAATTTAGCACTATGTTAAGCAATCGTAATTAGACTTATGTAGAAGTCACAATTATCTGAGGCTGGTCAAAAATAATGTTTGTGTTAATACATGTGAGAGAAATGATATATAAATTATTCTCCTAAAGATATGCCATACAAAAAATAAAAGAGGATTAATCAAGCACAAAGGCTAAGAGAATTATCCTTTACATTAATCCATACTTCATAGTACTTAGGACAAACTTATGCATCAATCCAAACTACCCTAAATGATCCATGACCAATTAAGAGGTAGATTTGAAATGATGAAAGTTCATCAAGCACCAATCCACACATCATGAACAAGATGGACATAAACCATCCAATTGATCAAGAAGAAAATGAAGAGATGAAGAAGAAGGGGACAAGAGAGGTCACACCCAAATTGGATCAAAGATTTAGTCAAGTCATCATCAAAATCAATCATCCATTTTGGTGGATTAGGGTTTTCACCCCATCAATACCTAAGGTCCGTTGAGTTTAATGAGACCTATGATCAAAACAACCATGATCCAAGGCCACCAAAAGTCAACAAAGGTTAAATAAATATAAAGTGTCATAAAATAAAATAAAATGCATCAAAAACATCATTAAAATGAGTTTTAAAAGGGAAATAAAGAGAAAATACATAAATTCCTTCAAAACACCAAATAAATGGCCAAGACAAATTTGGAAGGTTGGAAATAAAGTAAGAAGCATATATTAAAATTTTCAGAATTTTAAAATGCATAATTTTTTTTAAAACTAATTAAAAAAAAGGGGCAAAAATAAATTTCAAGAAAAAAAGAAAATCAAGAAAATAAAATGTTGAAAAATAAAAATTAGATGAAGAAAAATAAAAGAGAATTTTAGAAATTATTTTGGTATTTTTTGGATGCAAAATAATTTTTCTATGAATTTTAAAAGAAAAAGCAATTAAAAATGGAAAAGAAATAAAATCAGAAAAACACGGAGCGTTGGATCTGACTTCATTAATTGACGTGGCAGATCCAACAATCATAAAATTTCAAATTGGACACACGGTGGAAATTAGCCAAAATAAAACACAGGATCTAGTTCAAATTGGACCAATCATAAAATTTCAAATGTCCAATGTGTCTCCAAACTCAGCTGACCTGAGATAAACACCGATCATCTTCCCTGATGGTTTCTCACCGGAGTTTCATCTTTTGGTAAATTCGGAACACCAGACCATTACCAATGTGATCGCCTCCTCATCATGAATTCAACCTCATGATCCAAATTCAGTTATCTAAACTGAGCATGGGAAACTTCAGAGAAGTTTCAGAAGCAAGCAAGCCACGAAAAATAAAATTAAATGAAGAACATGATCAATTAACACTAGATAAGTTAGGGGAAAAGATCCGAGGATGGATGAGTATATTGTGGTAACTTGTTTGGGTTCAAATGATGCTTGAAACTACCTTGTCCAAATGATGATCAGAAGTTGATGAAGTTCGATCTGGCTAGAGTGATTAAGGAGGTCTTACAGCTTGGGAATCATTACAAAAGCTTTAGAGAAGATCGAAGATGCTAATGGAATCAAGAAATTGGATTGAAACAAGTTGGAATTCAAAACACGATAGTTGAATTTTCTAAAAACAATTTAGAGTGAAGCAAGGATTCTTTGGCTCTCAAAAGCTTGGAAATGAATGAAGTAGATTCCTCTATTTATAGGAAATGTATTTGGATCCAAATACACGTGGAGTCAAGCTTAATTCGTGCAAAACGAATTTGATTAGAGTGTGTGGAAAATGTGACTTGCAATCCATCAAAACTCAGTCAAATCATGCATTTCAAAGGTCAATTAACTTCTGGAGACTTGGTTAAATATGTTTCGGTCCAAAAAACGTGTTAATTTCTTTTAGAATTGAGAATTAGTGAAGTTTAAATTCGGAACATGGTGATTTCCCCAGTTTCAAGTCACCATGTTCGACTCAATGGGGCATCTTATTCCTGAGGCTTTTTGATTCCATTATTTTTGTAATGTGTTGAAATCATAACAAAGATTACAATGTTCCAAGAAAGGTTGAATTTGGATGCTTGAGCGCAAATTTATGGCAAGTTGAAGTTGGCACGAAAAATTGGTCATGTAACTTAGAAAATTCTAAGTATCAAATGGTTGAAAATGGCATGTAATGTCTCAATGAATTCCATTGCCTTGCAAGCATATTTTGACTTTTATCCTTGAAGAAGGCTTGTAGAGTGCATCATAAGTTCTGAAATTCTAGTTATCAGACTTTAGATGTCACACGGGTTGTTATGACATCCAATTCTGCACAGACAAGAATTATGTAGAACTTAACAGTAAGTGCAGTAAATAACACAAGTAATTGTTTACCCAGTTCTGTCCAACATGACCTACATCTGGGGGCTACCAAGCCAGGGAGGAAATCCACTATCAGTAGTATTAATTCAAAGCTAAACTCACCCGTTTACAACTTGTCACTTAATCCCTACCCAATGCAATTTCAATCTTACTCTAAGATCAGAGTTCCTACTCACTCCCCCTCAATCACCTCAGTGATTACTATCTTTAATCAATATTAAAGACAATGTTGAAGTCACACTTCAAACAACTCTTGATTGTGCTTAACAACTTTAATCAAGATACACAACACTCACGCTTAAAAGCTTTGAGCGACACAACACTTACAACTCAATGAACACCCTATACCAAAACAATCATCAACGTGATAATGGCTTGGCTTACAAGATATGTCTAATACAAGACTCACAAAAATACAGCAGTGAAGTATGATGGACACACTTAATCTTCACGCCTCAAAATCCCCAAAACTGAATGAAGGAACGCCTTCCTTTTATATTGCAGTACCTGGGCTTTTGCACTTGTATTCTCCTGAACTTAAGGTCACGCGAGTTCCCATAAATTCAATATCTAGGTTACTAACAAATAGGCTATTTGTTAGGTTCATTAAATGTAACTTGGTTGTTGATTTCCTGGTTTTCTCTAAGCTGTTGAATCCCTGAAGAATAGCCTGAGAAAAAGCTGAAACAGAAAACTGAACAACCTACAATATAGCATATGCTGTCAGGAATGAATGTCACGACATTCAGCTTGACATCAAGGATCATATGCTGAGTCTGCTTTTCCAGAAAACAGACTGTACAATTTTGCTGACCTGTACATGACCAAAAGGACCATACTACAGTAACAACTTATATTAATAAATGTCAAAGTATCGAATTTGACATTTACACATTTGACCTTAAGTTAGTTCTGTTATCCTCTTGAAGAACAAACTAAGAAACATACTGAAGTGTAGCAGAACACCACTCTGTCTATTTTTCAGTATATACTGTCCATGATGAATGACATAACATCCAGTTTGACATTCATACAGTAGGCCTTATGCCAGGTCTGGTTCTTCCTTGATAAACAGACTGCAAATGAATACTGAGCTCTAACAGAACACCATCTGTTCTATTCCTCAGTAGCTGCTGACAGGGATGAATGTCACAGTCTCCAGTTTGACATTCAATAAATCCTGTATTAGCTAATCCTGCAGTAACTACTCAAGTGTGTCATGACATCAGTCAAGACATCAGAGTACAGTTAGATATTCTAACCTACAATGCAGTCACACATACACACCATGTCATGACATCAGTCAAGACATTAGAATCCAGCTAGTGTTTTACCATATAATGCAGCCAATTAAACACCTACAAACTCCCCCTTTGGCAAATTTTTGGCTAAAATACTTTGATCCCCATAACAGAGTTCATAGCAGCGGAATCACACATCTAGCAGGAAATAAACCTAGCTAATACACTCAGAGTGGCAGCACACTCACATACATGGAAGTTAAATAAGAACTTCACCACACATCAGCTGCAGGGGAGAGGAATCTTTGACTCTGTCATGAATGTCTGTTTTCACAGACCCAATCTGTTGTCTGGGGTATCATCACCTGTTACTCCCCCTTTTTGTCACAAATGTTGCCAAAGCAACCAACATAACCAGAAAAAATGACAGACTTACAGACTTGGTTTTACTTCATAGTTTCAACCAAGTTAGTACCCACTTGATCTTGCTTCACAACTTTGATCAAGTAATCACCCACTTTTGCTTTACTGTAGGTACAACCATATCAGATGCCATGACTTTGTTTCTGACATCCAGAACCACTCCTGCATGAACCGCGTCCTTGAATTCCTGCAGGTGCATAGGCCTTCTCACGTTAGGGTGTCTCCTTACCCTCTTGTTGCCACACTTGTTGCAAGTGGTAAAGCTATGATATGTTGACCAATCAGAACATAGTTCCAATAAATACATTCCAAACATCAGTGATTGCTATAAGGTCTCAGAGAGACATATTCCCAGTTTGCCCCTTAAGTTTTCAAACTGAGTAGCATCCAGAGCCTTTGTAAATATGTCAGCCAGTTGAAGTTCAGTGGCTACATGTTCCAAAGTAATCACCTTGTCTTCCACCAGATCTCTGATGAACTGGTGTCTAATGTCAATATGTTTGGTCCTGCTGTGTTGGATGGGATTCTTGGAGATATTGATGGCACTGAGATTATCACAGAACAATGTCATGACATTTTGAGTGACATTATACTCAGTGAGCATCTGTTTCATCCAAACCAGTTGGGAACAGCTGCTTCCAGCATCTATGTATTCAGCCTCTGCAGTGGACAGAGATACACAATTTTGCTTCTTGCTGAACCAAGATATGAGATTGTCTCCCAAGAAGAAACATCCTCCTGATGTGCTTTTTCTGTCATCAGCACTCCCAGCCCAGTCAGCATCACAGTACCCAGATAGGACAGGCTCAGACCCATGTGAGTACAGCATTCCATAGTCACAAGTCCCGTTGATGTACTTGAGAATCCTTTTGACTTGGTTCAAGTGGCTCATCTTAGGCTCTGCTTGGTATCTCGCACACACTCCAACTGCATAAGAGATGTCAGGTCTACTTGCAGTTAGATATAGTAGACTGCCTATCATGCTTCTATACAAGCATTGATCAACACTAGGCCCTCCATCATCTTTGGTTAACTTCAGATGAGTAGGAGCATGAGTCCTTTTGTGCCTAGCATTATCCATACCAAACTTCTTAACGATGTTTTTGGCATACTTGCTTTGGGAGAGGAACATAGAGTCCTCCATTTGGTTGACTTGCATTCCAAGAAAGTAGGTTAGTTCCCTAACCAGACTCATTTCAAACTCAGATTGCATCTGTTGAACAAAATGTGATACCATTTGTTCTAACATGCCACCAAAGACTATATCATCCACATAGATTTGAGCAATCATGATTTTGCCGTCTTCATCCTTCACAAACAAGGTTTTATCTATTCCACCTTTTCTGTATCCATTTGAGGTCAGAAATTCGGTTAACCTTTCATACCATGATCTAGGTGCTTGTTTCAACCCATACAACGCTTTCCTCAACTTGTATACATGCTTAGGTAGGTTAGGATCACAGAACCCTTTAGGTTGTTCCACATAGACTTCTTCATTCAAGTAGCCATTTAGGAATGCACTCTTCACATCCATTTGGAATAGTTTAAACTTCAGAATGCATGCTACCCCTAACCACAATCTGATGGACTCAAGCCTAGCCACAGGAGCAAATGTCTCATCAAAATTAACCCCTTCAACTTGAGTGTATCCTTGAGCTACTAGTCTTGCTTTATTCCTAGTAATTACTCCTTTCTCATCAGATTTGTTTTTGTAGATCCACTTGGTACCAATGATGTTGGTCCCTTCAGGTCTTGGAACTAGCTCCCATACTTCATTCCTTTTGAACTGCTCAAGTTCCTCTTGCATGGCATTGATCCAGTACTCGTCAGTCAGGGCTTCTTTCACATTCTTTGGTTCAACCTTGGATACAAAGCAGGAATTTGAGCTTATTCCCCGTGACCTGGTAGTCACACCACTATTAGGATCCCCTATGATAAGATCCTTAGGGTGGTCTTTCTGAATTCTGATAGATGGCATTTTGGTGGTTGCATCTACTTCACATTCAGGAGGAGGTTCCTGTACTTCTTCAGACTTGACTGGAATGTCAGTTGAACTGTCAAGGAATGTTTCAACATCCTCTATGACATCGATCCCTTCCTCTTTATCATCCACAATAACATTTATGGATTCCATCAGGACATTGGTCCTATAGTTGAACACTCTGTAGGCTCTGCTGTTAGTAGAGTATCCTCGAAATATACCCTCATCACTTTTGGGATCCAGCTTCCTTCTCTGTTCACGATCTGTGAGAATGTAGCATTTACTTCCAAAGATATGAAAGTACTTCACTGTGGGTTTTCTGCCTTTCCATATTTCATATAGAGTGGAGGAGGTTCCTTTTCTCAAGGTGACTCTGTTGTGGACATAGCACGCGGTATTCATTGCTTCAGCCCAAAAGTGCATGGGGAGCTTCTTTGCGTGAATCATTGCTCTGGCAGATTCTTGAATAGTTCTATTTTTTCTTTCAACTATCCCATTCTGCTGGGGAGTTATAGGGGAGGAGAACTCATGACTTATTCCTTCAGACGAGCAAAACTCATCAAACTTGGAATTCTTGAATTCCGTACCATGATCACTCCTAATCCGGACCACACAACTGTCCTTTTCCCTTTGAAGTCTGATGCACAGGTCTTTGAAGACATCAAAGGTATCTGACTTCTCTCTGATGAAGCGTATCCACGTGTATCTGGAATGGTCATCAACCACCACGTAGGCATATCTCTTCCCACCAAGACTTTCAACCTGCATAGGTCCCATTAAGTCCATATGCAACAGTTCCAGAACTCTGGAAGTTGTAGGATGTCCCAGCTCTGGATGTGACATCTTGGTTTGCTTTCCCACCTGGCATTCTCCACAGACTCTTCCTTCATCAATGAGCAGCTTTGGGATTCCTCTGACTGCTTCCTTGGATATAATCTTCTTCATTCCCCGTAAGTGGAGATGTCCAAGTCGTCTATGCCACAGCTTCACCTCCTGTTCTTCCTTGGCTGAGGAGCATATTGTGGAAAAGTTAGAGACTTTAGGTTCCCACAGATAACAGTTATCTTTGGACCTGGTTCCTCTCATAACTTCCTGATTGTCACCATTTGTCACAATGCACAGCTCCTTAGTAAACTGAACATAGAATCCTTGATCACACAGCTGGCTTATGCTGATGAGATTTGCAGTTAGTCCTCTTACTAACAGTACATTATTCAGTTTTGGAACTCCAGAGCAGTCCAGCTTGCCCAGACCTTTTATTTTTCCTTTGGCACCATCACCAAAGGTCACATAGCTGGTAGTGTGAGGTTGAATATCCACCAGTAGATTTTCCATACCAGTCATATGTCTTGAGCATCCACTGTCAAAGTACCAGTCTTCTCTGGTAGAAGCCCTTAGAGCTGTGTGTGCTAACCTAGCATACCATTGTTGCCTCTGGTTGGGGACATAGCGCTTGTATGTCTTATGCTTAGGCCTGACATGCGAGGCTTGGTTAGGAAAACCATGAATCCAGTAGCAGAAGGCTTTGATATGTCCAAGCCTACCACAGTGGTGACACCTCCACTCCTGGTATTTCCTCTTCTGATGATTATTCATCCTAGTTCCCCGATGTTGAGACATTGGCTTTGACTTCCGCTTGAACTTCTGAACTTTAGCCTTTGGGCATTTGTGTTCAGCTGAGGATCTTTTCCCAAATCCTAGGCCAGATTTGGTTCCAGACTTCTGTCCCACCTTTAAAATTTCTTCCAAGGTGTCAGTTCCCTTGTTCATCATTCTGATGGATTTAGTCATCTGATTCAGCTTGGAGGTCAGCAAGGCTATCTTACCATTTAGACCCTCTATGGCTGTCAGATGCTTCTGTCTCTCATCTTCCAGTTCCTTGATGAGTTTCTTCTGCTTTTCTCCTTGTGCACGGACTTCTGCACTGGTGGTACACAGCTTCTTATAGGCTGCAGCAAGTTCATCAAAGGTCAGTTCATCTGCACTTGAGTCATCATCAGAGGCACAAACACTGGTTAGTACAGTGACATGCTTGGCAGATTCTCCTTCAGATTCACTTTCAGAATCTCCTTCAGACCATGTGATAGTTAGCCCCTTCTTTTGCATCTTGAGATAAGTAGGACATTCAGCTCTGACGTGTCCATACCCTTCACAACCATGACACTGGATTCCCTTGCCTTGGTTGAACTTCTCTTCAGAAGTTGATCTTTTCCTGATGTCAGACGAGATGTTCTTGACATTAGGTCTCCCTCTTTGATCAATCTTCTTCACGAACTTGTTGAACTGTCTCTCAAGCATGGCTAAAGCTTCTGATATACTTTCATCACCTTCAGTATATCCTGCTTCTGACTCCTCTTCAGCATTGGATACAAAAGCTATGCTTTTGTTCTTCTTTTCAGCATTCTCACACGAGCCCATTTCAAAGGTTTGGAGAGAGCCAATGAGCTCATCCACCTTCATATTGCAGATGTCCTGCGCCTCCTCTATGGCTGTGACCTTCAAAGCAAATCTCTTAGGCAAGGACCTGAGAATCTTTCTTACAAGTTTCTCTTCAGCCATTTTCTCACCTAGTCCACCAGAGGTGTTTGCAATTTCAAGAATATTCATGTGAAAGTCATGAATAGTCTCATCTTCTTTCATCCTCAGATTTTCAAACTTGGTGGTCAGCATCTGAAGTTTGGAGATCTTCACCTTGGAAGTACCTTCATGAGTTACCTTGAGGGTATCCCAAACTTCCTTAGCTAGTTCACAGTGGTGCACCAGCCTGAAGATGTTCTTACTGATTCCATTGAACAAAGCATTCAAGGCCTTGGAATTTCCTAGAGCTAATGTCTCTTGCTCCTTGTCCCACTCTTCTTCAGGAATCTGCACACTGACTCCATCTTCACCTGTCTTCGTTGGATGTTCCCATCCTTTGTTGACAACTCTCCAGACTTTGCTATCCAGAGACCTTAAGAAGGCTATCGTACGAGGCTTCCAGTCATCATAATTAGAGCCATCCAACATGGGTGGTCTATTTGAGTGTCCTATATCCTTGTCCATGGTACTAGAAAGTAACTTCCCTAGATCTCACCCAGAAATTCACAGGCAGGGTGCCTGCTCTGATGCCAATTGAAATTCTAGTTATCAGACTTTAGATGTCACACGGGTTGTTATGACATCCAATTCTGTACAGACAAGAATTATGCAGAACTTAACAGTAAGTGCAGTAAATAACACAAGTAATTGTTTACCCAGTTCAGTCCAACATGACCTACATCTGGGGGCTACCAAGCCAGGGAGGAAATCCACTATCAGTAGTATTAATTCAAAGCTAAACTCACCCGTTAACAACTTGTCACTTAATCCCTACCCAATGCAATTTCAATCTTACTCTAAGATCAGAGTTCCTACTCACTCCCCCTCAATCACCTCAGTGATTACTATCTTTAATCAATATTAAAGACAACGTTGAAGTCACACTTCAAACAACTCTTGATTGTGCTTAACAGCTTTAATCAAGATACATAGCACTCACGCTTAAAAGCTTTGAGCGACACAACACTTACAACTCAATGAACACCCTATACCAAAACAATCATCAACGTGATAATGGCTTGGCTTACAAGATATGTCTAATACAAGACTCACAAAAATACAACAGTGAAGTATGATGGACACACTTAATCTTCACGCCTCAAAATCCCCAAAACTGAATGAAGGAACGCCTTCCTTTTATATTGCAGTACCTGGGCTTTTGCACTTGTATTCTCCTGAATTTAAGGTCACGCGAGTTCCCATAAATTCAATATCTAGGTTACTAACAAATAGGCTATTTGTTAGGTTCATTAAATGTAACTTGGTTGTTGATTTCCTGGTTTTTCTCTAAGCTGTTGAATCCCTGAAGAATAGCCTGAGAAAAAGCTGAAACAGAAAACTGAACAACCTACAATATAGCATATGCTGTCAGGAATGAATGTCACGACATTCAGCTTGACATCAAGGATCATATGCTGAGTCTGCTTTTCCAGAAAACAGACTGTACAATTTTGCTGACCTGTACATGACCAAAAGGACCATACTACAGTAACAGCTTATATTAATAAATGTCAAAGTATCCAATTTGACATTTACACATTTGGCCTTAAGTTAGTTCTGTTATCCTCTTGAAGAACAAACTAAGAAACATACTGAAGTGTAGCAGAACACCACTCTGTCTATTATTCAGTATATACTGTCCATGATGAATGTCATAACATCCAGTTTGACATTCATACAGTAGGCCTTATGCCAGGTCTGGTTCTTCCTTGATAACCAGACTACAAATGAATACTGAGCTCTAACAGAACACCAACTGTTCTATTCCTCAGTAGCTGCCGACAGGGATGAATGTCACAGTCTCTAGTTTGACATTCAATAAATCCTGTATTAGCTAATCCTGCAGTAACTACTCAAGTGTGTCATGACATCAGTCAAGACGTCAGAGTACAGTTAGATATTCTAACCTACAATGCAGTCACACATACACACCATGTCATGACATCAGTCAAGACATTAGAATCCAGCTAGTGTTTTACCATATAATGCAGCCAGTTAAACACCTACAAGTTCTATTTTACAAAAAGAATCAGCCTCAAATGTTAAGAATTTAAGAAGTTATAAACCTTGAAAGTTAAGAAAAGGTGTCTTGAAAATAAGTCAAATTTCACTAAGTCCACAAATGATCTATAATGGCTCCAAACCTTCGATGGCCTTCCAAGCATAATTGGCTCTTGTCATACAAAGTAAGGTTGTAGAGGATAATGAGGAGAGTCATATGAAAAAAGAAGCACTAAAAATGTTGAGATTTGAAGTAGTTGTGATCCTTGGAACTTTGACTTCAAATGTTGACTTTTTGGTCAAACCACTTGGAATAAACTTGTGCACTTCGACTTTTCACGTATTTCAAAGCACATGGATGATCATATGAACTCAAAACAAGATATACTTGAATGTATCTTGATTATATTTCTCAAAGTTTGAGGTAGCTTGTTGAGGAAGGCATGGAAATAAACACATGAACCTTTAATTTTTCTTGAGAAGTAAGCCACAAGACTTTGAGATGATCTTTATCCAAATTAAATTGAAAGTTTCTTGAGGACTTTGGCGATCATGCTTTGATAAATTATTCGCTTGAGAGTAATGGTTGACCATACCTTGAATTAGGGAATCCACAAAACCATAACTGTGGAACCATGCTTGATGCTCTTGACGAAAAAGCCATACCTTGCATACTAAAATTTAAGGAAAACAAAACATATTTTTGATATTTTGATTAATGATTAGATAAGAAATGAACATAAAAGCACAAAGGTAAAAATATCAACCAAGCGGTGCTTGATGATCCATGCAAAAGGCAAACCCCAAAGATGAGAGGGAGAGGACTAATACGTGATCTTGTTTGTATGTAAGGATGTGAATGGTATGTGGGATCTTAGGATTAAAAATTAGGGTATGACAGATGCCCCTATTTAAGTTTCTTTGATTTGGATATATGAAGATTGAGATCTTCGTCTCGACGGGACCGAGGAGACTTAAATACAGAGAACCCAATTTTTGGCCCTAGGATATTGAAAAAATTCTTATGATATGATAGATATGAATACAGACGAGGATCTCTGTGGCAGAATATAGCGCCACGAGACAAAGAACTGTTGGAGAAAATAAGGGACATAAATTCCACGGGGGAAATAAAAGTTTCCGAAGGGGGAAACCCAACTGGAGGAAAACCAAAATTCCACAGAGGAAGGACTTGACTCAGGAGTAACTATTGTATTGGAAAGAAACCAATGCATAGTTAGAAAACAAATGAACCATAGGTCCAACGGGGGAAGACTTATCAAAGCAAGACTCCCATGAGGGAAATAAATATTACCTAATTATCATCCAAGTGATAGCTTAAGAAACGTAATAAGCTAAAAGGAATGATTACCAATTACCACCCAAGTGATAGCTTAACAAAGGTAACCAACCAAAGACAAGAGAAATTATTACCTACTATCAATCGAGTGATAGCTTAACAAAGATAATAAGTTCAAAAGGAATGATTACCAGCTATCATACAAGTGATATCTTAACAAAGCTAACCAACCAAAGGTAATAGAAATTATTACCTAGCATCAGCTGAGTGATAGCTTAACAAAGATAATAAGTTCAAAAGGAATGATTACCAACTACCAGCCAGGTGATAGCTTAACAAAGGTAACCAACCCAAGGCAAGAGAAATTATTATCTACTATCAGCCGAGTGATAGCTTAAAAAAGGTAATAAGCTAAAAGGAACGATTACTAACTACCAACCAAGTGATATCTTAACAAAGGTAAGAGAAATTATTACCTACTATCAGTTGAGTGGCAGGTTAACAAAGATAATAAGTTCAAAAGGAATGATTACCAACTACCAGCCGGGTGATAGCTTAACAAAGGTAACTAACCAAAGGTAAGAGAAATAATTACCTATTATCAACCGAGTGATAGCTTAACAAAGATAGTAAGTTCAAAAGGAATGATTACCAACTACCAGACAGGTGATAGCTTAACAAAGGTAACCAACCAAAGGTAAGAGAAATTATTATCTACTATCAGCCGAGTGATAACTTAAGAAAGATAATAAGCTCATAGGATTGATAGTTCAGCCCATAAATGAACTGGAGAGAAACAGTCAAAGAAGACTCAACTCGCTGAGGAAATAAGCTTAACTGGGGATTTATTCCATTCAGATAATGAATTGGAAAGGAAGACTAAAACAAAATCTTCAACGATGATCAAACTCCATGGGTAATTATAAAGGATAAGATATTTCTTCCTAATGCCAACACTCTAATGGAGAGATGACTCACACACTCAGTGGGGAGGAAAACCACTAGAGAGCGGGGAATGCACCCAAAAATGCAAGATGCATAAATAAAGATCATGATGCTATGAATATGTGTATAATATGTGCGTGAGTATGTTGACAAAACAAGCACAAAGGGTTAGATAGATAACACAATATAACAGGATACTCGACTAATCTCAACAAAATGGAAATGCTACTAGAGATCTTGCTAGGGATTTAACTGAAGAAAAACTCTGCAAGGAAGGATCATAAGCCATCAAGAGCTAAATATGGATACAAGTCTTAAATCCATCTAGAGTGAGAAATAAAAAAAACTGCTTGGATACCCAGAACTTAGTCTTCTAAAAGCATGTACTCCATTCTGAGGAAAGGTTTGTCGGGGATAAGAAGCATCCAAACAAACTCTGCTATGAATACCTGTTGGAGACTTCACTAGAGATTCTACCATTCCCGTATATAGCATGATGGGGAAACTAATGATCCAGGATACATCCATAAGGAAAACTCTGTCTTGGGAGAACATCGAGCTCCGATCTCTAAGATCTTACCATCCTTAACAATCACGGTTGACATTCCACTTTTTATATTCATAAATCGAGGAAAATATTTTATAAATTTCAAAAACTTGGTTGTTTATATATCTTTTATTTCAAAAATTATTATAAAAAATAAATGAAATTTCGTAAACTAAAACAAGATAAGAACATCAAACAAATGGGCAAAAGGCTCAATTTTTATTAATAGAATGGTAGCCCGCAAATGGCGTGACTCCACGAATCATTACAAAGTAGAAAAAAATGGTAAGTACATGGAAAAGGCTACATTGAAATACAATGATCACTATTCTCCCTAACAACTCTGAATTTCGTTATGCTCAAATCTCCGGTCGAGGATGATTGAATAAGAATCTTTGATAGGCATCGTTGCTTTAAATGATAAAGTTTGGCCTGATGCAGTTACTTTCCATAATCCCTAACTTTTTCCTAGATTGCCATTTCGGGTGTTCTATCCACCAGGATGATTATCTTCTGTTTATGTCTCTAATTTTTTCCTGGACCGCTGATCGGGCTCCAATTCTACTTGTTTTCTGACACTCATTCGAGACAAGTTTACAAAGTCGGTAACACATTATTTTACCTATTATGTTATTTTGTTTAGTAAATTAGATGTTTGCATTTCTATTTTAGTTTTTATGATCATCTTTGGTTTGCATCATTATACTCCATTTTATGTCTCTTTCTGGTAGTTTTACTGGTTTCAGGTTTAAGTAGAATACCGAAGGACTCTCCAAGCGAATCAGACGTTCCTGGCTCGTCGGAAGAAGAAATTTGACAGTACAGTAGCCCTAACACGGCCACATGTGTTACCCAACACGGCCCATGTCAGGAGAAGAGGAGCCATGGGCAAAAACAGGGAGCTGAAACGGGTGCCCGTGTCAGTTGACAAGACCCATGTCAACCACCCTAGAAGGGGGTGTGTTGGAGCAGAACCAGCCAAGCCAACACGTTCGGTCGTGTTGCCTGACACGGCCAGTGTTGGCTTGGACACCTCATTTTTTAATTTTTGTTGTATTTTGGCACGACTGATCTCGGAGGGTATTTTGGACATTTCCTACATCAAATATTTGATAAGGAACTATTTAGGGGATTTTTGAAAATGGAGAACGAGACTTTTTACACGAAGAAAAATTTGGTACCATTAAGATTGAAGCGATCAAGAGCTTTGAAGAACGGAGGTCCTTCAAGAGCGGATGCGATTGAAGATCAACAAGATTCCTTTATTCTTGTAATGTCTAAATTTTATATTGTATCTTATTTGAATAATATGAGTGGCTAAACCTCCCAATGCTAGGGGGTGTCCCTGAATTGATCGTGTAATGACTCTGAATTGATAATTTCCTTAATATATGATGTTTGTTTGTCCATTACACTGTACAATGTTTGCAATGCTTTCCTTATCAGAAAAATAAGGATTGTTATGTGGTTAACAATTTGTGGGATTGCAATTGTTAAGGTTTTTGTACAGTGAAACTATAGTAGATATCACCTAGGGCTAGGGATACCCTATGGTTACCGGTTATATCTTGTTAATTTGTACGACTTGGTTTCATTATAATTGCCTAAGGACTTAGAGATTAGAATGGATGATCAAAGGTTTCCTTCTGAGGTCTTAGGAGGAAACAATTTTAAGATCCGGTAATTGCATATTTTGAACTGTTTAAGGAGATATACATTCAAGGTCATTACAGGAGATATTCATACACCATCCTTGGCATATTATTATAAACCGTGAAAAAAGATTTATTCTGCTTACTTTTCTCATTCCCTTATACAGTGACTTTTTACAAAATCCAAATTACTTGTGTTGTTCAATTGAGTCACAATTTAAACTTGTATTGCTGCGCAGTCCTCGGGGTCGATCTTTGGGGAAACATACCTATTATTACTACATTGGAAAAATAGTACACTTGCTATTTTCCCAATCATGTTTTTGGCCCCATTGTTGAAGATTGGTAAATATAAAGTTTAAATTATTTCAATTGAAATTTTGTTGCTCTGCAACTAAAAATTATTTTATGTTATTTTAATGATTTATTTCGATTAATATCTACTAATTTGTGTCTGATATTTGTATGCGAGGTAAGGCCTCGGCTGATTTTCTTTTTGACGCAGAAATTGAAAGAACTTTGCGGGTAAGACTCAGACAAGTTCGATTGTCAAGACTGGAATCAATCGAAGAACAACCTTTCATTCATTCAGGTTCAGCTTCAGGTTCAGAGGGAGAGATCAAAATAATGGGGGAGAATCCACCGCCATCAGAAAGACTGTTGGGTGACTACGGAGGTGCAAATGCACCAACCGACAGATTAACAATTGTCAACCAACCAGTGAACATGGCTAATTTCCAGTTACATCCTATTACTATTAATCAACTTGAAAGGAAGAATTTCACTGGAAAGTGAAATGAAGATGCAAACAAGCATTTGCAGAGGTTTCTGACCATGAGCAACACTCTAAAAATTGATGGTCACACCGAAGAAGCTAAGAAGTTGAGAATGTTCCAATTCACCTTAGCGGAAGAAGCCGAATCATGGTTCTATTATCTACCTGCCGGTGGCATCACATCTTGGGAAGAGATGGAAAAAGCCTTCCTAAATGAGTATTTTCTAGCGTCGGTTTTTCTGCGGAAGAGGTATGAAATTCTGAATTTTAAGCAGAAGGACGGGGAAACTTTGGGAGACACATACAAGAGATTCAAGAGAGTCCTGGTCGCCTGCCCAACTCATAATATGGATCCAACCGAACAGATGTAGATGTTTGTGAATGGTCTGAAAATAAATACCAAACAGTTGATTGATACCGCAACAGGTGGCTCTACTAATTTCTCAACAGCCACCAGTATCAAGAAGATCATTGAAGCTATTGCCGCTAATGAGCACTTGGAGTTGTACGATAGATGTCAAAGTAAACCAGAAGGGGCTATGGATTTAAAGCTAGAAACCAATAAAATCCGTATCAAAGATACTATAGCTGCTAAAGTTGAGAAGAAGCTGAAGGCGATGAATATAGGTACCCAACAAGTGGCACCGATCCAACGGGCTCCTACTGTGTGTTGTGAGATTTGTAATGGTCCACACCAAACGGTGTATTGTTTTGTAACTCCTCAACAAGTGGAGGAAATCAAATTTTTTAAGCAGAATAATCCCTATTCCAACACGTACAATCTGAGTTGGAAGGATCATCCCTGTTAGACCCTAATTTTGACCCTAAGATCCCTCATGGCATCATAACATTGCATTTGCATCTTGCCTCAAGGATCATAGCATCTTGGTTCTTTACCTTTGGGTGGGATCTCTTGAGAGTTAGTTGGAGATCACCAAGCATGCTTGAATTGTATATTATTGCTTTTCTCATTTTTATTCACTAACCAAAAACACCAAAATATGTCACTAACATCTCTTGTTTGTAACTTGAGCAGTCACAAGATCCAAAGCTTCTAGGAGATCTTATGTGCATTGATAGGGCCAATTGAAGATGAAAGCAAGCATGGAAATGGTTCCCAAAGCTCTCATCCCTAAAACATGCCTCCCAAGTATCTCAATTAGTCATTTTGATCAAAGCAAGTCAAGGGTTTGAGGCTTGGTTCCCAAGGAAACCCTAATTCATCTATGAGTCAACTGTGCCTTGCTCAAGAAGCAACCTCAACCCATGATCAAATACAATCAATGGAAGTCCTTTAATTAATCACTTAATTCATATTTGAACTTATTCAAGTGTCCTCAATCATTAATTCATCAAGATATGAGGCATGGACTTGAGAAGTTAATCAGTCAATTCATCTGACTATTTTGAAATACACTGAGACCTAACTTTTGATGTGTTTGTCAAATGGAGATGACCCCAAGAGAAATAATGTTCTTAAGAACCATATGAACAAATTTCATGTTCATCAAAAATTTATTTGAAGCTTGTAAGGTCATCATCCATTTCAAAACATTATAGGTCATTTTGACTGAAACCCTAGTTTTGGGTCAACTTCCCAAGGACATAACTCATTCATTTTTAATGATATTTAGGTGGGATAAAATGTATTGGAAATATTAAGATGTCTACTTCAAATGTTATGTTGAGAAAAATGTCAAAATATCAAAATAAATACATGTGATAATGCAAAACATTATAGGTCACTTTGGACCAAAGGCATTAAAATGTGAAAATGTCCAACTTCAAGTGCCCATAAGGTCTTCATCAGAAATCCAAATGATGCAAAATTTAAGTCCATATTTATTTTCTTGAGGATATCTACAACTTTGATGTTGACGATTTTGTCATTTGGAGCTTGCATCATTGAAACAAAAGGGCTTGAACTATAGCCATTTTTGAAATTCTCACATGTACATGTTTTGCACCCTACACTTCATGACCACTTTTCATCAATTTCCAAATTTCAAATGGAGTTTTGATCAACATAACAATTGATCCTCATGCAAAAATCTTTCCAACCATTACTCATGAGGTGGTGTTTCAAGTTTGGACATGGTATTTTCGAAGACTTGAACACATTGGTGCAATTTTGGAAAATCAATTAATTTGCATTGCATGAGCCATTACTACATAATCTGCACGTCCAGTTTGCATATGCTGATGCTTAGCTACCAAATCCAAGTTGAATTGGGCCCTCCATGCGCCTGTACAGGCCCATGCATGGAGGCCCTTTCCATTCATGCAATGAGTTGTTCATGCATATCAGCTTGCTTTGGCTATAAATACATTGCTCATGCCTCTCATTTCAAGAACCTAAAGGCATCCCAAATGTTGCACAATTGAATCCTCACTCTCACTACCAAAGGAACTCACCAATTTTCTCTCAATTTTTCAGATCTAGAATTCAATTTCATTGGTTGTTTTCTGGATCTAAAGTTCCTTAGCCTTCTTCCCTTTGATCTAAAGAACAAACTGCAAGCATCCATAGCAAGAAACTGTGCTCTCAAACTCTGAAAATCAGAGGTTTACTTCACATTTTAATTTCTTCGAATCTGCTCATATACTGGTTGTTTCTTGTTGTTGTTGTGTGACCTGAAGTCCTTTGCATAGAGGCAATTGTTTTGAGCTTCGAATTTTCAAAATCTAGCAAGTTCAGTTGAACACCATGGAATTTCCATCTCTGATTTCTCTCAATGTAGAAACATATAGTGGATTTGGTTGGTACAGAGGTGATGTACATCACCCCAGCTTTCGATTGGCACCAAGATCGTGGCATTTGGTTAACATTTTTTTCTCTGCAAATTTTGAGCCTCGCCGGAGCTGGCCGGAGAAGACGGTGGCGCTGGTCACCGTCTGGTCTCCAGATTGAATATGAGACATCCATTTGCATTTCCAGATTCAATCCAGGTTCTTCAACGTTATGACTTGTTTTAAGGCACTATGTGATTCAGTTGACTAGGGTGTATGGTGAGCGTGCGCTTCATGGCCACGTGGTGATCCACGTCAATTAATGAAAGTGCATCATACGGTCCACGCTTTTTCACACTTTTTAAATTCTGATTTTATTTTCTTTTATTTCTTTTAATTCCATTTCATTTTAAAAATTCATATCTCCTTCATTATTGGTCCAAAAAATATGAGACCAATTGCATTTTTCTTCTTTTAATTCCTAGTTTATAAAAGTGATTTTTAATATTTTTTATTTTATCATTTGATATTTTTTAAGAATTTTCTCTTTTCTGCTTATTTTTAATTCATTTTAAATAGTTTTTGATATTCAAAAAATACAAAAATATTTTTCCAACCTCTTTGAATGATGATAGATCTATGAAAAATATTCTCATCAATTTATCAATTGATTTGAGATTTATTTGAGATTTTAATTCAATTAGGTTACTTTTATGCATTTTTAATTCATTAAAAATAGTTTCTGACTTCTAAAAATGCTGAATTTTTTTGTCAAATTTTGTTTGACCTTGTTGAACTTAGGATAATTCACTTGGACTTTTCAAAGTTGATTTGAAGTGAGTTTGAAGTTTGACCTTTCTTTATTATTTTAATTCAAGTTTTATATTAATATTGAAAAATACCAAAAATATTTTATTTGTTTCTTGACTTCTAATCTTCAATTTGCTTTTGCTTACTATTGTTTGACCTTGATCTTCTCTATCTTTGGTCAATGCTTGTTGATTATTTCTTTCCATTTCCATTAATGTAGTTTAATATTCATCATCTTCTTCTTCTTCTTTTCTTATTTTGATCAATGAGTTAAAGATTGGTGGTTAGCCTTGATACATGGGAGGTTTAACCTTCCTTGATTCAAATCTAATTCATCTTGATCATGGATCAAGTGAATGGCTTTGCATTAAGGATAAGTTGCTTCCTAATCAAGCAAAAAACCTAAATCAATACAAGATCATTTCTCATCTTCTTTTTGGCATGGCAAGTTGTAGGAGTTTGATTCACTAATCAAAATCTCTAACTTATGTTGTTGCCTACATTATTATTGACCGACCTCAGATAGTTGTGACTTCTACATAAGTCCAACTACGATTGCTTAACATAACGCTAAATTTTCTTATGGCACACTAACTCTAACACTAACTATTAACCATTAACATTTAATTTTTGCTCTTTACATTTATGCAATTTACTATTCTTGTACATATTATTCATTTGCTTTTTTCCTTTGCTTATTTGAGCACATGTTTATGTTAATGCAATTTGCCTTTTGCTCACTTCAGCACATAATTGTGTATATATTATTGTGCTTGTGCTTTTGTTTTGATTGTTGTGTACCAAATGCAAAAAATGGACAAATGGACTTAGATTCTAGGATATTCCCTATGCAAAAATGGAGTAAAAAGGCCTTAATGTTGAAGATGGATTAGAAGGACCAAGTCTCTAAACTCACTCTTGTCCATTCTTGATTTACTTCATGGAACGTTTTGATGTGTGTGCTTTTGTGCTAGGGAAATCCTACTTGAGCCAAAATTGAAGAACCATTGTCATGTGCTTCAAAAGAGAAAGATACAAGAGCCATTGGGGAGCTTCTAAGAGCTTGCTTGATTGCTTGAGCTTTTACTTATTTTGATTGCATATTCCAAAGGATGGGAGATACTTGGGTCATCAATATGATCTCAAGAGAGGAACTCCATTTGTGGTCTTGTTTCTTATCCTTCATCTCTTGTATGATTAGGACCTTAGCCATTCTTCTTCTTCCCTCCACTCTAACCCAAGCCAAAACTTTTGTGCAAACATTTAACATTTTTTTTCAAACATTAGAAACCTAAGCATTATGCTTTTGATTTTCAAACTTTCTTTTCATAACACTTATTTTGAATTGAATCTTTAAGTCAACTTTGACCATATTTTGTAAATACTTTTGATTGGTAAATATAACCCATTCAAATACTTTTGTGGTTTCAATGGCCACTTTCTTATCAAAAACTTTTCATAACCAATAGTTATTAGGTTTGAGTTATCCTTGAGGTAAATGTAATACTCACCTATAGTTATTAGGTTTGAGTTATCTCTTCAATCATGTTTGCACAAATTTTTTTTCACAAAATACCAACATTACAACAAGTGTGAAAAGGGCTCCCTAGGAGTACCTAGGATGTTTTGGGTGCTTAAAACCTTCCCATTGCATAACCAACCCCTTACCCCGATCTATGACATTTTTACTAGTTTTTGATTCGATAAAACTATTAGGTTTTTGTTCGTTTTCTAACCATTCCTTTGGATAAATAGAAGTGCGGTGGCGGCTCGACTTGTATGGTTTACCTTGGATTTAGTCAATATTTCTAATGGTAACGAATACCCCACTACAGAAAAGTGGGGACTCTGTTGGGGACATTTGCCTAGTGGGTTTTGCCTACTTTTCACACTTTGTGTTGTATTGTATTATATATTGTTTTGTGACATTTTTTTTTGCAATTTGGGATTACTGTATTGTATGTAATGATTGAATTGCTTGAATATTAATTCGTTGTATGCTTGGTGATCTTTGTGAGATGAGTTCTATACCCGAACTCGAGTGCACTTAGGATAGGAGAATGGCATAGTCTTGTTGACTTGTGTGGAGTTATTCCTTAGCAAGTTGACTTGCAAGCCCATTCACTTGGTGGAGGTCATGTTGGGATCAATAATGACACACCAGTAGTCGTGGTTAGGCATTACTCTTTCCAATATCGATCTTAGAAGCCAAGGACCTTAGTTTACCAAGCCCATCTTGGCCTATTTTTAGGATGTAGTGCGAAGGTCGTTCAAGTGTAAGATTTGATACGATTGTTATGCGATACTACACTCATAAGAGTCTCTCTTGAGAATATTTTTGGAATACGAGTAGTCGTTTATCCGATAATATCCAAAAGATGGGATGATGACTATGGGAACCTCTTGTAGAACATGTTTGGCAGGTTTAAACCCTAGTACACTCCCTTTGGGTGGTTCTTAACCGAGACTCCATGCTCGTGACTTGCAACAAACCCTTGATTCATGGTTGATCCATTCTTGTGTAGCCTTAATATCAATGGAACGTGGGTGTTGATAAGGTGTAAACCATAATCCACCAAAATGGATGATTGATATTAAGGATGACTTGATCCATCCCATGACCTTTGTGTGGTGTGCTTTGCTTGATCCTTGAGTGTGATTGTTGCATCCATGCATTCATGCACCCATTTGCATTCATATCATCAACAATGAGAAAATTTTCAAAGGAACTTAAGAGGTCTATTTGCAAATTTTCAGACATGGAAAGACAAAGAAGGTATACAAAGAAGTACAGTTTCAGACAACCCGACTTGAAAGAGCTAAGGAATTTGACATCCTATGTACTAGATCCCTTGGGTTTCAAGGCTCGTTATGGGAAGCTTCTATCTATTTTGGCAACTCAAGTGGACGAAGGTTTGATGAGTGTGTTGGTGCTGTTCTATGATCCCTTGTACCGTTGCTTCACATTTCCGGATTTTAAGCTTCTGTCCGCGCTTGAGGAGTATGCCTATCTTGTGGGCATACCTATCCTAGACCAGTTGCTGTTCAGTGGCTTAGACTACCAAAGGTGGAATTCAAGGTCTTCCTTCTGAGTTCCTCATCGCTCAAGCTACTATGTAGTGTTGGCTAGTGTTATTCCCCAACATCAACAAGTTTGTGGATGTGAACGCCATTAGGATTTTCTCTACTCTTAATCCCGTTCTGACTCTATTGGGTGACACTTACTTTTCTTTGCATATGAGGAATGGAAAGGGTGGTGGTACCATTGTGTGCTGTTTGCCTCTGTTGTACAAGTGGTTTATTTCTCACTTGCCACAGACGGTCGCCTTCAAGGAGAACAAAGGATGTCTACGGTGGTCCACGAGACTTATGTCTCTCACTAATGATGATATCTTTTGGTACTACCGTGTATATGATGGCGTGCAGATTATCGACTCTTGTGGTGAATTCTCCAATGTGCCTCTTCTTGGTACCTGTGGTGGGATTAACTACAATCCTATTTTGGCACGTCGTCAGCTTGGGTTTCCCCTAAAGGATTAACCTAATAAAATTCTGTTAGAAGGTGTGTTCTTCTAGGAGGGTAAAGATCCCCAAGGCTTGAAAGGCAGGATGGTTCACTCTTGGCACAAGATCCATAGGAAGGGAAGGAAGGAGTTGGGTCCGAACAACTATACTGCTTTGGAACCCTATACCTCGTGGGTTAGGAGGAGAGCTTCCGAGTATCTCATGCCTTATGAATATCCAAGACCTACACCTTTGGTTGTGGCTGGGTCTTCAACCCTCCACGACCAAGGAGTAGAGGAGTTTAGAGACGAAGACCGTTCACGTGCCTTGATCCGTGAACGAGAGGAGTTACTTCAGCAGATTAGAGAGAAGAATGCTTTGATAGAGTTCCTTTAGCACCAGGTTATTGATGAGCCTGCCGATGCGTTGACTTCTCTTATTCCTCAGTCTTCCAAGTTTTGGAAGAGGAAGTATGATCGTCTCTCCAAAGAGAAGGCGAATATGGAGGCAGCCTATGAGAGGGAGGTGAAGAGGCTTCGTGCAACTTATCTTCCAGTCTCCAGAGCTTTAGATGATTGCTTCTAGGGTTCCATAGGATGTCCATTTTTCCTTGTCTCTTGTATTGTATTTGGTTACCAAGACTGTACTTCTTTGGTGTAAAAATATTTTCCAGATATTATTGATATGATATTTCCATATATGTCTAAATAATTAATATTTTCAAATATTTGCAAATAGGACTCTAAAGTTCCTCTGATAAAAAAACAAATCATATGCACAAGCATTGCATGCATCATGTGCATAAGCAGGTTTTGCTCCAGGCTTCTTGTTCTATGGTCTAACTCTATGTTCTTCGTTTATTTTGAAGACAAGCTGACTCACCGGTACTACACCCGAGCCAACTCTGCAAGACTAATGGATCATTTGAAGCAAGAGAACCGTGAACTCAAGGAGGAAGTGGCCAGATTGTCTGCCTTGATGGAGTCTTTCTTTACCGCCCAGAGCCAGTCGTCTCCAACACCTTCAACTCCTCCCCAGAGGATAGTCATCTCCGAGATTGCCTCTTCAACCGTGCCTGCGACCAGCGCCCACTTTGCAGTAACAGCTATGCCAGCCGGGTTTCCTTGGGGGATGCCTCACAACTTTGTTCCTGAGGGTCTTGCGCCCATATTTGCTTCTCTGCCGGCATCTAGCCCGGTCCTTGCCGTTCCACCTCCTGTCGTGCATACTATGCCCAGAGTAGACGACACCATCTACCACTCTGAGCCGTGTGAGGGCCCTGATGTCTATGAAAAGATGGATGCTATGAATGATCAGTTTCTTGAGCTCCGCAAGGAACTCAAAACTCTCAGAGGAAAGGATCTCTTCGGCAAGTCTGCTGTTGAACTCTGCTTAGTTCCAAATGTCAAAATCCCTAAAAAGTTCAAAGTACCTGACTTTGGAAGATACAAGGGAAATACTTTCCCTCTCAGCCACCTAGTAATGTATGTCAGGAAAATGTCGACTCAGACTGACAACGATCAGCTTCTTATTCACTACTTCTAGGACAGTTTGTCCGGTGCTGCCCTTAGATGGTATATGGGCTTGGACAATGCGAACATCCGATCCTTCAACGATCTTGGCGAGGCCTTCGTCAAGCAATACAAGTATAATGTAGATATGGCTCCCGATAGGGATCAATTGAGAGCCATGTCCTAGAAGGACAAGGAAACTTTCAAAGAGTATGCCCAGAGGTGGCGAGAGTTAGCAGCACAGATTGTGCCTTAGCTGGAGGAGAAAGAAATGACCAAGATCTTCCTGAAGACCTTCAGCTCATTTTACTATGAGCGGATGATTGCCAGCGCGCCTTCTGATTTCACTGAGATGGTGAACATGGGGATGCGTCTGGAGGAGGGAGTCAGGGAAGGGCGCCTGACCAGAGAAGAAGGCTCTTCTACCAAACGATATGGGGAGTTTGGAAAGAAGAAAGATGGTGAGGCACATGCTGTTGTTGGTGTAAGCCCTAGAGGCCAATACATTTTGGTACTTGTATCGAATAATAAAAGGCATTCTCTTTATTATGGTTGATTAATAAAGTCCCTGGAATAGATAGTCCGTTTAATATATTAAGTGTGACTTAATCATGAGAACACATTAAACATAAGGACACTATTCCTAAAGTATCCGTAGTCGAGCTTTAGTGTGAAGTGGGATAACATTAAAGCATTAAGACTATTATGTTTGTAGATTGATGATCACATCTCATGGATCATGGATAAAGAGTTATCAAGTCTTAAACATAGGTATGAATATTAGGAGTAATATTTATACCGGATTGACCCGCTATGAGAATACTATATAGAAAGTTATGCAAGGTGTCATAAGTTATTCTCATGGTGATAATAGTGTATTCCACTCTTCGACCTGAAACCACTATGGACCCTAGATGTAGAGTCGAGTGCTTTATTGCTGATCCAACGTTGTCCGTAACTGGATAACCATAAAGACAGTTGATGGGTACTCCACAAAGCATGTTGAGGGACATGAGTGACCTAGATGGAATTTGCCCATCCTGCATAACAGGATAAATGTCTATGGGCCCAATATTGAACTGGACAAGGATGACACGGTCTATGCCTTGTGTTCAATATAGACATAAGGGCAAAAGGGTAATTATACACATAATTATTATCACAGAAGGAATTGTCAGATCACTTGACATTTTCGTGTCTTGGGTAGCAGTGATGTGTTGCTAGATACCGCTCACTGTTTATTATGTTAAATGCGTGATTTAATATAATTGCCAACGTCACGAAAACCTACAGGGTCACACACAAAGGACGGATTGATGAGAGATAGAGTAACTAAGGAATATCGTAAGGTACGATACTCTTAAGTGAATTATAGAACATCGTAAGGTACGGTGTACTTGAGTAGAATACGAAATATGGTAAGGTACCATGGGCTTAAGTGATTTTGGGCATATTATAAGATATGGGCCAAAATACACTTAAGTGGGCTTTTTAGCTTGAAGCCCACACAAGTGGTTCTATAAATAGAACCCTTGTGCAGAAGCAAAAATTGCGGTTGCATTCTTTTCGTTTTCACTCTCTCTCTCTCTCACTCAAAGCCTTCATTCGTACCAGCTAGCACTGAGATTGAAGGAACCCGTTCGTGTGGACTGAGTAGAGACGTTGTCATCGTTCAACGTTCATGATCGCTCCGTGGATCTGCATCAAAGGTTTTGATTGTCACAAGAGATCTGCACCAAAGGTTTCAGTCGTCACAAGAGGTAAATATTCTATCACTGATCATGACCATTCGTAAGGATCTCTAAAGGAGAAATTTTTTATTTCCGCTGCGTTTTGGACCGCAATTCTCCTTCAGCTGTGACCCCCTATGTTAAACCAAGAAGCCCTCAGTAAGGAGGAAGACCGTGCATCCTGGCGTGTGTAGACCATGACGTCACAATAGAACAATTTGACAATATTGATGCAAACATTACCGCTTGTAACAATTTGAGTTTTTGTGATGTTGATCTCCCCGAGGAGCGAAGAGACCACAATTTGGCACTAAACATATCCATGAGCTGCAAGGATGATGCGATGTCTAATGTGCTGGTAGACACTGGATCATCACTGAATGTGTTGCCAAAATCCACTCTTGCTAGATTGTCATACCAGGGGCCTCCCATGAGGCAGAGTGGAGTAGTGGTTAAAGCTTTTGATGGGTCCCGCAAAACTGTGATTGGAGAGGTTGAACTCCCAGTCAAGATCGGACCGAGTGATTACCAGATCACTTTTTAGGTCATGGATATCCGCCCATCATATAGCTGTCTGTTAGGCTGACCATGGATCACGAGGCAGGCGCCGTGACATCCATCCTACACCAGAAACTGAAATTTGTCAAGAACAAGAAGCTGGTGGTGGTAGGGGGAGAGAAGGCTCTCCTGGTTATCCATTTATCTTTCTTTTTTTACATAGATGCTGAGGATGAAGTTGGAACACCGTTCCAAGCTTTATCTATTGCTGAGCCTACTAAGAAAGGAACTTCTTCATTTGCGTCCTACAATGATGCTAAGTTGGCCATTGAGCATGGTATAACTACCGATTTAGGACAAATGTTCAAGCTGGAAGACAACAAATCCCGGGCTGGCATAGGGTATTCTTCTGGCATTTTCAACAAGCATGGGCTGTTTCAGAGTGGTGGATTCATCCACACTGTTCATGATGAGGAAGCTGCTGCTATTGTGGAAGAGGATGCAGAGGAGGATTCTGACAACTTTGTCATCCCTGGAGGGGTCTGCAATAACTGGGTTGCTGTTGATGTTCCAACAGTCGTCCATAAGTCAAAGTAATGCTCATTTTGTTCAAAAAAACCCTTCTTCCCCGCCAAAAGGAGGAGTGATGACATTGTTGCCCATAAATACAATGATATTTCATTCAATAAATTCATGTTAAATGTTTGTTTTTCCAATTATTTTCACTTTTTGCTTTTTGCATGAAATTGGTGATCACATAAAACCTTAAAAATAGAATAACATCAATCTTTTCATCTATATAATGATTTGCCTTGTTTGAATTTTAAAATCCTTTTATATCCAAAATCATTATGCAGGTTGATCAAACCCATTGAACATAATGATCCAACACTATCTCCCAACTTTGAATTCCCTGTATTTAAAGTCGAAGAAGATGATGTTGAAGAGATTCCTGACGAGATTACCCATCTACTTGAGCACGAAGAGAAGATCATTCAGCCGCATCTTGAAAATCTAGAAACAGTCAACTTGGGGTCTGAAGATTGTGTGCGAGAAGTGAAGATTAGGGCACTTTTGGAAGAATCTGTTAAGAAGGGGTTGATTGAGTTGCTACGAGAATACGTCGACATCTTTGCCTACTCATATGAAGACATGCCTGGACTAGATACTGATATTGTGCAACATTTTCTGCCTTTGAAGCCTGAGTGTGTGCCCGTGAAGCAAAAGCTCAGAAGAACTCATCCTGATATGGCAATGAAGATTAAAGAAGCAGTTCAGAAGCAAATTAATGAGGGGTTTCTGGTGACTTCTACATATCCTTAATGGGTGGCTAATATTGTGCCAGTGCCTAAGAAAGATGGAAAAGTTCGAATGTGTGTGGACTATAGAGACTTGAATAAAGCTAGCCTGAAAGATGATTTCCCTTTACCACATATTGATATGTTGGTAGATAATACGGCTAAATTCATTATCTTCTCATTTATGGACGGATTTTCCGGATATAATCAGATTAAGATGGCACTCGAGGATATGGAGAAGACAACATTCATCACACCTTGGGGAACATTTTATTATCGAGTGATGCCCTTCGGTTTAAAGAACGCCGGAGCCACGTATCAACGAGCTATGACTACCTTGTTTCACGATATGATGCACAAGGAGATCGAGATGTATGTTGATGATATGATTGCGAAGTCAAGAACGGAAGTTGAACATGTAGAGCACTTGTTGAAGTTATTTCAATGTTTCAAGAAGTATAAGCTTCGTCTGAATCCTAACAAGTGTACTTTTGGAGTCCGTTCCGGCAAGTTATTGGGCTTTATTGTCAGCGAGAGAGGTATTGAGGTTGATCCTGCCAAGGTCAAAGCAATACAAGAGATGCATGCACCCAAAACTGAGAAGCAAGTCCGAGGTTTTCTTGGCCGCTTGAATTATATTTCCAGATTTATATCCCACATGACTGCCACATGTGTGCCGATATTCAAGCTCCTCCAGAAAGATCAGTCTCATGATTGGACCGAGGATTACAAAAAAGCCTTTGACAGTATTAAAGAGTATCTGTCTGAGCCGCCGACTTTGTCTCCACATGTGGAAGGGAGGTCGTTGATTATGTATCTAACTGTTCTTGAAGACTCAATGGGTTGTGTCCTTGGTTAGCAAGACGAGACAGGGAAGAAAGAGTATGCTATACACTATCTGAGTAAGAAGTTCACTGAATGTGAGTCTCAATACTCGATGCTTGAGAAAACATGATGTGCTCTGGCTTGGGCTGCTAAGCGCTTACGCCAATATATGTTGCATCATACAACTTGGTTGATATCCAAAATGGATCCGATCAAGTATATCTTTGAGAAGCCTGCTTTAACTGGGAGGATTTCTTGTTGGCAAATGCTGTTGTCTGAGTATGACATTGAGTATCGATCTCAGAAGGCTATTAAAGGTAGTATCTTGGTTGACCACTTGGCACATCAACCAATTGAGGATTATCAGTTAGTTCGATATGACTTCCCAGATGAGGAGATTCTGTATTTGAAAATGAAAGATTGTGATGAGCCTACGCTTGACGAAGGACCAGAGCCTGGTTCCCAATGGAGCATGGTGTTTGATGGCGCTGTAAATCAGTATGGAAATGGTATTGGGGCAGTGATTATTACTCCTCAGGGCACACATTTTCCTTTTACAACAAGGCTAACTTTCAAATGCACGAATAATGTGGCTGAGTATGAGGCCTGTATCATGGGATTGGAAGAGTGTATTGATCTTAGGATCAAACATCTTGATGTTTATGGTGATTCGACCCTTATTGTTAATCAGATTAAGGGTGAATGGGAGACGAATCAGCCTGGCCTCATCCCATATAGGGATTATGCGAGGAGGATCTCAACATTCTTTATCGAGGTTGACTTCCATCATATTCCTCGAGATAAGAATCGGATGGCAGATGCACTTGCTACACTTGCTTCGATGATCGTAGTGAGGCGCTGGAATGAAGTCCCCAATATCACTCTGATGCGCTTGGATAGACCAGCTCATGTCTTCGCAATGGAAGAAATGAAGGATGACAAGCCATGGTATTATGATATCAAGTGCTTTCTTCAGAGTCAGATTTACCCACCTGGGTCATCTGTGAAAGATAGAAAGACTTTGAGGAGATTATCAGGCAGTTTCTACCTCAATGGCGATGTGCTTTATAAGAGAAATTTTGACATGGTTCTGCTCAGATGCGTGGATAGACACGAAGCAGACCTGTTAATGACTGAGGTCCATGAGGGTTCATTTGGTACTCATTCCAATGGACATACCATGGCTAGAAAGATATTGAGAGCAAGCTACTATGGGCTGACAATGGAGTCTGACTGCTGCAAATATGTGAAGAAATGCCACAAGTGTCAGATTTATGCGGATAAGATTCATATTCCCCCGACACTTTTGAATGTGATTTCATCACCATGGCCTTTCTCTATGTGGGGAATTGACATGATTGGCATGATAGAGCCGAAAGCGTCCAACGGTCACAGGTTAATTCTTGTAGAAATTGATTACTTCACCAAGTGGGTTGAAGCGGCGTCATATGTAAATGTGACCAGGCAGGTGGTTGTGAAGTTTATCAAGCATCAACTCATATGCCGTTATGGTGTGCCAGACAAGATCATTGCTGATAATGGATCTAACTTGAACAATAAGATGATGAAAGAGTTGTGTAGTGAGTTCAAGATTGCACATCATAATTCTTCCCCTTACAGACCCAAGATGAATGGGGCCGTTGAAGCTGCTAATAAGAATATCAAGAAGATTGTCCAGAAGATGGTTGTTACATACAAAGATTGGCATGAGATGCTACAATTTTCTTTGCATGGATATCATACATCTGTCCGCACTTCAACTGGGGCAACCCCTTTCTCTCTTGTTTACGGCATGGAGGTTGTGCTCCCAGTAGAGGTGGAAATCCCATCAATGAGAGTCTTGATGGAAGCCAAGTTAACTGATGCTGAATGGGTTCAGAGTCGTTATGACCAACTAAATTTGATAGAAGAGAAGAGATTGACTGCCATGTGCCACGGTCAGTTATATCAGCAAAGGATGAAGAAAGCCTTTGATAAGAAGGTCAAGCCTCCTGTGTTCCGAGAAGGTGACCTCGTGCTCAAGAAAGTTTTGTCTTTCGCGCCCGATTCCATGGGCAAGTGGACTCCAAACTATGAAGGTCCATATGTTGTTAAGAGAGCCTTTTCCGGCGGTGCTTTGATACTTACAACTACGGATGGGAAGGATTTCACTCGTCCTATGAATTCAGATGCAGTCAAGAAATACTTCGCCTAAAATAAAAACAGAATAACTCGCTAAGTTGAAAACCCGAAAGGGCGGCTTAGGCAAAAATGAGCGCCTCGGTGGATTGAAAACCCGAAAGGGTGATCCAGGCAAAAGTTAGAGACATAAAAAATATATATGTATCCCGCTAGATTGAGTACATCACCCTGGGGCAATCTAGGCAAAAATTAGGGATTTGGCAAGTAACTGCATCCTGACAAGACTTTGTTCTACAACTGTCATCTATCAGAGATTCTCGCTCAGTCATTCGTCAATTGAAGCTTCAAATACATCGGATTCAGAGTTGATGGAGAAATGGTCATTATGTTCAATGTATCCCTTTTCCAATATATATCACCAATTTCAAATTTGTAAAGATCCATGGAGTCTTGCCATTTGCAGACTACCATTCCATCAAATAAATTTGAGCCTTTATCTAATTCTTTGCACTCTTATTTGTTTCTATTCAACAAATATTTTGCATTTTTAATTGAAAAATAACATTGTTTTAAATAAATAAAATTTTTATAAATTGTTTTTAATCAAAGTGAACATTCACAATGACAAAAGGATACTTGGGACGTCTTCAGTGCTTTCCCAAGGATGGTATGATTCCCAAAAGGGTAAGAAATTTGTTCATATTCCCAACATACTTGTATCCTCTTCATTATCTTTCAGGTTGTCTCCTCTGCGAGCGCAGAAGTAAGTTGTACCCACCAAATCCCCAAATATCTTGGAGTTTTGGGTGAGATCTCAATCTTTTAGCCCCCAGTGAGCCTGGAATTTAGCATTTGTGTTATACATTATATGGTTGTCATCCCTTGTGTGGATTGACCTAAAATCTCTTATAGATTGATAAATTGAATATGCTAATCTTTTTGAAGAAGTTGGTTTTCCCTCACTTCGATTTAGGAATTTCTCCACCAGAATGAGCCAGAAATCCCCAACATAAGTGGAATCATCATCAAGTTTGATTTGTAGCTTTTCCCCTTTGTGGACTTGGCTACCTTTGATCTCCAGCAGATTTGCTCCTCGACCATCCTCGCTAGGGTTGATTTCACTTTTACTCCCCAGAATGGACACCAGCAGGGTATCCCTAGTAGTTTGCCTATAGGTAATCCCTGGTTCGATCGTCACCAGTATTTCCCTGGTGGAATTGTCTGATTAGAGCCCGTTTGTGGTTTCCTCCCGAGCAAAGTGGTTGATGCAGATGTTTATCTTTCCTTCCCCAGCGGAGTAGTGTTTCCTTCTCCTCGGTAGATATGATTTCTTCAGCAGTGCAAGAAAGGTGTTGGCTTTGGAACCTTCTGATTGGTGGTTGTTCCCCACAAAGTTTCATTTCCCTCTTTGATAATTTCCCCAGTAGAGTTGATTCTACGGCGGATTTTATCCGTGTGTTGATCCTTTCCCCAGCGGGAGTGACTGGTTCTCCTTGCCCTACAGAGATCTTTGCTTCTTGGTATTTGTTGCCGCCATCAGTTTGGATGTTCTCCAGTGGGCCTGGCTTTCTCTCTTGAGATGTAGTACCGAATGTTTGTCCATTGATTCTTGGACCTCTTTGTGTTAGATATGTCTGTTTGTCAGCATTCATCATACATAAACTACGCATATACATGCATATTATTAACATTCAGATATTCATGTTGTATTCTTTGCCATATGTCTTTTGATTGTTGTCTCCTGCTAGTTTGTGATATATTTCCCCGAGCAGATGTTTGTGTCCGATCTCTCCAGATAGAGTCATCCCCATAGCCAGAAAGTGTCTACCCTTTCTTCCAAATTCCCCACTGAGTTATGTCCTCGTGGATGATTGTTATTTTAGTTTCCTCCCAAAATTTGTGATGGGATGGAATTACTCCCCTGAGTTATATCCTCATTGGGTTGAGTTTTGTTTCATTGTGTCTCTCTAGTTTGTTCCTAGATTGACTCCTCTTGTCATTTCCCATGCACTTCCCCGCATTTTAGATGAATGATTGCTCAGTAACCAGTAATTGTCCATCTATTCCCCGACGGATTCTGAGGCCTTCTACCCAGTAACCGGTAGTTGTAAGTCCTATATTCACGGTTTTCTACCCTCATACCGGTAGTTGGAAACCCCATCTTATCCCCTTGCAGAGTTAACCTTCTTTTGTACATCCTAACCGTTGACGGTTACTCTCTTCTGTGGTTTTCTACCTAGTATTTGGTAGATGTAATCCCCTTTTTGTTGGTTATCTTTATCCAATATTCGGTATTGATATTCCTCCCTTTCGAGTATATCTCCCAGTAACCGGCGATATATCTCCCGGATCATTGCCTTTGTCAATGTATCCCCAGCGAGTCATCTTTCATTTACCCTTGGTTGGGAATGATCGTTTCTCCCTTTGACTGGTCATCATTTTTATACCTAGTATTCGGTATCCTGATGTCCTTTCCTTTCGGTCGATCTATCCTTTATTAACCCAGTAACCGGTTGTGGATAATCTTCCATGCAAGTATATTATCTATGTTCTGATAGTAATAGATAATATATCTCATGCGCTCTTCAGTTGAAGTCTTTTGTTCTTCCCCAGTCGAGTAAGATTCGTATCCCCTTTTGCGGAGTCGAATGTCCATCCTGTAATCGAGTTTTCTTTTTAGCCCTCCTTTTGGATGATGAGTGTTTTGGAAATATTCCCCAATTCATGCCTTGGTTGGTCACCTATTATATTCCCAGTAACCGGTATCCCTGGTGTTCCTTCCCTTTCTGCTCTCTATTATGACTTTTTGTCCCCTGTGGAGTCAGATTTCCTGAGTTGAAATATACCTTTTTAGGTCTTCCTCAGATGTTTTTGGATGTATGATATCTCTCACCCTCATACCGGTCTTAGATATTCATTCTTCCCGAGCGTGTTGTTCTTTCACCCTTATACCGGTGTTTCGATCACATGTCTCCTTGAGCTTATTACCCAATAACCGGTAATACCTCATTTTGTTGTTTTCTCAGAGGAGTCCTGTTTGGACATTTCCCCAGGGAAGTCCCTTAGCGGATTTTCCCCACCCGAGTCCAGATTTTTATCTGAAGTATCCTTTGTGGATAGTTTTTGCTGTATTGGCATATTCCCCAATACATGCATCTTTGAGTCAGCTCGAGTCTATCCATTAATTTATTTTCATGGAATTCCCCTCGTGTCTCTCAGCAAGTGCTAAGTTGTGACCTGCTCATGCATTTTATTCCCTTTCTTATCCCCATAAGAGTCCCCAGAGTCTTTGTCCCATTGAGTATACTACTCATATGGATTGTCAGTTTCTCCTGATTTCTTTTCTCTTTGTGGACACATATCTCCATGGAGTATTACCTTTTGCATACATACATTTGCATCATGAGGTCTCTTAGGTACCAAAATTCATCTCTTTGTTATTATTTAAGCCCATTATACCTCGTCGAGACGAAGATTTTAACCTTCACTTCTCCGGCTAGAATGACCTTAAATAGGGGCATCTGTAAGACCCTAATTTTGACCCTAAGATCCCTCATGGCATCATAACATTGCATTTGCATCTTGCCTCAAGGATCATATCATCTTGGTTTCTTTCCTTTGGGTGGGATCTCTTGAGAGTTAGTTGGAGATCACCAAGCATGCTTGAATTGTATATTATTGCTTTTCTCATTTTTATTCACTAACCGAAAACACAAAAATATGTCACTAACATCTCTTGTTTGTAGCTTGAGCAGTCACAAGGTCCAAAGCTTATAGGAGATCCTATATGAATTGATAGGGCCAATTGAAGATGAAAGCAAGCATGTAAATGGTTTCCAAAGCTCTCATACATCAAATATGCCTCCCAAGTATATCAATTCATCATTTTGATCAAAGCAAGTCAAGGGTTTGAGGCTTGGTTCCCAAGGAAACCCTAATTCATCTTTGAGTCAACTTGCCTTGCTCAAGAAGCAACCTCAACCCATGATCAAATACAATCAAGGGAAGTCCTTTAATTCATCATATCATGCATATTTGAACTTATTTGAGTGTCCTCAATCATCAATTCATCAAGATATGAGGCATGGACTTGAGAAGTTGATCAGTCAATTCATCTGACTATTTTGAAATACATTGAGACCTGACTTTTGATGTGTTTGTCAAATGGAGATGACACCAATATTAAAAATGTTCTTACGAACCATATGAACAACTTTCATGTTCATCAAAAATTTATTTGAAGCTTGGAAGGTCATCATCCATTTCAAAACATTATAGGTCATTTTGACTGAAACCCTAATTTTAGGTCAATTTCCCAAGGACATAACTCATTCATTTTTAATGATTTTGAGGTGGGATCAAATGCATTCGAAAGCTTAAGATGTATACTTCAAATGTTATGTTTAGAAAAATTTCAAAATCACAAACGAAATACATGTTATAATGCAAAACATTATAGGTCACTTTGGACCAAAGGCATTGAAATGTGAAAAAGTCCAACTTCAAGTGCCCATAACTTCTTCATCAAAAATTAAATGATGCAAAATGTAAGTCCAAATTGATTTTATTGAGAATACCTACGAATTTGATGTTGAAGATTTTGTCATTTGGAGCTTGCATCATTGAAACAGAAGGGCTTGAACTATAGCCATTTTTGAAATTCTCACATGTACATGTTTTGCACCCTACACTTCATGACCACTTTTCATCAATTTCCAAGTTTCAAATGGAGTTTTGATCAACATAACAATTGATCCTCATGCAAAAAGCTTTCCAACCATTACTCATGAGGTGGTGTTTCAAGTTTGGACATGGTATTTTCGAAGACTTGAACACATTGGTGCAATTTTGGAAAATCAATTAATTTGCATTGCATGAGCCATTACTACATAATCTGCACGTCCAATTTGCATATGCTGATGCTTAGCTACCAAATCCAAGTGGAATTGGGCCATCCATGCGCCTGTACATGCCCATGCATGGAGGCCCTTTCCATTCATGCAATGAGTTGTTCATGCATATCAACTTGCTTTGGCTATAAATACATTTTTCAGGAACCTAAAGGCGCCCCAAATGCTGCACAATTGAATCCTCACCCTCACTACCAAAGGAACTCACCAATTTTCTCTCAATTTTTCAGATCTAGAATTCAATTTCATTGGTTGTTTTCTGGATCTAAAGTTCCTTAGCATTCTTCCATTTGATCTAAAGAACAAACTGCAAGCATCCATAGCAAGAAACTATGCTCTCAAACTCTGCAAATCAGAGGTTTACTTCACATTTTAATTTCTTCGAATATGCTCATATACTGGTTATTTCTTGTTGTTGTTGTTGTGTGATCTGAAGTCCTCTGCATAGAGGCAATTGTTTTGAGCTTCGAATTTTCAAAATCTAGCAAGTTCAGTTGAACACCATGGAAATTCCATCTCTGATTTCTCTCAATGTAGAAACCTAGAGTCGATTTGGTTGGTAAAGGGGTGATGCACATCACCCCAGCTTTCGATTGGTACCAAGATTGTGGCATTTGGTTAACATTTTTTTCTCTGCAAATTTTGAGCCTCGCCGGAGCTGGCCGGAGAAGACGGTGGCGCTGGTCACTGTCTGGTCTCCAGATTGAATCTGAGCCATCCATTTGCGTTTCCAGATTCAATCCAGGTTGTTCAACGTTATGACTTATTTTAGGCATTATGTGATTCAGTTGACTAGGGTGTATGGTGAGCGTGCGCGTCCTGCCCACGTGATGATCCACATCAATTAATGAAAGTGCATCATACGGTCCACACTTTTTCACACTTTTTAAATTCTGATTTTATTTTCTTTTATTTCTTTTAATTCCATTTCATTTTAAAATTTCATATCTCCTTCATTATTGGTCCAAAAAATATGAGACCAATTGCATTTTTCTTCTTTTAATTTCTAGTTTCTAAAAATGATTTTTATATTTTTTATTTTATCATTTGATATTTTTTAAGAATTTTCTCTTTTCTGCTTATTTTTTATTCATTTTAAATAGTTTTTGATATTCAAAAAGTACAAAAATATTTTTCCAACCTCTTTGAATGATGATAGATCTATGAAAAATTATCTCATCAATTTATTAGTTGGTTTGAGATTTATTTGAAATTTTAATTCAATTAGGTTATTTTTATGCATTTTTAATTGATTAAAAATAGTTTCTGACTTCTAAAAATGCTGAAATTTTTTGTCAAACTTTGTTTGACCTTGATGAACTTAGGATAATTCACTTGGACTTTTCAAAGTTGATTTGAAGTGAGTTTGAAGTTTGACCTTTCTTTATTATTTTAATTCAAGTTTTATTTTAATATTGAAAAATACCAAAAATATTTTATTTGTTTCTTGACTTCTAATCTTCAATTTGCTTCTGTTTACTATTGTTTGGCCTTGATCTTCTCTATCTTTGATAAATGCTTGTTGATTATTTCTTTCCATTTCCATTATACTTTAATATTCATCTTCTTCTTCTTCTTCTTCTTTTCTTATTTTGATCAATGAGTTAAAGATTGGTGGTTAGCCTTGATATATGGGAGGTTTAGCCTTCCTTGATTCAAATCTAATTCATCTTGATCATGGATAGTGTGAATGGCTTTGCATTAAGGATAAGTTGCTTCCTAATCAAGCAAAAAACCTAAATCAATACAAGATCATTTCTCATCTTCTTTTTGGCATGGCAAGTTGTAGGAGTTTGATTCACTAATCAAAATCTCTAACTTGTGTTATTGCCTACATTATTATTGTCCGGCCTCAGATAGTTGTGACTTCTACATAAGTCCAATTACGACTGCTTAACATAGCGCTAAATTGCCTTATGGCACACTAACTCTAACCCTAACTATTAACCATTAACATTTAATCCTTACTCTTTACATTTATGCAATTTACTATTCTTGTACATATTATTCATTTTCTTTTTTCCTTTGCTCATTTGAGCACATGTTTATGTTAATGCAATTTGCCTTTTGCTCACTTGAGCACATAATTGTGTATATATTATTGTGCTTGTGCTTTTGTTTTGATTGTTGTGGACCAAATGCAAAGAATGGACAAATGAACTTAGATTCTAGGACATTCCCTTGCAAAAATGGAGTAAAAAGGCCTTAATGTTGAAGATGGATTAGAAGGACCAAGTCTCTAAACTCACTCTTGTCCATTCTTGATTTACTTCATGAAACTTTTTGATGTGTGTGCTTTTGTGCTAGGGAAATCCTACTTGAGCCAAAATTGAAGAACCATTGTCATGTGCTTCAAAAGAGAAAGATACAAGAGCCATTTGGGATCTTCTAAGAGCTTGCTTGATTGATTTGATTGCTTGAGCTTTTATTTATTTTGCTTGCATATTCCAAAGGATGGGAGCTACTTGGATCATCAATATGATCTCAAGAGAGGAAATCCATTTGTGGTCTTGTTTCTTATCCTTCATCTCTTGTATGATTAGGACCTTAGCCATTCTTCTTCTTCCCTCAGCTCTAACCCAAGCCAAAATTTTTGTGCAAACATTTAACATTTGTTTTCAAACATTAGAAACCTAAGCATTATGCTTTTGATTTTCCAACTTTCTTTTCATAACACTTATTTTGAATTGAATCTTTAAGTCAACTTTGAGCATATTTTGTAAATACTTTTCATTGGTAAATATAACCCATTCAAATACTTTTGTGGTTTCAATGGCCACTTTCTTATAAAAAACTTTTCATAACCAATAGTTATTAGGTTTGAGTTATCCTTGAGGTAGATGTAATACTCACCTATATCCTTAGTGATGGACAATGAGTCTTCCATGCTTATTATAGGGTTAACCCCTCACTACCATGTTGAAGTTATCCTCACATGGTGGATTTATGGTTAGGTTGAGTTTTCTCCCTTGGATAACAAAAGACCTTAAGGCTTTTGGACCAAATCAATTTACCAACTTGTTTTGAGATTTTTACCCCGAACTACGAGATTTTGATCCTAATCTTTTTTAAGATGGTACGTAGGCAATGGGTTTATCCATTCAAACACAAATTGTAAATAACTTATATATTCTTCTCTCATCTCTTCAATCATGTTTGCACAAACAAATTTTCACAAAATACCAACATTACAACAAGTGTGAAAAGGGCTCCCTAGGAGTACCTAGGTTGTTTTGGGTGCTTAAAACCATCCCATTGCATAACCAACCCCTTACCCCGATCTATGACATTTTTACTAGTTTTTGATTCGATAAAGCTATTAGGTTTTTTTCGCTTTCTAACCATTCCTTTGGATAAATAGAAGTGCGGTGGCGACTCGACTTGTATGCTTTACCTTGGATTTAGTCAATATGTCTAATGGTAACGAATACCCCGCTACAATCCCAACTTCTCGTGGAAGGACCATAAAGGGAACGCTCCTCAACACGATCGATACCAAACTTAATATCAACAACAACATCAACAACAAGCCCCTAAGGAAACTGATTGGGAGATTGCCATTGAAAGAATGGAAACTCGTAATGTTCAATTCCAAGAAGAAACCCGAAACCATAAAAAAACACCACCGCATCCATAAAAACTCTTGAAGTCCAAATGGGTCAAATAGCACAACAATTAGCCTCGAGTTCTCAAGCACAAGGTGCTCTACCTAGTGCAATTGTGACAAATCCTAGAGAGCATAATAATGTGAGTGTTGTGACAACAAGAAGTGGTAAATCTGATGAAGTAGTTGAGGAGATGGCTGAAGAGGAAGATCAATTGATCGAAGTGGATCTTGAGATCAAAGAAAATGAAGCTGCAAGGGAGGAATTGGTGGCACCAAAACCAGTAGTGAAAGAAACAGTCACTAAGCCTAAGTCAGTCATTAAGCTTCCTTTCCCCACCAGAAATAAGAAAAAGGGGCAACATGAGAAAAACTTTGAGAAGTTCCTAGAGTTGTTCAAGAAGCTATAAACTAACATTATGCTTTTGGAAGCACCTGGACGAATGCCTAATTATGCCAAGTTCATGAAGGACATCATTTCTAAGAGGCGTGACATCGACACTAACCTGATTATTCTAGCCGAAACTGGTAGTGCTATTTTGAAGGGTATGAAGATCCCAATGAAGAAGAAAGATCAAGGAGCGGTCACTATTCCTTGTACCATTGGAGAGCGGTCATTCAAAAAGGCTCTTATTGACCTAGGAGAAAGTGTGAGTCTCATGCCGTTATCCATTTACAAGAAGCTTGGTATAGGGGTTGTGCAAGATACCATGATGACACTCCAATTCACCGATCATTTGGTCAAGAAACCCTATGGTATTGTTGAAGATGTTTTGGTGAAAATTGACAAGTTTGTATTCCCGGTGGATTTCGTGATTCTAGAAATGCCTGAAGATGAAGACATCTCTCTCATTCTTGGGAGACCCTTTTTAGAGACGCGAAGATGCTTGATCAACATAGAAGAAGGGACTATGACGTTGAAGGTTTATGATGAGGAATTAAAGATTGTTGTTTGAAACACCATGAAGTACAAGGATGATATTTGTACCAGTCCTACTATAGAGGTTCTGTATAAAGTGATTACGTATGATAGTCCTTTGAATGCACCACAGTTACCTTTATAAAGAGTGTTGAGTTTGTCCATTTTCGACAGTGATAAAGATGTGGACAACCGGGAATCCAAAGTGTTGGCCTTGATGGACGCACAACCTCTGTGGAAAGGATCTCGACCACATCGGTGGGAAGATTTACAACTACCTCAAACTAGTGAGGAGGATAAAATGTCCAAGAAAGGAACGAAGTTGAAACAACTTCCTGAGAATATCAAATATGTCTTTCTCGATTCTGAAGGTATATGCCCATCGATCATAATTCGAGCCTTAAGAATATCAAACAAGAGAAGCTCATCCAAGTCCTAAAAAAATACAAAAATGCTATTGGATGTACAATTGAGGATTTGAAAGGTATTAGCCCTACTGTGTGCAAGCATAAAATTTTCATGGAAGAAGACCGCAAACCGGTGGTCCAACCATAGAGAAGACTCAACCCATCAATGAAACAAGTAGTTTAGAAAAAGGTGGTGAAATTGTTAGAGCGCAAGTCTTATATATCTTATTTCTGACAGCCCTTGGGTGAGTCTGGTGCATGTGGTCCCAAAAAAGGGGGGACCATCGTAATAAGAAATGAAAAGAATGAGTTAATCCCTACAAGGACAATTACCGGTTGGCACATGTGTATTGACTATATAAGGTTAAACATAGCGACTAGGAAGGACAACTTCTCGTTTCCATTCATTGACCAAATGTTGGAAAGGTTAGTTTGACATGATTATTATTATTTTCTAGATGGATACTTTGGGTATAATCAGATTGCAGTTGCTCCGGAAGACCAAGGGAAGACAATGTTCACATGCCCGTATGGCGTGTTTGCATACCTAAGAATGCCATTCGGGTTGTGTAATGCTCCATCCACCTTTCAACGCTGCACGACTTCCATCTTTGTCGACATGCTTGAAAAGAATATGGAAGTGTTCATGGATGACTTTTCGGTCTTTGGATCCTCATTTAATAACTGTTTAACTATCCTTTCTAAAAAATCACAAAACTGATGACCACTCTACTGGTTAAGGATATGGCTTTTATGTTCGACAAAGAATGCACCATAGCTTTTGAGATATAGAAGAAAAAATTGATTTCATCATTGATTGTTATTGCCCTAGATATGTCTCTTCCGTTTGAGATCATGTGTGATGCTAGTGATATTGCTGTAGGGGCAGTTCTAGGACAACAAAGAGAGAAGTTGCTACATGTCATTTACTATGCTAGTCATGTGCTAACCCTGCACAGATGAACTATGCAACTACGAAGAAAGAGTTATTGGTTGTGGTTTATGCATTTGACAAATTCAGGCAATACTTGTTAGGATTGAAGGTTGTCGTTTATACTGACCATGCAACTTTGAAATATTTGTTTACTAAACAGGATCCTAAGCCGAGGCTTTTTAGGTGGATCTTACTCCTCCAAGAATTTGATGTAGAGATTAGGGACAAAAAGGGATATGAAAACACAGTAGCGAATCATTTATCCAGAATGTCACCAATTGAAGAAACGGAAGAGAAGAGACTGATAAAGGATGAGTTTGCTAATGAACACATCCTCGTTGTCATTGGTATCCTGTGGTTCATAGACTATGCGAATTATTTGGTGGGGGTGTAATCCCTAACGATTTTGATTCTAACAAGAAGAAAAAGTTTGTTCATGATTGAAGGTTCTACTTATGGGATGACCCATTCTTATACAAGAGAGGAGTATATGGAATGGTCAGAAGATACGTCTCGGAAGAGGAACAAAGGGATGTACTCAGAGCTTGTCATGACTCGGATTATGGAGGATGAAATTCTGGTATAGTCAGAGTTCAGATGTTCTACACGAAGTCATGACATCTGATCCAACATTGTTACTAATACAGCAAGACAATTATAACAATTAAAACCCAATACTCATATGCACTCTGTCACAGATGTCAAGACATCTGCTAATATACCATCATGGAGAGAAGAACATCCAGTTTTGTCCATCTAGTGCAAAGACACAGTAGAGATCAAACATAACACTTATGTTTATTGATCCAGCCCAGTTATTAGCATGATGTCTCAACATTGATTTGAACATCACCTGTTCCAACATTACAGAAGGTTGAACTGTAACAGACCAATCAATCTATACATCAGTATTAGCAGTCAATTATGAATGTCATAACATTCTGTGTTGCAATCAGACTGCAGGCTATGTGTCAAGTCTGTTATTCTTTTCATAAATAGATTAGAAACAAACTGAGTTATAACAGACAAAATATAGTGTGCAGAAAGTAAAAACACCAGTAATTGTTAACCAAGTTCGGTACAACATTACCTACTCTGGGGGCATACCAAGCCAGGAAGAAGATCCACTATTAGTAGTATTAATTCAGAGTTAAACTCCCCCGTTTACAACTCCTCACTTAATCCCTACCCAATGCAATCTATACCTAGGCACTCCTAGATAGAAACCTCCAGTTTCCATTCCTATCACGACAATTACCATGTAATGCTTAGACAACTTGAACATGCTTCACAGCTTCGTTCAAGAACATAACAACTCTTGCCTATAGGCTTTGAGTTACAAATAATCTCATGCTTTCAAGCACTGAGAAACACCTGGTAACCTTCCCACAGGTTGGGAAGTTTACCTCACACACACCCCTAATTTTTACATTGTTTGAGGCTTACAAAACCTAGGTTACAATCTGCTATTTATAACCTAACCACCCAACTGGATTCGGGCCTTCAGAAATCGCAGCAAATCTTTCCTTTGCTGTTACAGAGCTGGCAGAATCCTTCTGCTACAATCAAGGTCTTCAATCTTTTATTTCCTAAAAGATCTCCATATTTGGGAACTGTATATTCACCAAATATATTCACCAAATCTTCTGATTGAATCTTCAAGATCTTCACATAGGAGTTAGGATATTCACCAGATCTCCTAATTGATCACAGACCAAACCAGAATTAACTGATTCAGTTTTATACACATGTGAGATGTCACAGTCCCGATGTCGTGACATCTTACATGACATGTTGGTCCAGATGTTGAACTTCTTCAACCCAACATATTAAAACAACAGAGGTGATTACATTATTTGTTTTACAAAATTAATGCCAATCTTAAGGTACTAACAATCTCCCCCTTTGGCAAATTTTAGCTAAAACAAATAACCCAATATGGGTCTGTACTTCCTCTTTGTCAAAGACAACCCCATTACCACCACCACTGTTGGTGTACATGAGGAAGAAGATGTATAAGGCTCAACTCCATCACAGTCCTTCCCCTCAACAGTAGGGCTTCCTGAAGAATATGTAATGCTGAGTACATAGATAATGTAACTCAGATCACAAGACACAACTGTCTTCTTAACTCAGATCACAAGACACAACTGATATAAACTGATATACCCAGTTAGTGACTTTTGTGTCTGAATCCGTCTTCTCCTTGCCACCAGATATTGCTTGCTTCTGGTGCATCCTCAGGACAAAGTTTCTCTCCCCCTTTTTAGCTAAACATTTACAAGTGACACCTTCACAAAACCAGATCCAGGAGCAGAATGCCCAGATCTTAACAAACCCCATGGTTTAGAGAGAATGAAATGTCGCTCTTGTAAGAAAAGGAGTGCTGATTCATCCTTTAAATAGGCCAGACCATGCTTAGCAATTAACGGTAGGAGTAAATGCTTGGTCAAGATCCGTAAATATTTGTTGAGAATCAGTCAGAGAATCACCACCAATATCCCAGACAATCTTTGAATACCTTTTACAGCTCTTGACTGTTTCCAGAAACAGCAGTTCCAAGACTATTCCATAAATGCTATCAGACACGTTACAAGCTATGTCTTAACATTTGATACTGCTTTTGTCTGTGTTCTTCATATATCCTCCCCATCACCATTTTCTAAAGCCACTTTCTCACCTCCAATGGTAGCTTGACATCTGGCACCACACATCCATATTTCCTTATATAAATTCCAGCAGGTACATAGGATATCTTATGTTAAGACATCACATATGACATCTTGTGAACACTCTGTCCTTTTTGTTCACAAGGCAAACTATCAGCAGTTTAAACCACATAACAGTAGTCTAATCAGCAGCAGAAGCAAAACAATTACTAGCTATGGCTACTAGTAATCCACACATGCACGAGGGTACTTCTCCTCCCCCTCAATCTGTGCAACAATCAACAGAATTACTAGTTATGGATGCAACTAGTAAGACACACAAATGCATAATGCACCAGGGTACTTCTTCTCCCCCTAAAACTGTGCATACAACAAACATAACAGCAACTCCAGCACCTGTTCCACACAACTGTAATACACAGGCTCATAACATAATGAGACACACCCCATCCATATTTCCTTATGACTGTAAGTTTCAGAAGGAAATAATAATATTGTCCAAGGCAATGTCATGACATCCGGTCAGACATTCTTCTGCTCACTCAGCCTTGACACACACCATAACATCCCACTAACTAACAAGGTTTCATACCTTGTTAACTGAGAACACATAGACCACAAGCTTGTTGATTACTTGCAGTGCAAAGACAGAACTCCCCCTGTCATGAACAACCAACTCTCCTCTTGAAACATGGAGATCACACATGAACATATCCAACACCCCCAGGTTGGACCTTCACAAACTTCCTGATTCAACGAGAACCCAAACCACTTGATGAATGGAAAACATAAGACGCATCTTCATGTCTTCAAGAGCACACCCTCTGTTCACCCCTATTGGCTGAACACATCCATACTCTGTGTCAATCTCTCATCTAACCAGAACAGAAAACCACTTCATAAAATGTTCTAACATGAGTTAGGACATCCTTCACAACATAACACCATCTGATAATCTTCAGATATCATTGAGTCATTAGCTTGATCCACAAGAAACCAGACACAAATTGGGACATATACATTCTCATCCCATTACAAGAGATAGTCTTCCATAGATAGCTCAAACTCCTTCCACAAGCTCCAAGAGATGAATAGAAAACACCTCCTTTTGTCTTCAACTTACTCCTTTTCTGCTCAAGGTAATTTGTCTCAGACCTTCCTCAAGAATAATCAGCTGCCATAAGTTGATTGTCTTGATTCTTCGAACTCACTTCTGAGATAGACCAAATGCCACTGGTTGATTACCTCCGTCATGAATCCTCATATGAAAAAGTCAAATGCCATTCTTTGACCTCTCCACGTTTATCAGACTTCTCCCAAAGATATTCTGACCTTCCAAGTGAGACTTGAACTTCAAGCTACATGTTGAACAAAACTTAGATTTTCCAAGACATGATCATGTAACATCCTCTCCATCCAGCAACTCCAAAGAACTGCAACGAGAATGATCTTTTTGAAGTATCCAATCTATAACCCTATAGACCCTTCTATCTCAAGTTGATGTGCCACTTCACCAACTAAGATTCTGATGTTGAACCAAATGTCACAACATTGTGTTTTAACATATGGCTGTTGAATTCAGCTCCTTCTTCTGCCACTTGAAAGAACCTCCTCCCTTCACAGAACAAGAGTTCAATGTTCTCATAGACTTGATTGTGGAACCAAGTTTGAGTAAACATCCTCCATCCTGCAGGTTTGCAGTTAAATCATCCAAGCTCACACCTTGATGAATCCTTGCTTCTTCTCTAAAGACATCAGACACTCTGATGCATGAGTCATCAGAAGGACCAGTTAGAAACTATCCCTTCAGCTATACCAAGGGTTCCACTTCCTAAAGCAAAGTTGTTTCCATGATGTCAAGACTGCTGCCACTTGTTCTTGACTCCATAGTGTGCATTAGCTAATGCACTTCCTTACCTAGATCAGAAGTGAACTGATCCAAGTAACCACCATCAGGACTATGATGTTTTCTTCTTCTTGTACACACCAAGGCTGAACATGTTTCTTGCCAGGAAACCTTTTCAGAGATCATATGCTTTTGCTGCCACCAAAGTGATAGATCATAAACCAATGTGTAGCGGGGTATTCGTTACCATTGGAGATATTGACTAAATCCAAGGTAAATCATACAAGTCGAGTCGCCACCGCACTTCTATTTATCCAAAGGAATGGTTAGAAAGCGAACAAAAACCTAAAAGTTTTATCGAATCAAAAACTAGTAAAAATGTCAGAGATCTGGGTAAGGGGGTTGGTTATGCAATGGGAAGGTGTTAGGCACCCAAAGCATCCTAGGTACTCCTAGGGAGCCCTTTTAACATTTGTTGTAAGGTTGTTATTTTTATTTTGTGACAATTTATTTGTGCAAACATGATTGAAGGGATGAGAAAAGAATATATAAATTTATTTACATTTTGTGTTTGAATGGATGAACCCATTGCCTACGTACCATCTTAAAAAAAGATTAGGATCAAAACCTCGTAGTTCGGGGTAAAAAATTTCAAAAAAAAGTTGGTGAATTGATTGGTCCAAAAACCTTAAGGTCTTTTGTTATCAAAGGGAGAAAACTCAACCTAAAACCACAAATCCACCATGTGAGGATAGCTCCAACATGCTAGTGAGGGGTTAACCCTATAATAAGCACGGAAGACTCATTGTCCATCACTAAGGATAAAGGTGAGTATTATATCTACCTCAAGGATAACTCAAACCTAATAGCTAATGGTTATAAAAAAAGGTTTGATTAAGAAAGTGGCCATTGAAACCACAAAAAGTATTTGAATGGGTTATATTTACCAATTAAAAGTATTTACAAAAATAGGGTTAAAGTGGATTAAAAGGTTCAATTCAAAATAAGTGTTATGAAAAATAAGTTTGAAAATCAAAAGCATAAGGCTTAGGTTTCTAATGTTGAAAACAAAAGTTATTGTTTGCACAAAAAGTTTTGACTTGGGTTAGAATGGGGAAAAAAAAAAGAAGGGTTAAATTCCTAAACATACAAGAGATAAGGGAAAAGAAAATAAAACCACATTAGGAGTTCCCCTCTTGAGATCATATTGATGATCCAAGTAGCTCCCATCCTTTGGAATAAGCAGACAGAAACAAATATCTCAAGCCATTTAGCACAGGTAATCGGAATAAACCTCCAGGTGGTATCCCACAAATAAAGTGGAACACCAGGCCATCTCTGCAAGAGTCATGTGAGCCCTCACAAAAAAAAAACTCAACAAACAGGTTAGAGTAACAAGATAGGGTAATCAAGAGTTGCCCCCAAATCAAAATTTAACCACATGAATCATGCCATTAAAATTCACAAAAAAGCTCACAAAAAGCAACGAAGGGCAGGAGGCCTAAACCTCTTGTCAAACACATACATTCAAAGGGTATCAAAAAATTTCAGGTTGAAAGTATAAAGTAGTGGAAATAGGGCATACCTGATTGGGGAGGATCGATTGAAATTGAGTTGCACCCGTGAGGTTTGCAGAGCAATCTGAGGGTTTGCCTCTGGAGGTTGCTCTGAACTCTGTTAGCTCTTCTCTCACTTTCTTTTTCCTGCCAGGGTAATAGGAATGTCATCTCCTTTTGTTTTACTGAAACTCTGAATTTATAACCTGGTTTTTGTGGACCTGTGGGCTCAAATGAGAAAGGCCCAAGTCCAAAATATTTTTTTTTGTTATATTTTATTTATTTATTTATTTATTATTTATTTATTTATTTATTTATTTTTTTTTTTTTTTTTTTTTTTTTTTTTTTAGTAAACAAAAGTAAGAGAAACAATGATGTATAATTCAAGCATGCTTGGTGATCTCAAACCAATCACAAGCAGTCCCACCCAAAGACAAAGGGAACCAAGATGCTCATGATCCTTGAGGCTATGCAAATGCAATGTTATGATGCCATGAGGGATCTTAAGGTCAAAATTGGGGTCTTACAGATGCCCCTATTTAAGGTCACTCTAGCCGGAGAAGTGAAGGTTAAAATCTTCGTCTCGACGAGGTAGAATGGGCTTAAATAATAACAAAGAGACAAATTTTTGTCCCTAAGAGACCTCATGATGCAGATGTATGTATGCAAATAGTACGAACTCTGTGGGGATATGTGTCCACAAAGAAGAAAAGACATCCGGAGAAAATGACAATCCATATGAGAAATACACTCAATGGGACAGAGAGTCTGGGACTCTTATGGGGATAGGAGAGGGAATAAAATGCGTGAGCAGGCACGACTCAACGCTTGGGGAACAAAATTCTAAAGGGAAAATATCCAATGGAAAGACCCGAGCTGACTCAAAGGTGCATGCATTGGGGAATATGCCAATACAGCAAAAACAATCCACAACGGATACTTCGGATAAAAATTCGGATGAAAACAATCCACTAAGGGACTTCGCTGGGGATGCCTAAAAGGACACTCCTGGGGAAGCAGCGGGACGAGGTATTACCGGTTACTGGGTAATAAGCTCAAGGAGACATGTAATCTGATCGCCGGTATGAGGGTGAGATACAACATGCTCGAGAAGAATGAATATCTAAGACCGGTATAAGGGTGAGAGATATCAATCTACCAAATCATCTGAGGAAGACCTAAAAAGGTATATCTCAACTCAGGAAAATCTGACTCCATAGAGGACAAAAAGTCATAATAGGGTGCAGAAAGGAGGGAACACCAGGGATACCGGTTACTGGGCATATAATGATGACCAATCAAGGCGTGAATTGGGGAGTATTCCCAAAACACTCATCATCCAAAAAGAGGGCAAAAAGCAAACTCGATTATGGGATGGACATTCGACTCCGAAAAGGGGGTACGAATCTTACTCAACTGGGGAAGAACAAAAGGCTTCGACCAAAGAGTGCATAAGATATACTATCTATTACCGCCAAAACATAGATAATATACTCGCATGGACGATTATCCACAACCGGTTACTGGGTTAATAAAGGATAAATCGACCGAAAAGAAAAGGCACCGGGATACCGAAACTAGGTATATAATGATGACCAATTCAGGGGAGGAACAATCGTTACCAACAACAACAAGATAGACGAGAGATGACCCGCTGGGGATAAATTGCGTAATTAGAGCAATTATCAAGGAGATATATCACCGGTTACTGGGTGGTATATTAAGGAATGTCAATATCGAATTTTGTATAAAGATAACTAACAAGGAGGGAATTACATCTACCGGTATGAGGGTAGAGAACCACAAAAGAGAGTACCCGTCATCGGTTAGGATGAACAACAATCAAGGTTTAACTCTGCACGGGGACAAAATGGGGTTTACAACTACCGGTTACTGGGTAGTAGACCACATAAATATGACTTACAACTACCGGTATGAGGGTAGAGAACCACAGACTCCGTCGGGATAATAATTACTAATTATTGAGCGATTATTCATTTACCACGGGGAAACAGGAAAAGAGTCTCAAGAGACCGATCTAGGATCAAACTAGATAGGCACACCAAATCAAGACTTGTCCCGGTGAGGATATAACTTAATGGGGAAAACCATCCCAGTATATGTGTTGGGAAGGAACAAAAACAATCAACAACCACGAGGATATAACCCGTGGGGAATATGGAAGAAAGGATAGACGCTTTCTGCTTATAGAGCTGACTCTATATGGAGAGATCAGACACACACGTCTGCTTGGGGAAGTATATCACCAAATAGCAGGAGACAACAAACAACGATATATGGCAAAGAATGCAACATGAATACCTGAATGTTATAATTATGCATGAATATGCGTGGTTTATGTATGATGTATGCTGACAGACAGACATATCTAACACAACCAGGTCCATAAATTAACCACCCGGTACTACATCTCAAGAGAGAAAGCCAAGTTCACCGGAGAGTATCCAATCTGCTGGGGATCAGAGATACCAAGAAGCAAAGAACTCTGCAAGGGATGAATCATCAACCATTCCAGCTGGGGACGAGAGTTATCACAGACAAGGTCCACCACACTAACAACTCTGGAGGGGAATCTATCCGAGGAGATAAAGGATTTATCGGGATCAACCACGAAATACCGCTCTTGCCCAAAGAGATCCAGGCTGCTGAGGAAGAAAGATTGCTACTCTGCTGAAGGGAAGAGAGGTGACTCTCAACAAGCAATCCACTTGGTTGGATAAACCACAAGGGGTTCCAGAGGGAGGAGATACAGTCATGCCAGGAATATGGACAAAAATCTTACCCTGTTGGGGATCGTACCACCCTTGGGAGAGCACTGAGGATCTCCTAAGTATCCTTTTCTCATTGTGAATGTTCACTTTGTTTAAAAACAAATTATAAAAAAAATTGATCGTTTAAAACAATGATATTTTCTTAATCAAAACATGCAAAACATTTGTTGAATAAAAATAGATAAGAGTGCCAATAATTGGATAAAAGGCTCAAATTTATTTGATAGAATGGTAGTCTGCGAATGGCAAGACTCCATAGATCTTTACAAATTTGAAATTGGTGATATATATTGGAAAAGGGCTATATTGAACATAATGACCATTTCTCCACCAATTCTGAATCCGATGTATTTGAAGCTTTGGCTGATAATGAGCAAGGATCTCTGACGGACGACAGTTGTAGAACAAAGTCTTGTCAGGATGCAGTTACTTGCCAAATCCCTAATTTTTGCCTAGATTTCCCCAGGATGAGGTACTCAATCTAGCGGGATACATATATCATTATTATATATTTTTTATGTCTCTAACTTTTGCCTGGACCGCCCTTTCGGGTTTTCAATCCACCGAGACGCTCATTTTTGCCTAAGCCGCCCTTTCGGGTTTTCAACTTAGCGAGCTATTCAGTTTTTTTATTTTTTTAGGCGAAGTATTTCTTGACTGCATCTGAATTCACAGGACGAGTGAAATCCTCCCCATCCATAGTTGTAAGTATCAAAGCACCGCCTAAAAAGGCTCTCTTAACAACATATGGACCTTCATAGTTTGGAGTCCACTTGCCCCTGAAATCGGGCGCGAAAGACAAAACTTTCTTGAGCACAAGGTCACCTTCTCGGAACACACGAGGCTTGACCTTCTTATCAAAAGCTTTCTTCATCCTCTGCTGATATAACTGACCATGGCACATGGCAGTCAATCTCTTTTCTTCTATCAAGTTCAGCTGGTCATAACGACTCTGAACCCATTCAGCATCAGTCAACTTGGCCTCCATCAAGACTCTCATCGAAGGGATCTCCACCTCTACAGGGAGTACAACCTTCGATCTTGACTTAGCGATCATATCGTCGACATACACCTCAATCTCCTTATGCATCATGTCCTGGAACACGGTAGTCATAACTTGTTGATACGTGGCTCCGGCGTTCTTCAAACCGAAGGGCATCACTCGATAACAAAATGTTCCCCAAAGTGCGATGAATGTTGTCTTCTCCATATCCTCGGGTGCCATTTTAATCTGATTATATCCGGAAAATCCGTCCATCAATGAGAAGACTTTGAATTTAGCTGTATTATCTACCAACATATCAATATGTGGTAGAGGGAAATCATCTTTCGGACTAGCTTTATTCAAGTCTCTATAGTCCACACACATTCAGACTTTTCCATTTTTCTTAGGCACGGGCACAATATTGGCCACCCATTGAGGATATATAGAAGTCACCAGAAACCCCGCATCAATTTGCTTCTGAACTTCTTCTTTGATCTTCACTGCCATATCAGGATGAGTTCTTCTGAGCTTTTGCTTTACAGGCATGCACTCAGGCTTTAGAGGTTGGAAATGTTGCACAATATCAGTATCTAGACCAGGCATGTCAACATATTCTCGTAGCAACTTAATCAACCCCTTCTTAATAGATTCTTCCAAAAGTGCCCCAATCTTTACCTCTCGCACACAATCTTCAGACCCCAAGTTGACTGTTTCCAGATTCTCAAGATGCGGCTGAATGATCTTCTCTTCAAGCTCAAGTAGACGGGTAATCTCATCAGGAATCTCTTCAACATCATCTTCCTCTGCCTCAAATACAGGGAATTCAAAAATGGGAGATGGTGTTGGATCATTATGTTCAATGGGTTTAGAAAATAACCTGCTTAATGATTTTTGGATATGAAAAGATTTATAATTCAAACAAGGCAAATCATTATGCAGATGAAAAGATTGATTTTATTCTGTTTTTTAGGGTTTTATGTGATCACCAATTTCATGCAAAAGCAAAAAGGGAAAATAAATGGAAAAACAAACATTTAACATGAATTTATTGAATGAAAATATCATTGTATTTATGCGCCAACAATGTCATCACTCCTCCTTTTGGCATGGGAGAAGGGTTTTTAAACAAAGTGATCATTACGTTGACTTATGGACAACTGTTGGAATATCCACAGCGACCCAATTGTTGCAGACCCCTCCAGGGATGATGAAATTGCCAAAATCCTTTGTATCTTCTTCTAAGACGGCAGCAGCCTCCTCATCTAGACCAGTGTATATGAAACCTCCACTCTTGAATAAACCTTGCTTGTTGAAAGTACCAGAAGAAAAACCTATGCCATCCCGGGATTCGTTATCTTCTAACTCAATCATTTTTCCTAAACCAGTGGTTGCACCATGCTCAATGGCCAACTTTGAATCTTTGTAGGAAGCAAATGAAGGAGTTCTCTTCTCAATAGGCTCAGCTATAGATAAAGCTTGGAAAGGAGTTCCAATTTCAACCTCAACATCTATATAAGAGAAGGAAGACAAATGGCTAACCAGGAAATCCCTTTCTCCCCCTACCACCACCAGCTTCTTGTTCTTCACGAATTTCAATTTCTGGTGTAGGGTGGATGTCACAGCGCCTGCTTCGTGAATCCATGGTCTTGAAATATTGGCTCTAGTGTAGTACCGGTGAGTCAACTTGTCTTCAAAATAAATGAAGGACACAGAGTTAGACCACAGGGCAAGGGACCGGAAACAAAACCTGTTTATGCATATGATGCATGCAATGCTTGTGCATATGATTTGTTTTTTATTTCAAAGGAACTTTAGAGTTTTATTTGCAAATTCTAGAAATATTAAGCATTTTATCACATATGGAAATATCTCATCAAATAATATCAGGGAAAAGAAGTGCAACATCGTCAATCATATACAAGAGAAAAGGAAAATAATCATCCTATGGATCCCTAGAAACAATCATCTAAAGCTCGGGACATAGGAAGATAAGATGCGCGAAGCCTCTTCACCTCCCTCTCGTAGGCTGCCTCCATATCGGCCTTCTCTTTGGCGATTCGATCATACTTCCTCTTCCAGAACTTAGAAGACTGAGGAAGTAGAGAAGTCCATACATCCTCAGGGTCATCAATAACCTGATGCTCAAGAAACTCAATCAACGCATCCTTCTCCTTAATCTGCTGAAGCAACTCTTCACGTTCACAGATCCAAGCACGTGAACGGTCTTCGTCTCTCAACTCCTCTACTCCTTGATTAGGGAGGGTTGAAGGCCCAGCCATAATCATAGGTGTAGGTCTCGGATACTCGTAAGGCGTGAGATACTCAGACGCCCTCTTCCTAACCCAAACAGTGTAAGGTTCCATAGCAACACAATTCTTTCCTTCCTTTCCTATGAATCTTGCGCCAAGCGCGGACCATCCTAGCTTTCAAGCCATGGGGATCTTTACCATCCTGAAAGAATACACCCTCTAACAGAATGTTATTGGGTTTATCCTTTAGGGGGAACCCAAGCTGCCGACGTGCCAAAACAGGATTGTAGTTAATCCCACCACATGTACCAAGAAGAGGTACATTGGAGAATTCGCCACAAGAGTCAATAATCTACACACCATCATACACATGGTTATACCAAGAGATATCATCATTAGTGAGAGACATAAGTCTCGTGGACCACCGTAGACATTCCTTGTTCTCCTTGAAGGCGACCGTATGCGGTAAGTGAGAAATAAACTACTTATACAACAGAGGAAAACAACACACAATGGCGCCACCACCCTTTTCATTCCTCATATGCAAAGAGAAGTAGGTATCACCCAACAGAGTCGGAACGAGATTAAGGGTAGAGAAGATCCTAATAGCGTTCACATCCACAAACTTGTCGATGTTGGGGAATAATACAAGCCCATAGATGAGAAGTACAAATATGGCTTCAAAGGCGTCCTCACTCATGGCCTTCCCATACATAGTAGCTTGAGCAATGAGAAACTCGGAAGGGAGACCTTTAATTCCACCTTTGGTAGTCATATGAGCACCAACCAGAGATTCATCTATGTGCAACATGTCAGCTATCTCTTGAGAAGTAGGAATACTCTCCAAGCCACTGAACGACAACTGATCTAGAATAGGTATACCCACAAGATAAGCATACTCCTCAAGGGTAGGCAAAAGCTGGAAATCCGGAAACGTGAAGCAATGGTACAAAGGATCGTAAAACTGCACCAATACATTCACCAATCCTTCATCCACCTGAGTAGACAGAAGAGGAAGAAGCTTCCCGAAACGAGCCTTGAAACCCAAGGGATCTAATACATAAGATGTCAAATTCCTTAACTCTTTCAAGTCTGGTTGTCTGAAACTGTACTTCTTTGTATTCCTTCTTTGTCTTTCCATGTTTGAAAATTTTGCAAATAGACCTCTTAAGTTCCTTGAAAATTTTCTTATTATTTTGATCATATGAATGCAAATGGGTGCATGAATGCATGAATGCAACAATCACACTCAAGGATCAAGCAAAACACACCAAACAAAGGTCATCGGATGGATCATGTTATCCTTAATATCAATCATCCATTTTGGTGGATTATGGTTTAGACCTTATCAACACCCAAGTTCCATTGATATTAAGGATACCTGAACGGATCAACCATGAATCAAGGGTTTGTTGTAAGTCACGAGCATGGAGTTAGGTTAAGAACCACCCAAAAGGGAGTGTACTAGGGTTTAAACCTGCCAAACATGTTCTACAAAAGGGTCCCATAGTCATCATCCCATCTTTTGGATATTATTGGAGAAACGACTACTCGTATTCCAAAAATATTCTCAAGAGAGACTCTTATGAGTGTAGTATCGCGTAACAATCGTATCAAATCTTACACTTGAACGACTTTTGCACTACATCCTACGAATAGGCCAAGATGGTTTGGTAAACTAAGGTCCTTGGCTTCTAAGGTCTATATTGAAAAAAGTAATGTCTAACCACAACTTACTTGTGTGACATTATTGATCCCAACATGACCTCCACCAAGTGAATGGACTTGCAAGTCAACTTGCTAAGGAATAACTCCACATAAGTCGACAAGACTATGCCATTCTCCTATCCTAAATGCACTCGAGTCCGGGTATAGAACTCATCTCACAAAGATCACCAAGCATACAAGGAATTAATATCAAGCAATTCAATCATTACACACAATACAGTAATCCCCAATTGCACAAAAATATGTCACACAAAAATATACAATACAATACAACAAATATGACAAGTAGGCAAAACCCACTAGGCAAATTATTTCTCCCCAGCAGAGTCGCCATTTTTCTGTAGCGGGGTATTCGTTACCATTGGAGATATTGACTAACTCCAAGGTAAATCATACAAGTCGAGTCGCCACCGCACTTCTATTTATCCAAAGGAATGGTTAGAAAGCGAACAAAAACCTAAAAGTTTTATCGAATCAAAAACTAGTAAAAATGTCAGAGATTTGGGTAAGGGGGTTGGTTATGCAATGGGAAGGTGTTAGGCACCCAAAGCATCCTAGGTACTCCTAGGGAGCCCTTTTCACATTTGTTGTAAGGTTGTTATTTTTTTTGTGACAATTTATTTGTGCAAACATGATTGAAGGGATGAGAAAAGAATATACAAATATATTTACATTTTGTGTTTGAATGGATGAACCCATTGCCTAAGTACCATCTTAAAAAAAGATTAGGATCAAAACCTCGTAGTTCGGGGTAAAAAAATTCAAAAAAAAGTTGGTGAATTGATTGGTCCAAAAACCTTAAGGTCTTTTGTTATCAAAGGGAGAAAACTCAACCTAAAACCACAAATCCACCATGTGAGGATAGCTTCAACATGCTAGTGAGGGGTTAACCCTATAATAAGCATGGAAGACTCATTGTCCATTACTAAGGATAAAGGTGAGTATTATATCTACCTCAAGGATAACTCAAACCTAATAGCTAATGGTTATAAAAAAAGGTTTGATTAAGAAAGTGGCCATTGAAACCACAAAAAGTATTTGAATGGGTTATATTTACCAATTAAAAGTATTTACAAAAATAGGGTTAAAGTGGATTAAAAGGTTCAACTCAAAATAAGTGTTATGAAAAATAAGTTTGAAAATCAAAAGCATAAGGCTTAGGTTTCTAATGTTGAAAACAAAAGTTATTGTTTGCACAAAAAGTTTTGGCTTGGGTTAGAATGGGGAAAAAAAAGAAGGGTTAAATTCCTAAACATACAAGAGATAAGGGAAAAGAAAATAAAACCACATTAGGAGTTCCCCTCTTGAGATCATATTGATGATCCAAGTAGCTCCCATCCTTTGGAATAAGCAGTCACAAACAAATATCTCAAGCCATTTAGCACAGGTAATCGGAATAAACCTCCAGGTGGTATCCCACAAATAAAGTGGAACACCAGGCCATCTCTGCAAGAGTCATGTGAGCCCTCACAAAAAAAAACTCAACAAACAGGTTAGAGAAACAAGATAGGGTAATCAAGAGTTGCCCCCAAATCAAAATGTAACCACATGAATCATGCCATTAAAATTCACAAAAAAGCTCACAAAAAGCAACCAAGGGCAGGAGGCTTAAACCTCTTGTCAAACACATACATTCAAAGGGTATCAAAAAATTTCAGGTTGAAAGTATAAAGTAGTGGAAATAGGGCATACCTGATTGGGGAGGATCGATTGAAATTGAGTTGCACCCGTGAGGTTTGCAGAGCAATCTGAGGGTTTGCCTCTGGAGGTTGCTCTGAACTCTGTTAGCTCTTCTCTCACTTTCTTTTTCCTGCCAGGGTAATAGGAATGACATCTCCTTTTGTTTCACTGAAACTCTGAATTTATAACCTGGTTTTTGTGGACCTGTGGGCTAAAATGAGAAAGGCCCAAGTCCAAAATATTTTTTATTTATTTATTTTTTCGTTTTTATTTATTTATTTATTTTTTTTTTTTTTAGTAAACAAAATTAAGAGAAACAATGATGTATAATTCAAGCATGCTTGGTGATCTCAAACCAATCACAAGGAGTCCCACCCAAAGGCAAAGGGAACCAAGATGCTCATGATCCTTGAGGCTATGCAAATGCAATGTTATGATGCCATGAGGGATCTTAGGGTCAAATTTGGGGTCTTACACAATGTACTATCCTTCCTGTGATTCTGCACAGGGTCTTGAAGACAAGATGTTCCAACATCTTTTAAAAAAACATCAGTTATCTTGAGTTCCAAGGATAATCAATTAAATACTTGTACTTGGCACAAGTAGACATTGATCTTAAAGCCTTTCCCAATTTTCCTTTCAGATACTTCCACCATAAGAATATTTTGAAAATACTCTTCTTGTGTCCACATCTTCTACTTGCAAGCACCTCAACAGTTTTGAGAATCTTTCCAGATTAGATTCACACTTAGGAATGAGAGAGATGAATCCTTTCTTGCAAATGTGTCACACAACAACCAGAACCCATGTGACACAGGTCAACAGCCAACCAGACCCTAGGCTGACCAAACGTGAGGAGGTTAACCAAAACTCCCCCTTAAGTTAACAATCATGGAAACTTCACACCAATATCCATGCATTGTACACAAATGTCTCAACATGACATACATCACCCCTATCGGTGGCAATTAACTCTATGAGTTATACCTATACATACTCCAATCACACCAATCAGACTCCAGCTGACCATCAGTACTAGTGAAAGAAAACAACACCAGTCAATAGTAGATATGCATTCCCAGAGCATACTACCTCAACCAACCTCTGAATCTTCAGATTCTCACTCCTTGAAAGAACTGCCACTTCTGAGTGTGGTGTTTGAATGACAAGATTCATGGTCCCAATCCTCTTAAATGAAATAGCAATCAGGTTACCCCATTATTGACTTCTAACATCCAGGGAACTTGTCTTCCAACACAACACAGTACTTCAGGGAACAACTATCCAATCCTGATCAATCTATAGGAATAAGAGAGACAGCAGGAAATTGCACCGTGTCACATCTCAACCAGCTCCACTTCTAGAGATCAGACGTCTAAAAGTGACCTTCTTGAGCACACAAATAGTTGGCCCTACCCTTGTCAACTTAGCACCCACAGATGTCTCCTCTTCCAGGTCAGGAGTAGGTTCCAAACACACATATCCCTTTGTTTGACACCTAAAACCATCTTCTCTTCAACCAGTAGCTGCATACTTGTTGAATAACATGTTCTAACATCGCATAGAACATTATTTCCACCTCCTTGGAACAAACCCTCCTTGAAAGTCTTCAAGGTTTCCATATACACTACCCAAGAGAGTAAAAGAATCAGTGATCAGGTGATTCTTACAATCCTGAAGTGAGAATGTCATGATGAGTGGACTTGAGGAGACTCAAGTATCTTTGACATCTTCAGTAGTTAATGATGAAATCTTGACTACAGCAGCCTTTCATCCATATGAGGGGAGCCTTCATCAGAGTTTGAGTTTAGCCAGGTATTATGCAGCGGAAATCATAATACAACTCAACCTATGACCATACACTTCACCAGATCAGCCTCCAAGAACATACCAAGTTTGAATATGTTGCAATACTAGCACAACTGTTCCACACAAAGGCCAATTGCCAACCTCCAGAGACAGGCGCACACAATTTCTATCATGAATAGTCCATCCACCTACTTCAAGGGACCATTCAGGGAAATCACAAAACCTTCCACAGGTTCCAACATCAGTACTGACATAACTCCTTGCAAGATACCAGAAGGTATCACCCATGGATCTCATCCAGAAACAAAACAGGATGCCTGCTTTGATACCAATTGAAATTCTGGTATAGTCAGAGTTCAGATGTTCTACACGAAGTCATGACATCTGATCCAACATTGTTACTAATACAGCAAGACAGTTATAACAATTAAAACCCAGTACTCATATGCACTCTGTCACAGATGTCAAGACATCTGCTAATATACCATCATGGAAAGAAGAACATCCAGTTTTATCCATCTAGTGCAAAGACACAGTAGAGATCAAACATAACACTTATGTTTATTGATCCAGCCCAGTTATCAGCATGATGTCTCAACATTGATTTGAACATCACCTGTTCCAACATTACAAAAGGTTGAACTGTAACAGACCAATCAGTCTATACATCAGTATTAGCAGTCAATTATGAATGTCATAACATTCTGTGTTGCAATCAGACTGCAGGCTATGTGTCAAGTCTGTTATTCTTTTCATAAACAGATTAGAAACAGATTGAGTTATAACAGACAAAATATAGTGTGAAGAAAGTAAAAACACCAGTAATTGTTAACCCAGTTCGGTACAACATTACCTACTCTGGGGGCATACCAAGCCAGGAAGAAGATCCACTATTAGTAGTATTAATTCAGAGTTAAACTCCCCCGTTTACAACTCCTCACTTAATCCCTACCCAATGCAATCTATACCTAGGCACTCCTAGATAGAAACCTCCAGTTTCCATTCCTATCACTACAATTACCATGTAATGCTTAGACAACTTGAACATGCTTCACAGCTTCGTTCAAGAACATAACAACTCTTGCCTACAGGCTTTGAGTTACAAATAATCTCATGCTTTCAAGAACTGAGAAACACCTGGTAACCTTCCCACAGGTTGGGAGGTTTACCTCACACACACCCCTAATTTTTACATTGTTTGAGGCTTACAAAACCTAGGTTACAATCTGCTATTTATAACCTAACCACCCAACTGGATTTGGGCCTTCAGAAATCGCAACAAATCTTTCCTTTGTTGTTACAGAGCTGGCAGAATCCTTCTGCTACAATCAAGGTTTTCAATCTTTTATTTCCTAAAAGATCTCCATATTTGGGAACTGTATATTCACCAAATATATTCACCAAATCTTCTGATTTAATCTTCAAGATCTTCACATAGGAGTTAGGATATTCACCAGATCTCCTAATTGATCACAGACCAAACCAGAATTAACTGATTCAGTTTTATACACATGTGAGATGTCACAGTCCTGATGTCGTGACATCTTACATGACATGTTGGTCCAGATGTTGAACTTCTTCAACCCAACATATTAAAACAACAGAGGTGATTACATTATTTGTTTTACAAAATTAATGCCAATCTTAAGGTACTAACAGAGGACACTTCAGTTGTGACACAACAACGACTAAACTCCTTCAGTTAGTTCTATTTTGGCCCACATTGTTCAAAATGCCCAAGACATAGCCAAGGAGTGCGACAGATGTCAAAGAACGGGGAATATTTCTAAGAGAAATCAAGTGCCGCAAAACGCTATGCTGGAAGTTGAATTGTTTGATGTATGGGGAATAGACTTCATGGGGTCGTTCCCACCCTTATTGGAAAGACTTACATCTTGGTAGCAGTGGACTACATATCAAAGTGGGTGGAAGCGATGGCATTGCCTATCAATGATTCTAAAGTGGTTGTGACCTTTTTGAAGAATAATAATTTTTTGAGATTTGGAGTACCGAGAGCACTTATCAGTGATGAATGTACTCATTTTTTAAACAAACTGATGGAGAATCTGCTGAAGAAATATAATGTTAAACACAAGATCTCCACTTCGTATCACCCGTAAACGAGTGGCCAGGTCGAAATGTCCAACAGGAAGATAAAGCAAATACTGGAAAATACTGTATGCGCATCTCAAAAAGATTGGGCAGTGAAGTTAGAAGATGCATTATGGGCATACAAAACGACATTCAAAATGCCCATAGCTATGTCTCCCTATCAGTTGGTTTACGGTAAAGCTTGTCACTTGCCACTAGAATTGGAGCACAAAGCGTTTTGGGCATCTGAATTCATAAATTATGATATTGCCAAAGCTGGTGCATCCTAAATTCTTTAGCTCCACGAGTCAGAAGAGTTAGAAATCAAGCCTATGAGAATGCCAAACTCTATAAAGAGAAGACAAAAAATGGCACAATCAGAAGCTACAGAGAAAGGAGTTTGTCAAGCGACAACTGGTGCTCTTTTTCAATTCCAGGCTAAAACTCTTTCCGAGAAAGTTAAAATCTAGGTGGTCGGGCCCATTTTTGGTTCACAAAGTGTTTCCCCAGGGAGTAGTAGAACTTAAAAATCCTAATAATGGGGATACATTTAAGGTGGACGGAAAAAGGTTGAAACATTACTACAAAGGGCAGGAAAGTGGTTTGATTGAAAATGTTCGTCTGAGAGGATAAGAGAGACGACCTTCGAGCCATGCGACGTTAAACGTAGAGCTTGGTGGGAGGCAACCCACACAGTTTAATTCTAATAATTTCAATTGTTTGGTGTATTTCAAATTTTTGTTTGTAGGTTCGCAAAGTAAATCACAAAGGATAAAAGGAAACGTTTGAGCCAAACTTATAGTACATTTTGCTAAAAGTGCAAGGAAGAACAGAGAAAAAATCAAATTTTTGGAAGAAAAAAAGGCCTTGACACGGGTGCTCGTGTCACCTGACACGACCCGTGTCAGGCAAGGCACCAAGGGAGCTATGGTTTTCCAGTAGGCTGGCAAGACCGCCCGTGTCAGCTCTACTATAAGTGGTGGGCTTATCCAAAATTCTGACACGGTCGCCCGTGTCACGGGACACGACCCGTGTCAGACAGCACGACTGGAAATTTTGAATTTCAAAAATTTGGATTTTGTGGCTCCCAGCCAGATTTTTGACCAATTAAAACAATTTTTAATCCCTTTAATTTGATTTTTACCTATTCATTCTTCCATTTTCACCAAACCTTTCTTCTTCCTCCATTCTCTTTCCATTTTTCTCCATAACCTCAAAAACAAAAGCCTACTCTTTTACCGGATTACTTCGTCCAAATCACCGACCCCCTTCACGAAAGTTGCTCCACTCTCCGTCCGCTACAAGTCCACGGTAATATTTTTTCTTTATTCCATACTTTATATTTATTCATAATTTTTTTTTGCAGGAACCAATCATGCCGCCTAAGCGAATTTCTAAGGGGAAGCAAATAGAGGTTGAACCATCAAGGCCTCGGAAATGGACCATCCATCATCCGAATTCGCACGACATAATTTTTGATAACCCGGAGTAGGAAAGACGTTACTCATCTCATGTTAAGCATAAGATAACACTGACGAGGTATTTATGCTCTGACACTATAGCTCAATTGGGTATGTCGGAGGAATTAGGTAGGATGTTTTATGTCCTAGGCATGCTTGAATTTATGCATTGTGAAACACCTACATATGAGTGCATCACTTTAGAATTTTTGAGCACCATTGAGTTCAAGTTGAAGAAAGGATGGACAGGTACAACGATGTACTGTGGAGGGACGATGAATTTCAGGTGATATAATGTTCACCATGAGTTGACAATTAAGCAGCTGGGTGAGATTCACCGCTTACCCCTGTATGGCCCCGGAGCAGTACAAGATAAATTTGATGTTAATACTTTCTGGTTGGCCATCATGGGACGATCAGATTATGTTACTAAAGGGACGAAAGCATCTGGCATTCAGAACCACTATTTCAGGTATGCTCATAAGGTATTGGCTTTCACGCTTTTTGGTAGGGGTGATAGTACAGGTGTGGCTACCCAGAGGGAGCTTTTCTTTCTGTTTTCCATGGCAAACCGAGTTGCTATGAGCGTTGCAGCATTTGCAGCGGACTACCTCGGTAGAGTGGGCAGAGCGACTAAAGGGAGCATTCCTATCGGGGGCATAATCACGCAGATTGCCCACCATTTCGGTTATGACCCTACTGCACTAAACGAGACACCGATTCAACAAGGTATTGTAAGACCCTAATTTTGACCCTAAGATCCCTCATGGCATCATATCATTGCATTTTTGCATTTTCCTCAAGAATCATAATATCTTGGCCCCTTACCCTAGGGTTAGGACTTGTGTGAGTTGGTCTGAGACCACCAAGCATGCTTGAATTGTATATTATTGTTTTGTTTACTAACCAAAAGCACAAAAATATGTCACTAACATCTTTTTTTTGTAGCTTGAGTAATCATAAGATCCAAGGCTCCTAGGAGGCCCCTATACTCATTGATGTGGCCAGATGAAGTTAAAAACAAGCACGACAATGGTTCCCAAAGCTCTCAATCATCATATATGCCTCCCAAGTATCTCAATTTTTCAATTTGATCAAGATAAACCATAGGGCTTGAGGATTGTCTCCCAAGGAAACCCTAATTCAACTGTGCATCAAATGTGCCTTGCTCATGAAGCAACCTCAACCCATGATCAAATACAATCAAGGTAAGTTCTTTCATTCATCATTTCATGCATATATGAGTCCATGTAAGTGTCCTCAATCATTCAATTCATTAAGATTTGAAGTTTGGACTTGAGAAGTTGATCAATCAATTCATCTAACTATTTTGAAATCCACTAAGACCTAACGTTTAATGTGTTTGTCAAATGAGGATGACCCCAAGATAAAAAATGTTCTTAAGAACCATATGAACAACTTTCATTATCATCAAAAATTTATTTGAAGCTTGGAACATCATCATCCATTTCAAAACATTATAGGTCATTTTGACTGAAACCCTAATTTTGGGTAAACTTCCCAAGGACCTAACTCACTCATTTTTCATGATTGAGGTGGGATCAAATGAATTGGAAAGCTTAAGATGTCTAGTTCATTTTTTATGTTGGACAAAATTTCATGATCGTAAACGAAACACATGTGATAATACAAATCATTATAGGTCACTTTGGACCAAAGTCATTGAAATGTGAAAAAGTCCAACTTCAAGTGCCCATAACTTTCTCATCAAAAATCCAAATGATGAAAAATTTAAGTCCAAATTGATTTCCTTGAAACTATATACAACATTTATGTTGAAGGTTTTGTCATTTGAGGCTTGCATCATTGAAACATAAGGGCTTGAAGTTGGTCCTTTTTGGCAAAATTTCCATGCACATGTTTTGCACCTTGCACTTTATGATCAGTTTTCATTAATTTCCCAACACCAAATGGATTTTTGTTCAACATAACAATTGTTCCTCATGTCACGAAATTTCCAACCATTACCCACATGACCATGTTTCAATTTAGCAAAGTGCATTTTCGAAGAGATGAAGATTTATATTCATTTATGCATAACATGTTGAAACTTAATGCACAAGCCACTTCAATCACATTTGCACGTTCAAAACACTCCAATTACACTTCAGCTTGCATTTGCAATTGAGTTAGGGCCTCACAAGCGCTTGTACAGGCCCATGGATGGAGGATCCAAACTCATGCACACATGAATTTTGCCTTGCTTGCATCAGCTTTCACTATAAATACAAATGCTTGGCTTCATTGAATTCCAACCTTAAGATGCCTAACACTCTGCAAAATTGAAATCCCACCCTTCACCTAAAGGAATTTTGAGTTTTCTTCTTCAATTTTTCAATTCAATTTTCAACTTCCTTGGTTGATTATTGAGCTTCAATTCCTAAGCCTAGCCACTTTGCCATCTCAAGATCACATTGCAACAAAGAATTGGAAGAGATCGTGCCTTGTAGAGCTACACTTCAAAGGTTGTTATTCAAACTTTTTCCATTCGAATCTCCCTGGATCTTGCTCATTTCTTGTGTTTGTTGGTTCCTCTGAAGTCCTCTCATAAGAGACAATTGATTTGTGCATTTAATTTCATAAATTCATCAAGTTCAGTTTGAACACCATGAATTTCTAGCTCAGATTTCTCCTTCTATGAGACTCTAGAGTAGAAACCAATGGCACAGGGGTGATGTACATCACCCCAGCTTTCCAATGATATGAGGATCGTGCATTTTGGTTATCTTTTCAAAACCTGCAAATTCCACCAGAAACTGTGATGTTCAGAGGAGAAGACGGTGGTTTCCACCACCCTCCCCACGTGGATGAGTTTCAGCCTTTGGATCTTGTTGCTCCGGTCTAATCTATGCCATTCAATGTTATGACTTTTTTAAATCCTTTATGTTTCTCATTTGACCAAGGCCTTTGGTGCGCGCGCATCTCTCCACCATCTGATTATCCACCTCATTTAATGAATCAGATCCAACGCGCCAGGATTTTTGCAATTTCTGATTTATTTCATTTTATTTTCTTTATTTCAATTTATTTCAAAAATTCCTAACTCTTTCTTTTTAAATCCAAAAAATATGGGAAGAATTGCATTATTTCTCCTTTTAATTATAGTTTCTGAAAATGATTTTTAATATTTTTTATGATTTCATTTAATATTTTTTGTGAATTTTCTCTTTTCTGGTTATTTTTAATTCATTTAAAATAGTTTCCAATATTCAAAAAATGCAAAAATATTTTCTTAACATCTTTGAATGATGATGAATCCATGAAAAATATTCTCATCAACTTCTTAATTAATTTAAGATTTATTTGAGATTTTAGTTCAATTATATTATTTTTTATTCATTTTTAATTGTTTAAAATTAGTTTCTGGTTTCTAAAAATGATGAAATTTTTTGTCAAACCTTGTTTGACCACGTTGAACTTAAGATGATCCATTTGGACTTTTCCAAGTTGATTTGAAATGGATTTGAAGTTTGACCTTTATTTATTTATTTTAATTCAAGTATTATTTTAATATTCAAAAATACCAAAAATACTTTTATTGTTTCTTGACCTCTACGCTTCATCTCACTTCTATTTACCATTGATTGATGTTGATTCATTTCATGTTTAATCAATGTGTGTTGGTTATTTTATTTGAATTCCATTTATATACATTCTTCTTCTTCTTCTTCTTCTTCTTCATCTTTTTCTTTTTGATCAATGAGTTAAAGATTAGTGGTTAGTGTAAGACCCCAATTTTGACCCTAAGATCCCTCATGGCATCATAACATTGCATTTGCATTGCCTCAAGGATCTTTAGCATCTTTGTTCCGTTTGCCTTTGGGTGGGACTCCTTGTGATTGGTTTGAGATCACCAAGCATGCTTGAATTATACATCATTGTTTCTCTTACTTTTGTTTACTAACCAAAAGCACAAAAATGTGTCACTAACATCTTTTGTTTGAAGCTTGAGTATCATCCAAGACACTTTGTGGGTTCTATTTAGATGATCAGTCAACACAAGGGAATGGCTTGAGATACTTCCAACAGGTTCAAATGGGGTCTATTCGTCAGTCAAAACGTTAATCTTGAAGGAGCAAAAGTTTATTCATGAGTTGTCATGCTCGCTAGGCGAGCAAAATGGGTCGCTTAGCGAGTCCCAAGAAAAGCCACAAGAATCACCTACGCTCAGAGGAATTTCTTGAACTGTCATGCTCGCTAGGCGAAGCCCACGTGTTTAAAAAAAAACGAAAAACGAAAAAGAAATGAATAAATAAATAAATAACTAAATAAATAAATAAATAAATAAAATATAACAGAAAATTTTTGGACTTTGGCCTCTCTCATTTGAGCCCACAGGTCCACAAAAATCAGGTTATAAATTCAGAGTTTCAGTGAAACAAAAGAATTCTATTCCTATTACCCTGGCAGGAAAAAGATAGTGAGAGAAGAGCTAACAGAGTTCAGAGCAACCTCTAGAGACTGAAGGGAACTCATCGGCAAAGAACCAATTCCCCCTCATATAAACCCTCAGATTGCTTTGCAAACCCAACCGGGAAATTCAATTTCATTCAATCTCTCCAGTCAGGTTTGCCTTATTCCCATTACTTTATGCTTTTAATTTGAATACTCTGAATGTATGAGGTATTATGGGTGAATTTGATACCCTTTTGATGCATGTGTTTGACAAGAGGTTTAGGCCTCTTACCCTTGGTTGCTTTTTGTGAGCTTTTTGTGAATTTTAATGGCATGATTCATGTGGTTACATTTTGATATGGGGGCAACTCTTGATTACCCTATCTTGTTTCTCTAACCTGTTTGTTGAGTTTTGTTTTGTGAGGGCTCACATACTCTTGCAGGGATAGCTTGCTTGGTGTTCCACTTTATTTGTGGGGTACCACCTGGAGGTCTATTCCGATTACCTGTACTGACTCGCTTTCTTTGATGGTGTTTAGCTTGGAAGAGTCTTTGGGTTTCTTATTTATCTAATTGTTGTTACTTCGGATCTTTATCCGTACGGTAGATCTCTCGATCCCTTTACTTTTCCCGCATGTTACCGATTTCTTAGGTTTCGTATAGCCTCTCGTGGCATGTCATTTAAGGTAGCGCGATTCCTTCATCTAGGACTGCCTTTTTGCATGAGCATTCCTAAACACCCCAAACTCATTGATTTTTCTTCTCCTAAGAACACATTATCTCCTTCTACTATAGGCGAGTAAGTCTCCAAAGGTCGAGCATCTGGTAGATTCCGTAGTAAGGTCGTTCACCCCAAAACACAACCCTTACCCCATAGGTGGTCGAACTACATTTTGCTCTGATTTTCATCCCAGATGAGATACGTAGGCATAAGACACGATGTCTTAGCGAGCACACCCCTCTTTAACCCATAGGTAGCCGAGCTACGAAGACTCTGATTCTCAGATTTAGATGAGATACGTATGCAGTGGATGCGACGTCCGTGCGAGTCATTTTCTTTTGACCCTTCTTTTAGTAAGTAGTACATTAGATAAACATACACACTTTTCTCATCCCTTCAATCATGTTTGCACAAACAAATTTTCAAAAAAAAAAAACAACAACCTTTGCAACAAATGTGAAAAGGGCTCCCTAGGAGTACCTAGGATGCTTTGGGTGCCTAATACCTTCCCATTGCATAACCAACCCCCTTACCCAGATCTCTGACAGTTTTACTAGTTTTTGATTCGATAAAACTTTTAGGTTTTTATTCGCTTTCTAACCATTCCTATGGATAAATAGAAGTGCGGTGGCGACTCGACTTGTATGATTTACCTTGGATTTAGTCAATATCTCTAAATGTAACGAATACCCCGCTACAGTTAGCCCTGACATATGAGAGGCTTAAACTTCCTTGATTCAAATCAAATTCATCTTGATCAAAGATCAAGTGAATTGATTTACATTAAGGATAGGTTGCTTCTTGGTCAAGCAAAAAACCTAAATCAATACAAGATCATTCTTCTCTTCTTTTGGCATGGCAATTTGTAGGAGCTTGGCTTACTAGTCATGGTCTCTAACTTGTGTTTATTGCCTATAGTTTTATTGACCGGCCTCAGATAGGTGTGACTACTACATTAGTCCACTTACGACTGCTTAACATAGCGCTAAATTGCCTTATGGCACACTAACATTAACTACTAACACTAACTTTTACTTCAAGTCTTTAATTTTTGCAATTTACTTTAATGCAATTTAATTTCTTGCACGTTAATCCATTTGCTTTTGCCCTTTGCTCACTTGAGCTCATGTTTATGTTAATGCAATTTGCCTTTTGCTCACCTGAGGACATTATTGTGTATATACTATTGTGCTTGTTTTGTTTTGTTTGTGTGAACCCAATGCAAATGGAGAAAGGACTTAGATTTTAGGACCTTACCTATGCTAATGAAGTTTGAAGAGCAACTAGGCCTCATGCCTTTAGAGTGCTAAAATTATCAAAGGGAAACTAGGCCTCATGCCTTTAGAATGCTTAATCTTGAAGATGACTTGAAAGGATCCTACTTTTAAACTCACTCTTGTCCATTCTTTTATTTGCATTGTGGAATTTTTTTGATTTGTGTGTTCTTGTGTGCTAGGGATCCCAAACATGAACCAAGTAGAAGAACCATTGTCATGAGTATCCAAAGTGAGAGATACCAAAGCCATTGGAAGATTCCTAGGAGCTTGATTGTTTGCTTGATTTCTTGAGTTATTTGCTTATTGCTTGCTAATTCCAAAGGATGGGAGCAACTTGGATCATCTATAAGATCTCAAGAAGGGAACTCCAATGTGGTTTTATTTCTCTTCCTTCATCTTTGCATGTTTAGGACCTAGCCATTCTTCTTCTTCCCTCCACTTTAACCCAAGCCAAACTTTTGTGCAAACATTAACCTTGCTTTCAAAGTTAGAAACCTAATCACTATGCTTTTGATTTTCCAAACTCTTTTCATAACACTTATTTTGAATTGAATCCTTAAGTCAACTTTGACCTTACTTTGCGAATACTTTTCATTTGTAAATACAACTCACTAAATTGTTTTATGGTTTCAATGGCCACTTTTTGCCAAAAATTTTCATAAACATTAGCTATTAGGTTTGAGTTATCCTAGCGGTTGATATAATACTCACCTACATCCTTAGCGATGGACTATAAGACTTCCATGCTTATTATAGGGTTAACCCCTCACTAGCATGTTGAAGCTCTCCTCACATGGTGGATTTGTGGTTTTAGGTTGAGTTTTCTCCCTTTGATAACAAAAGACCTTAAGGTTTTTGGACCAATCAATTCACCAACTTATTTTTTGAGATTTTTACCCCGAACTACGAGGTTTTGATCCTAATATTTTTTAAGATGGTACGTAGGTAATGGGTTTATCCATTCAAACACAAAATTGTAAATAAATTGTATATTCTTTTCTCATCTCCCCAATCATGTTTGCACAAATATTTTCACAAATACCAACCAACCTTACAACATTGGTGAAAAGGGCTCCCTTATCGTATTAAGGATATTTTGGGTGCTTAAAACCTTCCCATTGCATAACCAACCCCCTTACCCAGATCTCTGACATTTTTATTAGTTTTTGATTTGATAAAACTCTCGGTTTTTGTTCGCTTTCTAACCTTTCCTTTGGATAAATAGAAGTGCGGTGGTGACTCAAATTGTATGATTTACTTTTGATTTAGTAAATTAATCTAAATGTAACGAATACCCCACTACAGAAAAGTGGCGACTCTGCTGGGGAATTGATCACTTCCTAGTTGGTTTAGCCTTCTTTTTACCTTTGTTGTATTATATGTTTATAATTATTTGTGACATATTTTTGTGCAAATTTGGGATGACTGTATTGATTGTAATGTATAAATTGCTTGATATATTAATTGCTTGTGTGCTTGGTGGTCTCTTGTGAGATGACTTCTATACCTGAACTCGAGTGCACTTATAATAGGAGAATGGCGTAGTCTTGTTGACTTGTGTGGAGTTATTCCTTAGCAAGTTGACTTGCAAGCCCATTCACTTGGTGGAGGTTTTGTTGGGATCAATAATGTCACACAAGTAGTTGTGGTTAGGCATTACTCTTTCCAATATATGCCTTAGAAGCCAAGGACCTTAGATTACCTAGCCCATCTTGGCCTATTTTAGGACGTAGTGCGAAGGTCGTTCAAGTGTAAGATTTGATACGATTGTTATGCGATACTACACTCATAAGAGTCTCTCTTGAGAATGTTTTTGGAATACGAGTAGTCGTTTATCCGATAATATCAGAAAGATGGGATGATGAATATGGGAGCCTCTTGTAGAACATGATTGTCAGGTTTAACCATAGTACACTCCCTTTGGGTGGTTCTTAACTGAGCCTCCATGCTCGTGACTTGAAACAAACCCTTGATTCATGGTTGATCCGTTCATGTATATCCTTAATATCAATGGAACTTGGGTGTTGATAAGGTGTAAACCATAATCCACTAAAATGGATAATTGATATTAAGGATGACTTGATCCATCCTGTGACCTTTGTATGGTGTGATTTGCTTGATCCTTGAGTGTGATTGTTTCATCCATGCATTCATGCATTCATGTACATCCATATCATCAACAATGACAAAAAATTTCAAGGAACTTAAGAGGTCTATTTGCAAATTTTCAGATATGGATAAGCAAAGAAGAAATACGAAGAAGTATAGTTTCAGACAACCCGACTTGAAAGAGTTAAGGAGTTTGACATCCTATGTATTAGATCCCTTGGAGTTGAAGGCTCGTCATGGGGAGCTTCTGTCTATTCTTTCTAGTCAGGTGGATGAAGGTCTGATGAGTGTGTTGGTGCAGTTCTATGATCCCTTGTACCGTTGCTTCACATTTCCGGATTTCCAGCTTTTGCCTACACTTGAGGAGTATGCCTATCTTGTGGGTATACCTATTCTAGATCAGTTGCCGTTCAGTGGCTTGGAGAGAGTTCCTTCTTCTCAAGAGATTGCTGATCTGTTGCATATAAATGAATTTATTGTTGATACTCATATGACTACCAAAGGTGGAATTCAAGGTCTCCCATCTGATTTCCTCATTGCTCAAGCTACTTTGTATGGGAAGGCCATGAGTGAGGATGCCTTTGAGGCCATATTTGTACTTCTCATCTATGGGATAGTGCTATTCCCCAACATCGACAATTTTGTGGATGTGAACGCGATTAGGATTTTCTCTACTCTTAATTTCGTTCCGACTCTGTTGGGTGACACTAACTTTTCTTTTCATATGAGGAATGCAAAGGGCGGTGGTACCATTGTATGCTGTTTGCCTCTGCTGTACGAGTGGTTTATTTTTCACTTGCCACAGACGCTCGCCTTCAAGGAGAACAAAGGATGTCTACGGTGGTCCACGAGGCTTATGTCTCTCACTAATGATGATATCTTTTGGTATAACCGTGTATATGATGGTGTCCAGATTATTGACTCTTGTGGTGAATTCTCCAATGTGCCTCTTCTTGGTACATGTGGTGGGATTAACTACAACCCTATTTTGGCACGTCGTCAGCTTGGGTTCCCCTTAAAGGATAAACCTAATAACATTCTGTTAGAAGCTGTGTTCTTTCTAGAGGGTAAAGATCCCCAAAAGTTGAAGGGCAGGATGGTCCGCGCTTGGCGAAAGATTCATAAGAAGGGAAGGAAAGAGCTTGGTCCGAAGAATTGTATTGCTTTGGAACCCTACACCTCGTGGGTTAGGAGGAGAGCTTCTGAGTACCACATGCCCTATGACTATCTGAGACCTTCACCTATGGTTATGGTCTGGCCTTCAACCCTCCCTAACCAAGGAGTATAGGAGTTGAGAGATGAAGATCGTTCGCGTGCTTGGGTCCGTGAGCGAGAGGAGCTACTTCAGCAGCTCAGAGATAAGGATGCATTGATAGAGTTTCTTAAGCATCAGGTTATCGACGAGCCTAATGATGTGGTGACTTCTCTTCTTCCTCAGTCTTCTAGGTTTTGGAAGAGGAAGTACCATCGACTCGCCAAGGAGAAGGCGGATATGGAGGCAGCCTATGAGAGAGAGGTGAAGAGGCTTCGTGCAGCTTATCTTCCAGTCTCGAGAGCTTTGGACGATTGTTTCTAGGGTTCCATAGGATGTTCATTTTCCTTCTCTCTTGTATTGTATTTGGTTACCAAGATTGGACTTCTTTGGTGTAAAACGTTTCTCCAGATATTATTGATATGATTACTCCATATATGTCTAAATGATTAATATTTTCAAATATTTGCAAATAAAGCTCTAAAAGTTCCTCTGACTAAAAAAATAAATCATATGCCCAAGCATTGCATGCATCATGTGCATAAGTAGGTTTTGTTCCTGGGCTTCTTGTTGAGTGGTCTAACTCTGTGTTCTTCATTTATTTTGAAGACAAGATGACGCACCTGTACTACACCAGACCTAACTCATCAAAGCTAATGGATCACCTAGAGCAAGAGAATAGAGAATTGAAGGAGGAAGTGGCAAGATTGACTGCCCTGATGGAGTCATTCTTGGCCGCCCAAAGCCAGTCTTCTCCAACGCCTTAAACTCCTCCCTAGAGGACGGTCATTTCTGAGATTGCTTCCTCAACCGTGCCTGTTTCCAGTGCCCACTTCGCGCCTACTGCTATGCCAGCCGGGTTTCCCTGGTGGATGCCCGACAACTTTGTTCCAGAGGGTCTTGCCCCTACTTTTGCTTCTTTGCCGACATCTAGCCCGGCCGTTGCTGTGCCACCTCCAGTCGTGCATACTTTGCCGAGAGTAGATGACACCATTTATCACTCTGAGCCATCTGAGGGCCCAGATGTCTACGAGAAAATGGATGCTATGAATGATCAATTCCTTGAGCTGTGCAAGGAACTTAAAACTCTCAGAGGGGAGGACCTCTTTGGAAAATCTACTGCTGAGCTTTGCCTTGTACCTAATGTCAAGATTCTTGTCAAATTCAAAGTGCCTGACTTTGAAAAGTACAAAGGAAACACTTGTCCACTCAGCCATCTTGTGATGTACGCACACAAGATGTCGACTCAAACTGACAACGATTAACTCCTGATCCACTACTTCCGGGATAGCCTGACCGGTGCCGCATTGAGATGGTACATGGAATTGGACAGCGCGAACATCCGCTCCTTCAACGACCTTGGTGAAGCCTTCGTCAAGCAATACAAATACAAAGTTGATATGGCTCCCGATAGGGACCAACTGAAGGCCATGTCCTAGAAGGATAAAGAAACGTTTAAGGAGTACGCCCAGAGGTGGCGAGAATTGGATGCACAGATTGTGCCTCTGCTAGAAGAGAAGGAGATGACCAAGATCTTTCTGAAGACCTTGAGCTCATTTTACTATGAGCGGATGATTGCTAGTTCTCCTTTTAATTTCACCGAGATGGTGAACATGGGGATGCGTTTAGAAGAGGGAGTTAGGGAAGGGCGCCTGACTAGAGAAGAAGGCTCTTCTGCAAAAACGTTATGGGGCGTTTGCAAAGAAGAAATATGGTGAGGCACATGTTGTGACCTCCCATGTCAAATCCAGAAGACCCTCTGTGAAGAGGAAGACTGTGCGTCCCGCCAGTAACCAGCACCAGGTGGCTCATATAGCACCTTCTTTCAGAGAAAACCAACATTATCAGCATCAGAACCAGCAATAACAACATCAACAGTATCAGCAACAACAACACCGTCCTCAACAGCAGGCCTACCAGCCTCAAAAGAACAATTAAACCAGCACGAGTTATGATAGGAAAAGGGTCAGTTTTGATCCTATTCCAATGACCCATGCACATTTATATCCTTCATTAATTGAAAGTAAGTTGATCACTCCACGTGACCCACCTACTATACCTACCAACCCTCAGTGGTGGTATAAGCCCGAGCTTCATTATGTTTATCATTCCGGTGCTCCCGAACATGATGTGGAGAATTGTTACCCTCTCAAGACCAAGGTGCAAGACCTTGTTAGAAGTGGTATCCTATTTTTCGAGGACGTAGGTCCTAACGTCAAGAAGAACCCATAGCCCGAGCATGGGAAATCTACTATTAATATGGTTCAGGGTTACCCTGGCAAGTACAAGGTCCGATATGTCAGCCATATCCGACAATCTCTGGTCGAGATGCATAGATTGTTATGTGGATACAATCACTATGAGCATGACCATGACAGTTGTCGTGTTTGGACTGTCAATGAGAGAGGATGTCGTTAAGTCAGAAAAGACATCCAAGAAATGTTGGATAAGGGTGTAATAGAGATACTTCAGAATCATGATGAGGATGATGAAGTTAATGTGATATCCCATGTCTTTAGGATACCTGAGCCTGTTGTCGTCCGATATGATGGGAGCAAGCAGAAGGCCTCTCATACTCTCATAATTAAGCCAGATGGCCCTATGCCATACTCTTCCGACAAGGCTGTTCCCTATCGTTATAATGCGGTTGCATTAAAAGATGGGAAGGAGGTGCCTCTACCCTCCACTTCTGTTGTTAATATTGCTGATGTCAGTGGTTTGACCCGTAGTGGTCATTTTTTTCGGTGCCGCCTAAACCCCAGGCTGACACCAGAAGAGCTAATGTTGTTGATAGTGACGTTCGTCCTTTGGGGAATTCTTCTCCTTCTCCGAATCCGGAACTTGTTATTAATAGACCTGCCGATGCTGTTAGAACTCCTGTCCCTACTGGCCAGAATGGCATGATGAGAGAGGATTGTGATGAGATGTTGAGGCTCATCAAGAGGAGTGAGTACAATGTTGTAGATCAGCTGCTACAAATGCCTTCAAAGATATATGTGATATCTTTGTTAATGAACTCTGAGCCACACCGTGAGGCTTTGCAGAAGGTGTTGGACGTGGTGTATGTAGATCATGACTTCACCATAGAACAATTTGATAGCATTGTTGCAAACATTACTGCTTGTAACAACCTGAGCTTTTGTGATGCTGATCTTCCCGAGGAGGGAAAGGACCACAATTTGGAACTTCACATCTCTATGAATTGCAAAGATGATGCCTTGTCTAATATGCTGGTAGACACAAGATCATCGCTGAATGTGTTGCCAAAATCCACTCTGGTGAAACTGTCATATCAAGGGCCTCCTATGAGGCAGAGTGGAGTGGTCGTGAAAGCTTTTGATGGATCGCGCAAGACTGTGATTGGCAAGGTTGAGCTCCGAATCAAGATAGGACCTAGTGAATTCCAGATCACTTTTCAAGTCATGGATATCCATCCATCATATAGCTGTTTGTTGGGCAGACCATGGATTCACGAGGCAGGCGCCGTGACATCCACCCTACACCAAAAGTTGAAGTTAGTGAAGAACAAAAAGTTGGTGGTGGTAGGGGGAGATAAGGCTCTCTTGGTTAGCCATTTGTCTTCCTTTTCTTATATTAATGTTGCAGATGAGGTTAGGACATCGTTCCAAGCCTTGTCTATTGCTGAGCCTTCTAAGAAAGGAACTTCTTCATTTGCGTCCGACAATGATGCGAAGTTGGCCATTGAGCATGGCGCGACTACTGGTTTAGGACAAATGATCAAGCTGGAAGGCAATAAACCCCGGGTTGGCATAGGGTACTCTTCAGGCACTTTCAACAAGCATGGGCTGTTTCAGGGTGGTGGATTCATCCACACGGTCGAAGACCAGGAAGCTGCTGCTATTGTGGAAGAGGATGCAGAGGAAGATTCTGACAACTTTGTCATCCCTAGAGGAGTCTGCAATAATTAGGTCGTTGTTGATGTTTCAACAGTTGTCCATAAGTCCACGTAATGTTCATTTTTTGTTTAAAAACCCTTCTCCCGTGCCAAAAGGAGAAGTGATGACATTGTTGGCCCATAAATACAATGATATTCATTCATTAAATTCACGTTAAATGTTTGTTTTTCCAAATTATTTTCACTTTTTACTTTTTGCATGAAATTGGTGATCACAAAAAACCCTAAAAATAGAATCAATCTTTTCATCTGCATAATGATTTGCCTTGTTTGAATTCTAAAATCTATTTATATCTAAAATCATTATGCAGGTCGATCAAACCCATTGAACATAATGATCCAACACCATCTACCAACTTTGAGTTCCCTGTATTTGAGGCCAAGGAAGATGATGTTGAAGAGATCCCGAACGAGATTACCCGTCTACTCGAGGACGAAGAGAAGATCATTCAGCCATATCTTGAAAATCTGGAAACAGCCAACTTGGGGTCTGAAGATTGTGTTCATGAAATGAAGATTGGGGCACTCTTGGAAGAGTATGTTAAGAAGGGGTTGATTGAGTTGCTGCGAGAATATGTCGACGTCTTTGCCTGGTCATATGAAAACATGTCTGGTTTGGATACTGATATCGTGCAACATTTCCTGCCTTTGAAGCTTGAGTGTGTTCCTGTGAAGCAGAAGCTCAGAAGAACTCATCCTGATATGGCAGTGAAGATTAAAGAAGAAGTTCAGAAGCAAATTAATGCGGGGTTTCTGGTGTCTTCTACATATCCTCAATGGATGGCCAATATTGTGCCCGTGCCTAAGAAAGATGGAAAAGTCCGAATGTGTGTAGACTATAGAGACTTGAATAAAGCTAGTCTGCAAGATGATTTTCCACTACCACACATTGATATGTTGGAAGATAATACAACTAAATTCAATGTCTTCTCGTTTATGGACGGATTTTCCGGTTATAATCAGATTAAAATGGTACCCGAGGATATGGAGAAGACAACGTTCATCACACCTTGGGGAACATTCTGTTATCGAGTGATGCCCTTCGGTTTGAAGAACGTAGGAGCCACGTATCAACGTGCTATGACTACCTTGTTTCATGATATGATGCACAAAGAGATCGAGGTGTATGTCAATGATATGATTGCGAAGTCGAGAATGGAAGTTGAACATGTAAAGCACTTGTTGAAGCTTTTTCAGTGTTTGAGGAAGTATAAGCTTCGTCTGAATCCGAACAAGTGTACATTTGGAGTCCCTTCCGGCAAGTTATTGGGCTTTATTGTCAGTGAAAGAGGTATTGAGGTTGATCCTGCCAAGGTCAAAGCAATACAAGAGATGCTTGCGCCCTAAACTGAGAAGCAAGTCCGAGGTTTTCTTGGCCGCTTGAATTATATTCCAGATTTATATCCACATGATTGCCACATGTGCGCCGATATTCAATCTCCTCTGGAAAGATTAGCGTCGTGATTGGACTGAGGATTTCCAGAAGGCCTTTGACAGTATTAAAGAGTATCTGTACAAGCTGCTGATTCTGTCTCCGCCTGTGGAAGGGAGACCCTTGATTATGTATTTGACTGTTCTTGAAGACTCTATGGGTTGTGTATTGGGTCAGCAAGATGAATCAGGGAAGAAAGAATATGCCATATACTACTTGAGTAAGAAGTTCACTGATTGTAAGTATCGATACTCAATGCTTGAGAAGACATGCTGTGCTTTGGCTTGGGTTGCTAAGCGCTTACGCCAATATAGGTTGAATCATAGGACTTGGTTGATATCCAAAATGGATCCAATCAAGTATATCTTTGAGAAGCCTGCTTTAACTGGGAGGATTTCCCGTTGGCAGATGTTGTTGTCTAAGTATGATATTGAGTGTCGAGCTCAGAAAGCTATTAAAGGTAGTATCTTGGCTGACCACTTGGCACATCAACCTATTGAGGATTATCAGTCTGTTCAGTACGACTTCTCAGATGAGGAGATTCTGTATTTGAAAATGAAAGATTGCGATGAGCCTACGCTCGATGAAGGGCCAGAGTCTGGTTCTAGATGGAGCATGGTGTTTGATGGCGTTGTAAATCAATATGGAAATGGTATTGGGGCAGTGATTATTACTCCTCAGGGCACACATTTTCCTTTTATAGCAAGGCTAACTTTCAAATGCACGAATAATATGGCGGAGTATGAGGCCTGTATTATGGGTTTGGAAGAATGTATTGATCTTAGAATCAAACATCTTAATGTTTATGGTGATTCGGCCCTTGTTGTTAGTCAGATTTAGGGTGAATGGGAGACGAATCAGCATGGTCTCATCCCATATAGAGATTCTGCGAGGAGGATTTCAACGTTCTTTACCGAGGTTGATTTCCATCATATTCCTCGAGATGAGAATCGGATGGAAGATGCGCTTGCTACACTTGCTTCGATGATTGTGGTGAAATTCTGGAATGAAGTTCCCAATATCACAATGATGCGCTTGGATAGACCAGCTTTTGTATTTGCAGTAGAAGAAGTGAAAGATGATAAGCCATGGTATTATGATATCAATTTTTTTCTTCAAAGTCAAGTTTACCCGCCTGGGGCATCTGTTAAAGATAAGAAGACTTTGAGGAGATTATCTGGCAGTTTCTACCTCAATGGTGATGTGCTTTATAAGAGGAATTTTGACATGGTTCTGCTCAGATGCGTAGATAGACACGAAGCAGACATGTTGATGACTGAAGTCCATGAGGGTTCGTTTGGTACTCATTCCAATGGACATGCCATGGCAAAGAAGATGTTGAGAGCAGGCTACTATTGGCTGACAATGGAGTCTGAGTGCTGCAAATATGTGAAGAAATGCCACAAGTGTCAAATTTATGCGGATAAGATTCATATTCCCCCAACACTTCTAAATGTGTTTTCATCACCATGGCCCTTCTCTATGTGGGGAATTGACATGATTGGCATGATAGAGCCAAAAGCGTCCAACGATCACAGATTTATTCTCGTAGCAATTGATTACTTCACCAAATGGGTTGAAGCGGCGTCATATGCAAACGTGACCAGGCAGGTGGTTGTGAAGTTCATCAAGAATCAACTCATACGCTGTTATGGTGTGCCAGATAAGATCATTACTGATAATGGATCTAACTTGAACAACAAGATGATGAAAGAGCTATGTAGCGACTTCAAGATTGCGCATCATCATTCTTCTCCTTATAGACCCAAGATGAACGGGGCTGTTAAAGCTGCTAATAAGAACATTAAGAAGATTATCCAGAAGATGGTTGTTGAAGGAGAATGGCGATCCAAAACGCAGCGGAATTTAAAATTTCTCCTTTAATGATCCTTACGAATGGGCATGATCAGTGATAGAATCCTTACCTCTTGTGGCGATCACGAACATTGGACGACGACAACGCCTCTACTCAGTCCACACGAACGAATTCCTTCAATCTCAGTGCTAGATGCTACGAATGAAGGCTTTGAGTGAGAGAGAGAGAGAGAGAGAGAGAGAGAGAGAGAGAGAAACGAAAATGCAAGTGTGACAATGCTTCTACACAAGGGTTCTATTTATAGAACCACTTGTGTGGGCTGCAAGCTAAAAAGCCCACTCAAGTGTATATGACCCATATCTTATAATATGCCAAAATCACTTAAGCCCGTGGTAACTTACCATATTTCGTATTCTACTTAAGTACATCGTACTTTACGATGTTCTATAATTCACTTAAGGGTACCGTACATTATGGTATTCCTTAATTACTCTATCTCTCATCAATTTGTCCTTTGTGTGTGACCCTATAGGTTTTCACGGAATTGGCAATTATATTAAATCACGTATTTAACATAATAAACAGTGAGCGGTATCTAGCAACACATCATTGCTACCTAAGACACGAAAATGTCATGTGATCTGACAAATCCTTCTGTGATAATAATTATGTGTATAATTACCCTTTTGCCCTTATGTCTATATTGAACACAAGGCCTAGACCGTGTCATCCTTGTCTAGTTCAATATTGGGCCCATAGACATTTATCCTGTTACGCAGGATGCGAAAATTCCATCTAGGTCACTCATGTCCATTAGCATGCTTCGTGGAGTACCCATCAACTGTCTTTATGGTCATCCAATTACGGACAGCGTTTGATCAGCAATAAGGCACTCGACTCTACATTTAGGGTCCATAGTGGTTTCAAGTCGAAGGGTGGTATACACCATTATCACCATGAGAATAACTTATGCCACTTTGCATAACATTCTATATAGTATTCTCATAGCGGGTCAATCCAGTATAAATATTACTCTTAATATTCAATCCTATGTTTAAGACTTGATAACTCTTTATCCATGATCCATGAGATGTGATCATCAGCCTATAAACATAATAGTCTTCATGCTTTAATGTTATCCCACTTCACAATAAAGCTGGACTACGGATGCTCTAAGAATAGTATCCCTATGTTTAATGTGATCTCATGATTAAGTCATATTTGATACATTAAACGGACTAACTATTCTAGGGACTTTATTAAACAAACATAATAAAGAAAAAGCCTTTTATTATTAATAAATAATTCGATACAAGTACCAAAAGTATTGGCCTCTAGGCATTCCCCTAATGCCCATAGATCTAGTATGGGCATCATGCTTCTGCTACGCAGGAGGCTTTGTCAGTGGGTCAGCAATATTGTCAAGTGTAGGTACTCTGCATATTTTCACATCTCCTTTATCTATTATCTCTCGAATGAGGTGATAGCGCCTAAGTATGTGTTTGGATCGTTGGTGAGATCTAGGCTCCTTAGCTTGTGCGATAACACCATTGTTATCATGATAGAGACCAATGGGATCCACAATGCTAGGAACTATGCCAAGTTCACTAATGAACATTTTGATCCAAATAGCTTCCTTCGCTACACTTGAGGCAACAATATACTCGGCCTCGGTTGTAGAATCAACAACTATATCTTGCTTTGAACTTTTCCAGCTCACAGCGCCACCGTTTAAGCAAAACACATAACCAGATTGCGATCTAAAGTCATCCTTATCTGTCTGGAAGCTAGCATCGGTGTATCCAATTACAACTAGTTCTTCCTGACCTCCATATATCAAGAATGAGTCCTTAGTCCTTCTTAAATACTTAAGGATATTCTTGACAGCTACCCAGTGAGCATCACCAGGATCAGATTGGTACCTACTCGTTGCACTTAAAGCATACGAGACATCTAGTCGAGTACGTAACATGGCATACATGATAGATCCTATTGCAGATGCATATGGAATCTTATTCATGTGATCCCTTTCTTCCTTAGTTGAAGGGGATTGTGTTTTTGATAGACACAGACCATGTTGCATAGGTATGAATCCTTTCTTGGAATCATGCATATTAAAGCGTCTCAGCACTTTGTCTATGTATGTACTCTGACTTAGGCCAAGCAGTTTTTGTGATCTATCTCTATAGATTCTAATTCCTAATATATAGGCTGCTTCACCTAGGTCCTTCATAGAAAAGCATTTCCCCAACCAAGAATTTACTTGTTGCAGGGTAGGGACATCGTTTCCAATGAGTAATATGTCATCTACATATAATACTAGGAAAACGATCATGCTCCCACTAACCTTCTTGTAGACACAAGGCTCATCTTCGTTCTTGATGAATCCATATTTTTTTACTGTTTCATCAAAACGAAGATTCCAGCTTCTGGAAGCTTGCTTCAATCCATAGATTGATCTTTGTAACTTACATATCTTTTGGGCTTCTTCTGGTATGTCAAATCCTTCAGGTTGTGTCATGTACACATCCTCAAGAAGATTTCCATTAAGGAAAGCAGTTTTAACATCCATCTGCCATATTTCATAATCATGATATGCAGCGATAGCAAGTAAAATCCGAACAGATTTAAGCATTGCAACTGGTGAAAAGGTTTCAGCATAGTCAACCCCATGAATTTGTTTATATCCTTTTGCAACCAGTCTTGCCTTATAGGTATGTACCTTACCATCCATGTGAGTCTTCTTTTTGAAGACCCACTTGCATCCTATAGGGTTAACTTCTACAGGAGGCTCTACCAAGGTCCAAACGTGGTTTGTGTACATGGAATCCATTTCAGATTTCATGGCTTCTAGCCACTTCTCAGACTCGGGACCAGTTATGGCCTATTGGTAGGTCACAGGCTCATCTTGATCCATGAGTAATACATCACCTTGATCAGTTATGAGATATCCATATCTCTCAGGTATGTGACGTACCCTGCTTGACCTACGCTGGTCTTGTTCTACTTGAGCAGGTTGCTCTTCCACAACTACTTGTATTTCCTGCTCTAATTCCTCCATACGTGTATCGATGCTTTGTGATTCTTGAATTTCTTCAAGCTCTACTTTCCTCCCACTGATTCCTTTGGAAATAAAATCCTTTTCTAGGAAAACTCCAGTTTGAGCGACAAACACTTTGCCCTCAGAAGGATTGTAGAAGTAATACCCTCTTGTTTCTTTAGAATACCCCACAAATAAGCATTTGTCAAATTTGGGCTCAAGCTTAGTTGAAATTTGTCGTTTCACATAAACTTCGCAACCCCAAATCTTCATGTAAGACATATGTGGTTTCTTACCATTCCATATCTCATATGGTGTCTTCTCAACCTTTTTGGATGGAACACGGTTAAGTGTGTAAGCTGCTGTCAATAGTGCATGTCCCCAAAAGGAGTTTGGAAGATCGGCGTGACTCATCATGGATCGGACCATGTCTAACAAGGTTCGATTTCTTCTCTCAGATACACCATTCCATTGGGGTGTTCCAGGAGGAGTAAGTTGGGATAGGATCCCACACTCTTTCAGATGGTCATCAAACTCTAGGCTTAAATACTCACCACCTCGATCTGATCGAAGAGTTTTAATATTCTTACCTAGTTGGTTTTGTACTTCATTCTTGAATTCCTTGAACTTTTCAAAGGACTCTGATTTGTGTTTCACTAAATACAAATAACCATATCTACTGAAATCATCAGTAAATGTGATGAAGTACTGAAAACCTCCTCTGGCTGGTATGTTCAGTGGTCCACATACATCAGTATGTATGAGGGCCAAAAGATCATTAGCTCTTTCACCTTTTCTTGTGAATGGAGACTTTGTCATCTTTCCAATTAAACAAGATCTGCATGTCTCATATGATTCAGAATCAAAAGAGTCCAAGAGTCCATCTTTATGGAGTTTGGAAATGCGTTTCTCATTTATGTGGCCTAATCGACAATGCCAAAGGTAAGTTGGATTTAACTCATTAGGTTTCATCCTTTTAGTATTAATGTTATAAATAGGCATTCAAGATCAAGGAGGTATAGTCCATTGTTCATTTGTGCAGTAGCATAGAATATATCATTCAAATAAATTGAGCAACAATTGTTCTTTATTATAAATGAAAAACCAAACTTGTCCAAACAAGAAACGAAAATAATATTCCTTCTAATTGCAGGTACATAATAACAGTTCTCTAACTAAATTATTAAACCACTAGGTAAAGTCAATATATATGTTCCTACGGCTAAAGCAGCAACCTTTGCTCCATTGCCAACTCGTAGGTCGACTTCACCTTTTTCCAAATCTCTACTACTTTTTAGTCCCTGCACATTGGTACAAATGTGAGAACCGCATCCAGTATCTAATACCCATGATGCAAAAGTAGATAAATTAATTTCAATATCAAAAATACTTGAAGTTGAAGTCTCTACTCCATTCTTCTTATCTTCCAGGTACTTTGGGCAGTTTCTCTTCCAGTGTCCGGTCTTACCGCAATGGAAGCAGGTGCCTTCTTTTGCTATGCCTCCACTAGGCTTCAAAGCAGCAACAATGGGTTTGGGTTTGGCAACTTCCTTGCCTTTCCCTTTATCACCCTGCTTGGTGGGCCTCTTGTTCTGTCTCTTTCCATTTCCGATCATCAGAATGGACTTCCCTTTTGACTTCAGATTCTGCTCAGCAGTTCTTAACATGGCTAGCAGTTCAAGAAGAGATTTATCCATATCATTCATACTGCAATTTAGGACAAATTAACTGAATCTATCTGGCAACGATTGCAAGATCAAATCAGTCGCAAGTTCCTTTCCGAGGTGAAAACCCAACCTCTTAAGGTTTTCCACATACCCAATCATCTTGAGCACATGGGGACCTACAAGGGCTCCCTCAGCTAAGTTGCCTTGAAAAAGGGCTTTTGAAACTTCAAACCTTTCATGCCTTTCTTGCTCTTGATAGAGCATCTTCAGGTGTTCGATTATATCGAACGCTGCCATGTTCTCATGTTGCTTTTGCAACTCTGAGTTCATGGTAGCTAGCATGAGACAAACCGTTTCATTGGCATCATCGACATGCTTCTTATAAGCATCTCTTTCTGCCTTAGGTGCAGAACTAGGAGGTTCCTCTTCAGGAACAGGTTTCTCCAAGACATACAGCTTTTTATCATGTTTGAGGACAATCCTCAGATTTCGGTGCCAATCAAGAAAATTTGTCCCAGAAAATTTTTCCTTGTCAAGGATTGATCGCAAAATGTTGTTAGAGGTGTTTGTTGTCATGGTAATCTACATGAAAATAATGAAAATATAAGTATCAATAACATATTTATTTGGCCTTTAATTAAATATGCTCCCACTATTTTACTCAAAACAAATGACCCTCACCATTTGATTCGGAAAATCCCGTTGGAAGATTTTCTAGTGGGTCGAGATCCATATTTCACTTTGTTTTAAGTCCGCGTAGGCGGATTACACAAAACTAGGTTATTTAGGTAGGAACTCCTTCCAACTGTATCTAATACAACTCTCGAATATTTTAGTTGGGTGAATAACTCCTTATTCCAATCCATCACATGGATCAATTCCAACTCTTGCTTCTAAACATATATAATTTTATTATAATTTGTTTAGTTAAGATTAACCCATTATTTTAACAATTGGATATTACAATTATCCCATCGCACCTTACTAATATAGAACATGCACCTCGCGTAGGCGGAACCTACATTATTCGATACTAGTCTTGATGAGTGCTAAAACTTGGAAAGCATAAACTTAATATTTAATTTGAGGGAATTTGCAATTATTCTGATCTCACCGGCTTATTTATCATATAAATCGTCTCTCACATGCATCAACATACATCAACATACATACATAATGAAACAGTTATGGCCCCTAGCGCAATTGTTCTCTTAAGCCAATGAAAGAACCTAAGTTAACCTAATAACGATCTAAGCTTCTCCAAGCAAGATCTTCAAGGTTGTCCTCCTTTGATATTGAATTCTTCTCTTTCTTCATAACATTACATTACATAGAAGAAACTCATTTTACATACGAGGGAGTGAGATGAGAAAAGAAGTTACATTAAGATATTAAAAGAGAGGCACGACACGCAGGTAGTATTTTAAAACCCAAAACAAAATAAAGGAAAACTAAGGGCATAATCGATCACCACAAGACAATAATAATAAACACATTATTATTATTATTATTAATATTAATTATTTTAATTTATTAAAACCAAATTAAATTTCGGCGACCGATCACACTACGCAGAGTTAGCGGGGGGTCCACTGCCTGGTCAGCGGGAACATGTGTTCTGCTGTCCGGTCAGCGGACGGGGGTCAAGGGGGCAGCGCCCCCTGCATGGTTGAAGGGGCAGCGCCCCTGGCCGAAAATTTTAATGAACAATTCATTTAAAATCGACGTCGTTTTTCGCATAAACACTTGATACTTTAAAGCACAACTCTTGCGCAGTCATAACCCTAATCGCATAAGTCTTTGACAACACAACCCTTGTGCCGTCATTAACCCTAATGCATAACTCTTTCACAACACAACCCTTGTGCCGTCATTAACCCTAATGCATCAATTTCAGACCGTCTAACACTTCTCGATTGTTGATTCAGTATAATTGATCAATACGTCATTGCTTCACCATACCATTGTCGGATCAAGAAGCAAACGACCATTGATCGCTCAAAGGAAAACAACCATTAAGTGTTTGAATGAACGAAACAGAAACAGTATATCATATATACCGTATTTTGCATCAGGATTACTTATATCACATATATAACTTGATCGATATCAAGTTAATTACTCGTTTATTCTTTGATTCATTATGTCTTTTAATCGTATTAATACAGAAAATACAATAAATAAACAGCTATCAGATGCATGGTTTCGTAAGTGGCTCTGATACCACTGAAGGATAATGGCGATCCAAAACGCAGCGGAATTTAAAATTTCTCCTTTAATGATCCTTATAATGGGAATGATCAGTGATAGAATCGTTAGCTCTTATGGCGATCACGAACGTTGAACGATGACAACGCCTCTACTTAGTCCACACGAACGGATTCATTCAATCTCAGTGCTAGCTGCTACAAATGAAGGCTTTGAGTGAGAGAGAGAGAGAGAAACGAAATTGCAAGTGTGACAATGCTTCTACACAAGGGTTCTATTTATAGAACCACTTGTGTGGGCTGCAAGCTAAAAAGCCCACTGAAGTGTATATGGCCCATATCTTATAATATGCCAAAATCACTTAAGCGCGTGGTACCTTACCATATTTCGTATTTTACTTAAGTACATCGTACCTTACGATGTTCTATAATTCACTTAAGGGCACCGTACATTACGGTATTCCTTAATTACTCTATCTCTCATTAATCTGTCATTTGTGTGTGACCCTATAGGTTTTCGCAGCATTGGCAATTATATTAAATCACGTATTTAACATAATAAACAGTGAGCGGTATCTAGCAACACATCACTACTACCCAAGACACGAAAATGTCATGTGATCTGACAAATCCTTATGTGATAATAATTATGTGTATAATTATCCTTTTGCCCTTATGTCTATATTGAGCACAAGGCATAGACCGTGTCATCCTTGTCTAGTTCAATATTGGGCCCATAGACATGTATCCTGTTACGCAGGATGGGCAAATTCCATCTAGGTCACTCATGTCCGTTAGCATGCTTCATGGAGTACCCATCAACTGTCTTTATGGTCATCCAATTATGGACAATGTTTGATCAGCAATAAGGAACTCGACTCTACATCTAGGGTCCATAGTGGTTTCAGGTCGAAGGGTGGTATACACCATTATAACCATGAGAATAACTTATGACACTTTGCATAACATTCTATATAGTATTCTCATAGTGGGTCAATCCAGTATAAATATTACTCTTAATATTCATACCTATGTTTAAGACTTGATAACTCTTTCTCCATGATCCATGAGATGTGATCATCAGTCTATAAACATAATAGTCTTCATGCTTTAATGTTATCCCACTTCACAATAAAGCTTGACTACGGATACTTTAAGAATAGTATCCTTATGTTTAATGTGATCTCATGATTAAGTCATACTTGATACATTAAACAGACTAACTATTCTAGGGACTTTATTAAACAAACATAATAAAGAAAAAGCCTTTTATTATTAATAAATAATTCGATACAAGTACCAAAAGTATTGGCCTCCAGGGCTTACACCAACAGTTGTTACATACAAAGAAATGCATGAGATGCTGCCATTTGATTTACATGGTTATCGTACATCTGTCCGCACTACAACCGGGGAAACCCCTTTCTCCCTTGTATATGGCAGGGAGGCCATGCTCCCCGTTGATCGCGACTTTATGAGTCGAATTTGGGGTACAAACTGCAAGTGCACAGTTCTATCGCGTAGTTTTAAAAGATATCGATCCCACAGGGACTTATGAATCGATATACCGTTATCTAAGGTTACTTCGTAAAGCTAAGGCGGATGATACTTTGGTTGTTTGGGGGAAAAGTTAAAACTAAAATGGGATCTAGATTAAATATCAATAAAGCGGATATCGGTATGTAGTTCGTCGTAATTAGGGAATCAAATCTTCGTTGGTTTCTTGGTTTTTTAAAATAAATCTTTTCAGTAAATACTATTGATTAAAAGTCTTTTCTCAAACTCTCGCTCTGTTGAATAGACTATGACTTTATATTAACGCAGCTGTCACTTATTGGTTAAGTCCAAAATCACTTTTTGAAAACAACAGAATCTATAGAAACTCTTTTTAAGAAAACACTAATCGTTTAAACACCCTCGTCTCAAACTCTCGCTCTGTTGACTTAGATTATATAATTAAATTCAAATGCTTAATTCTCGTCCTCACATTTAACTTTTAAAAATACTTTTTGAAAAAGATCAGAATTTAATTAACTCTAAAAATTGCTTTCGCCCTGATCTAGAATTAATGCTCAATTTACTATGTCCAGTTAAAATCTCAACTCTCGTTCTATTGAATTTAACTTCTTTATGTCTTTTACTCTCGTACAAAAAATTTGTTATTAAACCTGTAAATTGAGACCATAAAAAGAGTGACTTTATTTTTTTAAACGTAATTTAACCAACTTAGTTTTGATTCCTTCATTCCGCTTACTTTACATACCGATACCTAAATAAATTAGCCGGACATGTTAAACAGTCCTAAACAATGCTTAAATAATTCCATCTCAGGCAAATAATATAATTAAACAATAAAGCAGGGCATATATAAATTCTAACAATAATTAAAGAACCTGAGTAATTAATAGCAGTCTTGAACACTCCACCACAGACCGGTTGGATTTGTTCTTGAATTCTTCAATCGGACAGGAAAATAAAAAGTGAAGGAATAAAAAACCCTAGGGTCTAACGTAAGGTTAGATCCGGTAAAAGATACACAATAGTTTCCGGTGTAGAAACTATTGTGTGAAAAATTAATTAAGTGCTTAAAGGAATTGCTGGAAAAGAAAATAAAAAAATTGCAAATAAAGCAAAAACTGTAAAAAGGTAATGGTATGCTTGCACGGCTGGAAGAGAAAAATTAAATGAAGTAGAGAGACGGCGGAGAGAGCTGCAGGGTTTGCCAAAAGCCACTATTTATATTGCTCACTTTTTGTAACGGTTTCCAAAGGCTTTCCGTGTAAAAATCCTCACGTTCCACTAGTCAAGCGTAACAATAGGCTTCAACGTGCCTCTGTTGCGCTTCTGAAGCCAAAAATATAGGAGAATGGTGTGACGTCCGTCACACCATGTGTTACGCTCGTAACACAAGTAGGCAGGGCGTGACGCTCGTCACACCTTGTGTGGCGCTCGTCACAGGCGCAACGCCTGTGCTTTTGGGCTGGGCCTTGGCTTGGTGGAATTTGCTTCTTTTCATTTCTTTTTGCACCTCCTTTTCTTCCTTTTTCACTTGTGCTTCAAGTAAACTACCTGAGATAAATAGAAAGCAAAATACCAAGTAGTATCGAATAAAATGAAATAAATTGAAGTGAATAATAATATAATTTAATTAAATCGAGTCCTAAAATGTGATATTATTTCATGTTATCAAACTCCCCCATACTTAGACCTTTGTTTGTCCTCAAGCAAAATACAATATAGAAATCGTTTAAAAATTTAGCCAGATGAAATTTCAAAACACACATCAATTCGTACTAGGTTGCAAGTAGATTTTGTTTAGGAGTAACTTGAGTTTAATCTTGACATCAACAACTACCGTTACAACCTCAGGTAACCTCACCTTATGCAAACCAGTTCTAGTCATGCCATTATAGCTAGCCTAGTTCTTTCACTCTTATTTCACCCGTTTTCATTCTAGTGAAATCACATTAAGCCCTTTATCGTTTCGCGTACATAGTGGAGTGACCGATTAGTGATTCTGATCTACTTTTTAGCTTGAAGCTCTGGTACATTAGTCGGATAACTTCGTTATTTGGTCCATTGCAAATTGCGGGGGATCGGACCGTAGTCCGCCCTACCAAGTTCAGCACCAGATACCTGCTGAACCAACTCATAATGGATATTTCGTATTATGCTTTCATATGATATGTAGCCTTTAGATTAAATGATCTGGTAAGGATCACCTAACTTAGTTAGTGCATTTCCTGATATATTTTTTTTTATTTTGGGAATCATTCACTTATATTCATCGGCCCTCCACGTAGTTTGCTATTAAGATGGTGCTGACTTCTTGTATAAACTACTCGGGGTTACTATAAAGTTAAAAGTCCAGGGACTTGTATAACAGGTACCTTTCTGATCTAACATGTTGAGGTTTGTTTAGAGTGTTGGGGCGGTAATAATTTTTTTGTCTTAATTTTTCTCAAGTTTGATGAAATAGGCAACCTTTATACTTACTGAGTGTGTTGAATTTTTGTTATGGCTCATGAAAATTTGAGCGAATAGATAATAGAAATTTTCTCACACTAGGGATTTAATTTAGAATAAATATATATTATAATAAGTATTTTTTTTTATAGAAAGGGAAATAACATTGAAAGGAAAGATAACGTACTTGAAAAGGGAAAGTTTAAAGAACAAGGTTTTCCCCCCCACACTTAAATGAAACATTGTCCCCAATGTTTCAGAGAAAACAAAAGAAATACAAAAAAGAAAAAAAAAAGAAACTAGAGTCAATGTTGCCTTCCGCCGCGTGTTCTTGGACCTGGTGATCTTTGACGTACTTCCAAATCATCAAACCTGCTGAGCAACTAAGCGAACCGCTGATCGGTTATTGCATTCCTCGCTTCCTGTTGTTGTTGCATCTGGCGCATCATCTGCATCACTTCGAGATTCTGCGCTTGCATACCATCGATAACATCCATGGTGTCGTCGTTGGTTGCTGGCCTTCTTCGTCGACGACGTCGTGAGGATGGACCAGCTGCATTATCGGAAGGGTTGAGCGGGACTGATTGTTGTGCAGGAACTTGATCACCCTGCTCCATTTCGGCGAACTCGTCTGAAGGCGGGTTTGCTTGTGTAGGCTCGATGGCTTCGGGAGCATTCAGATCATAGATGTGGCGGTTGGGATTGGTGACATCTGTTAGGGCAATGTTGGGTAGAACAACGCTTGGGACTTCCTGGTTGTTCACCATAAGGTAATACCCTCCGCCTACTCTGTTTTTGATTAGACGGCTGGACCGACAGTAACTTATATCCATAGATAGGGGAGGTAAAGATTCTAAATTTTGGAGTCGGTCCCCTAGGTTTAAGCCAAGTGCTATTGTGGTTATTAATCCGCCTATTACAAAAGGTTGACGGCCTCTAGCACATAGGGTGCTGATGTGATGAAATAGGAAGGAGGCAGCGTTTACCTGAGTATCGCTTTCAAAGACGCATTGGAGGAAGAATAATTCCTTGGCGTTGACTTTGTTGTTGTTCGGTCTTCCAAAAACTGTGTTTTGCAGGATGCGGATAAAGTACCGGATGGTTCGGTTATGTATATGGGAAGCAAGGAGCACATCCTAGTTGTTGGTTTCTACACCGGATATTTTCCTAAAGAGGTCCACTACAACAAACAAGACCTTAGACAGCGCTTTTTTTAGCCTTAGACAGCGCTTTAAAGCGCTGTCTAAACCTCCGCTGCTAAAGGTTTAGACAGCGCTTTTTTAAATCTTAAAAGCGCTGTCTAAGCCCCCCCCCCCCTTAGACAGCGCTTTGGCCAAAAGCGCTTTATAAGACCCTCTGATTTTAAATTTTTTAGGTATACCTTAGACAGCGCTTCTAAGCCCCACCCCCTTAGACAGCGCTTCTAAGCCCCACCCCCTTAGACAGCGCTTTGGCCAAAAGCGCTTTCTAAGACCCTCCTATTTTAATTTTTTTAGGCATACCTTAGACAGCGCTTTTCAAAAAGCGCTGTCTAAGCCCCCCCCCCCCCCCCCCCCCCCCCCCTCTTAGACAACGCTTTTGCCTAAAGCGCTTTCTAATCCCCCCCTTAGACAACGCTTTTGCAGCTACACATTAAGTCATACAATTTGATCAGATAAAACTAATATATGATGAACAAATTTGTTATCGCAATTTATAAATACTTACCATGGATTGTTCTAAGCGTCCATATCCGACACGTCCTTTTCGGTACGGATATGCGGGACTTGATGCTCTTTCCCGATTTGTAGCACTTATTCTTTGAAAAACCGGGTCTTGTCTTTTGGATTTGAAAGCTTCCCATTCTTCAGCCGATATCAAACTTTCATATTTTTTAGGAAGCTCCGCATCCACAAAATTACCATCCGCATCCTTAAGGAACTTGGATGATAAAAATGTCCGAAACCCTCTTAGAAGCTTTCCGGCCAATTTCATACAAAAACCTCTTCTTTCTTCTTCGATGTTAAAACATCGCTAAGAAAAACATACAGATTGATAGTTAGTATCGGTAATTGAAAAAACATAATTGATACCGTATAATTAAGGGCCAAATGATTGTACCTTTATCTCACTCCAAATTTTTTCTTTGGACTCATTCAGCTCTTTGTTTCTCCAATCATCACGTGTAATGGGAATTTCATTCCTTACTAGTGCACCGATAAAACTAGTCAAGGTATGCCCATTAGGTTCTATAAGTTGTCCCTGGTTGTTCCAATAGACATCTAGTATGATGCCTCGAGATCTTCCTTGGACCACCCTTCTCATTACTGTGATGCCTCTTCGAATTTCTTCTTCCGCGGATAATTTTTTACTAACTTCCTCATGTTGGTCATCAGCCATGTCTAACCTGTAATAAACCAAGGAAACCATCAAATATCAAATATAACTTATAATCAAAGCAATTGAAAACAAAAAAATAAAGAAATCATGCATTATCAGATATAACTTATAATCAAAGCAATTGAAAACAAAAATATAATGAAATCATGCATTATCACATATAACTTATAATCAAAACAATTGAAAAAAATAAAATAAAGAAACCATGGATAATTTACCTAAGTCACTAACATCTCTTTCTTTTCTTTGTTGGAATATTAATCACTTGTTTCTTAGCAATGCGTACGGATGAATTGATCCAAATTCCCTCATTATGATCGTTTCTTATATATGACTCATCCGGTATAAGATCCTCAACTTCATCATTTCTATTCAACTCATTCCGTCTAATGCATGACTCATTCTCAACATCAATATCACATTGATCGACACCGCTATCATCAGTCACTTTGTTAGAGAAAAGCACTATAGACCATTTTGTACTCTTCGGGTCATTCACATAGAACACTTGTTTAGCTTGAGATGCTAGAATAAAAGGTTCATCTTTGTACCCCACCCTAGTAAGATCAACTTGCAAAAATCCAGACTTATCCATTCGTATGCCACTACTATTCACCCACTTGCAACCAAAGATGGGAATCTGAAACTTCTCGTAATCAAACACCCAAATGTGCTCAATAACTCCAAAATATGACAAATTTGCATATTTGGGGTTTAAGTCCTTCATACTTGATATATGCATTGCTTCAGCTAGCACGGTGACACCACTATTTTGCATAGTACTCTTATCATCTTGTTCTTTGGTATAAAATGTGTATCCATTAATTGAATATGCGCTATGAGAAAACACATGCAAACTTGAACCATATGCCAAACATCTCAACATTTCTGTTACCGAAGAAGGATCTAAAGAGCGCTTCAAATAAATATGATCCTTCAACCATTGTATGAAACTTTGATTGTGCTCTATAACTATCCAATTTTCATTTCTGTTCAGATTTAACCTTCGGAGTACATCCTTGTGCATTTCAACATATGGCTCAACCTCATTATTATTGTGCAGAACATACAAATGAACTTGATCCCGTTCATCCCTTGATATTGTCACAATTTTATTCCCAATTAATTTTTTACCTTCCATTTTGTCGAAAATCTGAGCTCTGGGGAGTCCAATCGATTGAACGTTAGACAAATATTCAGTACAAAACTCAACAGCTTCTTCAACAATGTATCGTTCAACAATACAACCCTCTAGTCGACTTCGGGATTTCACGTACCCTTTTAATATTTTCATATACCGTTCAGCAGGGTACATCCATCTCATATAAGCTGGTCCACACAACTGTGTCTCTTTCACAAGATGAACAACTAAATGAACCATTATGTCAAAAAAAGACGGAGGAAAATACATTTCAAGCTCACACAAGGTAATTACAATCTCTTTTTGTAGTGTTGGTAAGATCTCGGGATCGATCACCTTACTACAAATTGACCTAAAGAAAAAACACAATTTAGTTATGGCACTTCTTACTTTTTCTGGCAAAATAGAACGTATACCTATCGGTAGAAAATGTTCCATTATAACATGGCAATCATGTGTCTTCAAATTCTTCAACTTAAGGTCTTTCATAGAAACAAGTCTTCTGATATCAGATGAGTATCCTTCTGGAACCTTAACTTCACTCAGAGACTTACACAATTTTTTTTTCTCCTTTCTAGATAAAGTAAAAGCAGCAGGTGGTAGATATGTTCGTCTTCCTTTCTTCACGGGTGCTAATTCAGTTCTCATTCCCATTTTTAACATGTCCTCCCTTGCTTTAAGGCCATCCTTAGACTTGCCTTTTATATTGAGTAATGTACCGATAACACTTTCAAATACGTTTTTTTCAATATGCATAACATCGAGAAAATGTCTCACGTACAAAGACTTCCAATATGGCAATTCAAAAAATATCGACCTTTTCTTCCACCCACCTTTCACAATCTTATGTGCAAAAGGCTTGCCAAACTCAGTACGCACATCTTTCACCTTTTCAAAAACTTGTTCACCTGACAATGCGGATGGAGCTCTACGATGTTCGGTGTCTCCATTGAATGCTTTTCTCCACCCACGGTAGTGATGTTTAGAATGTAAGAATCTACGATGACCGAGAAACACATTCTTCTGGCAAAGTTCCAATCGAATCGTATCGGTTCCGTCTTCACAAACAGGACACGCACGTTGACCTTTAATGCTATACCCAGGTAGATTCCCGTATGCTGGAAAATCATTAATTGTGCCAAACAACATCGCCCTCAAATTGAAACTTTCTTTCCTATATCCATCATAAACCTCCACACCGTTCTCCCACAAAATCTTTAAATCTTCGATCAGAGGTGTCAAGTATACGTCTATGTCATTCCCTGGTTGTTTAGGCCCATAGATTAACATAGATAACATCATGTACTTACGCTTCATACATAGCCACGGAGGTAGGTTATAAATCATAAGAATCACAGGCCATGTGGTATGTGAGATACTTTGAAGACCATGTGGGTTCATTCCATCAGTAGATAATGCCAATCGAAGGTTTCTTGCTTCTGATCCAAACTCAGGATAATCATTATCAATCTTCGACCACTGTGGTAAATCAGCCGGATGCCGATACTTTCCATCAATAATTCTTTCATCTGCATGCCAAGTAAGATGTCTTGCATCGGTTTCACTACGAAACATGCGCCTAAATCTCGGAATTATCGGAAAATACCATAAGACTTTTGCGGGAGATAATCTTTTCTTATATCGAGACAAACCGCATTTAGGGCATTCAGTTAACATTGCATATTCGTTACGAAACAAAATGCAATCGTTAGGACAAGCATGTATCTTATCATAGCTCATGCCAATAGAGCACAACATTTTTTTTGCCTCATAGGTTCGATTAGGAAGAACATTATCATCCGGTAGCATTTCTCTCATAAGGGCCAACAACTCTGTGAAACTTTTATCCGACCATCCATTGCCCGCCTTTAAGTTGTACAACTTTAATACCGCAGAAAGTCTTGAGAATTTAGTGCAACCTTTGTACAACGGTTTCTCTGCATCGCTTACCATCCTCTCAAACATTTCAGGACAATCATGAAGATCTTCTTCCAGTGCTTCTACAATCTCTTCAACTCGATCACAATCGTATGTTTCCGTGTCTTTGTCGTATGAAGCATAGGTCGTATTACTTTTTCCACTCGATTCAACATTCTCGTTAATTTTCTCACCATGAAATATCCAACACTGATAACTTTGATCAATTCCATGCCTCAGCAAATGCGATTTCAATCCATGTGCGTCAACCTTACCAATATAACAACAACGCAAGCAAGGACAATGCATTCGTCTGGGGTTTTCAGCGTGTTGAACAGCATACTTAACGAATTCCAAAACCCCACTCTCGTACTCTTTGGTCATTCGATCGGCACAGATCCATGTTTTATCCATGGTTTTCCTACTTATTAAAGTAAACAATTAATCCAGACGAAAATACCTAACTAAGGTAGTATCTTTGAATATCCTAACAATTATAAAGTTCAATTCATTTTAAACTTCAAAAACCTATACATAACCAATGTTAATATAAACTTCAATAACGTATCCGATACGCCAATATACCAACTTTAATTACCTCATCACTTTCATTTTTTATATTACAAGAATCAAACTTTTTCTATTACAATATACCTATAACTATACCTATAACTATATTAGAGTTTGTTCAATCATTTTATGGGAGAAATCTTGTTCCTTTAGAATGAAAGTGAGATGAACAACACTTTCACAGTTAAAAAGAAAAAAAACTACCTATTCAATCTTCAAGTATAATCACTAAGGAAACATGAAGTTTGAACAATATTGAACATCTAAATCCAAGCCTAGTCATGACAACCCCAACATGCAATGCATTTCAAAATTCATCATGCATACCAAGCAAGTATAAAGAAAATCAAATTGCATACACATATACATACACAATTCAATATACATACATACACAAACTAACAACTCCCAAATCACCAACTATCATTAAACATTACATTTGTAACACCAGCAACTAACCGATTAGCATAGCATTTTCAACAAACAGTTAACCATAATAAAATTAGAATTAATTCAATTAACATCAACATTCAAAATCAATAAACCAACCATATTCCATAGTAGTTTCAATGAACATTCAAATTGATTTCAAAGCATCATTAACTTTAGCATATCATTGCAACGTCCATCAACACAATAATGATTTCTAACTTCCATACTAACCTCAACTAACATGATCAATGGACTTCTAACTCATGTCACCTCTAATTACTAACAGCTTATTAACTAACATTTTTCATAACACATTTTCCTAACTGTTTTGACTACTAATCTAACTCTCCTAACACAATTAGTTACCTAACAATTTATTAACACAGTTGCATACTAGTTTAACAGCTCTAACATCATTTGCTAATAATCATCCAATTCCATAACAATTATAATAATCACTAACAAGTTAGCATACTAACTCAATCACTAAAATGCAATAACAATTCAAACAATCCTAACTCAAGCAATCTATAATTATCACACTAACTGTTACAACAGTTCCAGTATCAGTGACTTTTCCAACTGTATAGGACAGGTGATAAAACTACTCAAGGATGATCCAGTTGTTTCCAAATCCATGAAAGTGGTGTCCATTGCTCCAACAAGGGATTCCCAACCCCACTACCTCAAACTGTATCTCGACAACAAACGCATTATTGACTGGATTGACTACAAGTTCTACAATGAGTATTTTAACACAGCGGAGGATTTTGAAAAGCTCTTTAAAAAACTAGTTACTGAATATTGAAGAACATAGAGCCTAAAAATAGTTACTGAATATTGAAGAACATCAGTTAATGCCTAAAAATAGAAATGAAGAAATATTGAAGAACATACCGCAAGTGTATTCGTGTTCGCTGGTTTTCGCTGTTAGGGTTTCAACGTTCGCAGGAGGGAAAACAAAAGAACAGAGAACGAAAATAGAAATGGAGTCTGAAATTTTATTTTAATTAGACCTTAGACAGCGCTTTTGTGGAAAGCGCTTTCTAAGGTATGCCTTAGACAGCGCTTTCCAAAAGCGCTTTCTATACCCCCCCTTAGACAGCGCTTTTGGTTTTAATTTTTTTTTAATTTAAAGACTTTAGACAGCGCTTTATCAAAAGCGCTGACTAAGGTCTATATTTAAAAGCGCTTTCTAAAAGCGCTGTCTAAGGGGGGGTCTTAGACAGCGCTTTTAGAAAGCGCTGTCTAAGACCCCCCTTAGACAGCGCTTTCATTGTTTTTTTGGAACATTTTCCGTGTTTTATTTTAATTTTAACCTTAGACAGCGCTTTCTTTTAAAAGCGCTGTCTAAGATGCGCTGTTAAAAGTCATTTTTGGCGTAGTGGTCGAAGGCGTGTATGTGCCACGGGGAGTTCGGAGGTATCCTAGGGTGGACTTGACCTTCTACGGGGAACTGTAGCATGGTACTCAATTGGTTTTGGGAGAGGGGGTACTCGGTGTTGAACAAACGGAAGGTTGCGGTACCGGTTAAGTACTCGTCTTCACCGGTGGGAGTGTTGTACGAATAGGAACTTAAAAATTCTAAGGTTAGGGATGGATAGGTAGGTTGATTGTGAGTGCACAGAAAGGTTAAACCAGCAAGGCGGAGCATCCATTATATTCCTTGAAGTAATCCTAATTGTTGTAAACAAGTTAAATCAGGGTACCTGGTGGATTGGACGCCTCGCTGTTGGAAACGCTCGAATTGCTCCCTTTGATAATTATCATCTTCGGATCGGAAGATGATATTTCCGAAAGCTTGGTTTCCCGCCATATCGATAAGTGGTTTGAAAGAAGTAGAAGGTAAAAAGATGAAATGTATTTTATAGAATGGTTTGTGGTGTATGAAGAAAGGTATGGTGGGTATTTATAGGAAAGGATTTGGAAGTTGGAAAGGGAGTGGTTGAAAAGTAAATAAATGTGGGTAAATGTGAATAAATGGGGAAGGTAAAAAGGTGGGATGGTGTAACGGTCGTGTCCCAACGGTTAGTAACGTTCACATAGCCAGACGGTGTCACGCTCGTGACAGGGGCGTTACGGGCGTCACAAGCACTTGGTGTGACGTCCGTCATGGATTGTGTGACGCTCGTCACACAGTCAGTCTGGAAACGTACTTCGTTTTTACCATTATATTTTATTGTTGTTATTTTGTTATGCATATGTTTTATTTTATTTTGCTATTGTGATAATTTTAAATTGCCTTGCATGTTATTCTACTTTCCATAATATATATATATATATATATATATATATATATATATATATATATATATATATATATATATATATATATATATATATATATATATATATATATATATATATATATATATATATATATATATATATCTTTAATAAGTCATGTAGGTAGTAACAGTAGAGAGCATTATTGATAGATATTGCATAAGTCATTATAAAGTAAAATAGACCAATAGCTTCATAAAATAATCATAATTAACATTGGAAAACAAAAACAAAAATGCGAAAGAGAAACAAATACTAATATTAAAAATAATGTAAAAACTAACGAATAGCCTAAATTAAAACTAAGTAACTAAGAAAAACAACTTCTAGCCACTTGCGGGATCTCTGGTCGGAGGAGCAAAGGAGTTAACACGGTTTAGCAACTCGTGGAATTGATTTGTCATAGTGCTCATGTATCCCAGAAATTCTTGTCCCATGTTAGCTAACTCTTCTCTGAGGGCGTCTTGCTCTGACATCAAGGCTTGAATGATGGTGTTATAATTATCTCCGGGCATATGATGTCTCAGATCGGGTATTGCCGACTCTTCGGTCGGGACAGGTTGATGAGGAGGGTCAATATCATAATAACCAGATGGTGTCTGAGGGTCAGATTCAGCATAAGGAATCTGGTCGTCACAAATCTCGTAGTCCTGGATGGATTCAGTAGATCTAGCAGGAGAGGGTGTTTCGTTCAGATTGTAGAGCCAGTTGTTGCGGTTGTGAACACTAGTCCTCGGGCTAGGCAAGGTGAATAGGCACAGAACTTGGTTGTTAATTATAAGCTCAAACTCTTCAGGCCCTAGGTTTGCTGAAAACATAGTGTTGAAGAGGAAGGGTATACTCATAATCGCAATGCCACAGAAAGGGCTTAGGTCAAGCATAGGTTGACGTAATCCGATAGCATTACCAATCATGGTTATCAATCCGCCTATTTGAATTGGACGGTGGCACCGTTTACTGGACGGTTCTAAGAAGCACAAAATATGATGAAGAGTTCATCACGTGAAACTAAAGTACTGTTTGACTTCTTCCCGAAAAGGGTGTGGGCCAGGATCTTATGGAAATAACGAAAGGCCGGGTTATGTATGTTTCTAGAAAGAAACTCATGTTCCTCGGGATCATCATTTTCAGTCAAGCTTCCCCAAAAATGTTCAAGTTCTCTATATTCAAAAAGGTCTTCTTGGCTCACAGTGAATGTATCAAAAGAGGTAGGGAAACCTAAAAGGGTGGTAAAATCTTAAATGTTAAATTGATACTCCATGTTGAACATTCTGAACTGAATAAAACCTCTGCTTATTCCTTTTCCATGGCTAGGTAGATAGATCAGAGAGCTAAGGAATTCTAGTGTCAGTCTCCGGTAGGTGACGAATTGTCTTCGAATAGGAGTGGTTTCCCACCCTATCTGACTCAGCACATACAGGACACTCTCTCTTAGTCCAAGGGCAGTCATTGCCCAATCATCAGCATACAAACTAGGTAGCATCTCTATCGCTGCTAGTTCCTCAAACTTTTGTTTCTGAGCTTTCCCTCTGAATTTGATACCCATACGATCAATTTGTCCCATCAGGTTAGAGTTAGCTAGAGAAAAGAAAAACAAGAGTTTTAGTTAGGATTTGGCCAAATGCCGAAAGAAAGAATTTTTTTTATAAGTTAAAGTAAATTAAGAATGAATACTAAATAGAATTTAAAAGAAAAAGAATGATTAAAGAAGAAATAAAAATAAAAATTTGTGGGTTGTCTCCCACTAAGCGCTTTGTTTAATGTCGCAAGCTCGACATAAAAACTATCAAATATAATCTATAAAGTCTGGAGGCATTACGTCTAAGTGCAAGACTTGCGAATCTTCATTGTTTTCTGCATAGTGATAATGTTTTAGACGTTGCCCGTTTACGGTAAATGGTTCCATAGATTTGCCTTTAATTTCTACCGCTCCACTGGGAAAGACATTGGTGATTTGGAAAGGACCTGACCATCTAGATCGTAGTTTTCCCGGGAATAACTTTAGCCTAGAGGTAAATAACAGGACTGTATCGCCTTGTTTGAAGATTTTCCTTGATATGCGCTTGTCATGCCATTGTTTTGTTCTTTCTTTGTAGATTCTAGCATTTTCGTAAGCGTCTTGTCGAAGTTCCTCTAATTCGTTTATATCAAGGATTCGCTTTTCACCAGCGGCCTTATAGTTTAAATTTAGATTTTTAATAGCCCAGTAGGCTTTATGTTCTAATTCTACCGGGAGGTGGCAAGATTTTCCATAAATAAGCTGAAATGGGGTTGTCCCTATGGGAGTTTTGTAAGCGGTTTAATATGCCCATAAAGCTTCTGGTAATTTCAATGACCAGTCTTTCCTTGAGGTGGCCACTGTTTTTTCCAATATTTGTTTGATTTCTCTGTTACACACTTCCACTTGCCCACTGGTTTGAGGGTGGTAAGGTGTTGCTACTCTATGTCTCACACCATACTTAAACAGTAGTTTTTCGAGTATCTTAGATATGAAATGCGATCCACCATCATTGACTACTATTCTCGGGACCCCAAATCTTGGAAATATTATATTCTTAAAGAGTCTAGTTACTACTCGCGTGTCGTTTGTTGGAGAAGTTATAGCTTCAATCCATTTTGATATGTAGTCAACCGCTACGAGTATGTACTTGTTACCGGAAGAAGGTGGGAAAGGTCCCATGAAGTCTATTCCCCACACGTCGAAAATCTCTACTTCCAAAATGCCTTTTTGTGGCATCTCGTCACGTCTAGATATGTTTCCTGTGCGTTGACATCTATCACATTTCTTAATAGCCGCATGCACATCCTTCCATATGTTTGGCCAATAAAGACCGGCTTGTAGGATTTTGGAGCAGGTCTTGGATGTACTTGCATGTCCACCATAAGGAGCGGAGTGACAGTGTTGGATTATATTTTCTACCTCTTCTTCAGGTATACACCGACGGAAAATACCATCGGGGCCTCTTTTGAAAAGTAATGGGTCATCCCAGTAATAGTGTTTTATGTCATAGAAGAATCGTTTCTTTTGCTGGTAGGATAAAGTAGGTGGAACTATTCCGGCAGCTAAATAATTGAAGAGATCAGCGTACCATGGTGTAACAGATATAGCTAAGGTGGTTTTTACCTGTTTATCAGCTTTATTTTCTTCCAAAGTAGCTATAAGTTTATCGTACGAGAAATCATCGTTGATCGATGTTCTTTCCGGTTCCAGGTTTTCGAGTCTAGAGAGGTGATATGCTACTACGTTTTCAGTTCCTTTCTTGTCTTTGATTTCCAAATCGAACTCTTGTAGCAACAAGATCCACCTTAGGAGTCTAGGTTTAGCATCCTTTTTTGTTAAGAGGTACTTGATAGCAGCGTGGTCAGTGTAAATGATTATTTTGGCTTCGACCAAGTAAGAACGAAATTTATCTAGCGCAAATACTACTGCTAAAAGTTCTTTCTCGGTTGTGGCGTAATTCATTTGTGCTTCATCTAGAGTTCTACTTGCGTAGTATATGACGTGAAGCTTTTTATCCTTTCGTTGTCCTAAAACAGCACCTACAGCGTAATCACTTGCATCACACATTATTTCGAATGGTTTATTGCAATCTGGTGTCTGCATTATGGGCGCGGAGATCAATGCTTGTTTAAGCGTTTGAAATGCTTCTAAACATTTATTGTCGAATATGAATTCAGAATCCTTCATCAATAGTCCGATCAAAGGTTTAGTTATTTTAGAGAAGTCTTTAATGAATCGTCGGTAAAAACCGGCATGTCCTAAGAAGCTTCGTACTTCTCTCACAGTTTTCGGAGGTTGAAGGTTTTCGATTACCTCTATTTTGGCTTTGTCTACTTCAATTCCTCTATTTGAGATGATGTGTCCTAAAATAATTCCTTCTTGTACCATAAAGTGACATTTTTCCCAATTAAGTACTAGGTTTACTTTTACACATCGTTCTAGAACTCTTTCTAGGTTTTCAAGACATTCTTCAAAGCTTTGTCCGCATACGGAGAAATCGTCCATAAATACCTCCATGATGTTTTCGAGAAAATCAGTGAATATCGCCATCATGCACCTTTGGAAGGTTGCAGGAGCATTGCACAAGCCAAACGACATTCGTCGATAGGCGAAGGTACCAAAAGGACACGTGAACATTGTCTTTTCTTGGTCATCAGGATGAATTGGTATTTGAAAGAAGCCTGAATAACCGTCTAGATAGCAGAAATGAGAATGTTTTGCTAATCGTTCTAACATCTGGTCAATGAATGGTAAAGGGAAATGATCTTTTCGGGTTGCTTTGTTTAGTTTCCTATAGTCAATGCACATTCTCCGTCCCGATTCGATTCGTTTAGTTATAGTTTCTCCTTTTTCATTTTCAATAACTATTATACCTCCTTTCTTTGGTACTACGTGTACAGGACTAACCCATTTGCTATCAGATATAGGATATATGATACCTGCCTCTAATAACTTGGTTATTTCCTTCTTCACTACCTCACTCAGGATAGGGTTCAGTCTCCTCTGATGTTCCCAAGAAGTTTTACAGTCTTCTTCTAGCATGATGCGGTGCATACAAATAGAAGGACTTATTCCTTTAAGGTCGATGATGTTGTATCCTAGTGCGGTTGGATATTTTCTTAAGATATGCAAGAGTTTTTCGGTTTCGAGTTTTCCTAGGTCTGCATTAACTCTCACTGGTCGTTCAAGTTCTAAGTCTAGGAATTCATATCTCAGATTTTTGGGAAGTGTTTTCAGGTCTAAGGTTGGTTTCTTAAGGCATTGCGTAGGGTCCGGTGTTATTGCTAAACATTGGTTAAGTTTGTCTTCTACAAGATAGTCAGATGATTTGTCATTTTCTAACTCTGTTTCTTTTATGCATTCATCCATTATACCCATGAAGTTACATGTGTCTTCTATTGCAGGTGCTTTCAGAAATTGGGAAAGAATGAACTCAATTTTCTCTTCTCCTACTTCGAAAGTGAGTCGTCCTCGTTTTACGTCTATGATTGCACCGGCAGTTGCTAAGAACGGTCTTCCCAATATAATGGGTGTAACTTCATCTTCTCTAATGTCCATAATTATAAAATCGGTTGGAATGTAGAATTGACCTATGCGCACGGGAACGTTTTCAAGAATTCCTACAGGATATCTAACAGAACGTTCTGCTAGTTGCACAGACATTTTAGTTGGTCTTAATTCTCCCATTTCAAGTTTCTTGCATATGGATAAAGGCATAACACTAATACCGGCTCCTAAATCGCATAAGGATTTATCTATGACAAATTTTCCTATGTGACAGGGTATAGAGAAACTACCTGGATCTTTAAGTTTAGGAGGCATATTCTGCATTATAGCGCTACATTCAGCAGTGAGTGTAACGGTTTCGCTATCTTCAAGTTTCCTTTTATTAGAAAGAGTTTCTTTTAAGAACTTAGCATATGAGGGCATTTGCGTAATAGCTTCTGTAAAAGGAATTGTGACATTTAATTGTTTCAGTAGGTCAACAAATTTTTTAAATTGGCCCGCATCTTTGGTTTTAATAAGCCTTTAAGGGTAAGGGATAGGTGGTTTATAAGGTGGTGGAGGTACATAAGGTTCTTTCTTTTCTACGGTTTCCTTATTACTCTCTTCCTTTTCCTTAGGTTTATTTTCTTCCTCAGTTGACTTTTTAGAGTTTTGGTTCTCAGTTCTTGGATCAGACGGTCCTTCCACTTCCGTTCCACTTCTTAGTATGATTGCATGAGCGTGGCTTCTCGGGTTAGGTTGGGGCTGTCCAGGAAATGTACCAGTTGGGGCAGCAGTAGGCGCTTGTTGTTGAGCTACTTGTGATTTTTGTGTTTCAGCATTTTGTTATGGGTAGCCAGGGCATCTACTTTACTTGCTAGTTGTTTAATTTGTTCGCCAGTGTGTACATTGTGACGTTAAATATGTTTCTTTATCAGCATTAATCATACATAAACCACGCATATACATGCATAATTATAACATTCAGATATTCATGTTGCATTCATTGCCATATATCCTTGTTTGTTATCTCCTGCTATTTGGTGTTATATATTTCCCCAGGCAGATGTTTGTGTCTGATCTCTCCATATAGAGTCAACCCCATAGGCAGAAAATGTCTATCCTTTCTTCCATATTTACCACTGAGTTATGTCCTCGTGGATGATTGTTGTTTCAGTTTCCTCCCAAAACATGTATTGGGATGGAATTACTCCCCTGAGTTATATCCTCATTAGGTTGAGTCTTGTTTCATTGTGTCTCTCTAGTTTGTTCCTAGCTTGACTACTCTTGTTATTTCCCCCTGCACTTCCCCAAAGTTTAGATAAATGAATGCTCAGTAACCAGTAATTGTCCATCTTTTCTCCGGCGGAGTTTTGTGGCCCTCTACCTAGTAACCGGAAGTTGTAAGTCCTATTTCTGTGGTTTTCTACCCAGTAACCGATAGTTGTAAACCCCATTTTATCCCCTTGTAGAGTTAACCCTTGATTTTTTTCATCGTAGCCGATGACGGTTACTTTTTTTTGTGGTTTTTTACCCAGTAACCGGTAGATGTAATCCCCTCTTTGTTGGCTATATTTATTCAATATTCGGTATTGATATTCCTTCGTTTCGAGTATACCACCCAGTAACCGGTGATATATCTCTTGGATAATTGTTCTGATCAAGCAATTTATCCCCAGCGAGTCATCTTTCATCCACCCTTGTTTGGTAATGATTGTTTCTCCCCTTGATTGGTCATCATTTTATACCCAGTAGCCGGTATCCCGATGTCCTTTCTTTTCGGTCGATTTATCCTTTATTACCAAGTAACCAGTAACCGGTTGTGGATAATCTTCCACGCGAGTATGTTATCTACGTTTTGACGGTAATAGATAATATATCTCATGCGCTCTTCAGTCGATGTCTTTTTCTTCCCCAGTTGAGTAAGATTCGTATTTCCTTATGGAATTGAATGTCCATCCTTTAATCGAGTTGGCTTTTTCAGCCCTCCTTTTGGATGATGAGTGTTTTGGAAATATTCCCCAATTCAGGTTTGGTTGGTCACCTATTATATGCCCAGTAACCGGTATCCCTGGTGTTCCTTTCTTCTGCTCCCTATTATGACTTGTTGTCCCTGGTCGAGTCAGAGTTTCCTGAGTTGAATGTACCTTTTTAGGTCTTCCTCAGATGTTCGGACGATTGATATCTCTCACCCTTATACCAGTCTTAGATAATCATTCTCCCCGAGCGTGTTGTTCTCTCACCCTTATACCGGTGTATTGATCACATGTCTCTTTGAGCTTATTACCCAGTAACCGGAAATACCTCATTTGTTTCCTCAACTGAGTTCTTTGTGGGTTCTCCAAGCATGAGCCCCTTAGCGGATTTTTCCCCATCCGAGTCCGGATTTTTATCCCAAGTATCCTTTATGGATAGTTTTGTTGTAATTGCATATTCCCCAATACATGCATCTTTGCGTCAGCTCGAGTCTTTCCATTGATTTATTTTCATGGAATCCCTTCGTGTCTCTCCGCAAATTTCAAGTCGTGACCTGCTCACGCATTTTATCCCTTAATTCCCAGTAAAATCCCCGGAATCTCTGTCCCATTTATGAGTGTATCACTCATATGGATTTTCAGTTTCTTCTGATTTCTTTTTCCTTTGTGGACACATATCCCCATGAGTATTAACTTTTGCATACATACATTTGCATCATGAGGTCTCTTAGGGACCAAAATTCATCTCTTTGTTATTATTTAAGCCCATTCCACCTCGTCGAGACGAAGATTTTTAACCTTCATATCTCCGGATAGAATGACCTTAAATAGGGGCATCTGTAAGACCCTAATTTTGACCCTAAGTTCCCTCATGGCATCATATCATATCATTGCACATTGCATTTGCCTCAAGGATCATAGCATCTTGGCCCCTTACCCTAGGGTTGGGACTTGTGTGAGTTGGTCTGAGACCACCAAGTATGCTTGAATTGTATATTATTGTTTTGTTTACTAACCAAAAGCACAAAAATATGTCACTAACATCTTTTGTTTAGTAGCTTGAGCAATCATAAGATCCAAGGCTCCTAGGAGGCCCCTATACTCATTGATGTGGCCAGATGAAGTTGAAAGCAAGCATGACAATGGTTCCCAAAGCTTTCAATCATCATATATGCCTCCCAAGTATCTCAATTTGTCAATTTGATCAAGATAAACCAAAGGGCTTGAGGATTGTTTCCCAAGGAAACCCTAATTCAACTGTGCATCAACTATGCCTTGCTCATGAAGCAACCTCAACCCATGATCAAATAAAATCAAGGGAAGTTCTTTCATTCATCATTTCATGCATATATGAGTCCATGTAGGTGTCCTCAATCATTCAATTCATTAAGATTTGAAGTTTGGACTTGACCTAACGTTTAATGTGTTTGTGAAATGAAGATGACCCAAAGATGAAAAATGTTCTTAAGAACAATATTAACAACTTTCATGTTCATAAAAAATTGATTTGAAGCTTGGAAGGTCATCATCCATTTCAAAATGTTATAGGTCATTTTGACTGAAACCCTAATTTTAGGTCAACTTCCCAAAGACCTAACTCACTCATTTTTCATGATTTTAAGGTAGGATCAAATGCATTGTAAATTTTAAGATGTCTAATGAATTTGTTATGTTGGACAAAATTTCATAATCATAAAAGAAACACATGTGATAATACAAAACATTATAGGTCACTTTGGACCAAAGTCATTGAAATGTGAAAAATCCAACTTCAAGTGCCCATAACTTTCTCATCAAAAATCCAAATGATGCAAAATTTAAGTCCAAATTGATTGCATTCCAAAGAGCTACAACTTTTATGTTTATGGTTTTGTCATTTGAGGCTTGCAGCATTGAAACAGAAGGGCTTGAAGTTGGTTCATTTTGGCAAATTATCCATGCACATGTTTGGCACCTTGAACTTTATGATCAGTTTTCATTAATTTCCCAACACCAAATGGATTTTTGTTCAACATAACAATTGTTCCTCATGTCAAGAACTTTCCAACCATTACCCACATGACCGTGTTTCAATTTGGCAAAGTGCATTTTCGAAGAGATAAAGATTTATGTTCATTTATGCATAACATGTTGAAACTTAATGCGCAAGCCAATTCAATCACATTTGCACGTCCAAAACACTCCAATTACACTTCAGCTTGCTTTTGCAATTGAGTTTGGGCCTCACATGCGCCTGTACAGGCCCATGCATGGAGGATCCAAACTCATGCACACATGAATTTCGCCTTGTTTGCATCAGCTTTCACTATAAATACAACTGCTTGGCTACATAGAATTCCAACCTTAAGGCGCCTAACACTCTGCAGAATTGAAATCCCAATCCTTCACCTAAAGGAATTTTGAGTTTTCTTCTTCAATTTTTCAGTTTAATTTTCAACTTCCTTGGTTGATTATTGAGCTTCATTCCTAAGCCTAGCCACTTTGCCATCTCAAGATCACACTGCAACAAAGAATTGGAAGAGATCGTGCCTTGTAGAGCTGCACTTCAAAGGTTGTTATTCAAACTTTTTCCATTCGAATATCCCTGGATTTTGCTCATTTCTTGTGTTTGTTGGTTCCTATGAAGTCCTCTCATAAAAGGCAATTGATTTGTGCATTTAATTTCATAAATTCATCAAGTTCAATTTGAACACCATGAATTTCTAGCTCAGATTTCTACTTCTATGAGAGTCTAGAGTAGAAACCAATGGCATAGGGGTGATGTACATCACCCCAACTTTCCAATGATATGAGGATCGTGCATTTTGGTTAACTTTTCAAAACCTGCAAATTCACCCGGAAACTATGATGTTCACCGGAGAAGATGGTGGTTTCCACCACCGTCCCCACGTGGATGAGTTTCAGCCTTTGGATCTTGTTGCTCCGGTCTAGTCTATGCCATTCAATGTTATGACTTTTTTAAATGCTTTATGTTTCTCATTTGACCAAGGCCTTTGGTGCTCGCACATCTCTCCACCATCTGATCATCCACCTCATTTAATGAATCAGATCCAACGCGCCAGGAATTTTGCAATTTCTGATTTATTTCATTTTATTTTCTTTATTTCATTTTATTTCAAAAATTCATCACTCTTTCATTTTAAATCAAAAAAATATGGGACCAATTGCATTATTTCTCTTTTTAATTCTAGTTTCGGAAAGTGAATTTTAATATTTTTTATGATGTCATTTAATATTTTTTGTGAATTTTCTCTTTTCTGGTTATTTTTAATTCATTTAAAATAGTTTCCAATATTCCAAAAATGCAAAAATATTTTCATAACATCTTTGAACGATGATGAATCTATGAAAAATATTCTCATCAATTTCTTAATTTATTTGAGATTTTAGTTCAATTATGTTATTTTTATTCATTCTTAATTGTTTAAAATTAGTTTCTTGTTTCTAAAAATGATGAAAAAAATTGTCAAACCTTGTTTGACCATGTTGAACTTATGATGATCCATTTGGACTTTTCCAAGTTGATTTGAAATGGATTTGAAGTTTGACCTTTATTTATTTATTTTAATTCAAGTATTATTTTAATATTCAAAAATACCAAAAAGACTTTTATTGTTTATTGACCTCTAAGCTTCATCTCACTTCTGTTTACCATTGATTGATGTTGATTCATTTCATGCTTGATCAATGTGTGTTGGTTATTTCATTTGAATTCCATTTATGTACATTCTTCTTCTTCTTCTTCATCATCTTTTTCTTTTTGATCAATGAGTTAAAGATTGGTGGTTAGCCTTGACATATGAGAGGCTTAACCTTCCTTGATTCAAATCAAATTAATCTTGATCAAAGATCAAGTGAATTGCTTTGCATTAAGGATAGGTTGCTTCTTGGTCAAGCAAAAAACCTAAATCAATACAAGATCATTCTTCTCTTCTTTTGGAATGGCAAGTTGTAGGAGATTGGCTTACTAGTCATGGTCTCTAACTTGTGTTTATTGCCTATAGTTTTATTGGCCGGTCTCAGATAGGTGTGACTACTACATTAGTCCACTTACGATTGCTTAACATAGCGCTAAATTGCCTTATGGCACACTAACATTAACTACTAACACTAACTTTTACTTCATGTTTTTAATTCTTGCAATTTACTTTAATGCAATTTAATTTCTTGCACATTAATTCATTTGCTTTTGCCCTTTGCTCACTTGAACTCATGTTTATGTTAATGCAATTTGCCTTTTGCTCACTTGAGCATATTATTGTGTATATAGTATTGTGCTTGTTTTGTTTTGTTTGTGTGAACCTACTGCAAATGGAGAAAAGACTTATATTTTAGGACCTTACCTATGCTAATGGAGTTTGAAGAGAAACTAGGCCTCATGCCTTTAGAGTGCTCAAATTGTCAAAGAGCAACTAGGCCTCATGCCTTTAGAATGCTTAATCTTGAAGATGACTTGAAAGGATCTTACTTCTAAACTCACTCTTGTCCATTCTTTTATTTGCATTGTGGAATTTTTTTTGATTTGTGTGTTCTTGTGTTCTAGGGATCCCAAACTTGAACCAAGTAGAAGAACCATTGTCATGAGCATCCAAAGTGAGAGATACAAAAGCCATTGGAAGATTCCTAGGAGCTTGAATGTTTGCTTGATTACTTGAGTTATTTGCTTATTCCTTGCTAATTCCAAAGGATGGGAGAAACTTGGATCATCTATATGATCTCAAGAAGGGAACTCCAATGTGGTTTTATTTCTCTTCCTCCATCTTTGCATGTTTAGGACCTAGCCATTCTTATTCTTCCCTCCACTCAAACCCAAGCCAAACTTTTGTGCAAACATTAACCTTGCTTTCAAAATTAGAAACCTAATCACTATGCTTTTGATTTTCCAAACTCTTTTCATAACAATTATTTTGAATTAATCCTTAAGTCAACTTTGACCTTACTTTGTGAATACTTTTTGAAATTCTGGCGTAGTCAGTATTCAGATGTTCTACTCCAAGTCATGACATCTGACCTAACATTGTACTTATTACAGCAAGACAGTTATTACACTCTGTACTAATGAGCACCTTTTCACAGTGTCACGACCTCTCCTTCTATGTCATCCTAGGAAGGAGGAACACTTAGTTATGTGCACCATAACCTTCTCTTCTGTTGTTTTCCTACACAGATATCAGCACGATGTCTCAATCCTGTTTTGAACATCATCTGTTACATTATTCCAGTTTGTTGGTCATGTACTTGTATTTCCTAAATTAAAGGTTGTAACAAGTTAAACTAATCTCCACTTATTAAGGAGCTAACAAATAGATTATTTGCCAGGTTCATTAATTGTAGCTTAGTTGTTAGTTTCCTAGATTTTAGTTCAGCTGGTGGATTCCTGAAGAATAGCCTGAGAAAAAATCCTGAAACAGAAAAACTAACCATCCAACAATTTAGCCTATGCTGTCAGGAGTGAATGTCACAACATTCCGTTTGACATCCAAGTCCAGAACCATATGCTAAGTCTGTTTGGTTCCTGAAAACAGACTGTGCTAAATTAGCTGTACTGTAAAAGACCAACCAGTCTTTACTTCAGTATCAGCTTACTGTACGAACTAACAAGACACCCAGTTTGACAATTTCACAATGATCTTTTGGCCAGGTCTGTGATGATTTTGAAATCCAGACTTCACTACATACTGAACTGAGATCCTCAGCTTATTATACAGTATGTGCTGTTGTTGATGAATGTCAAAACATTCTGCTTGACATTCCAACAAAAGGCTATGTATCAGGTCTGCTATTATCTTGCTGAACAGACTGAATTACATGCTCAGTTTGGCAGACATGATTATATCATACAGAAGGAAAACAAACACAGGAAATTGTTAACCCAGTTCAGTCCAACATGACCTACATCTGGGGGCTACCAAGCCAGGAAGAAGATCCACTATTAGTAGTATCAATTCAGAGTTAAACTCCCCCGTTTACAACTCATCACTTAATCCCTACCCAATGCAATCTATACCTAGGAACTCCTAGATAGAAACCTCCAGTTTCCATTCCTATCACTACAAATACAATGTAATGTGCAAACACCTTGAACTTGCTTCACAGCTTCATTCAAGAACATAATTACTCTTGCCTACAGGCTTTGAGTAACAAACACTCTCGGGTTTACCACTGAGAAACACATGGTAACCTTCCCACAGATTGGGAGGTTTACCTTACACACACCCCTAAAAATTCATTCTAAGAGGCTTACAAAAACTAGATTACAATCAGCTATTTATAACATAATCACCCAACTGGATTTGGGCCTTCAGAAAATTGCAGCAGACTTGTTCTTGGCTGTTGCAACTTCAGCAGAAAAATTCTGCTACAAACAAGGTCTTCAAGTTCCTAAACTCTCTCCATATATATCTCCATATTTAGAGCCTATATATATTCTGATTTAGTCTTCAAGACCTCCACAAGGGAGTTAGGATATTCACCAGATATCCTTGCTGATCCCATGAAATATACTGAATTAATTAATTCAGTTTCCTACACATGTGCGATGTCACAGACCTGATGTCGTGACATCGTACATGACATGTTGGTCCAGATGTTGAATTTCTTCAACCCAACATATTAAAACAACAGAGATGATTACATTATTTGTTTTCTAAAATTACTGCCAATCCTAAGGAATCAACAATCTCCCCCTTTGGCAAATTTTAGCTAAAACAAATAAACAATACACTGGACAAAGCATCCCAATTTGGGAATGCTCTTCATCTCCGTCATTGGCTCCACCACCACAAACACCAAAGTTGGTGTACATGGGGAAGAAGAGGGACAATACTCAGTTGTACCAGAACCCTTCCCCTCAACCGGAGAGCTTCCAGAAGAATATGTAATGCTGAGTACATAGACAATGTAACTCAGATCACAGGGCACAACTGTCTTCTTAACTCAGATCACAAGGCACAAGTGGAAACCCCAGTTGGTGAATTTTGTGCCTGATGCCAACTTCTGTTTGCTGCCACTTCCACAGTTGGCTTGCTTCTGGTACATTCTCAGCCCCAGGACTATCTTTCTCTCCCCCTTTTTAGCTAAACATTTGTAAAGGCACCCTTCACAAAACCAGATCCAAGCGCAGCTTGCCCAAACCTTAACATACCCCATGATTCTGAGAATGGAGTGTTTTTCCTGTGAGAGGAAGAGAGCTATTGCATCCTTTAAATAGTCCAGCCCGTGCCTAGGAATTTCCGGTAGAAATAAATGCTTGGTCAAGATGCATTTATTTTTGCTGAGAAACAGTCAGAGAATCACCAACAAAATCTCAGACTATCTTTGAATACCTTTTTATAGCTCTTGACTGTTTCTTTTCCAAAACAGTCGTTCCAGTGTATGGAGACCATTCCATATATGCAGTCAGACACGTTGCACGCGATGTCTTAACATTCCTGCATTCAGCCAGTATTCAACAAGACCTCTGTCATACCTCCAGTGGAGACTTGACACCTAGCACTGCTACAGCCAACTTTTCACACTTCAGTTGATGGTTACTCCCCCTGTACCACACAGCTGTAGCCATCAGGCTTATTCTGGTTTATCAGACTTAGCCACATCACCCTCATAATTCCTACTGACTTTAAAATTCAGGAGGAATTAACAGCAATGTCCATGGCAATGTCATGACATCCGGTCAGACATTCTTCTGCTCACTCAGCCTTGACATACATCACAGCATCCTGATAACTACCTAGTCATCTGGGAACACATAGACCACAAGCTTGGTGATTGCTTGCAGCACAAAGGCACAACTCCCCCTGTCATGGACAACCTACTCTCTTGGAGGTCACACATGATCATATCCAACATCCCAAGGTTGGACCTTCACCTACTTCCTGATTCAAAGAGATTCCAGACCACTTGATGAAAGGAAAACATAAGACGCATCTTCATGTCTTCAAGAGCGCACCCTCTGTCCAACCCTATTGGCTGAACACATCCACACTCTGTGTCAATTTCTCTTCTAACCAGAACAGAAGATCACTTCACAAGATGTTTTAACATCAGCTGGGACTTCCTTCACAGCATCACAAGGGGCACTATCTGATAGACTTCAGCTATTACTGAGTCCTCAGCTTGGGCCAGGGGAACCCAGACATACATTGGGATATATACACTCTCATCCCACTACCAGAGACAGTCTTCCATAGATAGCTCAGAACTTCTACCACAAGCTCCAAGAGATGAATAGAGAACACCTCCTTTTGTCTTCAACTTAATACTTTTCAGTTCAAAAGTAATTTGTCTCAGACTTTCCTCAAGAATAATCAGCTGCCTTATGTTGAATACCTTGATTCTTCGAACTCACTTCTGAGATAGACCAACTGCCACTGGTTGATTACCTCCTTCATGAATTCTCATATGAAAAGGTCAAATGCTGCTTTTTGACCTCCCCAAGTTTATCAGACTTCTCCCAAAGATATTCTGACCTTCCAAGTGAGACTTGAACTTCAAGCTTTTTGAAGTATCCAATCTACAACCCTGTAGACCTTTCTATCTCAAGTTGATGTGCCACTTCACCAACTAAGAATCTGATGTTGAACCAAATGTCACAACATTGTGTTTTGACATCCAGCTGTTGAATTCAGCTCCTTCTTCTGCCACTTGAAAGAACTTTCTCCCTTCACAGAACAAGAGTTCAATGTTCTCATAGACTTGATTGTGGAACCAAGTTTGAGTAAACAACCTCCATCCTGCAAGTTTGCAGTTAAGTCATCCAAGCTCACACCTTGATGAATCCCTGCTTCTTCTCCAAAGACATCGGACACTCTGATGTATGAGTCTTCAGAAGGACCAGTTAGGCACTAACCCTTCAGCTTTACCAAGGATTCCACATCCTAAGGCAAGGCTGTTTCCATGATGTCAAGACTGCGGCCACTTGTTCTTGACTTCACAATGTGCATAAGCTAATGCACTTCCTTACCTAGATCAGAAATAAACTGATCCAAGTAACCACCATCAAGACTATGATGTCTTCTTCTTCTTGTACATACCAAGGCTGAACATGTTTCTTGCCAGGAAACCTTTTCAGAGATCATATGCTTTTGCTGCCACCAAAGAGATAGATCATAAGCCAATGTACTGTCCTTCCTGTGATTCTGCACAGTGTCTTAAAGAAGTGATGTTCCAACATCTTTAAGAACATCAGTTATCTTGAGCTCCAAGGATAATCAATTAAACACTTGCACTTGGCACAAGTAGACATTGATCTTAAATCCTTTCCCAATCATCCCTTCAGATACTTCCACCATAAGAATACTTTGAAAATACTCTTCTTGTGTCAACATCTTCTGCTTGCAAGCACCTAGACAATTTTGAAAGTCTTCCCAGATTAAATTCACTCTTAGGAATGAGAGAGATGAATTCTTCCTTGCAAATGTGACACACAACCACCAGAACCCATGTGCCACAGGTCAACAGCCAACCAGACCCTAGGCTGACCAGACTTGAGGAGGTTAACCAAGACTCCCACTCAACTTAACAATCATGGATACTCCACACCAATATCCATGCATTGTACACATATGTCTCAACATGACATACACTATCCCTACCAGTGGCAACTAACTCCTCCAATCAGACCAATCAGACTTCAGCTGACCATAAGTACTAGTGAGACAAACAACACCAGTCAATGGTAGATATGCATTTGCCAGAGCATATTACCTCAACCAACCTATGAATCTTCATATTCTCACTCCTAGTAAGAACTGCCACTTCTGAACGTGGTGTTTGAATAACAAGATTCATGGTTCCAGCCCCCTTAAATGATATCACAATCAGGTTACCCCATTATTGACTGCTAACATCCAGTAGACTTGTCTTCCAACACACCATAGTACTTCAGGGAACAACTATCCAATCCTGATCAACCTGCAGGGATATGCCAAACAGCAGGAGATTGCACAATGTCACATCTCAACCAGCTCAACTTCTAGGGATGACCTTCTTGAGCACACACCCAGTTGACCCTGCGTTTGTCAACTTAGCACACACAGATGTCTCCTCTTCCAGGTCAGGAGTAGGTTCCAAACAGAATTATCCCTTTGTTTGAACCCTAAAACATCTGCTCTTCAACCAGTAGCTGCATACTTGTTGAACAACATGTTCTAACATCACACAGAACATTGGTTCCACCTCCTTGTAACAAACCTTCCTTGCAGGTCTTCAAGGTCTTCATATACACTACTCAAGAGAGTAAGAGAATCAGTGATTAAGTGACTCTTACCATCCTGAAGTGAGAACGTCATGACGAGTGGACTTGAGGAGACTCACGTATCTTTGACATCTTCAGTAGATTATGATGAGATCTTGAACACAGCAGCCTTTCATCCACATGAGGGGAAACTACATCAGAGTTTGAGTTTTGCCAGGTATTATGCAGCGGAAATCATAATACAACTCAACCTATGACCACACACTTCACCAGATTGGCCTCCAAGACCATACCAGGTTTGAATGTGATTTAGTACTGGCACAGCTGTCCCACACACAGGCCAATAGCCAACCTCCAGAGACAGGTACACACCATTCCTGTCATGAACAGTCCATCCACCTACTTCAAGGGACCATTCAGGGAATTACAGAACCTTACACAGGTTCCAGCATCAGTACTAACATAACTCCTTGCCAGCTACCAGAAAGTATCACCCATGGATCTCATCCAGAGACAGAACAGGATGCCTGCTCTGATACCAATTGAAATTCTGGCGTAGTCAGTATTCAGATGTTCTACTCCAAGTCATGACATCTGATCTAACATTGTACTTATTACAGCAAGACAGTTATTACACTCTGTACTAATGAGCACCTTTTCACAGTGTCACGACCTCTCCTTCTATGTCATCCTAGGAAGGAGGAACACTTAGTTATGTGCACCATAACCTTCTCTTCTGTTGTTTTCCTACACAGATATCAGCACGATGTCTCAATCCTGTTTTGAACATCATCTGTTACATTGTTCCAGTTTGTTGGTCATGTACTTGTATTTCCTAAATTAAAGGTTGTAACAAGTTAAACTAATCTCCACTTATTAAGGAGCTAACAAATAGATTACTTGCCAGGTTCATTAATTGTAGCTTAGTTGTTAGTTTCCTAGATTTTAGTTCAGCTGGTGGATTCCTGAAGAATAGCCTGAGAAAAAATCCTGAAACAGAAAAACTAACCATCCAACAATTTAGCCTATGCTGTCAGGAGTGAATGTCACAACATTCCGTTTGACATCCAAGTCCAGAACCATATGCTAAGTCTGTTTGGTTCCTGAAAACAGACTGTGCTAAATTAGCTGTACTGTAAAAGACCAACCAGTCTTTACTTCAGTATCAGCTTACTGGACGAACTGTCAAGACACCCAGTTTGACAGTTTCACAATGATCTTTTGGCCAGGTCTGTGATGATTTTGAAATCCAGACTTCACTACATACTGAACTGAGATCCTCAGCTTATTATACAGTATGTGCTGTTGTTGATGAATGTCAAAACATTCTGCTTGACATTCCAACAAAAGGCTATGTATCAGGTCTGCTATTATCTTGCTGAACAGACTGAATTACATGCTCAGTTTGGCAGACATGATTATATCATACAGAAGGAAAACAAACACAGGAAATTGTTAACCCAGTTCAGTCCAACATGACCTACATCTGGGGGCTACCAAGCCAGGAAGAAGATCCACTATTAGTAGTATCAATTCAGAGTTAAACTCCCCCGTTTACAACTCATCACTTAATCCCTACCCAATGCAATTTATACCTAGGAACTCCTAGATAGAAACCTCCAGTTTCCATTCCTATCACTACAAATACAATGTAATGTGCAAACACCTTGAACTTGCTTCACAGCTTCATTCAAGAACATAATTACTCTTGCCTACAGGCTTTGAGTAACAAACACTCTCAGGTTTACCACTGAGAAACACATGGTAACCTTCCCACAGATTGGGAGGTTTACCTTACACACACCCCTAAAAATTCATTCTAAGAGGCTTACAAAAACTAGATTACAATCAGCTATTTATAACCTAATCACCCAACTCGATTTGGGCCTTCAGAAAATTGCAGCAGACTTGTTCTTGGCTGTTGCAACTTCAGCAGAAAAATTCTGCTACAAACAAGGTCTTCAAGTTCCTAAACTCTCTCCATATATATCTCCATATTTAGAGCCTATATATATTCTGATTTAGTCTTCAAGACCTCCACAAGGGAGTTAGGATATTCACCAGATATCCTTGCTGATCCCATGAAATATACTGAATTAATTAATTCAGTTTCCTACACATGTGCGATGTCACAGACCTGATGTCGTGACATCGTACATGACATGTTGGTCCAGATGTTGAATTTCTTCAACCCAACATATTAAAACAACAGAGATGATTACATTATTTGTTTTCTAAAATTACTGCTAATCCTAAGGAATCAACACTTTTCATTTGTAAATACAACTAACTTAATTGTTTTGTGGTTTCAATGGCCACTTTTGCCAAAACTTTTCATAAACATTAGCTATTAGGTTTGAGTTATCCTAGAGGTTGATATAATACTCACCTACATCCTTAGTGATGGACTATAAGACTTCCATGCTTATTATAGGGTTAACCCCTCACTAGCATGTTGAAGCTCTCCTCAAATGGTGGATTTGTGGTTTTAGGTTGAGTTTTCTCCCTTTGGTAACAAAATACCTTAAGGCTTTTGGACCAATCAACTCACCTTCTTTTTTGAGATTTTTACCCTGAACTACGAGGTTTTGATCCTAATCTTTTTTAAGATGGTACGTAGGCAATGGGTTTATCCATTCAAACACAAAATTGTAAATAAATTGTATATTCTTTTCTCATCTCCCCAATCATGTTTGCACAAATATTTTCACAAATACCAACCTACCTTACAACATTGGTGAAAAGGGCTCCCTTAGAGTACTAAGAATGTTTTGGGTGCTTAAAACCTTCCCATTGCATAACCAACCCCCTTACCCAGATCTATGACATTTTTATTAGTTTTTGATTTGATAAAACTTCTCGGTTTTCGTTCGCTTTCTAACCTTTCCTTTGGATAAATAGAAGTGCGGTGGCGACTCGAATTGTATGATTTACTTTTGATTTAGTCAATAAATCTAAAGGTAACGAATACCCCGCTACATGTATGTTATCCCAAATTTCTGATTATTATGCTTTGATGAGTTCTAGTCAGTTTATCATGGCTCTTCCTGACCCTGCAAGAATAAGCATTGCCAACTCTACCAATTAGCTATATGAGAGTGTCTTCCAAGACGATATGGACAAGCACAATATTGACCCATTTGTTGTAGGTGACCAACAAGAGGAAGAGGTGCAGGAACAGGAGCAAGAGCAGTTTGTTGCTCCGCCAAAGGACACGGCGCATACACGTGTCGGGTCGTCATATGTGACACCAGACCAATGGTCATGGATGCAGACGGAGATCGGAAATCTCCGAATGGAGCAAACACGCCAAGGCATAAAGCAAGCCCGTGAAGTGACTGTTATAGATGAGATGCATGCGATGATGCAATGACTGATGTTGCAATTTCCTCCACTGCAGTGAGGTTGTGTGAGTCCCCCCACTATCTTGGATTAAACATTATGGACAATGTTTGGTTTAAGTGTGTGTGTGTGTGGGGGGCGGGGGGTTATTAGTTGTTCTTAGTATTTTCAACATTTTATTATTTCTGTTTAAATAATTAGTTATGTGGTATTTTGTGTGTTATAGATAGAAGACATTCCTTCAGGTTAAATGATGAGGCTTAGAGCGATTGGATGAAAAACACACTCCTCTACTTGCTCTTCTAGAAACCCCCGAAAGTTGATGCTGCTGATCTAAATAATCGGACGCGATTCTCTATCATTGGACTACACATGAATACTCTATACTCGAAGCAAAGATGAAGCTACATCACACTGAAAGGTATCTTGGAAACCTGTATGCTATACAAAACATGGTGAGAACTATAAAAAGGCCAAACACTTGTCATCATGAGAGCTTTTCAGTTATGTCTCTGCCTCTCTGATTTTGCGTAATAGATGTTGGAATTTCATAACACACATGTACACACTGAGGCAAATTTTTTATTTAAACCCTGAGCCTTTCCAGCCAACCCGCCATTATTACCCTTCGTTCACCCAATTCAAGTCATATTTCCTTTTGTTTGTTGTTTAACCACTATAAATAACCGTATGCCCAAACACTATCGTACCCAACTTGGATAAGTGTTGTTGACTCTAGATCTGTGGAAAATCCTAAGTTTGGGGTTTCTTCATTTTTTTAGGGACACCGATGAGGACTAGGTAAGTGTAGAAAAAAATAGAAAAGTATGAAACATCAAAAGAAAAAAAAAGAGAAATGAAAAAATTATGAGAAGTATAATGAAGCCCTTATCTAGAAGTATTGACGTTGGCAAAAAGTGTGCTCAAAAGCGCGCATAAAAAGAAGATAAAAATAAGAGCCAATGAATCCTAACAAGAATGGTGTCCAAAAGAAAAACCTCTTGATTGAAAGATTGAACACAATTAGGAGGGTAGCAACACAGACTCTGAGTCTGAACCTCTAGTTTTTCCCTTTTTGTTTTGTTAATTTTCTCACCTTGCACCTTAACCCCATTACAACCTAAAAGCCCTCGAATAGTGTGCGTGGTGTGTTTTTGTTATGAAGGTATCTGTTATTCAAACCTAAGAGTTGACTTTGTATGCTTTGCTTTTGAGTGAAAACACTTTGACCTCGAGAGATTTGGGGAGAGTGTGAAAAGCTACAGGTCAGAAGGTACGTCAATGTGAAAGTGTAGCGGAACGTCGGAAGTCGGGGAAGGTAAAACGGCGAACGAAAAGTGAAGAGGGAATCAAGAAAGATCATGCTAGCATTGTGGATGCAAATTTGGGGGTGACGTTCTTGATGTCTCGAGCATCTTTTGAGGACAAGCAATGAGATAAGTTTGGGGTTGTGATCGGTCTCCAATTCTACTTGTTTTCTAACAGTCATTCGACAGAATTTTACGAAGTCGGTAACATACTATTCTACATGTTATATTATTTTGTTTAGTAAATTATATGTTTTCATTTCTATTTCAGTTTTTATGATCATCTTTGGTTTGCGTCATTATACTCCATTTTATGTCTCCTTGTGGTAGTTTTATTGGTTTTAGGTGTAAGCAAGAATATCAAAGGACTCGGCAATGGAATCGAATGTTTCGAGCTCATCGAAAGAAGAAATTTGACGGTACAGTATCCCTGACACGACCAACCGTTTTCCCCAACACGACCCTGTCGCGGTAAATTCATGATCATTAAGTTATGGATAAGCTAGATATCAAATAACAAGAGTCGCCACCGTGCTTTTGTTGTTTCCAAGGGAAAGGGGAAAAGTACGAACAAAACCCAAAAGTAAGAAGTTTTCAAATAAAAACTAATAAAATGTCAGAGATTACAGGTAAGGGGGTTGGTTACACAGAGGGAAGGTGTTAGCACCCAAAGTGTCCTAGGTACTCCTAGGGAGCGCTTTTTTGTGTGCATATGTATTTTGAACAAAGTGATGTTTACAAACAAATAATGTGAGGGGATGAGAAAAGAATTCATTAATTATATTTTTGTGTTTGACAAGACCTTCGGACTTGTGCCTACGTACCTACATAAAAATGAGGGATCAAAACCTCGTAGTTCGTTAACAAAATTAAGTTTTAAAGGCACAAAGGCCTAAAAATTGTTTGAATGAGTTAGTTCTTTTTTTGCTTTTGAAAGTTTAGGTCAAGTATAGTTAAGTCTACTTACAAGTTTGATTAAGAAAAGAAGTTTGAAACTGCAATGGCATAAGGCCAAAGTTTCTATCTTTTGCAAATTGGTCAAAGTTTAGAACAAAATTAGTTTAATCAAAGAATATTTTTTAGAAGGAGGGAGATATTTTGAAATTAAAGAAATGGGGAAGAGATGAAGAGACTAATCCTATGCACAAAATTAAAAGTTAAGAGTTGAAAAGATCTGACTGATGGGTAGCAATCCAATACGCAAGAATGCCATATAGAAACCCAAATTCCCTTGGACATTTTTGAGTCAAGCAACACACAATGCACAATTATATAAATCTTGAAGAGCAAGACATCAAATAAAGCCCATGTAGCAAATGAATTCCACAAGTCACAAGTTCAAAATAAAAGCTTCACAATGATCATGTTGCAAATGAACTCAAAGGGATCTTGAATGATGTATCAGATGAAGTTTCAAATTTCAACCACATGGTTTCTCAAAAGTTGGCATTTTCCAAGTCCTTTAGCATAGGGAGGTTGCCTATATTCTAAGTCCAATTTCTCCAAAATCAAGCCAACAGTCCACACAAACGTTTTTTAGGGTTTTTGTTGTTATTATGTACATTAATGGTCAAAGACCACAAAAAAAAATATACACAAGAATATATCACACAATATGGTCCAAATGGACAAACTGAAAATTGCATTAACATAAACAATTAGAATGGTATAAATAATGGCAAATGAATAAAGACTAAGATTAAATTGCATTAAAGTAAATGGCTTGAAATTAAATGTTAATTGTTAATGGGTTAGAAGTTAGTATTGTTTTTCATTTGCTTTTCATTTTTAAGTCATTCTTTGGAGAACACTCAACCCACTTATCCCAAGCATGGATCCTTGAACCAAGACATCTTCCAAAGGAAGGAAAAAAGGCCAAGTTTCCATATAATACCATGAAAGAGGGGAGACTTACAATCTCACTAACTAGAATGTTATGCCTTTTGTGTCAAAATTTAGCGCTATGTTAAGCAATCATAATTGGACTTGTGTAAAAGTCATAACTATTGGAGGACAGGCAATAGAATTTTGGTGTTAATGCATGTTAGAGACATTGTATAATAGACCATGCTCATGAAACATACCACACACAAAAGAATATGCAAAATAGGTGGACTAATCTCATCTATACTTATGTTGATTTTGCAATCAACTAGCCTTAGGATTTAGAGACATCATAGGCCAAATGAGATGAACGCATAAAGAATGGGAAATATATGAAGAGGGAGGGGAATGGATCAAAACTCAAATTGGTCAAAGGAGGACTTTTACCGAATTAATATCATTCATTCATTTTGGGAGATGGAATGTACATTCCATCAATCCCCTAAATCCAATGATATTAATTTGACAAAGTCAAATCAACCTTGACCAAGGCCCAACAACAAGAATCAAACTTATACAAGTCATCACAAGAGGTCAACACAATTATTTGGAATTTATTCAAATTAAAAATACTAAAATAAGGCATTTAAATTAAATATGATTTTCCAAATTCCTAAAAACTCATCAAAACACCAAAGAATTGACCATGAGATTTCTCACAGGTCAAACAAGGTCAAAGGACCTTGGAGAAAATTTTTCAGACTTTTTAAAGACTTAAAAGTATTTTTAAACAATTAAAAACATTCACACAATCAATTAAATCATGAAAAATATTAATAATGATCCAAAAAATAATTTTAATTCAGAATATAAAAGAGGAAATTATTTGAATTTTTTTGGTGAAACTCTCATATTTTTTGGATCAATATTAAAATTAATATGAATTAATGAAAATCAAAGGAATAAAAATAAAAATCAAAAAATCAAAAAAACGTGGACCACTTGATCTCCCTCATTAATTGAGGTGGCAGATCAAGTGGCCTGAAATGTGCGTTCCACCAAACACACGATTCAGTGTGTTGTCCCAACGGTAATCACAAAGACTGCTCAAGATTAAGACATTTTGAAAGGATCCTGTGGGAGACGCGCCAACGCACCGGCAGAGCCATAGCTCCGGTGGACCTCACCAGACCGGTCCACCCTCAACCATCACCAAAATAAAAAAGGAGGACATGATCTGGAAAAAAAATGGCGTAGAGCACGAATTTGACCTCAATTTCAAATAACTCCAAATATATAAAAAGATATGAGGAGTTTAATTTTGAGGTTTGTCAACTGAGTTGCTTCGATTTGACCTCTAAGCAACTCAATGTTCTTGCCTACATTGGTAGGACTTCAGACAACAAAAGATTCAAGATAATTGATGAGAATTTAGTGAGAATCGAAGAGATGAAGTTTTCTGAAAATTACCTTCAATGTTGTGCAGAACTTGAGGTTGCTTGCTTCAAACACGATCTGATCACACTTGAGAAGCTTGCAGGGAGTGGTTAGAAATGGTGCAAGGCTTTGGATCCTGGAATTCTTGAATCTCCAAACAGTTGAGATTCAAACTCAATTTTCAAATTAAAATTTATCAGGTTTTCCTTTAGAATGAGAGGGTTTGAATTGGGGGGCAAAGTTGGCGCACAAGGTGTGTTTGAATTGAGCTCCAAGGGCCTGTATTTATAGCATTTGGGAATGATATTTGCACACTTGAAAAATTGCTAAATTTAGTCATTTCATGCACAAGCTTGCATGGGCGTTTATAGGCCCATGAAGCAATCCAATTTGGGCCAATTACATATGTACTGAAGTTCAAATGATGCTTGAATGGCAAGGCAAAGTGCAATGTGATTTTTGGCATTTGATTTCTTCCAATCATGCAGACCTAGAAATCTTTGTCCAAAATGCATGAGCTTGGGTTATTTGGAAAGCTTAGATCAAGGGGAACAAATTTGATGTTGAACACTTTTTCATTTGGAACTTGGATCATGGTGAATTTGGAGGTGGAAGTTTGGAAATTTCAACATGTTGAAAATGTTTCTAAGTGTCAAGACATATATCTCAATATTCCACCTTGCTTAGCTTTTTATGTGAAATTCAAATGACAAAAGTGTATTCATAAAAGTTATATCTCTTTCAAAGACCTTCAATATGGTCACTAATTTCATGTAATTTGGATCTATAATGATAGATTTATGCATTTTTGAAGTTTGAAAAATCACTTGTTCAATGGTATAGGTAAAAAATGACCTATAATATATCCTCATATCACATGCTCATAAAAGTTGAATTAGCTCTCACTCCAAGCATCAAATATGAAGTAGACACCTTGAATTTGATTTTTCAACTTGGAAATCTTTGATCTCATAAAAATTGAGCAAGTTATGGCCTTGGGAATTTGACTTTCAAATTAGGGTTTAGACAAAATCACCTATAATGTTTCAACACAGAAAATGAGTTTCCAAGCAAAACTAGCTCTAGGTCTCAACATGAATGTTTTTTGGAATGTAATTTTGAGTAAAGTTTCTCTTGTAATTATTTTCATATGGTGAAAATTGTAGGAGATAGGGTCTAGGGAGACCCAGTTTTGATCAGATGAATTCATATGGCCAACCACAATCAACCAACTTGCTAACTTTCAATTCTCTTGACTTTTTAGGCTCATGGTAGATCATATATGCATAATATGATGGATTTTGAAGTGTACCTTGAGAAATTTGATCAATTGGTGAGATATCTTGTTGGAGGAGTTACTCGAGATACCTAGTCACACTAGGGGTTCTAAGGCAAATTACCCTCAAACTCTTGAAGAAAACTTGATCAATATAACATGTAGGAACCAATGGAACTCATATATGATGCTTATAATCATTCTTGGATCAATTCATGGTTATTCTCTTTGTCATGAGGGCCTCAAACCCTAGATATGAACTTGATAAACCAATGTGATCATGCCCTACCTACAAAAGAGTTAGGCAAATGCAAAGACATATTTTTGGTATTTTTGATTAATAAAATGATAATATACAAGCATGATACAATCACATGGTGCTTGGTGATCTCTCCCAAAACAAACCTTATGAGAGAGGGGTAAGGAGGATGCCAAGGTATGATCCCAATGCTAATGCTTATGATGAAATTGCATGAGGGATCTTAGGGTCAAAGTTGCATGAGGGATCTTAGGTTAAAATCTTCGGCTTGACTCAGTAGAATGGGCTTAAATAGCAACATATATAAACAAATTTTGGTTTCTAAGAGACCTCATGATGCATATGATATGAATGTAAAAGTTAATGCTCAGTGGGGAAATATTGCCATAGAGGAAAAGAAATCAGAGAGACCGAAAGTCCGCAGGAGTATAAAGCATTCCTTACGGAAAAACTCACTAGGGAGACAGAGACTCTGGAGGAATAAATGAGGTTATAGGTAGGCCAGGCTACGACTTAAAACTGTTGGGGGACTAGAGGAATTGCATACAAAATGGAAAGACTCAGCCGAGGAAACAAAACATCTGCAGGGAAAGCTAGTAGATCAGGATAACACTGAAGTACTCTAATCATGCATGAAGAGAGATTTCACTTAAAGAAATACGCACAAAACTCAACTGGGGAAGAAATAAACTTCAATACACGAGGAGCAAAAATCTATTATCTACTACCTTCTCTTGGGTAAAGAGATAATAAAGATCCGACAGAGAAGACATCCGTCATCGGTTAGGATGAACATATCAAGGATGACTCACTAGGAACCACCAAGAGGGAGTATTCATTACCGGTTACTGGGTAAGAATAGCCTTGTTGGGGAAAACTGCAGAAAGTAGGATTTACAACTACCAGTTACTGGGCAGAAGGCCATAGATGAGAGTACCTGTCACCGGTTAGGATGAACATATCAAGGATAAACTTAACAGGGAAGAAAATCCGTCATCGGTTAGGATGAACATTTCATGGATAGACTTTCCTGAGAATGTCAAGGAGGATACCCGTCATCGGTTAGGATGAACATATCAAGGATATACACACTGAACAAAAATTAGGAATTCCATCTATCGAATGCTGGATAGAATACCATCAAAGAGAAAATCCGTCACCGGTTACGATGAACATATCAAGGATAGACTCTTGGGAAGAGAGAAAATAGGAATTACATCTATCAGTTACTGGATAGAATACCACGAGCAGGAGAGAGAAAGATATCCTCCACCGATTAGGATGAACATATCAAGGATATACTTCCTAGGGAAAATAATCCACTAGGGACTCTACTGAGGAGAAAAACAGGGATACTTTTTTCGGGTATTGGGCAAGAAGTAAAAAACGGAAATTAAGAAGAATATTACTAGTTACTAGGCAATAAACTCTTAAGAGAGTCATAATATCTATCTAGGCAAGAGCTAGAAAGAAACGGTCAATCAAGACTCTCCCTAATAAAGATATATTTCAAGGGGAGTGGTTCCATCCAGCTAATCAACTGGGGAGGAAACTAAAACAATAGTCATCAACGAGAAAATAACTCAGTGGGGAAAGGAGAAAGGTTAAAGTTTTTCTACTTAAGGGGCCGACACTCAACAATTGAGAGAGGACAAACACAAAACTTGCATGGGGATAAAGTACCGCCATAACAGGAAATCAGAATCTCAGACGATGATTCGACAAGTATGATGATGCAAATATGCCATTATGAAATTACATGAGTGTATATGCATATATGTATATATGATGATTATGCTGACAAAATGATCGCAAAGGATACAAGGGTGTTGCAAAATTTGAATCATTGGTACAATCCTCGGCCAATCCAGAAAAGGAAAATAACTGCCAGAGAACAGAGAGATCCACATCCCAAAAGCTCAACCCTAGCTGGAAGAAGGAAATCTACTGAGGAAAGGAAACAATATCGAGTCTGCGGGGAATTTTAGGTCAACACCATGTTAAATGGGAGACAACCATACAGAGGATAAACGCAAGATAGCTGCTCAGAAACCAGGAGGAAACTGTGGCTGGGAGCAAGTCGGATGGCGACTGATGGAGAAACCAACGCAATCTACTAGAGAATCAAAGTACTCCACTAAGGAATAAAACTTCCAATGAACACACAAATTCTGTCCGGTGATACAGAGACTCTGTCGAGGATCAAACTCAACTCTGCAGGATACTGAATCAACCAACTTAGCTGGAAAACATGAAGGGTTAACTGCTTGGGGAACCCTTAATGCTTCACACTAAAGACTTGTTGCTTTCGAAATACTATTGATATTTCTTTTAAAATTGCTTTGAAAAATTATTGCTTTTATATATTTAAGAAATATGATTTTGATTAAAATTTTAAATTTCAAAATTGATCATAATAAAATTTAAAAATATTGGCTGAAGTAAATAAGAGTGAAAATAATTGGATAAGAGCTCAAGTTTATTTAATGGAATGGTAGTCTGTAAATGACAAGAATCCATAGATTTTTACAAAGTTGAAAATGGTAATTTTCATGGAAAAGGGTTACATTTATTACAAATGACCACTAATCCTTCTACCAACTCTTGATGTCGGTTGTGCTTTTGGTTGCTATCGGGGATGATGATTTGATGTCAACCCTTGTGCTCAAAGTTTCTCCAAATTGAAGATTAGCAGAATGCAGTTACTTTCCATAATCCCTAATTTTTTCATAAGTCTCCCCAAGGTGGGGTACTCAACTTATCGAGAAAGTTCTTTCTATTTTATGTCTCTAACTTTTGCCTGGATCGCCCTTTCGGGTTTTCAATCCACTGAGATGCTCATTTTTGCCTAAGCCTCCCTTTCGGGTTTTCAACTTAACGAGCTGTTCTTTTCTTTTTTTCGACAAAGTATTTCTTGACTGCATCTGCGCTCACATGACGAGTGAACTCTTCACCATCCATAGTTGTAAGAATCAAAGCACCACCTGAAAAGGCTTTCTTAACAACATATGGGCCTTCATAATTAGGAGTCCATTTTCCCCTAGAATCTGGTTTGAAAGATAAAATCTTCTTGAGCACAAGGTCACCTTCTCTGAACAAACGAATTTTGACGTTCTTATCAAAAGATTTCTTCATCCTTTGCTGATATAACTGTCCATGACACATGGCAGTAAACCTCTTCTCTTCAATCAAATTCAGCGGGTCACACCTGATCTGATACCATTCAGCCTCAGTCAACATGGCTTCCATGAGCACACGTAATGAAGGAATCTCAACCTTTACGGGGAGGACTGCTTCCATATCATATACAAGAGAGAAAGGGGTTACCCCTGTTGAAGTGCGGATGGATGTACGATACCCGCGCAAAGCAAATGGGAGCATCTCATGCCAATCATTATATGTCACAACCATCTTCTGAATGATCTTCTTGATGTTCTTATTCGCAGCTTCAATAACCCCATTCATCTTGGGTCTGTAACGAGAAGAATTATGATGTGCAATCTTGAAGTCTTTGCAAAAATCTTCTACCATATTTTTATTCAAGTTCGATCCATTATACGTAATGATCTTACTTGGCACACCATAACGATATATAATCTGATTCTTGATAAACCTCATAATATCTTGCTTCGTTACATTTGCATATGATGTCGCTTCGACCCATTTTGTGAAGTAGTCAATTGCAACTAAAATGAAACGATATCCATTCGAAGCTTTGGGCTCAATCATCCCAATCATATCAATTCCCCACATAGAGAAAGGACATGGAAAAGAGATAACATTCAATAACGTCGGAGGAACATGAATCTTATCCGCATATATTTGACCCTTGTTGTATTTCTTCACAAACTTGCAACAGTCAGATTCCATTCTCTGCCAATAGTAACCTACTCGCAACATCTTCTTCGCCATTGCATGTCCATTGGAATGAGTACAAAAGGATCCTTCATGTACTTCAGTCATCAACAAGTATGTTTCGTGTCTATCCACGCATCTGAGCAGAACCATGTCAAAGTTTCTCTAGTACAGTATATCACCATTCAAGTAGAATTTTCTGGCTAATCTTCTCAAAGTCTTCTTATCTTTCAAAGATGCCCCAAACGGGTAAATCTGACTTTGGAGGAAACACTTGATGTCGTAATACCACAACTTCTCGTCTTTGATTTCTTCAACAACAAACACATGAGCTGGCCTATCAAGGCGCATCACAGACAAGTTGGGAACTTCATTCCAATACTTCACTACAATTATTAATGCCAATGTTGCAAGAGCATCTGCCATCCGGTTTTCATCTCGAGGGATATGATGAAACTCAACTTTTATGAAGAAATTTGAAATCCTCCTCGCATAATCTCTATATGGTATCAAACCGGGTTGATTCCTCTCCCATTCACCTGTGATCTGATTTACAACCAAAGCCGAGTCTCCAAAGACATCTAAATCCTTGATTCTGAGATTCATGGCCTCTTCGAGCCCCATAATGCAAGCTTCAATCTAGCTGTAAAGGGAAAGTGTGTGCCTTGAGGAGTAATAATCACCGCCCCATATCCATTTCCATATTGATTAACAGCTCCATCAAATACCATGCCCCAACGGGAACTAGGTTCTGGCCCTTTTCCCAGCAATGGTTCATCACAATCTTTCATTTTCAAGTACAAGATCTCTTGATCAGGAAAATCATACTGCACTGACTGGTAATCTTCAATTGGTTGGTGAGCCAAATGGTCAGCCAAGTGTAGCACCTCAAATTTGCACCTACCATTTTGTACATACATTTTCATTTTAGGTCATTAACATTACATTGTCCACTGCATAGCATTGCATTGTCCATTTGCCCAAGTGCAAGGTCATCAGTCAAGACTGGTCAGGAGACCCAGTTAATCAAGCAAGCAAGTGCATTTCCTATTGAAGCAAATCCCTAAGGTTGGTCCAACAAGTTCACATGACTTAGGGATCATTTTGAAGTGATTTGGCCAAAGATTGGATGCTCAAAGCTCAACAGTCAAGCTGAATTTCATCTGAAACCCTAGAAAGTCAACTGTGGTCAACTGTGCCTAAATTCATGGATTTGAAGGTGGGAGATGGTTTGAAAGGCCTCATTCATGTCCATACAAGTCTCATTTGACATGTCAAAGATCAACATTGAAGAATTTCAGGTCAGAAGAAAAGTTTCCAAAAATAGTAAGTGACTTGTAATTTCAAACTGCCAAAAATGGAAAGGTCTTCTCCTCAAATTTACATCATCATACAAGCTTCAAATGAAATTTTTCCCAACATGAAAGTTGAAGATCTTGCTCTCACCTTTCCAAAAAGTCCAAGAACATCCATTTCTCATTTGTGTTTAGCAAGATATGATCAAATCATTGTCGAGAAATTTTGAACTTCAAGCTTGGATGACTTTCACACCAATTGGCCAAATTGAGTGGGGTTTTTTGCTACAATCTCCTTTTGACATGCTCTATCATAATCATTCATCACATGTCACCAAAAATCATCACACAAAAATGGCATTTTTCAATTGAATGAATTTGAATTTTTGGAGGGAAAAAGTGAATTTGAAAACTATGCATCATTTTCATGTCAAACCAACTCCATTTGCCTCCAAACAGATTTTTGAGCTTGTTACAAGTAAAATTCAGCACTGTTCCATTGCTCATGCATGCATAAAGGGCATTTTGGCCAAAGTGCATAAACCACGCCAATTTCACTAATCCTTGGATTTTTACTAATCATGATTAAGAAGTTGCATTAACAGGTGGTATAAAGTGTTAATCCTAACAGAATTCAGTAACAACAATTACACAATTTCAGATCCAAACACTTTTCATCTCAAATTCTCTCAAATTCTCTCAACTTTTTCCATCGAATTTCCTGATTTCTTTTGCTTGCTTCTTGTTCTAATCATCATCTGCAGGTATTGTGAAGATCTGTTGAAGCAAGATTGTGAAGAATTCTTGAAAATTGTGACTGTTGAAGCTTGAATCCGTGCATGGCAGTTGAAGATTCCTTTGAATTTAAGCACTGCTGAGCTAAAGTCTTGCATTCATTCATCTTCCTCATCATCATTGATCATCTGTTTTGCATTTCCAAGCCTTGAAACTCACGAATCCAGTTCGGCACATTCATAGAGGTTAGAATTCAATTGCTCCGATTCTCAAAATTATGATGTGCATCTGGTAGATCTTCCATTGCTGAGCATAATGAACTTTAGATCTAGTGATTTCATGCAGTTTTGAGAAAGTTAGGTTGATTTTAAGGGTGGATGTTGAAACTTAGTTTGATCGATTCTTTTGATGTGCGTAGAATTAGAGAAAATCGATGATATATTATTGATGTGTGATGAAAGACGAATTGAATGATATGCGGTTCATGAATTTCTGTGGAGTTTTGTTCTTGATGAGTATGAACATGATGATTGTATGATGAACCCTAAATATTTGATTCCAGAAACTCGTTTGATCCGCCTGGCCTTGGTTTGCATGAATTTCCTTGTTAGTGAGCCATGCGTCCAATTAGATCACGCCATGTACTTTAGTGAAACGCTGTGCTTCACTGTAGCGCGCCAGATTTTGAAAGCATACATGGATCGATTCCATGCTGAGAAAATTCCAATTAGCCTTTTTGTATTTTCTTCATTAAGCTTCATATGTTCACATGCTTTCATCTATCCTTTTTTATTTTTTTCTTCTCATTGAAAAATTCATAACTTGTTGAATATGTGTCCAATTAACATGAGGCTTTTTCCATTGTGTTCCTTATGATCTCTAGTATTTTTTGATGATTTTTATGAAAATTGTGCACGCCTGGATTTTCATATTGCCTAGGGAATGTGTGAACATGTGTTTACTTGCACCTTGCTTGATATTTTGATTGTGAAATCATGATGCTTAATCCAATGGAGATGAAATTTTATATGTGTAAACTAGACACCTTGAGGAGCGTTTTCGTATAGAGTTTGTGATTTTTGCATTCCTGGTTTGTGAGATATGCTCTGTTCATTGGAGGTGTGACAATGTGTGTCACACCATTACTTGTCCAATTTGTGGATTTTCTTTACCATGCCATATGAACTTGCAATGATCTGAATTTTTGCATGTTGATTCTTCTGGATGTTAAGTTTGAGTGTGAATTTTTGTGGATTTTTGAAGTGCATTTCCAATTTGTTTGAGAATTTCTTTTCTGTTTGACCAATGGTGGACTTTTTGTGAGTCATGATCTTATTTGATTTGTGAAATTCTTGATGTTTATTGGATGGACCTGAAATTTTACACATGTATTCTAGACACCTTGAAGTTTGTCATGGCTTTTATTTGGTTCATTTATCTTATGCCAATTCTGTTTTATGCTTGCATAAAGTTGATGCATGATTTGGTGCCTTGTATGAGCTTGTTTGAACATGCTTTGACTTATGGATTTTAATTGACTTGCTTCCACTTATCCAAATGACTTGAATTTTGGTATGATGATCATATGATGAATGCTGTTTAACCATGATTTTTGTTGAGATTTATTGAATTGTTTTTGAGTGGATGTGGATTGAATCTTTCTGTTTGGCTCTATGAGCTTCAAATTGCATGCTTTGGCTTCTATGCTTCATGAAATGAAATTGGTTGATGATATGGAGATGAGACCACTTGGATTTGTTTCTTATTTGATTGAACTTGATTTTGGATAAATTTCATGTTCTGTTTTGGTTTATTGCTCCCATTTTGACCCTAGGCTATGTCCTAGTGGTTAGTGCTTAATGTTTGAGCTTTGTTTCAGGTCAAAGAGCACAATTGCTTATACTTGATGATGTGCACTCAATTGGAGTTGGTCCATTGCTTGTTTATGACTAACCTTGAGTTTGTTTTGTAGGTTTTGAGACTTAAGCTTAGGCTTTGTGGCTTGCACCTTTGTGCATTGCTTTGCTTGATTGTTGTTTGACTGTGTACAGTTAACTGTTGACCATTGTCTGTTTGACTCTTGTTTGAGTTGAGTACTGATTATGCTGGATTGTTTTCAGGTACCTTAGTTGCTATAGTTCATTGTGAACTTGCTTTTGCTTTGCTTGCTAGCTTGAACATTGAGGTATAATGTCTCTAACTCCATGTAGTCTGGAAGACCTGGCCTGTTACTTGGCCAGGCACCTGTCTGAAGTCCTCCTTAAGAGGCAATGCTTGTGCTTGTTTATTTTTGTCCCCAAGCAGGAAAAGACCTTTGATAAGGCAATTGGCAGATACAAGAGATGTGCAATCCATCTCTTGCTATTCAGTTGAGTCATCCCTCTGCTCACACAACTGGTGTTGATGCATTGTGGACATTAACCCAAGATCCTTGTACAGTTGTACAGCTGAGTCAGTGTCATAAGTGTAGAAGGGTTCCCACTTTCTGAACCCACACTTCTTTTGTCTAAAGCTCTCCCAGGCCAGGGATAAGAGCTGTGAGGCACACCCCTCACTTCCCATTTCATCTGCTTCACCCTAACTCTCAATGTTAGGGTTAAGAGCTAACATCACCCCGATACAGTTGGCTTGTGTTTCATAGCCTAACCCTTGTGTGAGCCCACTTTGTGTGTATATAGTGTGTGCTATTCGTGATTGTTTGCTTTGCCTTTGCTGTTTAGGATAGCTTGCTCCCTATGCAAGTTAGATAGCAACCTTAACTTAGGGATGATATGCATGATAACATCTAGGCTCGAGTCGTAGTCTCCCTAGTTGTGTCTCCCTTTGTTATCTGGTTAGGCTAGTCCTGTGTCCCTGCGTAGGGGAACTACGTCGCCCTGATCCTCATACCAGATGAGGTACGTAGGCAGGAGATGAGCTGATCTCTCCGGGCGCCTTTTTTGTTTTGCCTTTGTGTGTGTTAGGAGATGGATGTAAGCCCAGCGATTGGCATTCCGTATCCTCTTGTTGTGTGCTTGGAGTCCGGTATAAGTCCATCAAGTGGCATCTGGTTTCCAGTGTGCGTGTGTTTGGTTCGGAGTCTGATGTAAGACCAGCGATTGGCATTCGGATTCCATGTTCGCCTGTTTTTGTGTAGGAGTTTGACGTAAGCCCAGCGATTGGCAGTCGATTTCCCGTGTTGTTTTGTCTTGCGTGCGTTAGCCGAGCTACGGATGCTCTGATTCTTCTTAGTCCAAGAAGATACGTATGCATAGGATGCGACGTCCTAGCGAACATGTTTTCCCCCAGTCCGAACTACTTCGACTCTGATGTCTATGTTTGATAGACTAAGTAGGCCCAGGATGCGATATCCTGCCGAGTCAGTCTTGTTCGTTTTCTTGTGTCTCTTTCAGCCAATATTTGTTTGTTTGTGAGCAGCGTTTAGCAACCATATTCCTTCCTTTTGTGCGTGGATCCCGTCGAGTACGACGAATGCGTAGGGGTGCTAATACCTTCCCTTCGCATAACCGACTCCCGATCCCATTCTCTTTGGTCGCGAGACCATGTCTTTTCCAGGTTTACTTCGAGCGTTTCCTTTCCCTCTTTTGGGATAAATAACGCACGGTGGCGGCTCTGTTGTTTTGTTTTATCCCGCCGGTTGTTTTTCGCGTAATGCGACAGCTGGCGACTCTGCTGGGGACATAGAGAAGTTGACCTCTTATTGGTCCATCTTCCCTAAGCGAGTCTCTCCTAGCGCTCTCTAGGTTAGGGTTTTGGTTGCTATTTGCTGTTATTTATTGTATGCATGATTATTATGTTGTATATATGTGCATATCTGTTTGCATGCATCATACTGTCATTGAGCTGTCTTCTGTACAGGTGGTTCTTCTGTTTGGGGTGGGTGTTCTGAGTGGGGCTAAAACCCAGGCCCGAGTATACACCTAGGATTAGTGTGGTCTCGCGTTTCCTCACTTGTTGTATCAGCATGTTGTTGCAACGTGTCACCACAGCCGGACGAGGTTCATTTGAGGGAGTCCTTCCGTTTGGAGCTATTCCACTCAGGTTGGATGATCTCATCTGAGCTGTTGACTTCGGTGACCGTTCTTTCCCGGATCTTTGGTTTAGACGATCTTAAGAGAGCTACAACGGCACACCCGAAAGGGCAAACCCGTTGAGTATCTTTGCCCGATTGTCGAGATCATTGTCCGCCTTAGGATGACCTTGTTAGAATTCACCTGTGAGGGGAGGGTTTGATCCTTGCAAATACAGATTTCTGCCAGTGATGTTGTGTTGATGATCTTAAGTCGGATTTATGGATTTATTTCTGGACGCTGAAGGTTTGACCTTGGTATTGATCAGAGGGTTCCGTTTATTTCGGATCCCTGGGCTGAATTTGAGGGTGCCTGCTCAGATGTTGACTTGGTTCGGATGACTCTGGTTCAGATGACTTTGGGTTTCAGATGAATCTGTGGTTCCATAGTTCAAGCCGAAGCTTTGATCCTGTGCCGTGGGATACTCAGCCGACCAGTCTTGGCTCCATCATTTGCATCATAGCATGTTTATTTTCCAAAAAAAAATAATGCATGAAAAAAGTTAACCTGCATACACATCACGCACATCATACACATATCATTTTGCATAACAGGTGTTCTCGTTCCCGACTTCTCACTCTGGTTCCTGTGTCAGGCAGGATAGCTGATCAAAAACCGCACCGGTATTCAACCAGACTCAATCAACAGAGAAGTATGGATCAGGTTCAGACTGAGTTAGCTGAGATGAGGGCGAACATGGCCCAGTTTATGACTATGATGCAAGGGGTTGCGCAAGGTCAGGAAGAGCTTAGAGCCTTGGTTCAGAGACAAGAGACCGTGATTCAGACGTCCAACCATGCTTCTCCTGAGACTGTCAATGTTAGAGCTACCCGGGCTCCGGTTCGTCATCCAGCTCCTATTGTCGACCGACAAGAGGACATGTTCACATTGCTGAGTGAAGATGATGGTGATGTTGGGAGAGTTGAGGATAGGAATCGTAAGGTTGATGCCCTGGCTGAGAAGATTAGAGCGATGGAATGCCAGAACTCTCTTGGGTTCGATGTGACCAATATGGGATTGGTTGAGGAGTTGAGGATCCCATATAAATTCAAAGCACCTTCTTTCGACAAGTACAACGGCACTTCCTGCCCTCGCACTCACGTGCAGGCTTATTATCGGAAAATCTCTGCGTATACCGATGATGAAAAGATGTGGATGTACTTTTTCCAAGATAGTCTATCTGGGGCTTCTTTGGACTGGTATATGGAATTGAAGAGAGATTCTATCTGTTGCTGGAGGGATCTGGGTGAGGCCTTCTTAAGGAAATATAAACATAACATGGACATGGCGCCTAGCCGGACTCAGCTGCAGAGTCTTTGCCAGAAATCCAATGAGATCTTCAAGGAGTATGCCCAGAGGTGGCGTGAATTGGCTGCGAGAGTTCAACCCCCTATGCTGGAAAGGGAGTTTACTGACATGTTTATCAGTACCCTTCAAGGCGTTTTCATGGACCGGATGGGAAGTTGCCCATTCGGTATTTTTTCTGACGTTGTCATATGTGGAGAGAGGACAGAGAGCCTGATTAAAGTTGGGAAGATTCATGATGCTAGTTCCTCATCGTCCAAGAAACCGTTCTCTGGGGCACCTCGCCGAAGAGAGGGTGAGACTAATGCTGTTCAACACCACAGAAATCAGAACAGAAATCAGTATCGTCAGGTTGCCGCAGTGACAATTCCTGCACCTCAACAACGTCAACAACCGCAACAACCAAGAGTTCAACAGCAAATGCCGCCACAACAACAACAACAACGTCCGTATCAGCAAAGGCAGACGATGCCTGATAGACGTTTCGACCCACTGCCCATGACCTATGCTGAGTTACTCCCGGAGTTGCTCAGACTAGGGTTTGTCGAACTGAGGACCATGGCGCCATTGACAAAAATACCACCTGGGTATGATGCCAATGTGCGTTGTGACTTTCATTCTGGTGCGCCTGGCCACCATATAGAGAACTGCAGGGCTTTCCACCATAAAGTCCAGGACTTGATTGATGCCAAGACTATCAATTTCGATCCTGTACCGAATGTCTTGAATAACCCTATGCTTGCGCATGGCGCTCACCGGGTGAACTGTGTTGAAGGGGTTGAAGCTGAGGATCTGATTGTTAGTGTTGATGAGATTCAGACTTCTCTGCTTGTTGTCAAGGGCCGTTTGTTGAATGGGGGTGTCTACCCGGGCTGTTGTGAGGGCTATCTTGATTGTGCTGGGTCAAATAATGGGTGTGATCAGTTGCGGGCCGGTATTCAGAGGTTGATAGACGAGGGCTGTGTTCAGTTTGTCCGGGCCGATAATAGAGATCGTGGGGCAGTGTCAACTGTCACTATCTTTTTCAAACCGTTTGAAGGACGTGGACAGAGAACTGTTAATGCGCCTACAACAAGTGGTACTCCCGTTACCATCTCCGCACCAGTAATTGTCAACCCTCCAACTACTATTGCTGTATCAGGTAGAAGACCTGTTGTTGAGAATAGTAAGGTTGTGCCTTGGAGGTACGACAATGCCTACCGGAATAATCGAAGGGCTGAGAATCGGGTCAGGCCGACCAATCAGGCTCCAGTAACTATTGCTGCACCTAGTAGAACTCCCGCGGTTGTGAGTCCAGTTATGGACAATGTTGGTGGACCGGGAGGCTTTACTCGAAGTGGACGACTGTTTGCTCCTCAACCGTTGAGGGATGCTAATGCTGAGGCTTCTGCTAAATCCAAGGGAAAACAGGCTGTGGTTGACGAGGAATCGGCTCAGAAGGAGGCTGAGGGTTCGTTTGAAAAGGACGTGGAAGAATTCATGAAAATCATCAAGAAGAGTGACTACAAGATCGTAGATCAACTCAACCAAACTCCGTCCAAGATTTCGATTCTTTCTTTGCTACTGTGGTCTGAGGCACATCGTAACGCCTTGCTGAAGATGTTGAATATGGCGTATGTACCTCAGGAGATCTCCGTCAACCAGTTGGAGGGGGTGATTGCTAACGTGAGCACCAGACACGGCTTGGGGTTCACTGATCTTGATTTGACGCCTGAAGGGCGAAACCATAACAAGGCCTTGCACATCACTATGGAGTGCAAGGGCGCGGTATTGTCTCACGTGCTGGTCGACACTGGTTCTTCGCTGAATATGCTGCCGAAGCAAATTTTGAAGAAGATATCTGTTGAAGGGGTTGTGCTTACTCCTAATGACCTGATAGTTCGTGCATTTGACGGATCCAAACGGTCTGTGTTTGGTGAAGTTACCTTGCCTGTGAAGATAGGTCCAGAGGTGTTCGACATTATCTTCTATGTTATGGACATCCAGCCAGCGTACAGTTGTTTGTTGGGGCGTCCGTGGATCCATGCAGCAGGGGCAGTTTCGTCGACTCTCCACCAAAAGCTCAAGTATGTCTGGAACGGTCAGATTGTGACCCTGTGTGGTGAAGAAGATATCTTGGTGAGTCACTTGTCCTCGTTCAAGTATGTCGAGGTGGATGGCGAGATCCACGAAACTTTATGCCAGGCGTTTGAGACTGTTGCTCTCGAGGGTGTGGCGCGTGCTGATCAGAGAAGGTCGGGTGCTTCGATTGCTTCGTACAAGCAGGCCAAAGAGGTTGTTGACTCTGGCAAAGCTGAAGGCTGGGGCAAGATGGTAGATTTGTCTGTTAAAGAGGATAAATTTGGAATTGGCTATCAACCGTTGCAAGCGGAGCAGGGTGTGCCAGCAGGTCCGAGCACCTTTACCAGCGCTGGGCTGATGAATCACGGTGACGTCTTTGCAGCTGATATGGAAGATGGTGACAGTGATTGTGATCTCGACTGCTGGGTTCGCCCGCGTGCGCCAGGGGAGATTATCAACAACTGGACAGCAGAGGATGTAGTCCAAGTTACTCTTCAAACAGAGTAATTTTCTTTTGTTTTTTCATTCTGCACAAAACCCTATGTTTTGCCCAAGGCGTAGTGGTTCATTGTAGGGCCACATCATGTTTTACAATTTTTATCATTAATAAAGGACGTTTTGTTATGACTCAGTATGACTTCAATAATCCCATCTACCAAGCTGAAGAGGAGAGTGAGGAAGATAGTGAACTCCCTAAAGAATTGGTCAGATTGTTGAAGCAAGAGGAAAGGGTCATCCAACCTCATCAGGAAGAGTTGGAGATTGTGAATCTTGGTACTGAGGACGCCAGAAGAGATATTAAGATCGGGGCTGCTTTGAAGACAGAGGTCAAGAGCAGATTGATTGAGATGCTGAGAGAGTATGTGGAGATATTCGCCTGGTCCTATCAAGATATGCCTGGGTTGGATACGGATATTGTGGTTCATAGACTACCTCTTAGAGATGATTGTCCTTCGATCAAGCAGAAGCTTCGTAGAACGAGTCCTGATATGGCAGTGAAAATCAAGGAAGAGGTTCAGAAGCAGTTCGATGCGGGTTTCTTGTCAGTGACGACGTATCCCCCGTGGGTGGCCAACATCGTTCCTGTGCCGAAGAAGGATGGCAAAGTCAGGATGTGTGTCGATTACCGGGATCTGAATAGAGCGAGTCCGAAAGATGATTTCCCATTACCTCACATTGATGTATTGGTTGATAATACGGCTCAATCCTCGGTATTCTCTTTCATGGATGGTTTCTCGGGCTATAATCAGATCAAGATGGCGCCAGAGGACATGGAAAAGACGACATTCATTACACCTTGGGGCACGTTCTGCTATAAGGTGATGCCATTTGGGATGAAGAATGTCGGTGCTACCTATCAGAGGGCTATGACGACTCTCTTTCATGACATGATGCACAAAGAGATTGAAGTGTACATGGATGACATGATTGCGAAGTCACAGACAGAAGAGGAGCACCTGGTTAATTTACAGAAGTTGTTTGACAGATTGGTAAAGTTCAAAATGAGGCTGAATCCAAACAAGTGTACATTTGGCGTGAGATCAGGGAAGCTGTTAGGCTTCATTGTCAGTGAGAAAGGGATTGAGGTTGATCCAGCTAAAGTCAAAGCTATTCAAGAAATGCCTGAACCAAAAACAGAGAAACAGGTTCGTGCGTTTTTAGGGAGATTGAACTACATTGCAAGGTTCGTATCTCACCTAACTGCCACGTGTGAACCGATATTCAAATTGCTAAGAAAGAATCAAGCAATCAGGTGGAATGATGACTGTCAGAAAGCTTTTGACAAGATAAAAGAGTATTTGCAGAAACCTTCAATCTTGATTCCCCCAGTTCCCGGGAGACCATTGATAATGTACCTATCAGTGACCGAGAACTCGATGGGGTGTGTATTGGGACAGCATGACGAGTCTGGTCGAAAAGAGCATGCCATATACTACCTTAGCAAAAAGTTTACCGACTGTGAAATCAAATATTCACAGCTCGAGAAAACTTGATGTGCTTTGGCCTGGGCTGCTCGCCGACTGAGACAGTACATGTTGAACCATACTACCTTATTGATTTCTAAGATGGATCCAGTAAAATACATCTTTGAGAAGCCGGCTCTCACCGGACGTGTTGCCCGTTGGCAGATGATCTTAACAGAATATGATATCCAGTACACATCGCAGAAGGCCATCAAAGGTAGTGTTTTGTCAGACTATCTCGCCGAGCAACCGATTGATGATTATCAGCCTATTATGTTTGAATTCCCTGATGAAGACATCATGTATCTTAAGATGAAAGATTGCGAAGAGCCTCTTGTCGAGGAAGGACCGGATCCTGATGACAAGTGGACATTGATGTTTGATGGGGCCGTGAATGTGAATGGTAATGGTGTTGGTGCAGTGCTTATCAATCCAAAAGGTGCTCATATACCCTTTTCTGCCAGATTGACGTTTGATGTCACCAACAATGAAGCTGAGTATGAGGCTTGTATCATGGGGATAGAAGAAGCCATTGATTTGAGAATCAAGACACTTGACATTTTTGGAGATTCCGCTCTAGTGATCAATCAGGTCAATGGAGATTGGAATACCAACCAGCCGCATTTGATTCCTTACAGAGATTACACCAGAAGAATACTGACGTTCTTCAAGAAGGTGAAGTTGTACCATGTCCCCCGGGATGAGAATCAGATGGCTGATGCTTTGGCTACTTTGTCTTCTATGATCAAAGTTCATTGGTGGAATCATGTGCCACATGTTGCGGTGAATCGACTCGAGAGGCCTGCGTATGTGTTTGCAGCCGAGTCTGTTATTGATGAGAAGCCGTGGTACTATGATATCAAGAACTTCCTCAAGAGTCAGGAGTATCCTGAAGGTGCGTCAAAGAATGACAAGAAAACCCTGAGAAGGCTAGCTGGAAGCTTTTATTTGAATCAGGATGATGTGTTGTACAAGAGGAACTTTGACATGGTCTTGCTCAGATGCGTGGATAGACACGAAGAAGACATGTTGATGCAAGAAGTGCACGAAGGTTCGTTTGGTACCCATGCTGGTGGTCATGCAATGTCTAAGAAACTGTTGAGAGTCGGTTATTACTGGATGACTATGGAATCCAATTGTTTCAAGTATGCTCGGAAATGCCATAAGTGTCAAATCTATGCTGATAAAGTGCATGTACCACCAAGCCCTCTGAATGTCATGAACTCGCCTTGGCCGTTCGCCATGTGGGGCATTGATATGATAGGGAAGATTGAGCCTACTGCTTCGAATGAACATCGCTTCATCCTGGTTGCGATTGATTACTTCACCAAATGGGTGGAAGCAGCTTCTTATACCAATGTTACCAAACAAGTGGTTGTCCGGTTCATTAAGAAAGAAATCATCTGTCGTTATGGAGTTCCTGAGAGAATCATCACTGACAATGGTTCGAATCTCAATAACAAGATGATGAAAGAGCTTTGCAAAGATTTCAAGATTGAACATCACAATTCTTCTCCTTATAGACCGAAGATGAATGGTGCTGTAGAGGCGGCAAATAAGAATATCAAGAAGATTGTGCAGAAGATGGTCGTAACGTACAAGGATTGGCATGAGATGCTGCCTTTCGCTTTACATGGGTACCGTACCTCAGTGCGTACGTCGACCGGGGAAACCCCGTACTCCCTTGTGTATGGTATGGAAGTTGTCCTACCTGTTGAAGTGGAGATTCCTTCTCTGAGGGTTTTGTTAGATGTGAAGCTGGACGAAGCCGAGTGGATTCGAACAAGGTTTAACGAGTTGAGCCTTATCGAAGAGAGACGGCTAGCCGCTGTGTGCCATGGGCAATTATATCAGAGAAAGATGAAGCGAGCCTTTGATCAGAAAGTGCGTCCTCGAAGCTATCAAACTGGTGATCTAGTTTTAAAGAGGATCCTTCCTCACGGCATAGATAACAGGGGCAAGTGGACTCCCAATTATGAAGGTCCATATGTTGTGAAGAAGGTCTTCTCCGGTGGAGCCTTGATGCTTACAACTATGGATGGTGAAGATTTTCCGTCCCCTGTTAACTCAGATGTAGTCAAAAAATACTTCGCATAAATTGACCCGCTGGACAAAAAGAATAAAAGAGTCCAGGAAAAAAAGGGGCATCCCGGCGAACCAAAAAACAGAAAGAAAGGTTCGGGCAAAAATTAGGGATAAAAATGAAAAGAATTTGTACACCCGGTAAGTCGAAAACCCGCAAGGGCAACTTAGGCAAAAATGGGTATCCCGGTGGATTGAAAACCCGAAAGGGCGATCCAGCCAAAAGAGGGATTAAAGCGAAGGCTACAGTCTGAGTTATCTATACTTCATCGTGCTTCGTCGTCTGCCATCTCGAAAGATGTGATCGGTCCAGTCGTTCTTCTCAGAAAGCAAGGAGTTGGGAGGAAAACTAATGATCTGTGAGTTATAACAGAATTGGGAACAGTGGATGCCGTGTTCACATTGCCATTAGGATAGATTTTTTCCTTTTGTGCGCAATTACCTCTTTCTAGGAATTCCTTCCCAATGTATTCGCCTTTTCAGGCACATTTTCAATCAATAAAAGTCGTTATTCAGATAAATAGCTCTCTTGTTTTTATTTTACTGTTTTGTTTGCAAAAACGTCCGAATTTTTGATAAACATTGCATATAAAAAAAACATGAAGGCTAAACAATAACTTGCAAAAGGATAAAACATTGAAAATCATTTTGAATGTTGAGGACACTTGAGCGTATCCTGTCCATGTATCCCCTGGGGCATTTTGTTGTGCTGTTTTGCAGGTCGTTATCTGTGAAAAAGTTTCCCCAACAAATCCTTCTCCAAGCAAGAATGAGAGCTATCAGAGCTGTGTTCCCCTGCAGAGATGTCTATGGATAATGTCTTCTATCTCCAGCAGATCTGAGGATTGTGTATTCCCCAGCGAATATTTCCCCAGTTGAGATCCCCACTGAGTTGGAAGGATGTTGTATCCCCAGCGGAGGTATCAGTGGAGTGTTGTGCCCCAGCATTCGGGTTTGAAGTACTGTTGTCCCCAGCATGGTCGTGAGCGCCTCTCCTCAGCAGGGTTGTGGATATTTCTCCCCAGCATAGAGTCTGGTATATTTGCTTTACCCACCAGGGTTGTGCTCTTCCTCAGCAGGTCGGTGGGTTATCCCCAACAGAGTTGCTTTCCCTAGCAGATCTCCCGAGCAGAGAATGGTGTTGATAATTTTTCTCAACAAGTGCCCCGAGTGGAGCGGGTTCACAAGAAATTTATCTCCAGCAGAATTTATCGTTGTCTGTGGTTTGGATGAGTTTCCCATAGTGGAATGATGTTTGCATCCCCCAGCTGAGTCTATCCTGGTTGTGGATTGGATGGGTCGTCCCCAGCGGAGTAGCGTTTATTTCCCAAAGCAGAGTGTATCCTATTTGTGGATTGGTTGGCTTTCCCCCAGTGAGTAGTTTCATTACTCCCCAAGCGAGTTGCATTGTTTACTTTCCCCGGTGGAGTAGTATCGATGGTTCCTCAGCGCAGTCACCGTTGGGTATTCCTCAGCAAAGTTGCTTTGATTATTCCCCAAGCGGGGTCCCCGAGTGGATGGGGTCCTGTGAAGGATGTCCCCAACGGAGTCTATCCTTTCCCCAGCAGCAGTGCTATTCCCCAGCATGAGTGAGAAGTCGGTGCTCTCCCCGCAGAGTATTCCTCAAGTAGAGTCTCCCCACAGAGTTGGAGTATCTGATCAGTTTTGGCTCCCCTAGCCGGAGTTTTCATCATTTGCATTTTTCATATAGTGATCATTGCATCCTCAAAATGCGTAGCATTTCCATTCGATATGGAGCATTACGCCATAGAAAAATTCAAATATATGCATTCATGTATTACCCAATCAGACCATATCCCCGGCAGAGGCGGATCGTTGTTCGACATCTGTATGACACGTTTGCTACAGTACTCCTAACAGCATTCAGGATTGATACCCCCGAGAGAGGTTTATTTCCTCGTCCGTTGGTGAAAGGAAAGCCTGTTTCTTCCCAGTGGGATCCCCAACAAGTGTGTTAGCCTTGCCCTGGCATGTGTAGATGTCATCTTGTGATACTAAGCAGTGTCATGTCAACACCCGCGTGTGTTCTTTCTTTGGTGTCGGTCAACACCATCTTTCGGTGTACACATCGAGTTATTCCCCAGTCATTCGTCAATTTCTGGTCTTTTTTTTGGTGTCTGTAAACATCATCTTTCGATGTTCGTAACGTCGTCCTCCTTCCCTAGTGAAGAGTCCTCCTCTCCGTTGGTGTCGATAAACGTCGTGTTTTTCCCAATCGTCCGTTGACATTTGGTTGGGTCTTGTTCTCTCCCCCAGAAGGGTTACCTCTCCGTTGATTTCAATAAACATTGAGTTTTTCCTGATCGTCCGTTGACGGTTGGTTGTGTTCATTATCCCCCAAGTAGAGTTACCTCTCCGTTGGTTTCGATAAACGTTGAGTTTTTCCTAGTCGTCCGTTGACGTTTGGTTGAGTTATATTGCCTCTCCCCAGAAGAGTCACCTCTCCGTTGGTGTCGATAAACGTCGAGTTTTTCCTATGCGTTCGTTGACGTATAGTTGCTTGTTCCCCATAGATCGCTTGTTAGTGGCTGTTGATTTCCCTCAGAGTTACCTCTCCGTTGGTTTCGATAAACGTTGAGTTTTTCCCGATCGCCTGTTGACGGTTGTTTGTGATATATTTCCCCATGCAGAGTTACCTCTCCGTTGGTTTTGGTAAACGTTGAGTTTTTCTCATTCGTCCGTTGACGTCTGATTACATCTCCTATTCCCCAGTCATTCGTTAATGTCTGGTTGATTTCCAGCCAGAATTCCTAGTAGAGTCGTCGGTGACGTCCTATTCAGTTTCCGGCTGTTGTACCCCTTCCTTAGTGAAGTGGCTTCTCCTTCTCCGTTGGTGTCGATAAACGTCAAGCTTCTCCCGTTCGTCCGTTGACGTCTGGTCGAGTTTTCTCCTTCTCCGTTGGTGTCGATAAACGTCGAGCTTCTCCCGTTCGTCCGTTGACGTATGGTCGAGTTTTCTCCTTCTCCGTTGGTGTCGATAAACGTCGAGCTTCTCCCTTTCGTCTTTTGACGTCTGGTCGAGTCTTCCCAGTCATTCATTAATGTCTGGTTACCTCTCCGTTGGTTTCGATAAACGTCGAGTTTTTCCTGGTCGTCCCCAGTTGAGTTACCTCTTCGTTGGTTTTGGTAAACGTTGAGTTTTTCCCACTATGTCCGCTGACATGTGGTTGTATCTCTTCCAGTCATTCATTAATGTCTGGTTACCTCTCTGTTGGTTTCGATAAACGTCGAGTTTTTCCTAGTTGTTCGTTGGCATCTAGTTGTTATTTCTATCCCCATTCATCGTCTTGCGATGTATAGATGTGGTTGTACCTTTGAGAAGAAAAACAAAAATCCCCAGTAATAAACAGCAGATCCCAGTGGACGTTTCCGTTGGTGGATCCCTGCAGTATGCAAATTTCTACGGTTATTGGTATTCAATCCCTGTTTACCCTGAAAGTCTGACAGTCGTTGCTCTCATCCATTCGGGTTCCCAGTTGATTGAATAAGGGCAGCTGTAGCACCTCAAATTTGCACCTACCATTTTGTACATACATTTTCATTTTAGGTCATTAACATTACATTGTCCACTGCATAACATTGCATTGTCCATTTGCCCAAGTGCAAGGTCATCAGTCAAGACTGGTCAGGAGACCCAGTTAATCAAGCAAGCAAGTGCATTTCCTATTGAAGCAAAGCCCTAAGGTTGGTCCAACAAGTTCACATGACTTAGGGATCATTTTGAAGTGATTTGGCCAAAGATTGGATGCTCAAAGCTCAACAGTCAAGCTGAATTTCATCTGAAACCCTAGAAAGTCAACTGTAGTCAACTGTGCCTAAATTCATGGATTTGAAGGTGGGAGATGGTTTGAAAGGCCTCATTCATGTCCATAAAAGTCTCATTTGACATGTCAAAGATCAACATTGAAGAATTTGAGGTCAGAAGAAAAGTTTCCAAAAATAGTAAGTGACCTGTAATTTCAAACTGCCAAAAATGGAAACGTCTTCTCCTCAAATTTACATCATCATACAAGTTTCAAATGAAATTTTGCCCAACATGAAAGTTGAAGATCTTGCTCTCACCTTTCCAAAAAGTCCAAGAACATCCATTTCCCATTTGTGGTTGGCAAGATATGATCAAATCATTGTCAAGAAATTTTGAACTTCAAGCTTGGATAACTTTCACACCAATTGGCCAAATTGAGTGGGGTTATTTGCTACAATCTCCTTTTGACATGCTCTATCATAATCATTCATCACATGTCACCAAAAATCATCACACAAAAATGGCATTTTTCAATTGAATGAATTTGAATTTTTGGAGGGAAAAAGTGAATTTGAAAACTATGCATCATTTTCATGTCAAACGAACTCCATTTGCCTCCAAACAGATTTTTGAGCTTGTTACAAGTAAAATTCAGCACTGTTCCATTGCTCATGCATGCATAAAGGGCATTTTGGCCAAAGTGCATAAACCATGCCAATTTCACTAATCCTTGGATTTTTACTAATCATGATTAAGAAGTTGCATTAACAGGTGGTATAAAGTGTTAATCCTAACAGAATTCAGTAACAACAATTACACATTTTTCAGATCCAAACACTTTTCATCTCAAATTCTCTCAAATTCTCTCAACTTTTTCCATCGAATTTCCTGATTTCTTTTGTTTGCTTCTTGTTCTAATCATCATCTGCAGGTATTGTGAAGATCTGTTGAAGCAAGATTGTGAAGAATTCTTGAAAATTGTGACTGTTGAAGCTTGAATCCGTGCATGGCAGTTGAAGATTCCTTTGAATTTAAGCACTGCTGAGCTAAAGTCTTGCATTCATTCATCTTCCTCATCATCATTGATCATCTGTTTTGCATTTCCAAGCCTTGAAACTCACGAATCCAGTTCGGCACATTCATAGAGGTTAGAATTCAATTGCTCCGATTCTCAAAATTATGATGTGCATCTGGTAGATCTTCCATTGCTGAGCATAATGAACTTTAGATCTAGTGATTTCATGCAGTTTTGAGAAAGTTAGGTTGATTTTAAGTTTGGATGTTGAAACTTAGTTTGATCGATTCTTTTGATGTGCGTAGAATTAGAGAAAATCGATGATATATTATTGATGTGTGATGAAAGACGAATTGAATGATATGCGGTTCATGAATTTCTGTGGAGTTTTGTTCTTGATGAGTATGAACATGATGATTGTATGATGAACCCTAAATATTTGATTCCAGAAACTCGTTTGATCCGCCTGGCCTTGGTTTGCATGAATTTCCTTGTTAGTGAGCCATGCGTCCAATTAGATCACGCCATGTACTTTAGTGAAAGGCTGTGCTTCACTGTAGCGCGCCAGATTTTGAAAGCATACATGGATCGATTCCATGCTGAGACAATTCCAATTAGCCTTTTTGTATTTTCTTCATTAAGCTTCATATGTTCACATGCTTTCATCTATCCTTCAAAAAGTAAAACAAAAAACATAGATGTGGATGAATAGAATTAATTTTATTAATGATCAATTTGAAAATGCCCAAACAAAGTTCACTTCTCCCTTAGGCATAGGAGAAGGATTTTAAAAGATATAAAAGCAATTACTTAGATTGATGCAAAATAATAGAAACATCAACAGCAATCCAATTGTTGCAAGCCTTTCCATGCGTCACAAAATTGATGCAGTCTTCCTGTTTGTCATCCTCTAGCACAACAACTAAGTGTTGTTTATTGCCATGAATGAACCCTCCACTACGGAAGCTAAATTGCATTTCTTCAGACTTGGCAGTTGATGAACCTCGTTGAAAACCCAGACCGGTTTTGCCTTTGTTGTCGGAGACCTCTACCATGCGCTCCCACTGATCAACATTGTCTTCTTCTACAGTCTTGTTTGCATCTTTCAATGAGAACATAGGTGCCCTAACTCTCTTCTCAGCATCAATAGATAAGGCTTAGAATGGAGTTCCAACCTCATCCTCAGCTTCAACATTAGAGAAAGATGACAGATGGCTAACCAACAACGCCTTCTCCCCGCCAACGATTACAAGCTTTCCATTTTTCACAAATTCGAACTTCTGATGCAATGTGGAGGTAACAGATCCTGCCTCAGTGATCCATGCCCTTCCCAACAAGCAATTGTACGCCAAGTGGATATACATTACTTGAAAAGTAATCTGGAAGTCACTCGGACCTATCTTAACTGGAAGGTCCACTTCACCTATCACTGTTTTGCGTGAACCGTCGAAAGCTTTAACGATTACACCGCTATACCTCATAGGCGCTCCTTGATATGATAGCTTTGACAATGTTGACTTCGGCAGTACGTTCAACGAAGACCCGATGTCAATAAGGACATTCGACAAAGCATCATCTTTGCAGTTTATAGAGATATGAAAAGCCAAGTTATGATTTCTTCCCTCCTCAGGGATTTCTTCATCACAAAAGCTGAGATTGTTGCAGGAAGTGATGTTAGCCACAATATGATCAAACTGATCAACTGTAACATCATGTTCCACAAAATCTTGCTCAAGAACTTTCTGCAGTGCTTCTCTGTGCGCTTCTGAATTCATGAGCAGAGACAACACTGAGATTTTTGAGGGGGTTTGGAGAAGCTGCTCAACCATATTAAACTCACTCCTCTTGATCAATCGAAGTACCTCATCATCATCATTAGCCTTCAAATCGCTAAATTCACCAGACTTACCCTTTGAAGCACTAATCGGATCCACAACAGGCACTTCTACCTTCTTACTAACAACTGATTCTTCTCTATCCTTTGGGAACACCGGCCGAAACACATGACCACTTCGGGTCACCTTGGTAACATCGGCAATGCTCACCACAGAACTAGTCCTAGGCAACAGGACATCTTGACCATCCTTCATCATCGTAGAATTATACTGATATGGGACAACTTTATCAGATGAATATGGGACTGAACCCGCTAACCGTATAACCAACGGCGATACTGATCTATTGCTGACATTTTTACTGTTGCTGCTGTCGTATTGAATTACCAATCTCTCTGGCTGCTTGAAAATGGGAACTATGACATCTACATCATCATCTAAATGACGAGATTGAACAATTTGAATCATGCCTTCATCCATCAGTCGTTGGATGTCCCTTTTCACAACTTCGCAACCCCTTGATTTAACACTACAAACAACACAACCCTCGTGGTCATGCTCACAATCACTCACCAAGAAAATGTCCTTATGCATCTTCACTAAGGAACTCCAGATAAAACAAAAATCAAATACCTTAAACTCGCCAGAACAACCATCCACCATATTATCCGATGAATTTCCATGAGCGGGCAATGGATTTGCTTTCACGTTCAGCGCTCGGTCCTCAAAGGACACCATTCCACTTTTCATCAACTTCTGAACCTCATACTTGATTGGATAGCAATTTTCTATATCATGTCCGGGTCCCCCTTGATGAAAAGCACAACGGAGTTTAGGTTTATACCACCATGGAAGTGGTTCTGGAATTTACAGCGGGTTTCTTGGTTGGATTAGGTTCTTGAGAACCAAAGATGGATAGAGTTCTGCGTATGACATAGGAATTGGGTCAAAAGAGACCTTCTTCCTCTCGAAGTTTTATTGATGATAATTGTTGGTATTGTTGTTATTGTAGGTGTTTTCTCATTGTCGTGGTTGTTGTTGTTGACGTTGTTGTTGTTGAATTGGTACTGATTGATAACTGGAAAATACTGGAATGACTGAAGATACCTGATGATGGTGTTGACGGAGTGGTTAATTTCTTCTATTCTGAGGCCTCCTCTGCCTCCCACTGGTTAATGCATTTGTTTCGCTCTCCTTCTTCTTCCCAAAGCTACTGTCATACCTCTTACTTGACGATGCCTCATCTTTTGACAAACGTCCTTCTCGGACACCTTCCTCAAGCCTCATCCCCATGTTTACCATTTCGGTAAATTCACTGGGGACACTAGCAATCATATGTTAAAAATAAAATAAACTCAGGGTTTTCAGAAAGATCTTTGTCATATCTTTTTCCTCCAAAGGAGGAGTGATCTGAGCAGCCAATTCTTTCCATCTTTGTGCGTACTCTTTGCATGTCTCTTTATCCTTCTGAGCCATAGACCGTAGTTGGTCTCTATCAGGCTCCATATCCATGTTGTACTTATATTGCTTGACAAAAGCCTCCCCTAAGTCATTGAAAGTGTGAATGCTTGCACTGTCCAACGCCATATACCAACGGAGCACAGCACCGGTCAAACTGTCTTGGAAGTAGTGAATTAAAAGTTGATCGTTGTCAGTTTGGGTAGACATCTTACGGGCATACATTACTAGATGACTGAGTGGACATGTGTTCCTTTTATACTTTTCAAAGTCAGGCACTTTGAACTTCACCGAGATCTTCACATTCGACACCAGACATAACTCAACGGCACTTTTCCCAAACAAGTCCTTACCCCTTAGTGTCTTCAATTCCTTGCGCAGTTCTAGAAACTGATCCTTCATTTTGTCCATTTTCTCGTAAACATCCGGACCCTCAGACGGCTCGGAATGATAAATGGTGCCCACTACACGAGGTAAGGTCTGCACAACGGGAGGTGGCACAGACATGACTTGGCTAGATGTCGGAATGGAAGCAAAGGTAGGCGCGAAGCCTTCAGACATAAAGTTGGACGACATTCCCCACGGAATTCTGGAGGGAATGGTAGGTGCGAAATAAGCGGTAGTAGCAGGCATGGTAGAGGTATCCACCTCTGAAATAACTGTCCTCTGAGGAGGAGTTGCAGGTGTTGGAGAAGATTGGCTCTGAGCAGCCAACACTGACTCCATCATGGCAATCAGTCGGGCAATCTCGTCCTTCAACTCTCTGTTCTCTTGCTCCAACTGTTCCAGGATTCTGATATGATTGACGCGAGTGTTATACCGATGAGTCAGCTTGGCTGAAGCACAAAAGAAACACCAATGAGACATCTGGTGAAAGAGAAACCTGCTTATGCAAATGATGCATGAAATGCAATGCTTGTTTGTTTATTTTTATTTTCAAGGAACTTACTATATCATTTGTAAATATATATATGATTGCAAAAATTTTATATGACCAAAAATCTCTTTTGATTTATATAATTAGAAGGATTACACTGAGTACAATTTCATAAACCAGATGGCAACCCAAACAATCCTCCTTTCTTCACCCAATGAGCCTCTATCTCAGACTTCTTCAAGTGAAGAGCTTCAACAACAAGATTAGACCGAGGAATCTCTTACAATCCACTAAAAGGTACTCTACTAGAAACAAGTATCCCCAAGAGATGAGAACACTCCTCCAATGTAGGCATAAGCTGAAAATATGGGAAAGTGAAACAACGGTAGAGAGGATCATAGAACTGCACTAGCACACTCAAGAGTCCTTCAACCATATCAGCAAACAAGATAGACAGAAACATCCCATGAAGTTGTTTGAAGTCCAAGGGATCTAATATAAAAGATGCTAGCTTCCTTAACTCTTTAAAGTCAGGACATCTGAAGCTGTACTTCTTAGTGTTCCTTCGTCCATAATCCATGGTCTAAAAATATTTGCAAATAATACCTCAGTTCCTTGAAATTTTCGTGTGATGAATGTTATGATGCGCATGAATGCATGAATGCAACAATCACAAATAAGGGATCATACACAACACAAACAAACAAGGGTCAAGGGATGAATCAAGTCATTTCCAAGATCAATCATCCATTTTGGAGGATTATGGTTTACACCTTATCAACACCCAAGTTCCATTGATATTGACAAGACTTGATTGGATCAACCAAGAATCAAGGGTTTATGGTAAGTCACGAGCATGGAGTCTGGGTAAGAACCATCCCAAACGAGTGAACTAAGGATAAAAACATGTAGATCATGTTCTATAAAGTTCCCAAAGTCTTAATTTCGTCTATCGATTATTACAAGTTAAGATGACTGACTCATCGACCCATAATATTCTCAAGAGAAACTCGTCTGAGTGTAGTATCACGTAACAACTGTTATCAAGTCTACACTTGAACAGTCTCCGCACTACGTCCTAAATAGGCCCAGAGGGGGTAAATATTCTACGGTCCTCACCTTCTCGGAACCAAATTAGAGATAGTAATGCCTAACCACAAATACTTGTGTGACATTTCCAAATCCAAAAGGGTCTCCACTGAGCAGATGGATCTCAAGTCAAGTTGTTAATGACTACTCCACACAAGTCGAACATGACTATACCAACCTCCTATCATAATTGCACTCAAGTTCGGGTTAGAACTTATCTCACCACTCAGAGATCACCAAGCACAACAAGCAAATTATATCATACAAACAGATATACATACATCACATATATTCAATTATATACACACAAAAAAGTAGGCTAAACCCATTGAAGACTACTCCCCAGCAGAGTCGCCACTTAATTTCTGTAGCGGTAAATTCATGATCATCAAGCTATGGATAAGCTAGAGATCAAATATCAAGAGTCGCCATCTCATTTTTATTGTTTCCAAGGGAAAAGGGAAAAGTACGAACAAATTCCAAAAGTAAGAAGTTTTCAAATCAAAACGAATAAAATGTTAGAGATTATAGGTAAGGCGGTTGGTTACACAGAGGGAAGGTGTTAGCACCCAAAGTGTCTTAGGTACTCCTAGGGAGCCCTTTTTTGTGTGCATATGTATTTTGTACAAAATGATGTTTACAAACAAATAGAGTGGGGGGATGAGAAAATAATTCATTAATTATATTTTTGTGTTTGACAAAACCTTCGGACTTGTGCCTACATACCAACATAAAAATGAGGGATCAAAACCTCGTAGTTCGTGATATAAATTTCAAAGTGGATGCATTTCTTTTAACAAAATTAAGTTTGAAAGGCACAAAGGCCTAAACATGGTTTGAATGAGTTAGTTCTTTTTTGGCTTTTGAAAGTTTAGGTCAAGTATAATTAAGTCTATCTACAAGTTTGATTAAGAAAAGAAGTTTGAAAATGCAATGGCATAAGGCCAAAGTTTCTATCTTTTACAAAGTGGTCAAAGTTTAGAACAAAATTAGTTCAATCAAAGAAGAGATGTAGAGACTAATCCTATGCACATAATTAAACGTTAAGAGTTGAAAAGATCTGACTGATGGGTAGCAATCCAATAGGCAAGAATTCCATATAGAAACCCAAATTCCCTTGGACATTTTTGAATCAAGCAGCACATAATGCATAATTATAACAATCTTGAAGAGCAAGGCATCAAATAAAGATAGCCACATTCAATCTTAACCACTCCATGATCTTCTTCAAATTAGCCTATGTAGCAGATGAATTCCACAAGTCACAGGTTCAAAATAACAGCTTCACAATGATCGTGTTGCAGATGAACTCAAAGGGATCTTGAATGATGTTTTATATGAAGTTTCAAATTGCAACCACATGGTTTCTCAAAAGTTGGCATTGGCCAAGTCCTTTAGCATAGGGAGGTTGCCTAGATTCTAAGTCCAATTTGTCCAAAATCAAACCAACAGACCACACAAACAAACAAAAATATACACAAGAATATATCACACAATATGGTCCAAATGGACAAAGGGAAAATTGAACTAACATAAACAATTAGAATGGTATGAGTAATCGCAAATGAATAAAGACTAAAATTAAATTTCATTAAAGTAAAGGGCTTGAAATTAAATGTTAATTGTTAATGGGTTAGAAGTTAGTATTGTTTTGCTTTTGCTTTTCATTTTTAAGTTATTCTTTGGAGAACACTCAACCCACTTATCAAGAGCATGTATCCTTGAACAAAGACATCTTCCAAAGGAAGGAAAAAAGGCCAAGCTTCCACACAATACCATGAAAGAGGGGAGACTTACAATCTTACTAACTAGAATGCTATACCTTTTTTGTCAAAATTTAGCGCTATGTTAAATAATCGTAATTGGACTTATGTAGAAGTCACAACTATTTGAGGACATGCAATAGAATTTTGGCGTTAATGCATGTTAGAGACATAGTATAATGGACTATGCTCATGAAACATCCCACACACAAAAGAATATGCAAAAGATGTGGCCTAATCTCATCCATACATATGTTGAATTTGAAATTAACTAGCCTTAGGATTTAGAGATATCATAGGCCAAATGAGATGAATGCATAAAGAACGAGAAATAGATGAAGAGGGAGGGGAATGGATCAAAACTCAAATTTTTCAAAGGAGGACTTTTACCAAATTAATATCATTCATTCATTTTGGGAGATGGAATGTACATTCCATCAAACACCTAAATCCAATGATATTAATTTGACAAAGTCAAATCAACCTTGACCAAGGCCCAACAATAAGAATCAAACTTATACAAGTAATCACAAGAGGTCAACACAATTATTTGACATTTATTCAAATTAAAAATACTAAAATAAGACATTTAAATTAAATATGGTTTGTCAAATTCCTAAAACCTCATCAAAACATCAAACAAATGGCCATGAGAATTATCATAGTTCAAACAAGGTCAAAGGACCTTGGAGAAAAAAATTCAGAATTTTTAAAGACTTAAATGTATTTTTAAACAATTAAAAACATTCACAAAATCAATTACATCATGAAAAATATTAATAATGATCCAAAAAATAATTTTAATTCGAAATATGAAAGAGGAAATTTTATGAAATTTTTTGGTGAAACTATCATATTTTTTGGATCAATATTAAAATTAATATGAAATAATGAAAATCAAAGAAGTAAAAATAAAAATAAAAAAATCAAAAAAACGTGGACCACTTGATCTCCCTCATTAATTGACGTGGCAAATCAAGTGGTCTGAAAGGCGCGTTCCGCCAAACACACGAGTCAGCGCGTTGTACCAATGGTAATCACAATGAGCGCTCAGGATTAAGACATTTTGAAAGGATCCTGTGGTTGAGAGACGTGCCAACGCACCGCCGGAGCCAGAGCTCCGGTCTTCTTCTCCGGTGGACCTCACCAGACTGGTCCACCCTCAACCATCACTAAAATAAAAAAGGAGGACATGACCTGAAAGAAAAGATCGCGTAGAGCACGGATCTAACCTCAATTTCAACTAACTCCAAATATATAAAAAGGTACGAGGAGTTGAATTTTAAGGTGTGTCAATTGAGTTGCTTCGATTTGACCTCTAAGCAACTCAATCTTCTTGCATATATTGGTAGGACTTCAGACAACAAAAGATCCAAGAGAATTGATGAGAATTGAGTGAAAATCGAAGAGATGAAGTTATCTGAAAATTACCTTTAATGTTGTGCAGAACTTGAGGTTGCTTGCTTCAAACACGATCTGATCACACTTGAGAGGCTTGCAGGGAGTGGTTAGCAATGGTGCCAGGCTTTGGATCCTAGAGTTCTTGAATCTCCAAACAGTTGAGATTCAAACTCAATTTTCAAATTGTAAATTATCAAGTTTTCCTTTAGAATGAGAGGGTTTGAATTGGGGGGCAAAGCTGGCCCGAAAGGTGTGTTTGAATTGAGCTCTAAGGGTCTGTATTTATAGCATTTGGGACTGATATTTGCACACTTGAAAAATTGCTAAATTTGGTCATTTCATGCACAAGCTTGCATGGGCATGTACAGGCCTATGAAGCAATCCAATTTGGTCCAATTACATATGTGCTGAAGTTCAAGTGATGCTCTAATGGTAAGGCAAAGTGCAACGATATTCTTGGCATTTGATTTCTTCCAATCATGCATCTATGTTAAAGCCATGCGCAGACCTAGCAATCTTTGTCCAAAATGCATGAACTTGGATTCTTTGAAAAGCTTAGATCAAGGGGAACAAATTTGATGTTTAACACTTTTTCATTTGGAACTTGGATCATGGTGAATTTGGATGTGGAAGTTTGGAAATTTCAACATGTTGATTTTTTTTCTAAATGTCAAGCCATATATCTCAATATTCCACCTTGCTTAACTTTCTTTGTGAGCTTCAAATGAGAAACGGGTCTTCATCAAAGTTGTATCTATTTCAAAGTCCTTAAAAATGGTCACCAATTTCATGTCATTTGGATTAATAATGATAGAGTTATGCATTTTTGAAGTTTGGAAAAATCACTTGTTCAATGGCATAAGTCAAAAATGACCTATAATGTATCTTCATATCACATGCTCATAAAAGTTGAATTAGCTCTCACTCCAAACATCAAAGTTGAAGTATACATCTTGAATTTGATATGTGCAACTTGGAAATCTTTCATCTCATAAAAGCAAGTTATGGCCTTGGGAAGTTGACTTTCAAATTAGGGTTTAGACAAAATGGCCTATAATGTTTCAACATAAAAAATGATTTTCCATGCAAAACAAGCTCTAGGTATCAACATTAAAGTTGTTTGTAATGTAATTTAGAGTAACGTTTCTCTTGGAATTATTTTCATATGGTGAAAATTGTAGGAGATAGGGTCTAACGAGACCCAGTTTTGATCAGATGAATTCATCTGGCCAACCACCATCAACCAACTTGCTAACTTTAAATTCTTTTGGCTTTTTAGACTCATGGTAGATCATATATGCATAAGATGATGGATTTTGAAGTGTACCTTTAGAAATTTGATCAATTGGTGAGATAGCTCGTTGGAGAAGTTACTCAAGATACCCAGTCAAACTAGGGTTTCCAAGGCAAATTACCCTCAAACTCTTGAAGAAAACTTGACCAATATGACATGTAGGAATCAATGGAGCTCATATATGATGCTTATAAGCATTCTTGGATCAATTCATGGTTATGCTCTTTGTCATGAGGGCCTCAAACCCTAGATATGAACTTGATAAACCAATGTGATCATGCCCTACCTACAAAAGAGTTAGGCAAATGCAAAGACATATTTTTGGTATTTTGGTTAGTAAAATGATAATATACAAGCATGATACAATCACATGGTGCTTGGTGATCTCTCCTAAAACAAACCCAATGAGATAGGGGTAAGGAGGAAGCCAAGGTATGATCCTAATGCTAATGTTTATGATGAAATTGTATGAGGGATCTTAGGGTCAAAATTGGGGTCTTACAAACCCGTGTAAAGAGAAGAGGAGCCATGGGCAAAAACAGGGAGCTGACACGGGTTCCCGTGTCAGCTGACATGACACATGTCCGCCACCCTGAAAAGGGGGCGTGTTGGAGAAAAACCAGCCAAGACAACACAGCTGGTCATGTTGCCTGACACGACCAATGTTGGCTTGGACACTTCATTTTCTAATTTTTGTTGTATTTTGGCACGACTGATCCAGGAGGGTATTTTGGACATTTACTACATCAAATATTTAATGAGGAACTATTTAGGGGATTTTTGAAAACGGAGAATGGAACTTTTTACATGAAGACATATTTGGTACGATTAAGATTGAAGCGATCAAGAGCTGCGAAGAACGAAGGTCCTTCAACAGAGGACGCGATTGAAGATCAACGGGATCCCCTTATTCTTGTAATGTCTAAATTTTATATTGTATATTATTTGAATAATATGAGTGGATAAACCCCCCAATACCAGGGGGGTCTCTGAATCGATCGTGTAATGACTCTGAATTGATAATTTCCTTAATATATGATGTTTGTTTGTCAATTTCACTGTACAATGTTTGTAATGCTTTCTTTATCAGAAGAATAAGGATTGTTCTATGGTTAACAGTTTGCCGGATTGCAATTGTTAAGTTTTTTGTAAAGTGAACTTATAGTAGATATCACCTAGGGCTAGGGATACCTTATGGTTACCGGTTATATCTAGTTAATTTGTACGACTTGGCTTCAATATAATTGCCTAAGGACTTAGAGATTAGAATGAATGATCAAAGGTTTCCTTCTGAGGTCTTAGGAGGAAACAATTTTTAAGATCCAGTAATTGCATATTTTGAACTGTTACAAGAGATATTCATACACCATTTTTGGCATATTATTATAAACTGTGAAAAAAAAATATTTTGCTTTCTTTTCTCTTTCCCTTATACAATGACTTTTTACAAAACCCTAATTATTTGTTTTGTTCAATTGAGTCACAATTAAACATGTATTCCTGCACATTCCTCTAGATCGATCTTTGGGGAAACATCCCTATTATTACTACATTGGCAAATAGTACACTTGCTATTTTCCTTATCAACCACCCTTTCGGATTTTCAATCCACCGAGATGTTCATTTTTGCCTAAGTCACCCTTTCGAGTTTTCAACTTGGGGAGATGTTCATTGTTGACTCCATCAGGATTCACAGGACGAGGGAGCTCCTCATCATCCATAGTTGTAAGACTCATTGCACCACCAGAGAAGGCTCTCTTAACAACATATGGGCCTTCATAATTAGGAGTCCATTTTCCTCTAGAATCAATGTTGAAAGACATGATCTTCTTGAGCATGAGGTCGTCTTCTATGAATACTCGGGGTCAAACCTTCTGGCCAAATGCTTTCTTCATTCTCTTTTGATATAATTGGCCATGACACAAAGATGTAAACCTCTTCTCTTTAATCAAATTTAACTAATCATATCTGCTTTGACACCATTCAGCTTTAGACAATTTGGCTTCCATCAAGACTCGTATTGATGGGATCTCAACCTCTATGAGGATCACTGCTTCCTTTCCATACACCAGAGAGAAAGAGGTTTCCCTTGTTGAAGTGTAGACGAATGTGCAATAGTCATGAAAAGCAAAAGGGAGCATCTCATGCCAATCCTTATATGTCACAACCATTTTCTGGATAATCTTCTTAATATTCTTATTTGCAGCTTCAACAACCCCATTAATCTTAGGTATGTAAGGAGAAGAGTTATAATATTCAATATTAAAGTCGTCACAAAACTCTTTCATCATCTTATTATTCATGTTCAACCCATTATCACTAATGATCTTACTTGGAACACCATATCGAAAAATAATATGATTCTTGATTAATCTGACCATAACCTGCTTGGTCACATTAACATAAGATGTTGCTTCAACCCATTTGGTAAAGTTATAAATAGCCACCAGAATGAAACAATGTCCGTTCGAAGATTTGGGTTCAATCATACCAACCATGTCAATTCCCCACATAGAGAAAGGCCATGGGGATGAAATAATATTGAATAGAGTGGAGGCACATTAATCTTATCAGCATAAATTTGACATTTTTGGCACTTCTTCACATATTTACAGCATCTGAGAAAGACCATGTCATAATTTCTCTTATATAACACATCTTCATTCAAAAAGAAATTTCTAGCGAGTCTTCTCAAAGTCTTCTTATCTTTGCTAGATGCCCCAAGAGGGTACTCTTGACTTTGAAGGAAACACTTAATATCATGATACCAAGGCCTATCATTTGTGACTTCATCTGTTACAAACACATGACCAGGCCTATCAAGGCGCATAATTATGATATTGGGCACGTCATTCCAACAATTTACTTTATAGATGAAAGACAAAGTAGCCAAAGCATCTGCCATCTAATTCTCTTCACGAGGTATATGATGAAACTCAACTTTGTCGAAGAAAGTCAACAACCTCCTTGCATAATATTTGTAAGGAATCAAGCCAGGATGACGAGTCTCCCAGTCTCCTTTAATATGATTAACTATCAAGGCTCAATCTCCATATACATCAAGAATCTTAATTCTCAAGTCAATGGCTTCTTCAAGACCTATGATACAAGCTTCATATTCCGCCATGTTATTAATACAATCAAACATCAATATTGCAATGAAAGGCATATGAGAACCCTGAGGAGTAATGATGATTTCCCTAATTCCATTACCATAAGCATTAACAGCTCCATCAAACACTAAACGCCATTGGGATCTAGGCTTTGGTCCTTCTTTAGGAAACCGTTCATCACAATCTTTAGCTTTTAAGTACATAACATATTCATCAGGGAAGTCAAATCTGATGGATTGATAATCATCAATTGGATGGTGAGCCAAGTGATTTGTAAGAATACTTCCTTTAATCTCCTTATGAGTACGGTACTCAATATCGTATTCATACAATAGCATCTGCCAACGAGCAATCCTCCCAATCAATGCAGGCTTTTCAAATATATACTTGATAAGATCCATTTTGGATATCAACCAAGTGGTATGATTAATCATATACTGGCATAGACGTTTGACATCCCAGGATAACGCACAACAGGTCTTCTCAAGCACGGGGTACCGAGACTTATAGTTTGTAAACTTCTTACTTAGATAGCAAATGGAATGCTCCTTTCTATCAGTTTCATCTTGTTGTCCAAGTACACAAGCGATGGACTCTTCTAACACAGTTAAGTACATAATCCGTGGTCTTTCTTCCATCAGAGGAGATAAGATATGAGGTTCAAGTAGATACTCCTTGATGTTGTCAAAAGATGTTTGGCACTCTTCTATCCAAACAAAACCTTGATCTTTACGAAGAAGCTAGAAGATTGGCCCACATATGGAAGTCATGTGAGATATAAACCTAGAGATGTAATTTAGACGCCCAAGGAATCCTCTGACTTTCTTTTTTGTCTTTGGTGTAGGCATCTCTTGAGTAGAGATGAATTTATCAGGGTCTACTTCAATATCCTTTTGACTGACAATGAAACCCAATAACTTTCCTCAACAGACACCAAAAGTCCACTTAAGTCTTCGACTTTGCAATCATATCACCGACATAAACCTCTATCTCTTTATGCATCATGTCATGGAAAAGAGTAGACATGGCACTTTGGTACGTTGCACTTGCATTCTTTAAATCGAAAGGCATCACGGTATAGCAGAATGTTCCTTAGGGAGTAATAAATGTTGTCTTTTCCATGTCCTCGAGTTCCATCTAGATCTGATTATTCTCGGAGAAACCATCCATAAAGGAGAAGACATTGAACTTAGTTGTATTATAAACTAACATGTTAATATGTGGGAGAGGAAAATCATCTTTTGGGCCAGATTTATTTAAGTCTCTATAATCAACACACATCCGAACTTTGCCATCCTTCTTTGGAACAGGCATAATTTTTTCCATCCATTAAGGATACTCAGAAGCAACAAGGAAACCAATCGCAATCTGCTTATGAACCTCCTCTTTGATCATAACAACCATATCAGGATGAGTTCTTCTCAATTTCTGTTTAATTGGCAAACACTCTGGCTTTAATGGTAATTTATGCTCCACAATATCAGTATCAAGACCTGACATATCTTGATAATATCAAGTAAAGACATCCACATATTCTCTAATAAGCTCTACCATCTTCTTCTTAACATTTAAGAAAAGTTGTCCCTCAATCTTGACTTCTTTCTTGTTCTCTTCATAACCCAAATTAATTACTTCCAACAACTCTTTGTGAGGTTGAATGGTCTTCTCCTCGTGCTCAAGCAAATGGGAAATATCATAAGGAATCTCTTTAATATCCTATTCTTACATTTCAAACATAAGTAATTCAAAGTTGGGAGAGGGCATAGAGTCATTGTTTTCAATGGGTTGAACAATTAATCTGCACAATGACTTTATACTTGATTTTAAAATATGAACAAATAAACGCACAATTATGATGAAGATATAAAAGATGATTATTATTATCTTGGTTTTTTATGTTACCATTTAAAAAAAAATTAAAAATTAAAAATCATAATATGGATAAATGAAATAACATTTTATTAGTGATGATAAAATTTGAAACAAAGCCCACATAAATTCACTTTCACCTTGGGCATATTGAAAGGATTTTTTAAAATAACAAGAATATATTCCTTTGGCAGGTGAATAACAAAGGGAACATCAACAACAATCCAATTTTGACACATCAATCTGTTCATCACAAAGTTTGGCGCGTATCATTCTTGACCATATTCCAGGATTGCAGCAGCAAACTGATCTTTGGAGTGGATGAAACCAAAACTGTGAAAAACTTCTTGGATACACTTCAAATCTCTTCTGGTTGAACCAGACGAGAATCCCAAACCATATTTGTTCTTGTTCTCAAGAAGCTTAAAAAGTTGACCCCATCCAATAGTTTGACCATTGTCCAAAACTTGTTGAGCGTCTTTTAAAGAAGTCATGAAGACCCCATTCTTCTTAACAACATTATAATCGACAGAAAGAGCTTGTAATGGAGTTACCATAGCTTCGTCAACATTAATATATGAAAATGAAGAGAGATGACTGATAACACTAAAATTTACCGTATTTTCGACTCCGATTTCACATGCATTCTAGTTGTTTTATTATCATTTTGTTGTGTTATTGCTATGTTTTCCTTTGTTTTCAGGTTTTTACTTTAATCGGAGCCCCGATCGAGAAAAGGAGCGAAAAAGAACGAAAAACCCTAAAATTCAGCATTTTGTTCTTGTGGCCTACCCCATGGCTGGCGCCATAGCCCCTGCCATGACGTGTCCAAGCTCAACTTCCCTCAACTTCCACGTTCCCCAATACTTCCACTAAGGCGCCTCATTTTGTGCTTGTGGCGGGCGCCACAAGAGGAAAGTTTTTCCCTCCCATTTTCAAGTTGAAGGACGTCCTTGTCATTTCCATCTTTTTACTTGCTTATAAATAGAAACTCGAATTCACTTTTACAATCATCCAAACTTAGAGCAGAGGCAAACTCAGAGCAACTTTGTTTCACTTAGGCATATATTCAGTTTTATAAAGTGGTAATCGCTTCGCATTGGAGTGTTACCACAATTGTGTAATCAAGTCTGTGATAGAGTCTGTAGTCGAGTTTGGAGCACTTTGGAAGGAATTTAATCCTGCTGTCATTTTCATTTCCGCTTTGCAATTTATTCAACCATCCGATTGGAGCAGGTTTTTATTACTTCTCTTTATCTTATTTATTTTCCCGCACTCGCTTTCCTTTATTTATTTCCTCGCACTCGCTTTACTTTATTTATTTCCTCGCACTCGCTTTAAATTATTTATTTCCTCGCACTCGCTTTAAATTATTTACTTTCCGCACTCGCACTACTTTTATTTATTTTCCGCACTCACACTACTTTTATTTATTTTAATGCACTTTTACGTTACCATGTCTAGCTAAATTTATAAGGTTAGAATGTAAGGATCGTAATTGAACCAGTAATCCGTACAATTGTTCGTAGAAACACTTAAAGGGCTATTTTAACTTTCAACTTAAGTTTTCCCGCACTTCAATTTCGTTGGGTAAGATCGAAAGTTGTCCAACGTCTTTTTAAACTTAATTGTTTTTAACTATTTCAAAAACAGCGAAAGCGCTTTGTTTAGTTCATTAGGAGATTTTAACATTAAGAAGAAAAGAGATTTTAAAACTATTTTCGGACGCGTTTATAAGTTTAGAGTCTGGTTCGTAAGAACCTCTTTTGGTTAAGAAATCTAGGTTATAATACTTTTCAACTTAGTAAAGATACTATATTTCTTAAAAATAGGTTTACTAATCTAACGCAATGCGCGCCTTTTTATAAGTGACAATAAGAGGGTTTGATTAGAGAGTACAACTCGGTTCTGAATACGCGAAAGCGACAATTCTTGTTAAATTAGTTCTTTTCAAAGTAGGAAACACTGCCCATAAGTAGCTCTATTAGCAAGTACTTGGATTATTAATTAATTACGTGAATTACATTCGACCCTGTCTTTATTAATTATATTTTATTTCAATACTTTACTTTTCATTGCACACTCCAAAAAAACACCTATTTCGATTGCCTTTGATAAGCACCATAACAATAGATAACGATAGATTGACACTTGGTCTCTGTGGATTCGACAATCTTTTATATTACTCTGACGCGTTTGTATACTTGCGAAACACCGCATCAAGTTTTTGGCGCCGTTGTCGGGGACCAATTTCGTCAAATTTCATTTTCCTATTGTTATATCGTTTAGACTTAGGCTATTTCCCGCCGGTCAATGCGAAGAACTCGCAGCACCGGAAGTTTAAGCTTAGTATACCCTCTGGCGGAACCTGAACGTTACGCTCGCGCACGTTTATTCTTTCATAGAATTAAGAGAGCTATGGCCGAAGATCAAAACCGAAGACCTCTTAAGTATTTCGCTCAACCATCTAATGAAGAACCTAGTTCTAGTATAGTAAACCCAACCATCCCAGCTAATAATTTTGAACTTAAACCATCCCTGTTGCAACTAGTGCAACAGAGACAATTCGCAGGTCTCGCTACAGAGAACCCAAACAAACATTTAAAAAGATTTCTTCAATTAACAGACACTTTTAAAACCAATGGAGCTTCTCCTGAGGCAATACATTTAAGATTATTTCCTTTTTCCCTCATAGATAACGCCCTATCATGGTTAGATTCCCTTCCACCCAATTCCATTACGACTTGGGATAACCTTAGAAGAGTTTTTCTTGCTAGATATTTTTCCCCGAGTAAGACCGCCATTCTTCGAAACCATATAACTAGATTTACCCAAAACCAAGGAGAATCGTTGTTCGATGCTTGGGAGAGATATAAAGAGTTGTTACGAGCATGCCCACATCATGGTTTAGAAAATTGGTTAATCATTCAAACCTTCTATAATGGACTTCATTACAACATAAAGATGACCATCGACGCTGCCGCAGGCGCTGCTCTGATGAACAAACCTTATCCTGAAGCTAGTGCCCTCATCGAAGACATGGCTCAAAACCATCAATCATGGGGAATCGAACGAGCGACAGTTGAGAAGAAGGAAGCCCAAGGAGGAGTGCATGAACTAAGCTCTATAGACATGATGCAAGCTAAAATGGACGCATTATCCCTCAAAGTCGAGCATATGTGCATAAACCCGAATACTGTAGCCGCAGTTTCGTCGGATTGTGAGATATGTGGAACCAAAGGACACCAATCTGCAGAATGCAGTCTATTAAACGAAACCCACTCTGAGCAAGTAAACTACACCCAAGGGAACCCATATTCGAATACCTATAACCCTGGATGGAGGAATCACCCAAACTTTTCCTATAAAAAGAATAACCCTATTCAAAATAATGCACCCCCGAGACCTAGTTATCAAGCCCCAAGATCAAATCAACCTATGCAACATGTACCACCAAAGCCGAGCCTTGAGGAAATTATGGAAATTTTTATCACCGCTCAAACCCAACAAAACAAGGAGTTCATGAACCAAAACATTCATGTTAACAAATTGATTACTCAGTTAGGAACCAAGGTTGACCAAATAGTTACTCATACCAAGATGCTTGAAACCCAGATCTCTCAGGTAGCTTTAAACTAAGCCCCTCCGACTACTCCTGGAGGACAATTCCCTGGACAACCTCAATAAAATCCGAGAGGACAAGCCAATGCCATTACCCTACAAAGTGGGAACGCTTATGATGAGCCACCAAACCCTAGATTGAGTGAACCCAAAACTTCTAAGGAATGTACGAAACCCACGGACGAAGTAAAGGAACCAGAGGAACCTGAAAACCAGGAAGGTCGAGATAAAGGAGAAGAACCTAAAGATAAAACTTACGTACCACCCCCGCCATATAAACCACCTATACCATATCCGCAAAGACTCAAACAAACCCAGATCAATAAACAGTATCAAAAATTTATTAAAGTTATAGAAAAACTTCATGTAGAAATCCCTTTCACAGAAGCCATCACCCAGATACCTTCTTATGCAAAGTTTCTCAAAGACATCTTTAGCAACAAACGTAGACTTGACGATCCGAAGCCCTTGGAATGTAATGCTATTTCCGAGGAAGAATTAGCAAAGAAAGATAAAGATCCTGGAAAGTTCTCCATTCCTTGCCTTTTGGGTAATCATGTCATCGAAAAAGCTTTTATAGACTTAGGAGCTAGTGTGAGCCTAATGCCTTTAGCAGTTTGTGAGAGGTTAAACTTAGGAGAATTACAGCCCACTAAGATGTCACTTCAGTTAGCCGATAGATCTATTAAGTATCTGATAGGCATTTTAGAAGATGTTCCTGTTAGGATAGGTCAGTTATTTATCCCTACTGATTTTGTTGTCATGGACATCAAAGAGGACAATGATATACCAACCCTTCTAGGTAGACCATTCTTATCGACTGTAGGAGCCATAATAGATGTCAAGAAAGGAAAGTTGACATTTGAGATAGGTGACGAGAAAATAGAATTTATACTTTCGAAATTTCTTATGGCACCTGTGATGGGAGACTCGTGTTTTGCCTTAGATATCATTGATGAATGTGTTAGAGAATTAGAACAAAAAGAAATTATAAAAACAATTAAGTTACCATCAACTCTCATAAGTGAAGATGATGACTTTAAGAAACCCTACATCGATGATAACCTTTACGAATGTTTATCCCTTACCCCAGATCCTATGCCATGCCCTAAGAAGCCAACCTTAGAACTTAAGGGACTACCTAAGAACCTGAGATACGAGTTCCTCAATGAAAAGATGAATCGTCCAATTATAGTTAGTGCTACCTTGAGCCAAAAGGAAACAAACCAACTTTTAGACGTTTTACGAAGATATCCCTCAGCCTTAGGATATAATATCTCTGACCTGAAAGGTATAAGCCCATCCGTATGCATGCATCAGATTTCACTAGAAGAAGATTCAAAACCCTCCAGGGAACATCAGAGAAGAATAAACCCTATAATGAGTGATGTTGTTAAAAAGGAAGTTCTTAAGTTACTTGAGGCAGGTATAATCTACCAGATCTCGGATAGTAAGTGGGTGAGCCCTGTGCATGTAGTACCTAAAAAGGGAGGCATTACAGTCGTGCAAAACAATAAAGGTGAACATGTAGCAAAACATTTAGAAGGAGGATGGCGGATGTGTATAGATTATAGAAAATTAAATAAAGCAACTAGGAAGGATCATTTCCCTTTACCATTTATAGACTAGATGTTGGAGCGTCTAGCCAGACACTCTTACTTCTGCTATCTAGATGGATACTCTGGATTCTTCCAAATACCTATCCACCCCGAAGATCAAGAAAAAACTACCTTTACATGCCCTTATGGAACTTTTGCCTACAGACGAATGTCGTTCGGCCTCTGTAATGCCCTAACTACTTTACAGATTACCTAGACGGTATCATGGAAGTGTTTATGGATGATTTCTCGGTTTGCGGATTTAATTTCCATAATTGTCTTGTTAACCTTGAGAAAATCCTGGAAAGATGCGTGGAGGTGAACCTCGTGCTAAACTGGGAAAAATGTCATTTCATGGTAACCGAAGGAATAGTTTTAGGATATATAGTTTCTGAAAAAGGTATAGAGGTAGATAAAGCTAAAATAGAAGTTATAGAAAACCTAAAACCCCCAAAAACCATTAGAGAAGTCCGAAGCTTTCTTGGACACGCTGGATTCTACCGGCGTTTTATTAAGGACTTCTCCAAAATAACTAAACCTTTAACCGGACTTTTAATGAAAGATACTGAATTCATTTTCGATGAAAAATGTAATGACACATTTAATCTTTTAAAGCAAGCTTTGATCTCAGCACCCATTATGGAACCACCTGATTGGTCAGAACCTTTTGAGATAATATGCGATGCTAGTGATTATGCAGTTGGAGCCGTTCTAGGACAAAGGAAAGATAAAAAATTAAATGCCATTTATTATGCCAGTAGAACCCTAGATGCTGCCCAACTTAACTACGCAACAACTGAAAAAGAATTACTCGCTGTAGTTTTCGCTATAGACAAATTTAGATCCTATCTAGTAGGAGCAAAAATTATAGTTTACACCGATCATGCTGTCATTCGTTACCTATTAAGTAAAAAAGATGCTAAGCCCAGGTTACTCCGATGGATTCTATTACTACAAGAGTTTGATTTAGACATAAGAGATAAAAAAAGGCACTGAAAATGTAGTAGCCGATCACCTTTCTAGGCTAGAACATCTAAAACCAGAACTAGTACCCATAAATGATAATTTCGCCTATGATAGACTGATCGCTAGAGTAGAAACCATTGAAGATAATAACCTAGATCCTTATGAGCATTCCCAAAATTCCTTAGCAATAAGTAACGTACCCTGGTATGCAGATTTCGTTAATTACCTAGCTGCTGATATAGTACCCCCTGATCTTGACTACCACCGCAAGAAGAAATTCTTCCATGATGTGAGAAACTTCTATTGGGACGAACCGCTCCTTTTCAAAAGGGGTAAAGATGGCATTTTTCGCCGTTGCGTTCCAGAAGAAGAGGTAAATAGTATTATTGAGCATTGTCATCCTGCACCTTATGGTGGACATGCGAGCACCTCTAAGACATACGTCAAGATTCTTCAAGCTGGCCTATTCTGGCCTACCATGTGGCGTGATGTCTATGCTTGCATTGTCAAGTGTGATAGATGCCAACGCACTGGAAACATTTCAAGGCGTGATGAAATGCCTCTAAGAAACATTCACGAAGTAGAACTCTTTGACGTATGGGGTATAGATTTCATGGGACCTTTTCCACCATCCTTAGGGAATAGGTATATCTTAGTAGCTGTAGACTATGTGTCTAAGTGGATTGAAGCTATAGCTGCACCCACAAACGACACTAGGGTAGTAATCAAACTATTTAAAAACTATATATTCCCTAGATTTGGAACACCACGTTTAGTCATAAGCGATGGAGGATCACACTTTATATCGAGAATATTTGACAAACTTTTAAGAAAATATGGAGTTAGGCATAGAGTAGCAACACCATTCCACCCACAGACTAGTGCCAAGTAGAAGTATCTAATAGGGAGATAAAACAAATCCTAGAGAGAACTGTTTCTATTTCTAGGAGAGACTGGTCTCAGAAGCTTCAAGAAGCATTATGGGCCTATAGAACCACTTTCAAAACCCCTATAGGAACTACTCCTTATCAACTAGTCTATGGAAAATCATGTCACTTACCATTCGAATTAGAGCATAAGGCCTATTGGGCCATTAAAACTTTGAATTTAGACTACCTAGCCGCTGGAGAAAAGCGTACCCTAGTCATTCATAAACTAGAAGAACTTAGGCAATTTGCCTACGAGGATGCAAAAATATATAAAGAGAGGACAAAAGCCTATCACGATAAAAGAATAGTAAAGAAAAATTTGGATATAGGGATCCTGTTCTCCTTTTTAACTCTAGGTTACGACTCTTCCCTGGAAAGCTACGTTCAAGATGGACCGGTCCTTTCGAAGTATTCAAGATTCTGAGATCCGGAGCCGTAGAAATCAAGAACGAAACCTGTAGTCCATTCATTGTAAATGGACAAAGACTGAAGCTCTATGAAGGAGGAGACATTTCAGCATACTACTCAAGCCACACCCTGATTGATCAACCAATTCCTACTACTACAGGTGTATAAATTCTAATCGTCAAGCTATTGATGTTAAACAAGCGTTGCGTGGGAGGCAACCCATGGTTTTTCTTTCATTTTACTTTTTCGCATTTATTTATTTTTATTTTATTTTATCATATTTTGCATTGAAACTAAGATTTGAATGGTTTGTATTTTCAGGATCACTTTCTTAACTTTTACAGGATGCAGGATTTCGATGACAAGCATATGGCCTATATAGATAATGCTCAGAGGGAGCGCTACATCGCTTTGTATCAGCGCCCTATGGCACCCACACGTTATCCTGATCAGCACTGTATGGAGGCACTTGGTATCGAGTCGAGTATCCGATTCCTTGGGATGAGTTTGCTGATGACTTGAGTAACACATATAGGAACCTGACTTTGGAGTTCCTGAGTTCATTCGACTATGACCCATTTTTTGGACCAGATGGGTATGCTACTTTCAGGCTTTTCGAAGTTGAGTACTCCTTCAGCCAGAAAGAGTTCGGTGACTTATTGGGCTTCCAGACTACTCCTGATGCTATCCCGGAGACACCTATGGGATATTTCCCGGGTAAGGAGGGTGAGAAGTTTTGGAGTGATATCTTAGGTGGCGGAAGCCAGAATCCATTTATGCAGCTGTCTCATGTCATACATAACCCAACCTTCAGATACTTTCAGATGATATTAGCACATTCCTTCCTGGGAAGGCCGGATGCAGAGACACTACTGAGTGAAGAGGAGATCTTCCTATTATTTTGTGCATCCCAGTCTCGCCCAGTAGCATGTGGGAACTTTTTATTATACAGTCTCAGCGGTATCTCTAGATCTACCGAAGGAGTCATCCATGTGGGCGAAATCATCACGCAGATTGCTGTCGCTTTAGGTCTGTCTCGCAAGTTGTCACATCTCCGGATCTACTGTAGGTACACTACCATGGACATCGACTTCTGTTTGACCAGAGGATTGATGAGGAGAGCCTCTTTCCACCCATGTCAGTTCCGACTACTAGTCGACAACGAGGCTATCCATTATTTCACATTGCCAGATCCTATGATGACCAGTGTGCATGATCCAGCGAATTGGAGTTATGCTCTAGAGGGCCAAGGAGAGACCGTTGAGGAACCAAGATCACCAATTATTGCTGAATACACACCTACACCACCATCTCCCAGAATCACTGTTTTCTCTAATAATCTTTCATTGCAGACACCCGACATCCGCACTCAAATTGCTGAGTGTCGTAGAGAGATCACAGCGTTTAGACAAGAGGTGGCTGACCTCACTTTACAGATGGGAGTATCTGATCTCACCCATGCTACTGAAGCCGACTGTCTATATCAGGAGATCGCAGAGCTCAAGCAGGAGGTAGCCATGCTCCGTGATTCCTCTAAGGAAGATGACATCCCCACTATATGATCTCACCATTTCATCTTATTTTATCTCTTTTTTATATTTCTCGTATTTACATAACTCATCTTATATTATCGCATTTGGAATATTATATAAACTACATTTATACATTAGTATTTCTATTTTTATCTATATATGTTTTATGTTTATTTTATTTGCATTTTAATTTTTCAGTTATTTATTTATTTATATTTAATTTTTGTTTTTGTTTCAGTTTCATTTTTATTTTTTGTTGTTTTTACCTTTATAAAATTATGCAAGTCAAAGATACTAGGAAAATCACAAGACAAATGCTATCCGGACCCCTCAAATCCAAAAGACAAGAGAAGCCCAAGCCAAAGGACCAAAATCCGGCCCAACCAGATTTTGCCTTGTGGCGCCCGCCATAGACCCTGTGGCGCCCACCACAGCGTCTGTAAAAGGTCGGGGCAGAACCCCTTTCTTCACCATTTTTGCAACTTACAACCTTCCAAACCCATTTTTTCACCTTGGAAAAACATCCTTGAACCCACAAAAAGCTCATACTTTTCTAACCACCACACCACACAAATCATTGATCCAATTTCCATTTTCGATTTCATCCGTCGGATTTTGTAAAAATCCAACCTTTTCACAAACCACTTCATCTTCTTCATCACTTTTCAAGAGCTTTTCAAATGGAGTTTAACGGATTCATTCTTCGAGGAGGGAAACCGGGGGATAGACAAAGAAAAATTATCGAACGGTTGCAAAATCAGGAAATCCTCCCGACAAGGTATGTTGACGAAAACTGTCTCTACACTTTAGGTATCTATCATAGCATATTTCATTTATTAGATAATTTGGGTTTGCATAATTTATTTTCCAATAAAGAACCTACCTATGAGTGGTTGACAATTGAATTTTTGAGTTCCTTAATTTATATTTTCAACCCTAACACTGCTAGCACAGTTGGTACTGTTAAATTTAGAATGTTTGCTGTTGAATACCAATTCAATACCGACGAACTAGCCAGCTTGTTAGGAAACCCTCATGGGGACGGTGCTATTTGTGAGGCCCCTTTGGATTCCGAATGGTCTGTTGATGTATTTTCCTTCTGGGAGCGTTTATCAAACACTTCCATAAACTCTTTTGAAGGAGTTCTTGCCTCAACTATCCATAATTGAAATTCTAGTTATCAGACTTTGGATGTCACACTGGTTGTTATGACATCCAATTCTGCACAGACAGGGATTATGCAGAACTTAACAGTAAGTGCAGTAAATAACACAAGTAATTGTTCACCCAGTTCAGTCCAACATGACCTACATCTGGGGGCTACCAAGCCAGGGAGGAAATCCACTATTAGTAGTATCAATTCAAAGCTAAACTGACCCGTTTACAACTTATCACTTAATCCCTACCCAATGCAATTTCAATCTTAACCTAAGATCAGAGTTCCTACTCACTCCCCCTCAATCACCTCAGTGATTACTATCTTTAAACAATATTAAAGACAAGTTGAAGTCACACTTCAAACAACTCTTGATTGTGCTTCACAGCTTTAATCAAGATACACAACACTCACGCTTAAAAGCTTTGAGTGACACAACACTTACAACTCAATGAACACCCTATGCCAAAGCTATCATCTACTTGATAATGGCTTGGCTTACAAGATACGTCTAATACAAGACTCACAAAAATACAGCAGTGAAGTATGATGGACACACAAAATCTTCACGCCTCAAAATCCCTGAAACTGAATGAAGGAACGCCTTCCTTTTATATTGCAGTGTCCTGGGCTTTTGCACCTGTATTCTCCTGAATTTAAGGTCACGCGAGTTCCCATAAATTCAACATTTAGGTTACTAACAAATAGGCTATTTGTTAGGTTCATTGAATGTAGCTTGGTTGTTGATTTCCTGGTTTTTCTCTAAGCTGTTGACTTCCTGAAGAATAGCCTGAGAACAAGCTGAAACAGAAAACTGAACAACCTACAATATAGCATATGCTGTCAGGCATGAATGTCACGACATTCAGCTTGACATCAAGGTCCATATGCTGAGTCTGTTTTTCCAGAAAACAGACTGTACAATTTTGCTGACCTGTACATGATCAAAATGGCCATACTACAGTAACAACTTACATTAATAAATGTCAAAGTGTCCAACTTAACATTTACACATTTGGCCTTAAGTTAGTTCTGTTATTCTCTTGAAGAACAAACTAAGTTACATGCTGAAGTATAGCAGAACACCACTCTGTCTAATCTTCAGCAGCTGCTGTCAATGATGCTTGTCATAACATCCAGTTTGACATTCAGTCAGTAGGCCTTATGCCAGGTCTGGTCTTTCCTTGATAACCAGACTGGAAATAAATACTAAGTTCTAACAGAACACCTGCTGTTCTATTCCTTAGTATCTGTTGACAAGTATGAATGTCACAACATCCAGTTTGACATTCAATAAATCCTGTGTTAGCTAGTCCTGCAGTAACTACACTGTAGTCACACATACATGTCATGACATCAGTCAAGACATTAGTGACCATCTAGTGTTTTACCATATAATGCAGCCAATTAAACACCTACAAACTCCCCCTTTGGCAAATTTTTGGCTAAAACACTTTGATCCCCATAACAGAGTTCATAGCAGCGGAATCACACACCTAGCAGGAAATAATACTAGCTAATACACTCAGAGTGGCAGCACACTCACACACATGGAAGTTAAATAAAAACTTCACACACAATTGCTGCAGGGGAGGAATCTGTCGTCCTGAGAGTCTGTTGAAGAGACCCATGAGTGTCTGTTGTAGAGACACCCACTCTGTTTGTTCAGGGGTTACTCCCCCTTTTTGTCAAAAATGTTGCCAAAGCCAACAACATAACCAGAGAATAACGACAGAGTTACAGACTTGGTTTTACTTCATAGTTTCAACCAAGTTACCATCCACTTGATCTTGCTTCACAGCTTTGATCAAGTAATCACCCACTTTTGCTTTACAGTAGGTACCACCATATCAGATGCCATGATGTTGTTTCTGACATCCAGAACCACTCCTGCATGAGCAGCATCCTTGAACTCCTGCAGATACATTGGCCTTCTCACAGTAGGGTGTCTCCTTACCCTCTTGTATCCACCCTTGTTGCAGGTAGCATAGCTATGATCTGGTGACCAATCATAGCCTAGTACAAATTGTTTAATAGGCAGAGATATTAAACAATTTATCCCAAACGTCAGTGGTTGCTATAAGGTCTCAGAGAGACATATTCCCAGTTTGCTCCTTAAGTTTTCAAACTGAGTAGCATCCAGAGCCTTTGTAAATATGTCAGCCAGTTGAAGATCCGTGGCTACATGTTCCAAAGTGATCACCTTGTCTTCCACCAGATCTCTGATGAAGTGGTGCCTAATGTCAATATGTTTGGTCCTGCTGTGTTGGATGGGATTCTTGGAGATATTGATGGCACTGAGATTATCACAGAACAATGTCATGACATTTTGAGTGACATTGTACTCAGTGAGCATCTGTTTCATCCAAACCAGTTGGGAACAACTGCTTCCAGCTGCTATGTATTCAACCTCTGCAGTGGACAGAGAGACACAGTTCTGCTTCTTGCTGAACCAAGATATGAGGTTGTCTCCTAAGAAGAAGCATCCACCTGATGTGCTTTTTCTGTCATCAGCACTCCCAGCCCAGTCTGCATCACAATACCCAGATAGGACAGGCTCAGACCCATGTGAGTACAACATCCCATAGTCACATGTCCCATTGATGTACTTGAGAATCCGTTTGACTTGATTCAAGTGGATCCCCTTAGGCTCTGCTTGATATCTGGCACACACTCCAACTGCATAAGAAATGTCAGGTCTACTTGCAGTTAGGTACAGCAGACTACCTATCATGCTTCTATACAGGCATTGATCAACACTAGGCCCTCCATCATCTTTGGTCAACTTTAGATGAGTGGGAGCAGGAGTCCTCTTGTGCCTAGCATTATCCATACCAAACTTCTTAACTATGTTCTTGGCATACTTGCTTTGGGAGAGAAACATAGAGTCCTCCATTTGGTTAACTTGCATTCCAAGGAAATAGGTCAATTCTCCCACTAGACTCATTTCAAACTCAGACTGCATCTGGTGAACAAATTTTTGTACCATTTGTTCTGACATTCCACCAAAGACTATATCATCAACATAGATTTGAGCTATCACGATTTTGCCTTCTTCATCCTTCACAAACAGGGTTTTATCTATGCCACCCTTTCTGTATCCATTTGAGGTCAGAAATTCGGTTAACCTTTCATACCATGCTCTAGGTGCTTGTTTCAACCCATACAAGGCTTTCCTCAACTTGTATACATGCTCAGGTTGGTTAGGATCACAGAACCCTTCAGGTTGTTCCACATGGACTTCCTCATTCAGGTAGCCATTCAAGAATGCACTCTTCATATCCATTTGGAATAGCTTAAACTTCAGGATGCATGCTACCCCCAACAGCAATCTGATGGACTCAAGCCTAGCCACAGGAGCAAATGTCTCATCAAAATCTACCCCTTCAACTTGAGTGTATCCTTGAGCTACTAGTCTTGCTTTATTCCTAGTAATTACTCCTTTCTCATCAGATTTGTTTTTGTAGATCCACTTGGTACCAATGATGTTGGTCCCTTCAGGTCTTGGAACTAGCTCCCAAACTTCATTCCTTTTGAACTGCTCAAGTTCCTCTTGCATGGCAGTGATCCAGTATTCATCAGTCAGGGCTTCCTTCACATTTTTTGGTTCAACCTTGGATACAAAGCAGGAATTTGAGTTTATTCCTCTTGACCTGGTAGTTACACCACTGGTGGGATCCCCTATGATAAGATCCTTAGGGTGGTCTTTCTGAATTCTGATAGATGGCACTTTGGTGGTTGCCTCTATTTCACATTCAGGAGGAGGTTCCTGTACTTCTTCAGACTTGACTGGACTGTCAGTTGAACTGTCAAGGAATGTTTCAACATCCTCTATGACATCGGTTCCTTCCTCTTTATCGTCCACAATGACATTTATGGATTCCATCAGGACATTGGTCCTGTAGTTGAACACTCTGTAGGCTCTGCTGTTTGTGGAGTATCCCAAAAATATACCTTCATCACTTTTGGGATCTAGCTTCCTTCTCTGTTCACGATCTGTGAGAATGTAGCATTTACTTCCAAAGATATGAAAGTACTTCACAGTGGGTTTTCTGCCTTTCCATATTTCATATAGAGTGGAGGAGGTTCCTTTTCTCAAGGTGACTCTGTTGTGAACATAGCATGCGGTGTTCATTGCTTCAGCCCAGAAGTGCATGGGGAGCTTCTTTGCATGAATCATTGCTCTGGCAGATTCTTGAATAGTTCTATTTTTTCTTTCAACTATTCCATTCTGCCGAGGAGTTATAGGTGAGGAGAACTCATGACTTATTCCTTCAGACGAGCAAAACTCATCAAACTTGGAATTCTTGAACTCCGTACCATGATCACTTCTAATCCGGACCACACAACTGTCCTTTTCCCTTTGAAGTCTTATGCACAGGTCTTTGAAGACATCAAATGTATCTGACTTCTCCCTGATGAAGCTTATCCACGTGTATCTGGAATGGTCATCCACCACCACGTATGCATATTTCTTCCCACCAAGACTTTCAAACTACATAGGTCCCATTAGGTCCATGTGCAACAGTTCCAGAACTCTGGAGGTTGTGGGATGTCCCAGCTTTGGATGTGACATCTTGGTTTGCTTGCCCACTTGGCATTCTCCACAGACTCTTCCTTCATCAATCAGGAGCTTTGGAATTCCTCTGACAGCTTCCTTGGATATTATCTTCTTCATTCCCCGTAAGTGGAGATGTCCAAGACGTCTATGCCACAGCTTCACCTCTTGTTCTTCCTTGGTTGAGGAGCACATGGTGGAAAAGTTAGAGACTTGAGGTTCCCACAGATAACAGTTATCTTTGGACCTGGTTCCTCTCATAGCTTCCTGATTGTCACCATTTGTCACAATGCATAGCTCCTTAGTAAACTGAACATGGAACCCTTGATCACACAGCTGGCTTATGCTGATGAGGTTTGCAGTTAGTCCTCTTACTAACAGCACATTATTCAGTTTTGGAACTCCAGAGCAATCCAGCTTACCTACACCTTTTATTTTTCCTTTGGCACCATCACCAAAGGTCACATAGCTGGTAGTGTGAGGTTGAATATCTACCAGTAGATTTTCCATACCAGTCATATGTCTTGAGCATCCACTGTCAAAGTACCAGTCTTCTCTGGAAGAAGCCCTTAGAGCAGTTTGTGCTATCCTAGCATACCATTGTTGCTTCTTGATGGGAACATAACGCTTATATGGTTTATGCTTAGGCCTGACATGCGAGACTTGGTTAGGGAAACCATGAATCCAGTAGCAGAAGGCTTTTATATGACCAAGTCTACCACAGTGGTGACACCTCCACTTCTGGTATTTCCTCTTCTGATGATCATTCATCCTAGTTCCTCGATGTTGAGACATTGGCTTTGACTTCCGCTTGAACTTCTGAACTTTAGCCTTTGGGCGTTCGTGTTCAGCTGAGGATCTTTTCCCAAATCCTAGGCCAGATTTGGTTCCAGACTGCTGTCCCACCTTTAGAATCTCTTCCAAGGTGTCAGTTCCCTTATTCATCATTCTGATGGATTTAGTCATCTCACCATTTAGACCCTTTATGACAGACAGTTGCATCTGTCTCTCATCTTCCAGTTCCTTGATGAGTTTCTTTTGCTTTTCTCCTTGTGCACGCACTTCTGCACTGGTGGAACACAGCTTCTTATAGGCTGCAGCAAGTTCATCAAAGGTCAGTTCATCTGCACTTGAGTCATCTTCAGAGGCACAAACACTGGTTAGTGCAGTGACATGTTTGGCTGATTCTCCTTCAGATTCACTTTCAGAGTCTCCTTCAGACCATGTGATAGCTAACCCCTTATTTTGCAATTTGAGGTAAGTAGGGCATTCAGCTCTGACGTGTCCATACCCTTCACAACCATGACACTGGATTCCCTTGCCGTGGTTGAACTTCTCATCAGAAGTTGATCTTTTCTTAATGTCAGACTGGATGTTCTTGACATTGGGTCTACCTCTTTGATCAATCTTCTTCACGAACTTGTTGAACTGTCTCCCAAGCATGGCTAAGGCTTCTGATATACTTTCATCACCTCCAGTATATCCTGCTTCTGACTCCTCTTCAGCATTAGATACAAAAGCTATGCTTTTGTTCTTCTTCTCAGCATACTCACCCAAGCCCATTTCAAAGGTTTGGAGGGAACCAATGAGTTCATCTACCTTCATGTTGCAGATGTCCTGCGCCTCCTCTATGGCTGTGACCTTCATAGCAAATCTCTTAGGCAAGGACCTGAGAATCTTTCTTACAAGTTTCTCTTCAGCCATTTTCTCACCTAGTCCACCAGAGGTGTTTGCAATTTCAAGAATATTCATGTGAAAGTCATGAATAGTCTCATCCTCTTTCATCCTCAGATTTTCAAACTTGGTGGTCAGCATCTGAAGTTTGGACATCTTCACCTTGGACGTACCTTCATGAGTTACCTTGAGGGTATCCCAAACTTCCTTAGCTAGTTCACAGTGGTGTACCAGCCTGAAGATGTTCTTGCTGATTCCATTGAACAATGCATTCAAGGCCTTGGAATTTCCAAGAGCTAATGCCTCTTGCTCCTTGTCCCACTCTTCTTTAGGAATCTGCACACTGACTCCATCTTCACCTGTCCTCATTGGATGTTCCCATCCTTTGTTGACAGCTCTCCAGACTTTGCTGTCTAGAGACCTTAAGAAGGCTATCATACGAGGCTTCCAGTCATCATAATTAGATCCATCCAACATGGGTGGTCTGTTTGAGTGTCCTAAATCCTTGTCCATGGTACTAGAAAGTAACTTCCCTAGATCTCACCCAGAAATTCACAGGCTGGGTGCCTGCTCTGATACCAATTGAAATTCTAGTTATCAGACTTTGGATGTCACACTGGTTGTTATGACATCCAATTCTGCACAGACAGGGATTATGCAGAACTTAACAGTAAGTGCAGTAAATAACACAAGTAATTATTCACCCAGTTCAGTCCAACATGACCTACATCTGGGGGCTACCAAGCCAGGGAGGAAATCCACTATTAGTAGTATCAATTCAAAGCTAAACTCACCCGTTTACAACTTATCACTTAATCCCTACCCAATGCAATTTCAATCTTAACCTAAGATCAGAGTTCCTACTCACTCCCCCTCAATCACCTCAGTGATTACTATCTTTAAACAATATTAAAGACAAGTTGAAGTCACACTTCAAACAACTCTTGATTGTGCTTCACAGCTTTAATCAAGATACACAACACTCACGCTTAAAAGCTTTGAGTGACACAACACTTACAACTCAATGAACACCCTATGCCAAAGCTATCATCTACTTGATAATGGCTTGGCTTACAAGATACGTCTAATACAAGACTCACAAAAATACAGCAGTGAAGTATGATGGACACACAAAATCTTCACGCCTCAAAATCCCTGAAACTGAATGAAGGAACGCCTTCCTTTTATATTGCAGTGTCCTGGGCTTTTGCACCTGTATTCTCCTGAATTTAAGGTCACGCGAGTTCCCATAAATTCAACATTTAGGTTACTAACAAATAGGCTATTTGTTAGGTTCATTGAATGTAGCTTGGTTGTTGATTTCCTGGTTTTTCTCTAAGCTGTTGACTTCCTGAAGAATAGCCTGAGAACAAGCTGAAACAGAAAACTGAACAACCTACAATATAGCATATGCTGTCAGGCATGAATGTCACGACATTCAGCTTGACATCAAGGTTCATATGCTGAGTGTGTTTTTCCAGAAAACAGACTGTACAATTTTGCTGACCTGTACATGATCAAAATGACCATACTACATGCAAGAATCGCAGCAGCGGACAGACATGTCCTATGACACTGTTTTACAGTCTTTGCTTACGGTTACCAATACACAAGCCCGTCAGCAACAACACCACCAGCAACACATTGCTCTCATAGAAAACACTCAGGGTACCATTATAGGTAACCTTTGAGAGGTGAGGGCCGCTCAGGATGCCCTGATGGCGAGGATGGTTCAGAGAGATCGTCGTCGTACCCGATCCCGTTGTCCACCTCAGGATGGCGAGGGCACTAGTGGTCAGCAATAGGTTGTCAGGTAACTCTTCCCTTATCTTATTTCGAAACATTGGGGACAATGTTCGATTTAAGTGTGGGAGGAGACTCTATTGTCTTTTCTTTATTGCTTTTCTCGTTTTTCCTTTATCGCCTTTTCTTTACTGTTTTTAGATAGTTTATTTATTGTTATTTCCTTTTAGTTGTTTATTTTACTTTTTAGTATAATGCATGAGTTTGACGAGTCACCAAATATAGTATATCTTTAGTACAATCCTACCTCCCCATACCTTTAGCCCCACAGAATTGTTTTGTTGCAAAAGAAGATAGTGTTATTCAAAAAGTTTTCAGGTTTTAAAGACATGTTTTGAGTAAGGATGCGGTGACTTGGGAGAAATTTGCGAAACATCAGTATCTGTTTTAGCACCATAGACTTCGTAAATATAGGAACCACTCCCGAAACCCCATATACCACGGCCTTAATCATCATTTCCGTATAAGTCCTCAGTAGTTTATCTCAGCAGTCAGCTTCGGCCTACGCATCCTCTACGTAGGGGACCGATGCAAATAAGTGAATGATCCAGAAAAACAAAAAAATAAAAGAAAGCAAAAAGGCAACTCCGGTATAGGTGACCCTCACAAAGTCATTTAAACCAAAGAATTGTAAAAATTTGCTAGAAAAAGAAAAAGAAAAAGAAAAAGAAAAACTTACCCACTGTTAGTTGGTTCAGAGGTATCTGGCACTGAACTCGGTAGGGAGGATTATGATCTGATCCCCCACAACTACAGTTGGGTCCAATAAAAGGGTTTACACATATTTATGTGCCAGAAAACCCATGCTCAAATCATAATCACTAACAGGTCACTCTACTATGAAGCATGTACGGATAACAGGCTTAATGTGATTGCGCCTGAATGAAAAGGACACAAAAGAGATGAAGAGGCAGGCCTAGGTATTGTGGGATAATATGGGTTGGTTAATATAGGAATGAAGTTTATGTCCGTATTTACGGATTAGTGTCATCATGATACCCTTAGTTTACTCAGTTAGTACCTATCACTGCATCCCGACTTGAACTTAGAATTTTTGCCTAAAACACTCGTTTACACAAATTTTCTTTTATGAGCTTTTTAATGTTTTGCTTGAGGACAAGCAAAGGTTTAAGTGTGGGAGAGTTTGATAACACTAAAATTTACCGTATTTTCGACTCCGATTTCACATGCATTCTAGTTGTTTTATTATCATTTTGTTGTGTTATTGCTATATTTTCCTTTGTTTTCAGGTTTTTACTTTAATCGGAGCCCCGATCGAGAAAAGGAGCGAAAAAGAGCCAAAAACCCTAAAATTCAGCATTTTGTTCTTGTGGCCTACCCGATGGTTGGCACCATAGACCCTGCCACGACGTGTCCAAGCTCAACTTCCCTCAACTTCCATGTTCCCCACTACTTCCACTAAGGCGCCTCATTTTGTGCTTGTGGCGGGCGCCATGGCCTTGTGGCGGGCGCCACAAGAGGAAAGTTTTTCCCTCCCATTTTCAAGTTGAAGGGCGTCCTTGTCATTTCCATCTTTTTACTTGCTTCTAAATAGAAACTCGAATTCACTTTTGCAATCATCCAAACTTAGAGCAGAGGCAAACTCAGAGCAGCTTTGTTTCAGTTAGGCATATATTCAGTTTTATAAAGTGGTAATCGCTTCGCATTGGAGTGTTACCATAATTGTGTAATCAAGTCTGTGATAGAGTCTGTAATCGAGTTTGGAGAACTTTGGAAGGAAGTTAATCCTGTCGCCATTTTCATTTTTGCTTTGCAATTTATTCAACCCTCCGATTGGAGCACGTTTTTATTACTTGTCTTTATCTTATTTATTTTCCCGCACTCGCTTTACTTGATTTATTTCCTCGCACTCGCTTTACTTTATTTATTTCCTCGCACTCGCTTTAAATTATTTATTTCCTCGCACTCGCTTTAAATTATTTACTTTCCGCACTCGCACTACTTTTATTTATTTTCCGCACTCGCACTACTTTTATTTATTTTAATGCACTTTTACTTTACCATGTCTAGCTAAATTTATAAGGTTAGAATGTAAGGATCGTAATTGAACCAGTAATCCGTACAATTGTTCGTAGAAACACTTAAAGGGCTATTTTAACTTTCAACTTAAGTTTTCCCGCACTTCAATTCCGTTGGGTATGATCGAAAGCCGTCCAACGTCTTTTTAAACTTAATTGTTTTTAACTATTTCAAAAACAGCGAAAGCGCTCTGTTTAGTTCATTAGGAGATTTTAACATTAAGAAGAAAAGAGATTTTAAAACTATTTTCGGACGCGTTTATAAGTTTAGAGTCTGGTTCGTAAGAACCTCTTTTGGTTAACAAATCCAGGTTATAATACTTTTCAACTTAGTCAAGATACTATATTTCTTAAAAATAGGTTTACTACTCTAACGCAATGCGTGCCTTTTTATAAGTGACAATAAGAAGGTTTGATTAGGGAGTATAACTCGGTTCTGAATATGCGAAAGCGACAGTTCCTGTTAAATTAGTTCTTTTCAAAGTAGGAAACACTGCCCATAAGTAGCTCTATTAGCAAGTACTTGGATTATTAATTAATTACGTGAATTACATTCGACCCTATCTTTATTAATTATATTTTATTTCAATACTTTACTTTTCATTGCACACTCCAGAAAAACATCTATTTCGATTGCCTTTGATAAGCACCATAACAATAGATAACGATAGATTGACACTTGGTCTCTGTGGATTCGACAATGTTTTATATTACTCTGACGCGTTCGTATACTTGCGAAACACCACATCAATGACTCACCAACATGGCCTGCTCGCCACCCCCAATAACTAACTTTCCATTCTTCACGAACTTCAACTTATGATGGAGATTGGACATCACTGCCCTAACTTCATGAATCCATGGATGACCTAGGAGACAACTATAGGCGGGATGGATATCCATCACTTGAAACGTAATCTGAAATAAGCACGTACCTATCTCCATTGGGAGATCAACCTCTCCAATCATAGTCTTCTTCGAGGCATCAAAGGCATTCATAATAACCCATTAAACCTCATCAGAGAACCTTAATAAGAGAGCTTGGATATAGTAGACTTTTGCATAACATTCAGCGAAGAGTCGTGTCAACCAACACATTGGATAAAGCATCTTTTTGATAATTCATAGAAATGTGCAGAGCCAAATTATGGTTCCTCCCCTACTCTAGAAATTCTTCATCACTAACGCTTAGATTGTTACATGCAATAATGTTGCCCACAATTCCGTCAAACTGACAAATTGTTACATCATGGTCCACATAGCCTTGCTCCAAGACCTTCTGCAAAGCCTCTCCATGAGCTTATGAATTCATCAATAAAGACATGATAGATATTTTGGACGAGGTATATAATAACTAACCCACCATATTGAATTCACTTCTCTTAATCAACTTCAGCATTTTATCTTGATCAGACTTTTGGTTCACACTGCTGAACTGGCCATACTGCATAACAGGAGTTTCCACATGAGTTTGCTTACCCACCTATGCATCTTCAATTCTTCTAGGAGTCGCATAAGAAATTTTTTGACCACTTCAGGTCACACCACTTACATCAGCAATGTTCACAACAATAGAGAAGGAAGGAATATGGACTTCTTTTCCATCTTCCAACATGGTAGCATTGTTTAATGTGATCTCATGATTAAGTCATACTTGATACATTAAACGGACCAGCTATTCTAGGGACTTTATTAAACAACCATAATAAAGAAAAAGCCTTTTATTATTAATAAATAATTCGATACAAGTACCAAAATTATTGGCCTCTAGGGCTTACACCAACAATCTCCCACTAGCACTAGAGCCAGTCAGGCATACCCCTAATGCCCATAGATCTAGTATGACCATCATGCTTCTGCTGGGCAAGAGGCTTTGTCAGTGGGTAAGCAATATTGTCAAGTGCAGGTACTCTGCATATTTTCACATCTCCTCTATCTATTATCTCTTGAATGAGCTGATAACGCCTAAGTATGTGTTTGGATCGTTGGAGAGATCTAGGCTCCTTGGCTTGTGTAATACCCCAAAATTCACCCTTCATTTTTCCTAGAAGCATGGGATTATGTTTTACTCCTCATTCATGCATTCATTTTTAGGTACTTTTACATTTCATATTGCATTTCATCATGTCAATCAGAATTAGATCCAAGAAGCTTGAATATCATCCAAGACACTTTGTGGGTTCTATCGGGGCGATCAGTCAACACAAGGGAATGACTTGAGTTACTTCCAACATGTTCAAATAGGGTCTATGCATCATTCAAAACGCTAATCTCGAAGGAGCAAAAGTCTGTGCCTGAGCTGTCATGCTCGCTAGGCGAGCAACATGGTTCGCTTAGCGAATCTGAACTGTCACGCTCGCTAGGCGAGCAAATCCTTCGCTAGGCGAGGCGCACGCGTTTTAAAATATAACAGAAAATCCTGGACTTGGACCTCTCTCATTTGAGTCCACAAAGCCACAAAAATCAGGTTATAAATTTAGTGAAAAACCCTGAGAAGAAGGAATAGAATTCAGAGTAGCCTTCAGACACTGAAGAGAAAAATTCACTCGGACTCTGAGACTTTTCACTCTGACTCACACACTTCTCACACAAACCCTAACATTGCTCTGCAAACCCAACAGGGGCAATTCAATTTCATTCGATCTCTCCAATCAGGTTTGCCTTATTCCCATTATTTTATGCTTTCAATTTGAAATTTCTAAATGTATGAGGTATTATGGTGAATTTGGAAGAGTGGGTATCGTTCGGTTTTTCCCACGGGTAGATATACATGAATGTGTAAAACAACACCTTGAATGTTTAATCGTTTAATTTCTGAAATGTGTGCCATAGGGTTTGGGGTTTCTGAAACCGCACTGTTATCAAAGAAGAACCTAGAACCCGCAGGCAGTCGCTAGCCCCTCGCTAAGCGAATATGTAACGAAGCTTCGCTAGAACCTCGCTAAGCGAAGCAGCAGCGAGCGTGACAAAAGTTTTTTTTTGTGCTCTTTAATCTGTCTGGTGATTGTTATGACATGCTTTCTCTTGCCTCCGTGCACTGTTTACCTAACGTTTTGTTGTCATGTTTCCTTTGTTTGGTGCAACTCTTGATTGCACCCCGTCTTGTTATTCTAACCTGTTTGTTGAGTTTTTGTGAGGGCTCACATGACTCTTGAAGAGATAGCTTGCTTGGCATTCAACTTTATTTGTGGGATACCACTTGGAGATTTATTCCGATTACCTGTACTGACTTGCCTTTTTTGATGGTGCCAACTTGAGAGATCTTCGGGTTTCTTATTTCTTTAGTTGTTGTTACTTCGGATTTTTATCCGTGTGGTAGATCCCTTGATCCCTTTATCTTACCCGCAATTTTACCGCTTTCTTAGTTGGAAGACCTCGATAGGAGGCAATGTTTTTGTGTGTTTACTTTTGTACCCAAAGACCTCCAAGGGGAGGCACCAGTGCTAAAGACCTCCATAAAGAGGCAATCGACGGATAAAAGGGATTAGTAGTCAATCCCCTGTTATTCAGTGTGTCGTTCTTTATGCTCGCATTACATGTCGATGCTTCAGAACAAAAGCCCAAGATCTTTTGTCCGGTCAGTCAGTGGAGAGGGTTCCACCTTTCTGAATCCCCACTTTTTGTCATGAGCTCACCCTGTCCAGGGTTAAGAGCTATGAGTTCTTATCCTCATTACCCTTTTGATCTGCTCACCCTAACGTTCAGTGTCAGTGGTTAAGAGCCTATTTGATTACCTTTCCATGGCTTGTTTGTCGAGGTTGATATGACCCCTCTTGACTAAAGCCCTTCCCATGTATGTTTGAGCCCCCTTTGTTGGCTGTTTACTTTATGCATGTTTGTTTCGTATGGTGTGATCGTCTCCCCATAGGATTGCTAGGCTTCGCATAGTCTCTCGTTTGCATGTCAATTAAGGTAGCACTGTTCCTTCGTCTAGGACTTCTTTTTTGCATGAGCATTCCTAAAACACAACAAACTCATTGATTTTTCTTCTCCTAAGAACACGTTAGCTCCTTCTACTACAGGCGAGTAAGTCTCCAAAGGTTGAGCATCCGGTAGATTGCGTAGTAACATCGTTCATCCAAAAAACACAACCCTTAACCCCTAGGTAGCCGAACTACGGCTTGCTCTGATTCTCATTCTAGAAGAGATACGTAGGCATAAAATGTGATGTCTTAGCGAGCACACTCCTCTTTAACCCATAGGTAGCCGAGCTACGAAGACTCTGATTCTCGTGTTCAGACGAGATACGTGTGCAGTGGATGCGACACCCGTGCGAGTCATTTTCTTTTGACCCCTCTTTTAGTAAATAGTACATTAGATAAACCCACACCCTTTAGACGAGAACAACAGGAGTGGATCCCGTAGAGTACTACGGATGCGTAGGGGTGCTAATACCTTCCCTTCGCATAATCGACTCCCGAACCCAAGATTTTGTTGCGAGACCTTGTCTTTTCCTTTCCTTTTTCAAGGTTTACTTCGAGCGTTTCCTTCCCTCCTTTGGGATAAATAACGCACGGTGGCGACTCTTTTGTCATTGCTTTTTTCGCCGGTTGTTTTTTCGCATTCCCCTTTTTAGGTTGTGATAGCTGGCGACTCTGCTGGGGACTAAATCAGAATCTCTGGTTTCCCTAAGCGAGTCCCTCCTAGCTTTTGTAGGTTTCTTGTCGGTTGGATGTTTATTTCTTTCGTACAATTATTTATTTACCTGCTTTACCTTATTGCATTCATGTACATATGTCAGCTGTATCTGTGGGCTCTGTGGTTTGTTTGTTTGTTGGGGTGGGATGTTCTATGAGAGATAATCCCACTACCCAGGCTTGAGCGTACACACAGGTTTTAGAGTGGATAGTCATGAGGCTTGCGTGGCATGTTGCTACGTTAAGTCGTTCCTGAAGACCCACATCCAGACGAGGTTTCTGTTGGATATATTTTGTCCTATGGGTGTTCCATAACGACATATGTTCTTTTAGAAATCGTCGACTCTGGTGACCATTTCTCGAGGACTCAGTCGAGGCCTCTCCTCCGAGACGCGTTTATGTTAGCTCTGGTGGGCGCATTCTCGTTGATCAATCCGAGGACCCCGAGACTGGGAACTTGCTTTAGGATATCCTGTTGAGGGGAGTCAGTGGAGGTCTTTTATCCCGTAATAATGCAAAACCTTCAGTGGTAAACGTATTATTCTCGACTGAAGGGCTGAAACTGACAAACTTCTGTTCTTAGAACCTACCGGTGAGGGGCAGGCTAAATTCAGGAAACCTTAACCTTCAACTGACCCAGTTTTCTGGAGCAGACTTGATCTTGTATTATATTCTTCAGTGGGTTTCTCTTCAGACAGTGCAACCTGACAGATGTTCAAGCAGATACAGCAGTCCTGATTCCCATGTCACTGCATTGCATCACATCATTTTGCATTCATATCATTTAACACAAGTTTATCTATTTCTAGGGGTTTACATCTTCTTCTTGATTCCGGTCGGGGTCCTCTGGTCTTTCCGAGATGGATATTGGTTGAAAAAGACATGTCGCCTACAAATTTCCTGTGGTTTGTTTGGATCCCATTCAACAGCTGATGAAGTTAATGGATCATGATTCTCTAGAAGGATTCCGGAAGGATTACGGATTGATTCTAAGCTTCGTTACGGCTCTCTCTAAAGATCAACATGATGCTCTCTTTACATTGTTGCAGTTCTATGACCCTCCATTGAGGTGTTTCACATTCCCAGATTATATTTTGGTCCCTACTTTGGAGGAGGTTGCCAGTTTTCTCAGTGTTCCTATCAAGCCGCAATTGCTATTTTACAGTTCTGAGTCTCTTCCCGATCTCAGCATGGTTGCTTCAGCCACATATCTGGGGAAGTCGGCCTTGCAGTCTAATATGTGTCAGAAAGGAGGAGTCAGTGGTTTTCATTTGAGTTTCCTAGTGGGAGAAGCTAAGAAAAAGCTTGAAGAAGGTGATCAGAGGGGTTTCAATTCTGTGTTGGCTCTTTGTGTGTATGGGATTGTCCTGTTCCCTAATGTGGGGAAATTTGTGGACATAGACGCCATACGCCTCTTCGTGTTGGGAAATCCAGTGCCGACCTTGTTAGGAGATTTCTTTCATTCAGTGCATCACAAGAATGAGAATAGCAAAGGGGGATTGGTGAATTGTTGTGCACCCTTGTTTTATAAGTGGTTCAGTTCCCACCTACCCAAGTCAGGAGCGTTCGTTGATCTCAAGGACTCGTTGAGTTGGTCGAAGAGATTGATGGGTATAAGAGCTAAAGATATTTCTTGGTGGTCATACCAGAACTTGCCTCGGGCGGATATTGTTCACAGTTGTGGGAACTTCCCGAATGTACCACTGGTAGGAAGAAAAAGAAGTATCATCTACAATCCTTCTCTAGCAGTCAGACAGTTTGAATATGCTTTAAGAACTCCGCCTTTGGAAAAAGATGTGGAAGAATCTCTGTCTTTCCATTCTTCATCTGATTTTACTATATCCCGTAGGGCAGCTAAGGCCTGGCTCAAGGTGATCAAGAGAGGAAGATTTGTGCTTGGAAAAGGAGATTGTAGAACTTACCCTCAGTATGAAGAGTGGCTTCAAGGAAGATTCGAAGAGTTTGGTCTGCCGTTTCCTATTAAAGAACCTTTGTACCCGCCTACTTCTGAGCAGTCAACCATGGTGAGCCGAGAGGAGTATGACAAATTGAAGAATGCCATGGAGGAACTTCAAACTGAAAACTCGGAGTTTAGTGTGAAGTTGCAAGACTGTATGCACTTGTACCATGAGGCGGAATGTCAGATGGGGGAAGCCGTCAGATTGCAAGGGGAAGCAGAGAAGAAATTAGTTGTGGAGGTGGACTTCTTCAGGGAGACAGACAAAGCCCTGGGATCATCCAGTTCTGAGTTGAGGTGAGTCAAACAGCAGTTAACAGATGCTCATGGTAAGTTAGTTGGTTGGCAAGAGCGATGGGATACATTTTCAGCTTCTAGGAAGGTAAAGGAGGAGGAGATGGCGGCGAATTGACTGGTCAGATGGAGAAGTTGAAGATTTTGCTGAAGGAGAAGAACAATGAGCTTCTGTGCGCCTGTTCAACCAATGGTTTTATCACAGATCAACTCAACAAAGCTCAAGGATAGATTGAGGAACTCAAAGTGCTGGCAGGTTTGAAGAAATCCAGACTTGAAAAGGTATTCGGAGAAGATGATGGGAATTACTACAGAGAGCACATCGACGAGTTGGATGGAGTTATTCACAAGAGGAATCTGCTTATCCGGCGTTTGACAGAATCTCCGGATCATCCTGACACATTGGTACTACTGGCTGAAGTGAGGAGCATTCCTTATGGGTTGTATACAGGAGGTTGATTCCTGGTTTTTTATTCCTCTCTTTACTTATTGCATTGTAGTGATGATCCACAGGCTTGTTGTGGAGATCCTTTTGATGTACTGTTGGCTAAGGCCTTTCCCTTCTTGAACTCATTTGTATGATGGTTTTCCTTATTGCATCTTGATCTCAGAAGTTTATCCATAACTCGGTCTTCTTGCGCTTTCTGTCTGATGTGAGACTGGAATCAAGGGGATAGAATACCCGTTGGAATTGATAAACATGTCATTGCATTTACATACTCATTTGAATATTTTGCATAACAGGTACCGCTGCGGTGTTCTTATATTGGTTTGGTGTTCCATCAGCAGGATAGCTGACTCAGGCATTCACCGATACGGTACCCGAAGAAATAAACAGAGAGCAATGGGGAGCCTACAAGTAGAGCTCGCCGAGATGAAGATCCGCATGAACCAATTCATGGATGTGGTCCAAGGGGTGGCTCAGGGACATCAAGAGCTCAGGCAGATGATGCAGAGGAACCCCGCCACTACTCAACCAGAGACGCTGACTGATCCTCCAGCTGGAGAGGCTAATGGACCCAATGGACCGGGGCCCACCCCGATCCCATATGTCAACTCCGGCCAACAGCCCGTCCATGATGATCAGAACGATCAGTTCACCCCGATGTAGGAAGACTTTGGCATGGGCCATGGCATGGACCCCATGTTTAGAAGGTTAGAGGAGAGGCTGAAGGCAGTGGAAGTACAGAATCCTTTGGGGGTAGATGTTGCTGATTTGGGGCAGGTCCCAGGTGTGAGGGTGCCACCAAAATTCAAGGTCCTGATATTTGACAAATACAATGGCAACTCTTGCCCAAAGACCCATGTGCAAGCCTATTTCCGTAAAATGGTTGCATATTCTGACGATGAAAAGTTGCTTATGTACTTTTTCCAGGATAGCCTAGCTGGGGCATCCCTGGAATGGTATATGAGGCTGGACAGAGCCCACATCCGGTGCTGGAGGGATTTGGCTGAGGCTTTCGTGAAGCAATAGCAGTACAACGCAGACATTGCTCCGGACAGAACTCAACTTCAGAATTTGTCTCTTAAAAGCAATGGGTGCTTCAGGGAATACGCTCAACGTTGGAGGGAGACAGCTTCTCGTGTTCAACCTCCTATGTTGGAGAAGGAAATGGCTAACATATTCATGAATACTCTGCCCGGACCTTACTTGGAGCGCCTGGTGGGTTGCAATGCCTCCAACTTTGCTGATGTAGTCTCTACCGGAGAGAGGGTGGAGAATTACCTGAAGACATATAAGATCCAGAGTGGAGGTGGATCTTCATCAGGGGTGAAGAAGTCGTTCATTTAGGGATGTCGCATTACGCAAAAAACCGGCGGGAAAACAGAACAACAGAGCCGCCACCGTGCGTTATTTATCCCAAAAGAGGGAAAGGAAACGCTCGAACTAAACCTGGGAAAGACATGGTCTCACGACCAAAGAGAATGGGATCGGGAGTCGGTTATGCAAAGGGAAGGTATTAGCACCCCTACGCATCCATCGTACTCGACGGGATCCACGCACAAAAGGAAGGAAAATGGTTGCTAAGTTGCTGCTCACAAACACAAACACACTGGCTGAAAGAGACACAAGAAAACAAACGAAACTAACTCGGCAGGATATCGCATCCTGGGCCTACGTAGTCTATCAGGCATAGACATCAGAGTCGACGTAGTTCGGACAGGGGAGAACGTGCTCGCTAGGATGTCGCATCCTATGCATACGTATCTTCTTGGACTAAGAAGAATCAGAGCACTCGCACGCCAAACAGAACACAGACGGGAAATCGACTGCCAATCGCTGGACTTACGTCAAACTCCACACAAAACAGGCAAACCTGGAAACCGAATGCCAATCGCTGGACTTACATTAGACTCCGAACCAGGAAAGGAGAAACAACTCACACAAACAAAACAAAAGGGCGCCCGGAGAGATCAGCTCATCTCCTGCCTACGTACCTCATCTGGTATGAGGATCAGGGCGACGTAGTTCCCCTACGCAGGGACAAAGGACTAGCCTAACCAGATAACAAAGGGAGACACAACTAGGGAGACTACGACTCGAGCCTAGATGTTATCATGGATATCATCCCTAAGTTAAGGTTGCTATCTAACTTGCACAGGGAGCAAGCTATCCTAAACAGCACAAGCCAAGCAAACAATCACAAATAACACACACTATATACACACAAAGTGGGCTCACACAAGGGTTAAGCTGTGAAGCACAAGCCAACTGTAATCGGGTGATGTTAGCTCTTAACCCTAACATTGAGAGTTAGGGTGAAGCAGATGAAATGGGAAGTGAAGATAAGACTTCACAGCTCTTATCCCTGGCCTGGGAGAGCTTTAGACAAAAGAATGTGTGGGTTCAGAAAGTGGGAACCCTTCTACACATATGACTGACACAACTGTACAAGGATCTTGGGTTAATATCCACAATGCATCAACACAAGGTGTGTGAGCAAAGGGATGACTCAACAGAGTAGCAGGAGATGGATTGCACATCTCTTGTATCTGCCAATTGCCTTATCAAAGGTCTTTTCCTGCTTGAGGACAAAAATAAACAAACACAAGCATTGCCTCTTAAGGAGGACTTCAGACAGGTGCCTGACCAAATAACAGGCTAGGTCTTCCAGACTACATGGTGTTAGAGACATTATACCTCAATGCTCAAGCTATCAAGCAAAGCACAAGCAAGTTCACAATGAACTATAGCAACTAAGGTACCTGAAAACAATCCAACATAATCAGTACACAACTCAAAAAGTCAAACAGACAGACTAGAAGTCAACAGTTAAATGTACAAACAGACAACAAGCAATGCATCAAGCAAAGCATAAGCTCAACTCAAAGGAGCTAATCCACCTACAAAACAACTTAATGTTAATCAACATCAATCAAATATCAATCTAAATGAGCAATTGAATCAAACTCCTCAAGGCCATATGCTTCTTGTCCTGAAAACACAACTCAAACATAAGCACTAACCACTAGGACAAGGCCTAGGGTCAAAGAGGTAGCAATAAACCAAAACAGAACATGAAAATTTAAAATAATCAAGCTTAATCAAATAATAACAATGTCCAAGTGGTCTCATGTCCATATCATCAACCAATTTCATTTCATAAAGCACACATGGCAAAGCATGCAAATTGAAGGCTCATAGAAGCAAACAGAATGAATCAATCCTCATCAACTCAAAAACAATTCAATAAATCCCAATAAAAATCATGATTAAACAGCATACATCACATGATCATCATACCAAAATTCAAGTCATTTGGATAAGTGGAAGCATGTCAAATAAAATCCCTAAGGCAAGGCAAGGCAAAATAAGCTCAATGAGGGCACAAACTCATGCATGAACTTCACACAAGCATAAAACAGAATCTACACATGATAAATGAATCAAACCAAAGCCATGGCAAACTTCAAAATGTCTAGAACACATGTGAAAAATTTCAAATCCATCCAATAAACATCAAGCATTTCACAAATCTTTTAAGATCATGACTCTCAAAAAGTCCACAAATGGTCAAACAGAAAAGAAATTCTCAAACAAATTGGAAAGGCACTCAAAAATTCTACAATATTTCTCCCTCAAACGTAACATCTATAAGTATCATCATGCAAAAAATCAGATTAATTGAAGTTCATATGGCATGGTAATGAAAATCCACAAGTTGGACAAGAAATGGTGTGACACACATTGTCACACCTCCAATGATCAGCTCATATCTCAACAACCAAACATGCTAAAAATACAAACTCAAAGCCAAAAGATCAATCAAAGTGTCTGGATTAAGCATGTAAATTTTCAGAAGCATTGGATTAAGCATCATTATTTCATAATGAAAATGGCAAGCAAGGTGCAACAAAATACATGTATGAACATTCCCTAGCCAATATAAAAATCCAGGCGTGCGCAATTTTTGTAAAAATCATCAAAAAATACTAGAGATCATGAGGAACATTATGCAAAAAATCTCATCTCAATTGGATTAATATTCATGAAGATATGGATTTTTGAATGAAGGAAAAAAAATAAAAAAACACATGGAAAGGTACATGAACATGGAAGCATAAATGAATTAAAATGCCAAAGCCAAGTGTGAAATTGATCCAGCTGAGGATCGAACCGTGTGGGTATTTAAACCTGGCGCACGCTTAAGTGAAACGCTGCGTTTCACTTAAGCTTATGTGGCGCGGCCAGTGAATCCTGGCCAATCAAAGAGCCAAGTAGGATAACATGCAACCAATGCCTGGACATAAACATCAAAAGCCATGCAAGCAGCGCGCAAATGGATCAAATGCTATTCTGGAAACACAAACCCTAAAAGTTCATCGTGTTCTTCATCAAACCCAGGCTCAAGAACATAGTTGCACAGAAATCCACAAACCATACATCATTGTGTTCATCTTCTAATGCACAACAACATGCTAACATCAATTCGACCTAATTCTAACTAACATGCCTGGATCAAACAGAATAAGAATCACATGTTAATCTTGAATTCAACATAACTTTCTTAATTCTCAATGAAAATCATCGCAACAAAGCTCAGTGTACTCTCCAATCAAAGATCTACCAAAAGCCTAGCATAATTTCATGAATTGTGATCATCGAAAACTGACCTTCAAGAGATTGCAGAAGTGGATTCGTGGATTTCAGGCCTTGGCAAGGTGAAACAGGTGATCCTCAAGGTTCAGGTAGATGAATGGAAGAAGGATCGAGGCTCAATTGTGATGGATGTAGCTCAAATCCGCAGATGCCATGGATGATGCTAGCTTCAACAGTTCTTGATTCAGCTTCGAAAATGATGATTGCTTGCTTCAATCTTCTTCAGAAAAGCTTGTGGATGGTGAATCAATGAAGAATCAATGCAATGTTTGTGCAGAATTTGGATGAAAAGTTGAGAGAAAAAGTTTTGTGAAAAATGCAAAAGTGGATCTAGATCTGAGATTTGGAGGTGTTAATGGCATTTTCTGTTAGAATTATCTTTATATAGAATGCACTAATCATACTCTTAATCCCAATTAGCCAAATGTGAGTGATTAATGAAAATGCAAGTGTAATGCAAATTGGGAATTCACCCTCATGTGCATGGAAAATGTTGCTACAGTGCACGAATTGCATGTTAATTCACCTCAAAATGCTGTTTAAGACCAAATGCAAGTGATTGGAAGTGTGGAAAATGCTTAATTTTTAAATTGGACTTTTTCCCTCCAAATTTCAAATTCAATTCAAGTGAAAAATGCCAAAATTTTGTGATGAGAATTGATGAAATGTGATGAATGATTTGGATAGCTTATGTCAAAACAAGATTGTAGCAAAAAATCCCACTTCCTTTGGCCTTGTGGTGTGAAAGTTATCCTCTTTTGAATTTCAAATTTGCTTGGCAAAGATTGATCCATAAGTTCTCAACCACACATGGGAAATTCATGTTCTTGGACTTTTTGGAAAGGTGAGAGCAAGATCTTCAACTTTCATGTTGGACAAAATTTCATTTGAAGCTTCCTTGGACATGTAATCTTGAGGAGAAAACCTTTCCATTTTTGGCAGTTTGAAATTACAGGTCACTTACTATTTTTGGAAACTTTTCCTCTGACCTCAAATTCTCCAATGTTGATGTTTGAAATGTCAAATGAGACTTGTATGGACATGAATGAGGCCTCTCTAACCATCTCCCACCTTCAAATCCATGATTTCATGCACAGTTGACTTTGGTTGACTTTCTAGGGTTTCAGATGCATTGCATCTTGACTGATGACTTCTGAACATCCAATCTTTGGCCAAACCACTTAAAAATGATCCCTAGGTCATATGAACTTATTGAACCAACCCTAGGGCATTGCTTCAATAGGAAATTCACTTGCTTGCTTGCTTGCACAACTGGATCTCCTGACCAGTCTTGACTGACGACATGCACTAGGCAAATGGACAATGCAATGCTATGCAGTGGACAATGTAATGTTAATGACGTAACATGAAAATGTATGTACAAAATGGGAGGTGCAAATTTGAGGTGCTACAGCTGCCCCTATTCAATCAACTGGGAACCCGAACGGATGAGAGCAACGGCTGTCAGACTTTCCGGGTAAACAGGGATTGAATACCGAGAACCGTAGAAATTTGCACCACGCGGGGATCCACCAACGGAAACGTCCACCAGGATCTGATATTTATTACTGGGGATTTTGATTTTCTCAAAGGTACAGTCACATCCAGACATCGAAAGACGATGAATGGGGAAAGAAATCACAACTAGATGCCAACGGACAACTAGGAAAAACTCGACGTTTATCGAAACCAACGGAGAGGTGACCAAACATTAATGAATGACTGGAAAGGTACAACCATACGTCAACGGACGTAGTGGGAAAAACTCATCGTTTACCAAAACCAACGGAGAGGTAACTCTACTAGGGACGACCAGGAAAAACTCGACGTTTATCGAAACCAACGGAGAGGTAACCAGACATCAACGGATGAATGGGAAGACTCGACCAGACGTCAACGGACGAACGGGAGAAGCTCGACGTTTATCGACACCAACGAAGAAGGAGAAGACTCGACCAGACGTCAACGGATGAATGGGAGAAGCTCGACGTTTATCGATACAACGGAGAAGGAGAAGACTCGACCAGACGTCAACGGACGAACGGGAGAAGCTCGACGTTTATCGACACCAACGGAGAAGGAGAAGACTCGACCAGCCGTCAACGGACGAACGGGAGAAGCTCGACGTTTATCGACACCAACGGAGAAGGAGAACACTTCACTAAGGAAGGGATACAACAACCGGAAACCGAATAGGACGTCCAGCGACGACTCTACTGGGGATTCTGGCTGGGAATCGACCAGACATTAATGAATGATTGGGGAATAGGATATACAATCAAACGTCAACGGACGAATGAGAAAAACTCAACGTTTACCAAAACCAACGGAGAGGTAACTCCACATGGGGAGGAGTACAACTAGACGTCATCGGACGAATAGGAAAAACTCATCGTTTATCGAAACCAACGGAGAGGTGACCCTGTGGGGAAAAGTGAACGCAAACAATCATCAACGCACAATTGGGAAAAACTCAACGTTTATCGAAACCAACGGAGAGGTAACTCTGAGGGGAATCAACAGCCATTAACAAATGATCTGTGGGGAACAAGAACCTATACGTCAACGGACGAATGGGAAAAACTCAGCGTTTATCGAAACCAACGGAGAGGTAGATACTTATTGGGGATAATTTGACTAGACGCCCACTGACGAATAGAAAAAACTCAACGTTTATCTAGACCAACGGAGAGGTGACCTTTGGGGAGGGTAAAGGGTGTTACGAACATCAAAATATGATGTTGACCGACATCAAAAGAATACCAGACATCAACGAATGATTGGGAAAGACTCGAAGTGTACACCGAAAGATGGTGTTTACCGACACCAAAGAAATAACACACGCGGGTGCTGACATGACACTGACCATTATCACAAGATGATATCTATATATGTCAGGGCAAGGCTAAACACTTGCTGGGGATCTCACTGGGGAGAAACAAACTTTCTTCTCGCCAACGGATGAGGAAATAAACCTCTCTGGGGTATCAATCCTGAATGCCGTCAGGAGCAACTGTAGCAAACGTGCCGCACAGATGTTGAACAAAGATCCGCCTCTGCCGAGGACATGGTCTGATGGTTAACACATGAATGCATATGTTTGAATTTTTCTATGGCGTAATGCTCCATGTTGGATGGAAATGCTACGCGTTTTGAGGATGCAATGACTACTACATGCAAAATGATAAACTCTGGCTGGGGAACCAGAGGATCAGATACTCCAACTCTGTGGGGAGACTCTGCTTGAGGGATACTCTGCAGGGAGAGCGCCGACTTCTCACTCGTGCTGGAGAAATAACACTGATGCTGAGGAAAGGATAGACTCCACTGGGGACATCCTTCATAGGACCCAATCCACTCGGGGACTCCGCTTGGGGAATAATCAAAGCAACTTTGCTGAGGACTACCCAACGACGACTGCGCTGAGGAACCATCAATACTACTCCACCGGGGAAAGTAAACAAGGCAACTCGTTGGGGGGAGTAACAAATCGACTTTGCTAGGGATAATCAGGCGACTTCACTGGGGAAAGCCAACCAACCCACAAATAGGATAAACTCTGCTTTGGGAAATAAATGCTACTCCGCTGGGGACGACCCACCCAATCCACAGGTAAGATAGACTCAGCATGGGGATGCAGATATCATTCCGCTACGGAAAACTCATCCAATCCACAGGTAGGATAAACTCTGCTGGAGATAAATTTCTTTGAACCCGCTCCACTCGGGGACTCGCTGAGGAAAATCATCAACACCAACCTCTACTCGGGGATAACACACCAACTCTACTGAGGAAGAGAAAAACGCTGGTGGGGAAAGTAATATACCAGACTCTGTGCTGGGGAGAGACATACACAACCCTGCTAGGGATGAGCGCTCACGACCACGCTGGGGATAACAGTACTTCAAACCCGACTGCTGGGGAACAACACTCCACTGACACCTCCGCTGGGGTTACCACATCCTTCCAACTCAGTGGGGATCTCAACTGGGGAAATATTCGCTGGGGAATAAACCCACTTCCAGGCCTGCTAGGGATAGGCAATCCTTAGATCTGCTGGGGATAGAAGATAATATCCAAAGGCGTCTCTGCAGGGGAACATAGCTCTGACAGCTTCCATACTTGCTTGAGAAATATCTGCTGCGGAAACATCCCTACAGATGATAACCTGCAAAACAGCACAACAAAATGCCCCAGGGGATACATGGACAAGATACGCTCAAGTGTCCTCAACATTCAAAATGATTTTCAAATGTTTTATCTTTCAGCACGTTATTGTTTAGCCTTCATGTTTTTATATGCAATGTTTATAAAAAATTCGGACGTTTTTGCAAACAAAACGGTAAAATAAAAACGGGAGAGCTATTTATCTGAATAACGACTTTTATTGATTGAAAAATGTGCCTGAAAAGGCGAATACATTGGGAAGCAATTCCTAGAAAGAGGTAATTGCGCACAAAAGGAAAAATCTATCCTAATGGCAATGTGAACACGGCACCCACTACTTCCCAATTCTGTTATAACTCACAGATCATCAGCTCTCCTCCCAAATCACTTGCTTTCTGAGAAGAATGACTGGATCGATCATATCTTTTGAGATGGCAGACGACAAAGCACGATGAAGTACAGATAACTCGGACTGTAGTCATCGCTTTAATCCCTCTTTGGCTTGGATCGCCCTTTCGGGTTTTCAATCCAACGGGATACCCATTTTTGCCTAAGCCGCCCTTGCGGGTTTTCGACTTACCGGGTGTACAAATTCTTTTCATTGTTATCCCTAATATTTGCCCGAACCTTTTCTTTCTGTTTTTTGGTTCGCCGGGTGCCCTTTTTTGCTTGGACTCTTTTATTCTTTTTGTCCAGCGGGTCATTTTATGCAAAGTATTTTTTGACTACATCTGAGTTAACAGGGGATGGGAAATCTTCACCGTCCATAGTTGTAAGCATCAAGGCTCCACCGGAGAAGACCTTCTTCACAACATATGGACCTTCATAATTAGGAGTCCATTTGCCCCTGTTATCTGTACCGGGAGGAAGAATCCTCTTCAAAACTAAATCACCAGTTTGATAGCTTCGAGGACGCACTTTCTGATCAAAGGCTCTCTTCATTCTTCTCTGATACAACTGCCCATGGCACACAGCTGCTAGCCGTCTCTCTTCGATAAGGCTCAACTCGTGAAACCTTGTCCGAATCCACTCGGCCTCATCCAGCTTGACATCCAACAAAACCCTCAGAGAAGGGATCTCCACTTCAATTGGTAGGACTGCTTCCATACCATACACAAGGGAGTACGGGGTTGCCCCGGTCAACGTACGCACTGAGGTACGGTACCCATGCAAAGCGAAAGGCAGCATTTCATGCCAATCCTTGTACGTCACGACCATCTTCTGCACAATCTTCTTGATATTCTTGTTTGCCGCCTCTACAACACCATTCATCTTTGGTCTGTAAGGAGAAGAATTGTGATGTTCAATCTTGAAATCTTTGCAAAGCTCTTTCATCATCCTGTTATTGAGATTCGAACCATTGTCAGTGATGATTCTCTCAGGAACCCCATAACGACATATGATTTCTTTCTTGATAAACCGGGCAACCACTTGTTTGGTAACATTAGCATAGGAAGCTGCTTCCACCCATTTAGTGAAGTAGTCAATCGCAACCAAGATGAAGCGATGTCCATTCGAAGCAGTAGGCTCAATCTTCCCAATCATGTGATGCCCCACATGGCGAACGGCCAAGGCGAATTCATGACATTCAGAGGGCTTGGTGGTACATGCACCTTATCAGCATAGATTTGACACTTATGGCACTTCCGAGCGTACTTGAAATAATCGGATTCCATAGTCATCCAGTAATAACCGGCTCTCAACAATTTCTTAGACATTGCATGACCACCAGCATGGGTACCAAACGAACCTTCGTGCACTTCTTGCATCAACATGTCTGCTTCGTGTCTATCCACGCATCTGAGTAAGACCATGTCAAAGTTCCTCTTATACAGCACATCATCCTGATTCAGATAAAAGCTTCCAGCTAGCCTTCTCAGGGTTTTCTTGTCATTCTTTGACGCACCTTTAGGATACTCCTGGCTTTTGAGGAAGTTCTTGATATCATAATACCACGGTTTCTCATCAATCACCACAGACTCGGCTGCAAACACATACGCAGGCCTCTCGAGTCGATTCACCGCGACATGTGGCACATGATTCCACCAATGAACTTTGATCATGGAAGACAAAGTAGCCAAAGCATCAGCCATCTGATTCTCATCCCGGGGGACATGATACAACTTCACCTTCTTGAAGAACGTCAGTATTCTTCTGGTGTAATCTCTATAGGGAATCAAATGCGGCTGATTCGTATTCCAATCTCCATTGACCTGATTGATCACTAGAGCGGAATCTCCATAGATGTCAAGAGTCTTGATCCTCAAATCAATGGCTTCTTCTATCCCCATGATACAAGCCTCATACTCAGCTTCGTTGTTGGTGACATCAAAAGTCAATCTGGCAGAAAAGGGTATATGAGCACCTTTTGGATTGATCAGCACTGCACCAACACCGTTACCATTCACATTTACAGCCCCATCGAACATCAATGTCCACTTGTCATCAGGATCCGGTCCTTCCTCGACAAGAGGCTCTTCACAATCTTTCATCTTAAGATACATGATGTCTTCATCAGGGAATTCAAACATCATCGGCTGATAGTCTTCAATAGGTTGCTCGGCGAGATAGTCTGACAAAACACTACCTTTGATAGCCTTCTGAGACGTGTACTGGATATCATATTCTGTTAAAATCATCTGCCAACGGGCAACACGTCTGGTGAGAGCCGGCTTCTCAAAGATGTATTTCACTGGATCCATCTTAGAAATCAACAAGGTAGTATGGTTCAGCATATACTGCCTCAGTCGGCGAGCAGCCCAGGCCAAAGCACAGCAAGTTTTCTCAAGCTGTGAATATTTGATTTCACAGTCGTTAAACTTTTTGCTAAGGTAGTATATGGCATGCTCTTTTTGACCTGACTCGTCATGCTGTCCCAGTACACACCCCATCGAATTCTCGGTCACTGACAGGTACATTATCAATGGTCTCCCAGGAACCGAAGGGATTAGGATTGGAGGTTTCTGTAAATACTCTTTTATCTTGTCAAAAGCTTTCTGACAATCATCATTCCACCTGATTGCTTGATTCTTTCTTAGCAATTTGAATATCGGTTCACACGTGGTAGTTAGGTGAGATACAAACCTTGCAATGTAGTTCAATCTCCCTAAGAACCCACGAACCTGCTTTTCTGTTTTTGGTTCAAGCATTTCTTGAATAGCTTTGACTTTCGCTGGATCAACCTCAATCCCTTTCTCACTGACAATGAAGCCTAACAGCTTCCCAGATCTCACACCAAACGTACACTTGTTTGGATTCAGCCTCAGTTTGAACTTTCTCAACCGATCAAACAACTTCTGCAAATTAACTAGGTGCTCCTCTTCTGTCTGCGACTTCGCAATCATATCATCCATGTACACTTCAATCTCTTTGTGCATCATGTCATGAAAGAGAGTCGTCATAGCCCTCTGATAGGTAGCACCGGCATTCTTCAGCCCAAATGGCATAACCTTATAGCAGAACGTGCCCCAAGGGGTAATGAATGTCGTCTTTTCCATGTCCTCTGGCGCCATCTTAATCCGATTATAGCCCGAGAAACCATCCATGACAGAGAACACCGAGGATTGAGCCGTGTTATCCATCAATACATTAATGTGAGGTAATGGGAAATCATCCTTCGGACTCGCCCTGTTCAAATCCCGATAATCGACACACATTCTGACTTTGCCATCCTTCTTCGGCACAGGAACGATGTTGGCCACCCACGGTGGGTAAGTTGTCACTGACAAGAAACCAGCATCGAACTTCTTCTGAACCTCTTCCTTGATTTTCACTGCCATATCAGGACTCGTTCTGCGAAGCTTCTGCTTGACCGAATGGCAATCTTCTCTGAGAGAGGTAGTCTATGCACCACAATATCAGTATCCAGCCCAGGCATATCTTGATAAGACCAGGCGAATATCTCCACATACTCTCTCAGCATATCAATCAACCTGCTCTTGACCTCTGTCTTCAAAGCAGCCCCGATCTTAATATCTCTTCTGGCGTCCCCAGTAACAAGATTCACAATCTCCAACTCTTCCTGATGAGGTTGGATGACCCTTTCCTCTTGCTTCAGCAATCTAACCAATTCTTTCGGGAGTTCACAGTCTTCCTCACTCTCCTCTTCAGCTTGGTAGATGGGATTATTGAAATCATACTGAGCCATAACAGAACTGTTCATAGTAGATGCCGTGAGATCACTTCTGCATGTTTAATGCTTTGTTTTAGAAAAAAAAGAGTTCAATAAAGTCACAAAAACAAAAACATTGCCATTTTTTATTTTTTTGAAAAATGAAAACAAAAATAGAAAGACAGGGATCACAAAATTGTTTGCAAAACGTCCTTTATTAATGATAATCATTGAAAACACATGATGGCCATACAATGAACCACTACGTCTTGGGCAGAACGTAGGGTTTTGTGAAGAATGAAAAAAACAAAAGAAAATTACTCTGTTTGAAAAGTAACTTGGACTACATCCTCTGCCGTCCAATTGCTGATCACTTCCCCTGGTGCACACGGGCGAACCTAGTTGTCGAGATCATAATCACTGTCACCATCTTCACTACTGGCCGCAAAGACGTCACCGTGATTCATCAGCCCAACGCTGGTAAAGGTACTCGGACCTGCTTGTACACCCTGCTCCGCTTGCAAAGGTTGATAGCCAATCCCAAACTTATCCTCTTTGACCGGCAAATCCACCATCTTGCCCCAGCCTTCATCTTTGCCAGAAACAACAACCTCCTTGGCCTACTTGTACGAAGCAATCGAAGAACCTGGCTTTCTCTGATCAGCAAACGCTACCTTCTCGAGAGCAACAGTCTCAAACGCCTGGCATAAGGTTTCATGGATCTCGCCATCCACCTCTACATATTTGAACGAGGACAGGTGACTCACCAGAATATCTTCTTCACCACACACGGTCACAATCTGACCGTTCCAGACATACTTGAGCTTTTGGTGGAGAGTCGACGAGACTGCCCCTGCTGCATGGATCCACGGACGCCCCAACAAACAACTGTACGCGGGCTGGATGTCCATAACATAGAAGATGATATCGAAAACCTCCGGACCTATCTTCACCGGCAAGGTAACTTCACCAAACACAGAACGTTTGGATCCATCGAATGCACGAACGATCAGGTCACTAGGAGTAAGCACAACCCCTTCAACAGATATCTTCTTCAGAATTTGCTTCGGCAGCACATTCAGCGACGAGCCTGTGTCTACCAATACGTGAGACAATACAACACCCTTGCACTCCATAGTGATATGCAAGGCCTTGTTATGATTACGACCCTCAGGCGTTAAGTCTATGAAAGTGAAACCTAAACCATGCCTGGTGCTCACGTTGGCAATGACACCCTCCAGTTGGTTGACGGAAATCTCTTGAGGTACATACGCCATGTTCAGCATCTTCAACAAAGCGTTACCATGAGCCTCAGAGCACAGCAGCAGAGAAAGAATTGAAATCTTGGACGGAGTTTGGTTGAGCTGATCTACGAGATCATGAGGAACATTATGCAAAAAATCTCATCTCAATTGGATTAATATTCATGAAGATATGGATTTTTGAATGAAGGAAAAAAAACAAAAAAACACATGGAAAGGTACATGAACATGGAAGCATAAATGAATTAAAATGCCAAAGCCAAGTGTGAAATTGATCTAGCTGAGGATCGAACCGTGTGTGTATTTAAACCTGGCGCGCGCTTAAGTGAAACGTTGCGTTTCACTTAAGCTTATGTGGCGCGGCCAGTGAATCCTGGCCAATCAAAGAGCCAAGTAGGATAACATGCAACCAATGCCTGGACATAAACATCAAAAGCCATACAAGCAGCGCGCAAATGGATCAAATGCTATTCTGGAAACACAAACCCTAAAAGTTCATCGTGTTCTTCATCAAACCCAGGCTCAAGAACAAAGTTGCACAAAAATCCACAAACCATACATCATTGTGTTCATCTTTTAATGCACAACAACATGCTAACATCAATTCGACCTAATTCTAACTAACATGCCTGGATCGAACAGAATAAGATTCACATGTCAATCTTGAATTCAACATAACTTTCTTAATTCTCAATGAAAATCATCGCAACAAAGCTCAGTGTACTCTCCAATCAAACATTTACCAAAAGCCTAGCATAATTTCATGAATTGTGATCATCGAAAACTGACCTTCAAGAGATTGCAGAAGTGGATTCGTGGATTTCAGGCCTTGGCAAGGTGAAACAGGTGATCCTCAAGGTTCAGGTAGATGAATGGAAGAAGGATCGAGGCTCAATTGTGATGGATGTAGCTCAAATCCGCAGCTACCATGGATGATGCTAGCTTCAACAGTTCTTGATTCAGCTTCGAAAATGATGATTGCTTGCATCAATCTTCTTCAGAAAAGCTTGTGGATGGTGAATCAATGAAGAATCAATGCAATGTTTGTGCAGAATTTGGATGAAACGTTGAGAGAAAAAGTTTTGTGAACAATGCAAAAGTGGATCTAGATCTGAGATTTGGAGGTGTTAATGGCATTTTCTGTTAGAATTATCTTTATATAGGTTGCACTAATCATACTCTTAATCCCAATTAGCGAAATGTGAGTGATTAATGAAAATGCAAGTGTAATGCAAATTGGGAATTCACCCTCATGTGCATGGAAAATGTTGCTACAGTGCACGAATTGCATGTTAATTCACCTCAAAATGCTGTTTAAGACCAAATGTAAGTGATTGGAAGTGTGGAAAATGCTTAATTTTCAAATTGGACTTTTTCCCTCCAAATTTCAAATTCAATTCAAGTGAAAAATGCCAAAATCTTGTGATGAGAATTGATGAAATATGATGAATGATTTGGATAGCTTATGTCAAAACAAGATTGTAGCAAAAAATCCCACTTCCTTTGGCCTTGTGGTGTGAAAGTTATCCTCTTTTGAATTTCAAATTTGCTTGGCAAAGATTGATCCATAATTTCTCAACCACACATGGGAAATTCATGTTCTTGGACTTTTTGGAAAGGTGAGAGCAAGATCTTCAACTTTCATGTTAGACGAAATTTCATTTGAAGCTTACTTGGACATGTAATCTTGAGGAGAAAACCTTTCCATTTTTGGCAGTTTGAAATTACAGGTCACTTACTATTTTTGGAAACTTTTCCTCTGACCTCAAATTCTCCAATGTTGATGTTTGAAATGTCAAATGAGACTTGTATGTACATGAATGAGGCCTCTCTAACCATCTCCCACCTTCAAATCCAAGATTTCATGCACAGTTGACTTTGGTTGACTTTCTAGGGTTTCAGATGCATTGCATCTTGACTGATGACTTCTGAACATCCAATCTTTGGCCAAACCACTTCAAAATGATCCCTAGGTCATATGAACTTGTTGAACCAACCCTAGGGCTTTGCTTCAATAGGAAAGCACTTGCTTGCTTGCTTGCACAACTGGATCTCCTGACCAGACTTGACTGATGACTTGCACTAGGCAAATGGACAATGCAATGCTATGCAGTGGACAATGTAATGTTAATGAACTAACATGAAAATGTATGTACAAAATGTGAGGTGCAAATTTGAGGTGCTACAAGGGACAGAAGAGGAGAGAATGGGATTCAAATGCCATATCTTCTTATCAGAACAGGGGTAACCGGAGGAATAACTTTCAGAACTATCATCAACAACCGTATGTTATGGCTGTGACCATTCCGGCTGCAGCACCACTACAACAACAACAACCACAACGTCAGCAAACTCAGTACCAGCAACAACAACCGGGTAACACACCCTCCTATCAACAGAGGCAAAGGATGATGGACTGGCATTTCGCCACTCTTCCAGTGTCGTACGCTCAGTTGCTTTCTAGTATTCAACAACTACAACTTGTGCAGTTACGCACTCTGGCTCCTCCTGTTGGTAGGCTTCCAGTGGGATATGACGCCAACGCTAGGTGTAGCTTCCACTCTAGGGCACCTGGCCACAATATTGAGAACTGCAAAGCTTTTAAGCACGTAGTTCAGGACCTCATAGATTCAAAGGCCATCGACCTTGCACCGGCTCCGAATGTCGTCAACAATCCCATGCCCCAGCATGGTGGTGCGAATGTTAATATGATGGAATGGGAAGCCAGATCCGTCAAAGATGTGTTGAAGCTGAAGACTCCGTTGTCGGATATCAAGGGCTACTTGTTGAAGGCTGATGTTTTCCCCGATTGTGGGAAGGGTTGTTTGGATTGTGCTACTCAGAGTGGAGGTTGTTTGAAGCTACAACAGGGTATCCAGGCCCTGCTTGACAAAGGTATCCTCCAGGTTGAAGATTTGTCTGTCCAAGAGTCTGTGGAAGGAGTTGAGGGAGAAGTGTTTGAAGACGCTACTGATGAATTCGCAGATGTTGTTCCTACTGATTCTGTAATCCATGATGATGTAGTTAATTTTTCCAATGGGGTTGATTCTGATGTAATTGAACTTGATGCCGATGCTTGTATTTCAATGAATGAGATTTCGGAGTATGACTATGATGTTGCTACTATCACCATTTTCTACCCAACTAATCAGATCAATGTACCAGAAGCACAGCTGGTGCCACTAGCGCGACCGTCCACTATGACTATCACAACCCCTGGTCCTTTACCTTTCACCAGTGAAAGAGCCATTCCTTGGCATTATGGGGGGAGTGTGTACACGCGCGATCATGGGATAGAACGACCACTAAAGGTAGAAGAGGGTCAGAAGTATGAACTTGAAGTTGAAGGTCCCGCAGTGGACAATGTTGGTGGAATCGGGCGATTCACCAGGAGTGGTAGACTGTTCTTACCACCCGTTACCCAAACTGATAGTGCTGATGCCGCGGCGAAAGCCAAAGGCAAGCAAGTCGTGAATGAGGGTGCCTCTACACCCCAGGCTGGTTCTGAGCCCACTTTTGCGAAGGATGTGGACGAGCTTTTGAGAATTATAAAGTGAAGTGACTACAAGGTAGTCGATCAGTTGATTCAGACTTCGTCCAAGATATCCATTCTCTCACTCCTATTGTGTTCGGAGGCGCACAAGGAGGCACTGTTGAAACTCCTAAATGCCGCATATGTGCCTCGGGAGATCTTAGTGAACCAACTGGACGGAATCGTTGCAAATGTTCACGCAAGCAACGGGTTGGGTTTTACTGATTCTGACTTAACACCAGTTGGACGCAACCATAAAAAGGATTTGCACATCTCGATGGAATGCAGAGACACCGTGCTATCTCATGCTCTGGTGGATACAGGTTCCTCTCTCAATGTGCTACCCAAGAGAGCCCTGTCAAGGTTAGAAGTAGAGGGTGTGGTCCTGAAGCCCTCAGACCTCATTGTGAGAGCCTTTGATGGTTCTAAGAGGTCGGTGTTCGGAGAGGTAGAATTGCCAATTCAGATTGGATCACAAACCTTCAACACCGTCTTCTATGTGATGGATATCAGTCCTTCCTATAGTTGCCTGCTGGGTCGTCCTTGGATCCACAATGTTGGGGCAGTCTCTTCATCTTTGCATCAGAAGGTTAAATTCCCGGTCAACGGACGAATTATCACCGTCTGTGGTGAGGAGGACATTCTGGTCAGTAACCTGTCTACATTCAAGTATGTAGAAGTACAAGGTGAAATTCATGAGACTCTGTGTCAGGCCTTTGAGTCAGTTCAAATCAAGGATACAGCTCTGGTGGAAGAGGTTAAAGCGGGTGCCTCTATCTCATCCTTCAAGCAGGCACAGGCCTTGGTGGATTCAGGTGTTGCTCCCGGTTGGGGACGTCTGTTGGAGTTACCAATGAAAGAAGACAAGTTCGGGATTGGGTATCAGCCAGTTTTGACTTCTACAACTTCAACACTTCAGACTCGTCAGGGGCCGATTACTTTCTCCAGCGCTGGCGTCATCCAATATGGCCAGGTCTCTGCAGTCAATGATGAAGATGGGGACAGTGATTGCGACATCGATAACTGGGTCCGTCCGAGGATCCCGGGTGAAGTCATCAACAATTGGTCTTCTGAGGAGATTGTCCAAGTCACTCTTCTTGAAGAGTAATTTTCTTTGTTTGTTCATGCATATCCAAGTCTTACGTTCCGCCCAGGGCGTAATGACTCATTGTAGGGATCATCTATGCGAATACCGACATTTTTTATCATAAATAAAGGACGTCTTTTTGCATTCAAATATTTTGTTCACTGTCTTTCCATTTTTGCAGTTTTCAAACATAAAAAAAAATACATTTGACAATGTTTTATTTAGTTTCCACTCCTTGTTCACACTCATAAGCACATACCATCACTCATGCATATGCACATCACCGGATCCTATTGATAATAGTTCTGCTATGGCTCGCTTCAAATTTGAAAATCCAATCCTTCAAGCTGAAGAAGAGGATGATGAAGACTGTGAACTCCCTGAAGAACTTGCCAGGTTGTTAAAGCAAGAGCAAAGGGTCATTCAACCGCATCAAGAGCCTACTGAAGTGATTAATCTTGGCACCGAGGACGTCAAGAAGGAAATCAAAATAGGGGCTGCTTTGGAATACAATGTGAAGAAGGGGTTGATTGAATTGCTGCAAGAGTATGTTGACATCTTCGCTTGGTCTTATCAGGACATGCCAGGCCTTGACACAAACATCGTGGTACACCGTTTGCCTCTCAAAGAAGGTTGTCCTCCGGTCAAGCAGAAGCTCGGAAGAACAAGACCAGAGATGGCTGTCAAGATAAAGGAAGAAGTGCAAAAACAGTTGGATGCAGGGTTTCTAGCAGTCACCAATTATCCGCCATGGGTTACAAACATCGTTCCAGTATCTAAGAAGGATGGAAAGGTACGGATGTGTGTCGACTACCGGGATCTGAACAGAGCTAGCCCTAAGGATGATTTCCCATTACCTCACATTGACGTTCTGGTAGATAACACAACTCAGTTCTCGATATTCTCCTTCATGGATGGCTTTTCTGGCTATAATCAAATCAAGATGGCACCAGAAGACATGGAGAAGACAACATTCATAACCCCATGGGGCACCTTCTGCTACAAGGTGATGCCGTTTGGTCTGAAAAATGCTGGGGCAACATATCAACGAGCGATGGTGACTCTTTTCCACGATATGATTCATCATAAAATCGAGGTTTATGTTGACGATATGATTGCCAAATCTCAGACAGAAGAAGAACATTTGGTGAATCTGCAGAAACTGTTTGAGCATTTGAGAAAATTCAAGTTGAGGCTTAATTCGAACAAGTGTACTTTCGGGGTGAGATTTGGAAAACTGTTGGGTTTTATTGTCAGTGAAAAAGGGATTGAGGTGGATCAGGCCAAAGTGAAAGCGATACAGGAAATGCGTGAGCCAAGAACAGAAAAACAAGTCCGTGGTTTCTTAGGGAGGTTGAACTACATTGCAAGGTTCATCTCTCACCTAACAGCCACGTGTGAGCCAATATTCAAATTATTGAGAAAAGATCAGGCTATCAGGTGGAACGATGATTGTTAAAGGGCTTTCGAGAAGATCAAAGAGTATTTGCAGAGCCCTCCAATCCTTATGCCTCCAGTCCCGGGGAGAACGTTGATTATATATTTGACAGTACTCAATAATTCCATGGGTTGTGTTCTTGGTCAACACGACGAGACAGGTAGGAAAGAGCATGCCATATACTACCTGAGTAAAAAATTCACAGACTGCGAGTCGAGATACTCGATGCTTGAAAAGACATGTTGTGCACTTGCATGGGCTGCTAAGCGTTTGAGACAATATATGCTGACTTACACAACCTTACTGATCTCCAAGATGGATCCAGTCAAGTACACATTCGAGAAGCCAACTCTCACCGGAAGGGTTGCTCGTTCGCAAATGGTACTGACAGAGTACGACATCCAGTATACATCCCAGAAAGCCATCAAAGGGAGTATTCTATCAGACTATCTTGCTCAATAGCCAGTTGAAGATTATGAGCCGATGAAGTTTGATTTCCCAGATGAAGACATCATGTTCCTCAAGATGAAAGACTGCGAAGAGCCAGTTGTTGAGGAGGGACCTGATCCAGATGAAAAGTGGACTTTGTTGTTTGATGGGGCTGTCAATGCCAGAGGAAGTGGAATTGGTGTTGTCATTACCACTCCGAAAGGTGCCCACATGCCTTTCACCGCTCGTCTGACCTTCGAGTGCACCAATAATGAAGTTGAGTATGAAGACTGTATTTTGGGTATTGAGCAAGCCATTGATTTGAGAATCAAGACTCTGGACATCTTCGGAGATTCAGTTCTAGTGATCAATCAAGTGAATGGTGATTGGAACACCCTCCAGCCCACTCTGGTCCCCTACAGAGACTACACGAGAAGATTGTTGACTTTCTTCACAACAGTAAAGCTGCATCATATACCTCATGACGTGAACCAGATGGCAGATGCTCTTGCTACTCTATCCTCCATGATCAAGGTAATTCGGTGGAACCATGCTCCTAGGATCGATGTGATGCGCCTCGACAGGGCCGCGTATGTGTTTGCTACTGAACTGGTAGTTGATGACAAGCCCTGGTATCACGACATCAAGCGCTTTCTGAAGAATCAAGAGTACCCTGCAGGGGCATCCAACAATGATAGAAAGACTTTGAGAAGATTGGCAGGCAGTTTCTTCTGGAATAAAGATGATGTGCTGTATAAGAGGAACTTCGACATGGTTTTGCTCATATGCATGGATAGACACGAAGCAGACATGTTAATGCAGGAACTTCATGAAGGCTCCTTCGATACTCATGCCGGCGGACGTGCAATGGCTAAGAAATTGTTGAGAGCAGGTTATTACTGGATGACCATGGAATCTGATTGTTTCAAGTATGCTCGGAAGTGCTATAAATTCCAGATTTATGCTGATAAGGTACACGTGCCGCCAAATCCTCTAAATGTGATGTCTTCGCCGTGGCCTTTTGCTATGTGGGGCATTGATATGATTGGAAAGATTGAGCCGACCGCCTCCAATGGGAACCGCTTCATCCTTGTTGCCATCGACTATTTCACCAAGTGGGTTGAAGCAGCGTCATTCGCGAATGTCACCAGACATGTGGTTGCCCGATTCATCAAGAAAGAAATCATTTGTCGTTATAGGATTCCCGAAAGAATCATTACTGATAATGGTTCTAACCTCAATAACAAAATGATGAAAGAGTTATGCAAGAACTTCAGCATTCAGCATCACAATTCTTCCCATAATCGCCCTAAGATGAATGGTGCTGTTGAGGCATCAAATAAGAACATAAAGAAGATTATGCAGAAGATGGTCATTACGTACAGAGATTGGCATGAGATGCTACCCTTCGCCTTGCATGGGTACCGTACTTCAGTACGTACATCGACCGGGGCAACCCCTTATTCCCTTGTGTATGGTATGGAAGCAGTCCTACCTGTTGAAGTGGAGATTCCTTCTCTAAGAGTCATGTTGGATGTCAAGTTAGACGAAGCTGAATGGATTAGGACAAGGTTCAATGAGTTAAGTCTTATCGAAGAGAAGCGAATGTCAGCCATTTGTCATGGGTAGTTGTATCAGAGTCGGATGAAGAGAGCCTTTGATCGGAGAGTGCGTCCTCGATGTTTCCAAGTTGGAGATTTGGTGTTGAAAAGGACCCTTCCTCCTCAAACAGATCACAGGGGCATGTGGACTCCTAACTATGACGGACCGTATATTGTTACCAAGGTTTTCGATGGTGGGGCCTTAATGCTTGCAACTATGGATGGTGAAGACTTCACTTCCCCTGTGAACTCAGACGCAGTTAAAAAATACTTCGCATAAAATAGACCCGCTGGACGATAAAAAGAATAGTCCAGGCAAAAAATGGGCATCCCGATGAACCAAGCAAATGAAAAGGTTCGGGCAAAAATTAGGGATTAAAAATGAAAAGATTGTACACCCGGTAAGTTGAAAACCTGAAAAGGCAACTTAGGCAAAAATGGGTTTCCTGGTGGATTGAAAACCCGAAAAGGGCGATCCAGGCAAAAGTTAGGGACTAAGCGAATGACTGCGTTCTGAGTAGTTCTGAATATCACCTCGTGTGGATAACCGGAAACTTCATTTCACATTGCCGTTAGATTAATTTTTGTTTTTTATCTTTTGTGCGATTACCTCTTTCCAATGATTGCTTCCTGATGTAAATGCCTATTTAGAGGCCACTCAATCAATAAAATTGTGTTATTTAGTACATCTCTGTGTTCATTTTCATTTTACTGTTTTGTTTGCAAAAATGACGTCCGAATTTTTGATAAACATTGCATCATGAAACATAAGAGCTTTATAGGTACATGCTTAGTAAACATTTAAAATTGCTATAAATTTAAGTGCTTGGGATCTTCTATTCAGAACAGGTACACTCGGGGCATTTCCTTAAGGTCCCCATCATATGATCGCGGATGTTTTTCCTGAACAGTTGGAATTTGGTATCTTGTCCCCGCTGAGCGGGTCCGAGCGTTGGATTCTTCAATCCCTAGCAGACTCTCACCACTGTACCTCCCCAAGCGTTTGTTTCAGACTATACACTCCCCAGTAGAGTTGACAGTGCCAGACTGTATATCCCCAACGGAGTTGACAGTGTCAGACTTTATCTTCCCAGCAGAAGCAGCTACTCCTCAGAGTTCGATGCCAAATCGATGATCTCGATGCTAGACCCATGGTCTCTTTCCTTGAAGCAGAGTCACGGTACCGTATCTGTGTTTGCTTCCCCTACTGAGTCGTCTCTCTCGCAGATTATGGTTTCCAGAACCACTGTCGCTTTCCCCACCAGCAAGTTTTCAGTGTCGTTCTCTCCTCAGTCAGAGTCTCGGTATTTTGTTATTTGCCAGAACACCGTGTGGCGGGTCGTTTCCCCACAGAGTTCTTTGTGCTGTGCATCTCCAACAGCATTGCCAGGGTCCAGAAGATTGTGATCATTTCCCCAGCAGAATTCCTTGCCTCGGCTTGGCATTCTCTCGAACCTAGCATTTTGCATCCCTGCATGTAGAATCATACCGCATTGTATCATCCCAAATCGCATAGCATTTCCATCTTCATGGAGCATTACGCCATTGAAAAATTCAAACATACGCATGTAAAGCATAAAACATTCTCGGTATCCCAAGCGATAAACCAGAAGCTTGTTTCCAGTACTCAGACTGAAGATTGTTCATGACTTATCCTTATTATCTCCAGCATGGGTCGTTGGCCCACGTGCCGCCTCAATTATTTTTCCCTAAATTCTGTCGATGCTGACAGACATGAAATTTTCCGGTATTCAGACTGAAGTGGCATTCAGACCAATTTTCCGGTATTCAGACCGAAGTGGCATTCAGGCCAATTTGAATGCCACTTTTTCCGGTATCCAGACCGAAGTGGCATTCAGGAAAATTTTCCGGTATTCAGACCGAAGTGGCATTCAGGCCGACTTTCCGATGTTCAGATCAAAGAAATTTCCGACGTTCAGGTCGATGCAACTCGTGGCATTCAGGCCAAGTTTCCGGTATTCATACCGAAATGGCATTCATGCCAGTTTTCCGATGTTCAGATCGAAGAAGTTTCCAACGTTCAGGTCGACGCAACTTGTGGCATTCAGGCCAGTTTTTTCGGGTATTCAGACCGAAGTGGCATTCAGGCCAGTTTCTCGGTGTTCAGACCGATATCAATAATCCCATATCTTCCGATGCTCAGATCGAAGTCATTTCCAGTATTCAGACTGATGGGCGACATTCAGGCCATGGTTATTTCTGTGTTACCATTTATTTTGGTATCCAGGTTAACATCCTTTTTCGGTATTCAGACTGACTCTCACCGTACCAGACGGATTCTTCTTTCAAGACCACCTCTTTGCCGATTCTGACAGGCATTGTTACTTCACTTCACTTTAGTGTAAATTTTCAGGCTTTTATTGTATTCAATCCCTTGATACCTCGAAAGTGCGAAAGCCGCTGCTATCTTCTTTTCGGGTCTCTAGTTGATTGAATAGGGGCAGTTGTAATACCCCAAAATTTACCCTTCATTTTTCCTGGAAGCATGGGATTATGTTTTACTCCTCATTCATGCATTCATTTTTAGGTCATTTTACATTTCATATTGCATTTCATTATGTCAATCAGAATTAGATCCAAGAAGCTTGAATATCATCTAAGACACTTTGTGGGTTCTATCTGGGCTATCAGTCAACACAAGGGAATGACTTGAGTTACTTCCAACATGTTCAAATAGGGTTTATGCATCATTCAAAACGCTAATCTCGAAGGAGCAAAAGTTTGTGCCTGAGTTGTCATGCTCGCTAGGCGAGCAGCATGGTTCGCTTAGCGAATCTGAACTGTCACGCTCGCTAGGCGAGCAAATCCTTCGCTAGGCGAGGCGCACGCGTTTTAAAATATAACAGAAAATCCTGGACTTGGACCTCTCTCATTTGAACCCACAAAGCCACGAAAATCAGGTTATAAATTCAGTGAAAAACCCTAAGAAGAAGGAATAGAATTCTGAGTAGCCTCCAGACACTGAAGAGAAAAATTCACTCGGACTCTGAGACTTTTCACTCTGACTCACACACTTCTCACACAAACCCTAACATTGCTCTGCAAACCCAACAGGGGCAATTCAATTTCATTCGATCTCTCCAATCAGGTTTGCCTTATTCCCATTATTTTATGCTTTCAATTTGAAATTTCTAAATGTATGAGGTATTATGGTGAATTTGGAAGAGTGGGTATCGTTCGGTTTTTCCCACGGGTAGATATGCATGAATGTGTAAAACAACGTCTTGAATGTTTAATCGTTTAATTTCTGAAATGCGTGCCATAGGGTTTGGGGTTTCTGAAACCGCACTGTTATGAAAGAAGAACCCAGAACCCGCAGGCAGTCGCTAGCCCCTCGCTAAGCGAATATGTAGCGAAGCTTCGCTAGCACCTCGCTGAGCGAAGCAGTAGCGAGCGTGAGAAAAGTTTTTTTTTTGCTCTTTAATCTGTCTGGTGATTGTTATGACATGCTTTCTCTTGCCTCCGTGCACTGTTTACCTAACGTTTTGTTATAATGTTTCCTTTGTTTGGTGCAACTCTTGATTGCACCCCGTCTTGTTATTCTAACTTGTTTGTTGAGTTTTTGTGAGGGCTCACATGACTCTTGAAGAGATAGCTTGCTTGGAATTCCACTTTATTTGTGGGATACCACTTGGAGATTTATTCTGATTACCTGTATTGACTTGCTTTCTTTGATGGTGCCAGCTTGAGAGATCTTCGGGTTTCTTATTTCTTTAGTTTCTGTTACTTCGGATTTTTATCCGTGTGGTAGATCCCTTGATCCCATTATCTTCCCCGTAATTTGATTGCTTTATTAGCTGGAAGACCTCGATAGGAGGCAATGTTTTTGTGTGTTTACTTTTGTGCCCAAAGACCTCCAAGGGGAGGCACCAGTGCTAAAGACCTCCATGAAGAGGCAATCGACGGATAAAAGGGATTAGTAGTCAATCCCCCATTATTCAGTGTGTCGTTCTTTATGCTCGCATTGAAGGTGAGAAAAACAAGAAAGGGGAGTTTGAATTGTTTTGGAAAATAAGCGCTTTTTCCGACAAAGACCACACAAGGAATTTATACTGGTTCGCTTATAACACAAAGCTACTCCAGTCCACCCGGCCAAGGTGATTTCGCCTTCAATAAGGACTTAATCCACTAATCTTGAAAGATTATTACAACCAACGTCTAAGAGAAAGATCTCTTAGTCCTCTCAAGTATACAGACTGCGCAGAGTCACTTGAGGCAATAAAGTAATAGATAAAGAGGACTTTGTAATCTAGAGTGCTTCTAGGATAAAGCAAATATTACAACATTAAGAACAAAAGAATGTTTCACGTTCTAAGCAAAAGCTTCATGAAAGACTGAGAGAGAGAGAGGAAAAAGTTTATGTGCGTTGGTGTATCTCTCAATGCTGTTTGCTGTCCTTTATATAGAGGTGAAAGGATCGTTAAATTTGATGGCAGATATATTTTGTCTTGATTAGGAATCAATGCCATAACTTCTGTTATTTCTTGCCAAAACAACTTTGTCTCCCTGAATAACTTCTTTCCAATAATAGTTTCTTTCCATTTGAATTTGAAGGTGTCGTTACTCATTCTGAATAAGGAAATCTATTATTAGAGTCTGTGTTGCTCTGTTAATCCGAGATTCTTAGAGAGGTGACTTTAGAGCTTCTGATAGTCTGATATCCCGTTGCTCAGAGTCAGAACTTCTAGAGCGCGCTTCTTCTTCAGATGCTTCTGATATTCTGATCCGCTGTTGCTTGCACTCAGAACTTCTAGAGCGCGTTTCCACTTCAGATACTTCTGATATTCTGATAATTTATATCTGATTTTATTCTGTATCTGATGACGTAATCAGATTCCTTTCTTCTTGTCTTAGAATCCTGCACACTTAGAAACTTTTTGTTAGAGTGCCACTTTTGGTTTCATCCTTTGTTATCATCAAAATCTTGGAGTCTGTTGTAGAACAATTTGTGTTCTTACAATCTCCCCCTGTTTGATGATGACAAAACAAAACTCAAATGACAGATGAAACATAAGACATAGAGTTTATCAGATCAGATAGATTTGAGCTCCCCCTGAGATAGGCTAGGGAGTTCAAAAGTTCTTACCAGAGCTTCCAAGCAATGAAGTTTCTTGATACCTTCTGCAATTTTCTTAAGTCCAGTGTTAGATGAATTTATTTTAGATAATAGTATGTTTGCAGAGTGCTTAAGGTATTAGGCAATTTTTCATCAGAGCTATTTGATTTCTCCCCCTTTTTGTCAGAATCAAAAAGACATAAAAAATAAACCGGAAGGAAATATGGATATATTCAGATAGGAGCAAAACATCAGAGACAAATAAATAAGCAACAAGCAAAAAAAAATCCTAAGTGCCTAAGGGTTGGGAGGAGGAGGAATTCTCTGAAGCAGTTGATTCAGCAGATTCTGGATGTTGGCGTTGACTGTGTCCTGTTGATCCAGTCTGGCTCGGACTTCCTTCTGCTCTTTCTGAAGTTCTTCCAGCGTCCTGAGAACCAGGGGGAAAAAGACGACGACTCCCCCTGAGTCAGAGCATGTTGTTCTTCAGCGGCTTTGGCGTCAGCTTCAGCAGCAGCCTTTGCTTCAGCTTCAGCGGTAGCCTTTGCTTCAGCTTCAGCAGCAGCAGCAGCGTCAGCTAGAGCTTTAGCTTCAGCTTCCTTTGCCCTTTTGATTTCTTCTTCTCTGGCTCTTTCTTCTTCTTCCCTTCTGGCCTTTTCTTCAGCTTCTCTGGCCAAGCGCTCTTGTAGTCTTGCCTCAGCGTCTCTGATGAAGTCGTTTCTGACTTGCTCAGAGATGTGCTTCAGCTTGAAAGCCTCAGATGTCATCCAGCCAATGACCCTGTTCCAGTGTGTCCTAACAGAGTCAGGATCATCACTGATGCCAGAGTTAATGGTCAGAGACTTGACCTTTTGCACTAAAGCCCCTGCGAACAGCATAATGGCTTCCTCTAAGGTAGGCAGGGAATGTTCTGGTTCAGATGTTTGAGGTGGAGAGGTTGGAGGGCTTAGGTTGAGTGTTTGAGGTTCAGCGGAAGTGTTTGGAGGGGTAATGTCAGAGGTATGGAGGTCAGAGGGTTGAAGTTCGGATGGAGTGATGGTTGGTTGTTCTGTGGGTGGTGAAGTTACTTCAGGTTCAGGTGGAGGTTGTTGTGGTTGTTGGGAGTTACGGTTTAGAGATTGAAGTTGTGCTAAAGTGGGTGAAGCGGGGTCAGAAGGTTCTGTGTCGGAGGAAAGGATAAAATAGGGAGGTGATTCTGGGGCTGAAGATGAGGAAGTGGTTTGGTTTAATTCTTCAGCTTCGGATAGTGGTAAGGAGGTAGTGGAGATAGTGGATGATTGCCTCTTTGGGTTCATTCTTGTAGAACCTTGCGAGACCATTTGGCATATTCCTTTGATCTTTTAAAGCTTCCCAAGAGGTGTCCAGAGTAGGTTTAACTTGAATCTTCTTCAGAATCCCCATGCTCTTCAGGTTTCTGGAATTCAAAGGCCTTCTAGTTTCTATTGCCATGTCATCCATGAGTTTGTGTTTTTCCAAATGGTCTACGAGCCCATTTTCTATCAGTACATTTGATAGAAGTCTTCCCAGAGGGATGTAGGTTCTGGGTTTCATGTTGTTCCTGGTCTCCCGTACGGAGTCTCTGAGGTATTTGAAGAGGAGGGCTGGGAGGCAAAGCTTCAGACCCTTATGAATACAGTACAGAATACACTTCTGATCTGTATTGATGTATTCTGATGAGTTGGATGCTGGGCGATGATGAATAGTTCCCAGAATGATCTTGAGCCACACTCGGAGATTCTGATGTAGTTCTTTGTTCTTTGAAGGATTGCCTTCTGTGTTGAGTTTGAAGATGGTGGGGTTGATTTCATGAGCGATGTACTTTGCCCTAGGATCGATGTTGTAAATCCTTCTTCCTCCAGCTTTCTCCATGTTCAGCAATGAGGCTATTGATTTTTCAGGAATCACGATTTTTACCCCCAAAACGTAGGAGACGATGAAATGGTCGTCAGCGTCAGCAAACCTCCAGAATTCCTTGATGAGGTTTGGGTAAATAGGACCATAAAGGCGTTGAAAATAATTTTCCCAACCTTGTTGATGAAGTTCTTCAGTAAGATCTACCCCGTTCCTCTTCATGTGGTTGAAATCCATAAGTGATTCACACAAAACATCCAATTTCTCGAAAGGAGTTGCAAGATTGATATGAGGCTCACGGTCAAGAATATGAGGCTCCTTGTACACTGGTGTTATAGTTACGCCTGTAACTGTTGAAGTAGGAATGCTTGTGCTTTGAGTTGCGTTGCTGGAGTCCATTTGTTGAGAATAGTTGAACACGGATTGTTGTTGAGAATCCATTAATGATGAAGAACGAGATGAAGATGAACTGCTTGCAGAAATGCCTGAGAGAGCTGGTTTAAGAAGGTGAGTGAGAGTGAAGTGTGTGCACAATGTGAGAGAAGTGTTTATATACTAAAACGAACTGCATGCAAAACGACACAAAAAACAGAGTTTAGCAAAATAATCAAGTTAGCACGCTTAGAGGGAAAAATGATTATGGCTCATTAATGAATGTCTAATCCCAACAGTATGCACACTGCTCGAGGAGATCTCAAACGTCTGTCCTTTGAATTTCTTCTGGACAGCTGTCTAGAAGTTCCAAGGTTAGACGCAATTCACTCCACGTGTTGATGTATCTGATCTTCAGGAATACCAAGGGATTGTTTCCTGGAGATTTCTAACTCAGATATCTTCTTAACTTGGTAGAAGTATCAGAGTCAGAGGCAGAAGCTCATTTGTTTTATGTCAGAGTCTCATTTTACATCTTCAGAGGCACAATTTATTCAGGGCAATTTTGAATGTTCAGATTCTCTAAGATAAAAAGAAATCTATCTTCAGCTAAAGGTTTAGTAAATATATCTGCCCATTGATGATCTGTATCAATGAACTTCAATGTTACTATCCCTTTCTGAACATAGTCTCTGATAAAATGATGTTTTATTTCAATGTGCTTAGCTCTGGAGTGTAAGATGGGATTCTTACTTAAACAGATGGCAGCAGTATTATCACAAAAGATTGGAATGTTACTCTCGAAGATTTGCAGATCTTCTAACTGATTCTTCATCCAGAGCATCTGAGTTGTGCACAGTGATGCTGAGATGTATTCTGCTTCTGCAGATGATAGAGCGATAGTTGACTGTCTTTTGCTGGCCCAGGATATCAGATTATTTCCTAGGAGCTGACAATTTCCAGATGTGCTTTTTCGTTCCAATCTATCTCCTGCATAATCTGCATCACAGTAACCCGAAAGTCTATACTCTGATGTTTTCTCATACATCAGGCCCAGGTTAGGAGTTCCTTTCAGATATTTGAAAATTCTCTTAACTGCTGTTAAGTGAGTTTCTCTAGGATCTGATTGAAATCTGGCACAGAGACAGACACTAAAAATAATATCAGGTCGAGTAGCAGTCAGATATAGAAGGGAGCCTATCATACCACGATAGATCTTCTGAAAAACCTTTTTACTGACTTCTTCCTTTTCAAGAATGCATGTTGGATGCATGGGAGTTTTTGCAGAGTTGCATTCAGCCATGTCAAATTTCTTCAGAACATCTTTTATGTATTTTCTTTGATGAACGTACGTGACTTCTGAAGTTTGGTTAATTTGAATTCCTAGAAAGAACTTTAGTTCTTGCATTAAGCTCATTTCAAATTCTGCCTGCATTAACTCAGAGAATTCTTGACAAACAGAGGCGTTAGCAGAACCAAAAATAATATCATCAACATATATCTGACATATCATGAGATCATTGTTAAGGTTCTTACAGAAGAGTGTGGAGTCAACTTTCCCTCTGATAAAATTGTGTTCCAGAAGAAAATTACTTAAACGTTCATACCAAGCTCTGGGAGCTTGTTTAAGTCCATATAAAGATTTTTTAAGTTTAAAGACATGTTCTGGAAAATTTGGATTTTCAAAACCTGGAGGTTGGTTGACATACACTTCTTCTGATATATAACCATTAAGGAATGCGCTCTTGACATCCATTTGATATAATTTAATAGAATGGTTAATAGCAAAAGATACAAGAAGACGAATAGATTCTAACCTTGCGACTGGAGCAAAGGTTTCATTGTAGTCAATACCTTCCTGTTGACTGTAACCTTGAGCTACCAGTCGAGCTTTGTTTCTGACGACTTCTCCTTTCTCATTCAGCTTGTTTCTGAATACCCATCTGGTTCCAATAACGTGAGTGCTTCTGGGCTTGGGAACAAGATCCCATACATCATTCTTTGTGAATTGATCTAACTCTTCTTGCATAGCTGAAACCCAGTCGTTATCTTGAAGTGCTTCATCACAGGACGTAGGCTCGATCAGAGACACTAGTCCCAGAGGCGTCTCTTCAGAGGTCCTGAAGGTAGATCTGGTTCTGACAGGTTCGTCTTTGTTGCCCAGAATCAAATCTTCAGATACGTTGATGCGACTTTTAGCTTTATTTGGGATTACCGGGGAATTAATTTCCTCAGAGTTCTGAGTGGCAGTTGCTTCTGGAGATTTATCAGATCCTGCAAGAGTGATTTCTAAATCTGCAAAATTTTCAACTAGCTTTGACTTTTCAGGGTCAAGCTTATCGTCAAATCTGACATGAATTGATTCTTCCACAATTTTGGTTTCTGTATTGTATACTCTGTAGCCTTTAGAGCGTTCTGAGTATCCTAACATAATACCTTTCTGTGCTTTGGAATCAAACTTGTTCAGATGTTCTTTAGTGTTTAAAATAAAGCAAGAACATCCAAATGGATGGAAATATGAAATGTTTGGTTTTCTTCCTTTACACAATTCATAGGGAGTCTTTTCCAGAATAGGTCTTATGGAGATTCTATTCTGAATATAACACGCTGTATTTACAGCTTCGGCCCAAAAGTGCTTAACCACATTCGTTTCATTGATCATGGTTCTGGCCATCTCTTGGAGTGTCCTATTCTTCCTCTCTACAACTCCATTTTGTTGTGGAGTTCTAGGGCAGGAGAAATCATGGGATATTCCATTAGAGTCAAATAATTCCTCAAAAATTTTGTTTTCAAATTCCCCACCATGATCACTTCTGACTTTAATAATTTTAGAGTCAAATTCTTTTTGCACTTTGGAGCAGAAACTAGTGAATACAGAGTGTGACTCACTCTTGTGCTTTAGGAATTTCACCCATGTCCAGCGACTGAAATCATCAATAATGACTAGTCCATACTTCTTTCCATTGATTGATGCTGTTTTCACAGGACCAAATAAATCAATGTGAAGAAGTTCCAGAGGCTTAGAGGTGGTAACAATAGTTTTCTTTTTGAAAGAAGTTTTTGAAAATTTTCCTTTCTGACATGCTTCACATAGAGCATCTGAAGAAAACTTCAATTTAGGTAGGCCTCTGACTAACTCGAGTTTATTTAGCTGAGATAGTTTTCTCATGCTAATGTGGCCCAAGCGTCTATGCCATACCCATTGCTCTTCGTGAACAGACATCAGACATTTCACATTTTGTTCTTTTAAATCAGAAAGATTGATTTTATAAATATTGTTTTTCCTCTTGCCTGTGAATAGGACAGAACCATTGTTTTGATTTATGGCTTTACATGTTTTTTTATTAAAGATCACGTCATAACCGTTATCACTTAATTGACTTATGGATAACAAATTATGCATTAATCCTTCCACGTAAAGGACATCAGATATAGAGGGAAGAGTACCATTACCAATAGTTCCGGAGCCTTTGATCCTTCCTTTCTGATCTCCTCCGAAGCCTACAAATCCAGCGTCTTTAAGTTCCAGGCTTTGGAACATAGACTTTCTTCCCGTCATGTGTCGCGAGCATCCAGAGTCCAGGTACCATGACTGGTGTTTGAACTTTGCTGCATAGGATATCTGCAACATAAACAATCTTATCTTTTGGTACCCAGAGTCTCTTGGGTCCTTTCTGATTAGTTTTCCCAGAGTTTCTTATAACTTTGGGTTTTCTAGCATTTTCAAATTTTTGTTCTTGTGTGTGTGTGTAGTGATATGAAAAAGGAGATTTAAGTTGGTCACTAGTAGAAGTTTTATCTTCCGTAGGATCATACCCAATTCCCTTTTTATTGTTTTGACTGACTCCATAAATCATGGATGCCATAACACTCCTTCCTATCCCATTTTTCAGAAATTCTTGAAAGGCTTCTTCGTATTTATAAATTATCGTATTTGAAGTATGTGGAGCTTGAGATAACGCTTCTTCCAGTTCTAAACGATTTTTATTTGCTGCATCTCTTTGTAATGTTAAAGATCTGATTTCATCTTCTCGTTTTAGAATTGTCATCTCAAGTTTGCCACATTCTTCAAATTTTTCTTCAAGACAGCCTTTTATTGCTTTAAACTTTTATTTTAGTTTCTGATATGAGCTAAGAGTTTCAGACAAGCATGATTCAAGATCAGATCGAGAGAGTTCAGAAAATACCTCTTCAGATTCTTCATCTGAACTGTTATTAGATGTGGTAGCCATGAATGCTACATTGGCATGTTCATCAGAGTCAGATTCTGATGAGTCAGATTCACTATCATCCCAGGTAGCCATTAGTCCCTTCTTGGTTCTGAGGGGATTTTTCCTGAAGCTCTCTTTTCTGGAATTGTCTTTCTTTAGCTTGGGGCATTCATTCCTGTAGTGACCTGTTTCTTTACATTCATAACAAGTAACATCTTTGTTAGTTTTACCTTTTGAGGTTGATTCTGATCGATCCCCTCTGGGTCTTGGTCTTCTGAAGTTGTTGTTCCTCTTTTTCCAGAGTTGTTTAACTCTTCTGGTCAGGAGGGACAATTCTTCTTCCTCATCAGAATCTTCTTGTTCAGAGTCATCTGCGTCTTCTGTCTCGGCCTAGAATGCTTTGGTTATGTCAGATTTGCGTCTTTCAGATCTGGACTTTAATGCTACAGAGTTATTCTTCTTCTGAGGTTCATCTTCCTCTAGTTCTATCTCATGGCTTCTGAGGGAACTGACAAGCTCTTCAAGACTGATATTGTTCAGATCCTTAGAAAGCTTCAGAGCAATGACCATGGGTCTCCACTTCTTTGGAAAGCTTCTGACTATCTTTTTGACGTGGTCTGCGGTTGTGTACCCTTTGTCTAGAACTTTGAGACCTGCAATAAGAGTTTGGAATCTAGAGAACATTACCTCTATGGCTTCGTCATCCTCCATTTTGAAGGCTTCATATTTCTGGATAAGCGCCAGAGCCTTTGTCTCTTTGACCTGAGAGTTTCCTTCATGAGTCATCCTTAGAGAGTCAAGTATGTCTTTGGCTGTTTCTCTGTTGGTGATCTTTTCATACTCGTTGTAAGATATAGCATTGAGAAGTATGGTTCTGGCCTTGTGATGATTTTTGAAAACTCGCTTCTGATCATCTGACATCTTACTTCTGGGAACTTCAACTCCATCCTCTGTGACAGGAGGTTTGTATCCATCTGTGACAATGTCCCAGAGATCAGCATCATAGCCTAGAAAGAAGCTCTCAATCCTATCTTTCCAGTAGTCAAATTTTTCTCCATCAAAGACAGGAGGCTTAGCATTGTAACTGTCTCTTTCATTTGTGTGGGCCATGGTTTTTCTCGTTCTGGATCTCTCTACACTGTTAAGTGTTTGATTAGAAAATCAATAACAGAGCCGAAGCTCTGATACCAATTGAAGGTGAGAAAAACAAGAAAGGGGGGTTTGAATTGTTTTGGAAAATAAGCGCTTTTTCAGACAAAGACCACACAAGGAATTTATACTGGTTCGCTTATAACACAAAGCTACTCCGGTCCACCCGGCCAAGGTGATTTCGCCTTCAATAAGGACTTAATCCACTAATCTTGAAAGATTATTACAACCAACGTCTAAGAGAAAGATCTCTTACTCCTCTCAAGTATACAGACTGCGCAGAGTCACTTGAGGCAATAAAGTAATAGATAAAGAGGACTTTGTAATCTAGAGTGCTTCTAGGATAAAGCAAATATTACAACAGTAAGAACAAAAGAATGTTTCACGTTCTAAGCAAAAGCTTCGTGAAAGACTGAGAGAGAGAGAGGAAAAAGTTTATGTGCGTTGGTGTATCTCTCAATGTTGTTTGCTGTCCTTTATATAGAGGTGAAAGGATCGTTGAATTTGATGGCAGATATATTTTGTCTTGATTAGGAATCAATGCCATAACTTCTGTTATTTCTTGCCAAAATAACTTTGTCTCCCTGAATAACTTCTTTCCAATAATAGTTTCTTTCCATTTGAATTTGAAGGTGCCGTTACTCATTCTGAATAAGGAAATCTATTATTAGAGTCTGTGTTGCTCTGTTAATCCGAGATTCTTAGAGAGGTGACTTTAGAGCTTCTAATAGTCTGATATCCCGTTGCTCAGTGTCAGAATTTCTAGAGCGCGCTTCTTCTTCAGATGCTTCTGATATTCTGATCCGCTGTTGCTTGGACTCGGAACTTCTAGAGCGCGTTTCCACTTCAGATACTTCTGATATTCTGATAATTTGTATCTGATTTTATTCTGTATCTGATGACGTAATCAGATTCCTTTCTTCTGGTCTTAGAATCCTGCACCCTTAGAAACTTTTCGTTAGAGTGCCATTTTTGGTTTCATCCTTTGTTATCATCAAAATCTTGGAGTCTGTTGTAGAACAATTTTTGTTCTTACACGTATTACGTGTCGATGCTTCAGAACAAAAGCCCAAGATCTTTTGTCCGGTCAGTTAGTGGAGAGGGTTCCACCTTTCTGAATCCCCACTTTTTGTCATGAGCTCACCCTGTCCAGGGTTTAGAGCTATGAGGTCTTATCCTCATTACCCTTTTGATCTGCTCACCCTGACGTTCAGTGTCAGTGGTTAAGAGCCTATTTGATTACCTTTCCATGGCTTGTTTGTCGAGGTTGATATGACCCCTCTTGACTAAAGCCCTACCCATGTATGTTTGAGCCCCCTTTGTTGGTTGTTTACTTTATGCATGTTTGTTTCGTATGGTGTGATCGTCTCCCCATAGGATTGCTAGGCTTCGTATAGTCTCTCGTTTGCATGTCAATTAAGGTAGCATTGTTCCTTCGTCTAGGACTTCCTTTTTTCATGAGCATTTCTAAAACACAACAAACTCATTGATTTTTCTTCTCCTAAGAACACGTTAGCTCCTTCTACTACAGGAGAGTAAGTCTCCAAAGGTCGAGCATCCGGTAGATTGCGTAGTAACGTCGTTCATCCAAAAAACACAACCCTTAACCCCTAGGTAGCCGAACTACGACTTGCTCTGATTCTCATTCCAGATGAGATACGTAGGCATAAGACGCGATGTCTTAGCGAGCACACTCCTCTTTAACCCATAGGTAGCCGAGCTACGAAGACTCTGATTCTCATGTTCAGATGAGATACGTATGCAGCGGATGCGACATCCATGCGAGTCATTTTCTTTTGACCCCTCTATTAGTAAATAGTACATTAGATAAACCCACACCCTTTAGACGAGAACAACAAGAGTGGATCCCGTAGAGTACTACGGATGCGTAGGGGTGCTAATACCTTCCCTTCGCATAATCGACTCCCGAACCCAAGATTTGGTTGCGAGACCTTGTCTTTTACTTTCCTTTTTCCAGGTTTACTTCGAGCGTTTCCTTCCCTCCTTTGGGATAAATAACGCACGGTGGCGACTCTTCTGTCATTGCTTTTTTCGCCGGTTGTTTTTTCACATTCCCCTTTTTAGGTTATGACAGATTGTGCGATAGCACCATTGTTATCACAATAGAGACCAATGGGATCCACAATGCTAGGAATTATGCCAAGTTCACTAATTAACTTTTTGATCCAAACAACTTCCTTTGCTGCACTTGAGGCAGCAATATACTCGGCCTCGGTTGTAGAATTAGCAACTGTATCTTGCTTTGAACTTTTCCAGCTCACAACGCCACCGTTTAAGCAAAACACATAACCAAATTGCGATCTAAAGTCATCCTTATCTGTCTGGAAGCTAGCATCTGTGTATCCAATTACAGCCAACTCTTCCTGACCTCCATATATCAAGAATGAGTCCTTAGTCCTTCTTAACTACTTAAGGATATTCTTGACAACTACCCAGTGAGCATCACCAGAATCAGATTGGTACCTACTCGTTGCACTTAAAGCATACGAGACATCTAGTTGAATACATAACATGGCATACATGATATATCCTATTGCAGATGCATATGGAATCTTATTCATGTGATACCTTTCTTCCTTAGTTGAATGGGATTGTGTTTTTGATAGACACATGCCATGTTGCATAGGTATGAATCTTTTATTGGAATCATGCATATTAAAGCGTCTCAACACTTTGTCTATGTATGTACTCTGACTTAGGCCAAGCAGTTTTTGTGATCTATCTCTATAGATTCTGATTCCTAATATATAGGCTGCTTCACCTAGGTCCTTCATAGAAAAGCATTTTCCCAACCAAGACTTTACTTGTTGTAGGGTAGGGATATCGTTTCCAATGAGTAATATGTCATCTACATATAATACCAGCAAAACGATCATGCTCCCACTAACCTTCTTCTAGACACAAGGCTCATCTTCGTTCTTGATGAATCCATATTGTTTTACTGTTTCATCAAAAAGAAGATTCCAACTTCTGGAAGCTTGCTTCAATCCATAGATTGATCTTTGTAACATACATATCTTTTGGGCTTCCTCTGGTATGTCAAATCCTTCAGGCTGTGTCATGTACACATCCTCAAGAAGATTCCCATTAAGGAAAGCAGTTTTGACATCCATCTGACATATTTCATAATCATGATATGCAGCGATAACAAGTAAAATCCGAACAGATTTAAGCATTGCAACTGGTGAAAAGGTTTCATCATAGTCAACCCCATGAATTTGTTTATATCCTTTTGCAACCAGCCTTGCCTTATAGGTATGTACCTTACCATCCATGTTAGTCTTATTTTTGAAGACCCACTTGCATCCTATAGGGTTAACTCCTACATGAGGCTCTACCAAGGTCCAAACCTGGTTTGTGTACATGGAATCCATTTCAGATTTCATGGCTTCTAGCCATTTCTCAGACTCGGGACCAGTTATGGCCTCTTGGTAGGTCACAGGCTCGTCTTGATCCATGAGTAATACATCACCTTGATCAGTTATGAGATATCCATATCTCTCAAGTAGGTGAAGTATCCTGCCTGACCTACGCTGGTCTTGTTCTACTTGAGCAGGTTGCTCTTCCACAACTACTTGTGTTTCCTACTCTAATTCCTCCATAGGTGTATCAATGCTTTGTGATTCTTGAATTTCTTCAAGGTCTACTTTCGTCCCACTAATTCCTTTGGAAATAAAATCCTTTTCTAGGAAAACTCCAGTTCGAGCGACAAACACTTTGCCCTCAGAAGGATTGTAGAAGTAGTACCCTCTTGTTTCTTTAGGATACCCCACAACTACTTGTCGTTCCACATAAACTTCGCAACCCCAAATCTTCAGGTAAGACATATGTGGTTTCTTACCACTCCATATCTCATATGGTGTCTTCTCAACCTTTAGGATGGAACACGGTTAAATGTGTAAGCTGCTGTCAATAGTGCATGTCCCCAAAAGGAGTTTGGAAGATCGGCGTGACTCATCATGGATAGGACCATGTCTAACAGGGTTCGATTTCTTCTCTCAGATACACCATTCCATTCGGGTGTTCCTGAAGGAGTAAGTTGGGATAGGATCCCACACTCTTTCAGATGGTCATCAAACTCTAGGCTTAAATATTCACCACCTTGATCTGATCGAAGAGTTTTAATATTCTTACCTAGTTGGTTTTGTACTTCATTCTTGAATTCCTTAATTTTTTCAAAGGACTCTGATTTGTGTTTCATTAAATACACATAACTATATCTACTGAAATCATTGGTGAATGTGATGAAGTACTAAAAACCTCCTCTGGCTGATATGTTCAGTGCTCCACATACATCAGTATGTATGAGGCCCATAAGATCATTCGCTCTTTCACCTTTTCCTGTGAATGGAGACTTTGTCATCTTTCCAATTAAACAAGATCTGCATGTCTCATATGACTCATAATCAAAAGAGTCCAAGAGTCCATCTTTATGGAGTTTGGAAATGCATTTCTCATTTATGTGGCCTAATCGACAATGCCAAAGGTAAGTTGGATTTAACTCATTAGGTTTCATCCTTTTAGTATTAATGTTATAAATTGGCATTTCGAGATCAAGGACATATAGTCCATTGCTCATTTGTGCGGTAGCATAGAATATATCATTCAAATAAGTTGAGCAACAATTGTTCTTTATTATAAATGAAAAACCAAACTTGTCCAAACAAGAAATGGAAATAATATTCCTGCTAATTGCAGGTACATAATTACAGTTCTCTATTATTAAACCACTAGGTAAAGTCAATACATAAGTTCCTACGGCTAAAGCAGCAACCTTTGCTCCATTGCCAACTCGTAGGCCAACTTCACCTTTTGCCAAATCTCTACTTATTTTTAGCCCCTGCACATTTGTACAAATGTGAGAACCGCATTCAGTATCTAATGCCCATGATGCAGAAGTAGATAAATTTATTTCAATAACAAAAATACCTGAAGTTGAAGTCTCTACTCCATTCTTCGTATCTTCCAGGTACTTTGGGCAGTTCCTCTTTCAATGTCCGGTCTTACCGTAATGGAAGTAGGTGCATGCCTTTGCTATGCCTCCACTAGGCTTTAAAGCAGCAACAGTGGGTCTGGGTTTGGCAACTTCCCTGCCTTTCCCTTTATCACCCTGCTTGGTGGGCCTTTTGTTCTGTCTCTTTCCATTTCTGATCATCAGAATGGACTTCCCTTTGGACTTCAAGTTCGGCTCAACAGCCTTTAACATGGCTAGCAGTTCAGGAAGAGATTTGTCCATATCATTCATATTGATCAAATCAGTCGCAAGTTCCTTTCCGAGGGGAAAACCCAACCTTTCAAGGTTTTCCACATACCCAATAATCTTGAGCACATGGGGACTTCCAGGGGCTCCCTCAGCTAACTTGCCTTGAAAAAGGGCTTTTGAAACTTCAAACCTTTCATGCCTTGCTTGCTCTTGATAGAGCATTTTCAGGTATTCGATCATATCGAACGCTGCCATGTTCTCATGTTGCTTTTGCAATTCTGAGTTCATGGTAGCCAGCATGAGACAAGTAGTTTCATTGGCATCATCGACATGCTTCTTATAAGCATCTCTTTTTGCCTTAGGTGCAGAACTAGGAGGTTCCTCTTCAGGAACAGGTTTCTCCAAGACATACAACTTTTTATCATGTTTGAGGACAATCCTCAGGTTTCGGTGCCAATCCAGAAAATTTGTCCCAAATAATTTTTCCTTGTCAAGGATTGATCGTAAGATGTTGTTAGAGGTGTTTGTTGTCATGGTAATCTACATAAGAATTAATGAAAATATAAGTATCAATAACATATTTAATTAGGCCTTTAATTAAATATGCTCCCACTATTTTACTCAAAACAAATGACCCTCATCACTTGATTCGGAAAATCCCGTTGGAAGATTTTCTAGTGGGTCGAGATCCACATTTCACTTTGTTTTAAGTCCGCGTAGGCGGATTACACAAAACTAGGTTATTTAGGTAGGAACTCCTTCCAATTGTATCTAATACAACTCTCGAAAATTTCAGTTGGGTGAATAACTCCTTATTCCAATCCATCATATGGATCATTCCCAACTCTTGCTTCTAAACATATATAATCTTATTATAATTTGTTTAGTTAAGTTTGACCCATTGTTTTAGCAATTGGATATTACAATTATCCTATCACACCTTACTAATATAGAACATGCACCTCGCGTAGGCGAAACCTACATTATCCGATACTAGTCTTGCGTAGTCACAAAACACAAACCACGAGAATTATGACTCTGTGAGTGTGATGACCGTCACAAGCATGTTAGGACCGTCACAGGCCAATGACGAACGTCACATGGCCAAAATAACAGAAACGCCTAGAATTCTGGATCTGTGAATGTGACGACCGTCACGTCCAACTTGTTACGATCGTCACAGGTCCATGACGATTGTTATGCGGCCAAAAACAGCGCTTTGAAACAGTCAACAAATGTGTTCCAACAAGCCCTCAATTCATAACTCCTTGACGGCACAACCCTTGCGTCGTCACTAACCCTAATGCACCAATTTCAGACCGTCAAACACACCTCAATTGTTGATTCAGTATGATTGATCAATAGGTCATTGCTTCACCATACTATTGTCGGATTTCGAAGAAAATGACCATTGATCGCTCAAAGGAAAACAACCATTTAGTGTTTGAATGAACAAAACAGAAACAATAAATCATATATATCATACTTTGCATTGGGATTACTTATATCATATATAAGTTGATCGGTCTCAATTGCGTAACCTATGGACGATCCATGTATCGCTGCTTCACCATACTAATGTCGGTTCCGAAGCATAGTCAACATCAATCATCCAACTTGTAAACTCATGATGCCAAATTTAATTACCCATTTAATTAATTGATTCATTTTGTCTTTTAATCATATTAATACAAAAAATAAACAGCTATCCGATTCATGGTTTCGTAAGTGGCTCTGATACCACTGAAGGAGAATTGCGATCCAAAACGCAACGGAAATTAAAATTTTCTCCTTTAGAGATCCTTACGAATGGTCATTTTCAGTGATATAATATTGACCTCTTGTGACGATTGAAACCTTTGGTGCAGATCTCTTGTGACGATCAAAACCATTGATGCAGATCTACGAAGCGATCACGAACGTTAAACGATGACAACGTCTCTACTCAGTCCACACGAATGGATTCCTTCAATCTGAGTGCTAGCTGGTACGAATGAAGGCTTTGAGTGAGTGAGAGAGAGAGAGAGAGAGAGAGAGAGAGAGAGAGAGGAGAGAGAGAGAGAGAGAGAGAGAGAGAGAGAGAGAGAGAGAGAGAGAGAGAGAAATAAAGAGAGAGAGAGAGAGAGAGAGAGAGAGAGAGAGAGAGAGAGAGAAAACGAAAATAATGCAACCGCAATCAATGCTTCTGCACAAGGGTTCTATTTATATAACCACTTGTGTGGGCATCAAGATAAAAAGCCCACTTAAGTGTATTTGACCTATATTTTATAATATGCCCAAAATCACTTAAGCGCATGGTACCTTACCATCTTTCGTATTCTAATTAAATACACCCTACCTTACGATGTTCTACAATTCACTTAAGGGCACCGTACCTTACGGTGTTCCTTAGTTACTCTATCTCTTAAGGACATATATGATGATTAGGAACTTTTGGTTTTAAACCATGGGAAACAATCCTCAAGCTCTTTGGTTTATCTTGATCAAATTGGCAAATTGAGATACTTGGGGGTCGTATATGATGATTAGGAACTTTTTGTACCATTGTCATGCTTGTTCTCATCTTCATCTAGCCACTTCATTGAGCATAGGAGCCTCCTAGGAGTAGGGGATCTCATGATGGCTTGAGCTTCAAAACAAAAGAGGTTAGTAACATATTTTTGTGCTCTTGGTTAGTAAACAAAATAATAAAAGCAATAATATACAATTCAAGCATGCTTGGTGGTCTCAAACCAACTCACACAAGTCCCAGGCCAAGGGTAAGGAGCCACACATGCTATGATACTTGAGGGAAAATGCAATAAGAAAAATGATATGATGCCATGAGGGATCTTAGGGTCAAAAATAGGGTCTTACAGACACAAGTCAAGGTGTTGTGCCAATGGTAATCAGTTTCAACACGCGAGATTATAACAATTCAAATGGATCATGTGACTCAAATTAAACCCAACACACCACCGGAGCCAAAGCTCTGGTGTCTTTCTCCGGTGAGCTTCACCAAACTGGTTCACTCACAACCATCACCGAAATTAAAAAGAAGGAATGAATTCAAAGTAAAAATGCTCAGGAGCTCGAATCTGGCCTGGATTTCTTCTAACTCCATGTATATTGAAATATACAGGTAGTTGAATTTTGAGGTGCATGAACTGAGTTGCTTCGATTTGGCCTCAAAGCAACTTAATATTGTTGCCTATATTGGCAGAACTTTATATAACCAAAGATCAAGAAGAATTATGGAGAATTGAGTGAGAATCGAAGAGATGATTTTTTTTTGAAAATACCTTCAATGCAGGTCTGTGTTCAATCAATATTGCTCTTGCTTGCTCTTGACCTTGCTCAGAACACTTGATGGAGTGGAACTAAATGATCAAAAGGCACAGGGCTCTTGGAGATTTGAATCTCAAAACAGTGAGATTAAAACTCAATTTCCAAAGGAAATTATCAAGGTTATCCTTTGAAACGAGAGGGTTTGAAGGTTGGGAATCAAAGCTAACGTGCAGGGTCCTCAATTCTGATGGTAAGGGCTTCTATTTATAGACAATCCAATTGATATTTGCACACTTGAAATGAAAATCCAAAAATAGCAATGTACATTGCACGGGTGCATGGCGTGTAACAGACCCATGTAATCACTCTTTCTGGTTCTTAATTGAGTATAAACATTGTTGAAGTCATGTTGGAAAGCAATGCATTGGTGTATGGAAGGTGAAAGTTAAATCATGCCAAATGGTAATAATGTTCAAGCCATGTGCAAGTCACTCATACCTTGTCCAAATGGGGTGAAATTCGACTTTTTGGAAAGGTTAGCTCAAGAGGAACAAATATAATGTTGAAAAAATTTTCATTTGAAGCTTGGATCATGATGAATTTTGAGGTGGAAGTTGGGAAAATCAAATTTCTAAGTGTCAAGTCATATGTTCACTTATTCCACCTTGGCTAACTTTTTATGTGAGCTTCAAATGAAAATGGTTCATTCATAAAAGTTGTATCTCTCTCAAATTTCTTCAAAATGGTCATAAATTTGACCTCATTTGGATTTAATATGAAGGAGTTATGCATTTTTGAAGTTGAGGAAAATCATTTGTTCAATGGCCTTGGTCCAAAATGACCTATAATGTATCCTCACATCACATGAACATAAAAGTTGAATTAGCTTTTCCTCCAAACATCAAAGATAAAGTATACATATTTAATTGGATTGTGAAACTTGGACATATTTCATCTCATAAAAATTGAGCAAGTTATGACCTTGGGAAGTTCACCTCCAAATTAGGGTTTGGACAAAATGACCTATAATCTTTCACCATAAATTATGACCCTCCAAGAAAAAATAGCTATAGACGTCAACATTAAAGTTGTTTGTAATGTCCTATTGAGTAACTTTCCTCTTGGAACCATTTCCATATGACAAACATTGTAGGAGATAGGGTATAGGGAACCCAATTTTGATCAGATGAATTCTTCTGGTCAACCACCATCAAGCAACTTGCTAACTTGCAATTCTCTTGACTTTTGGGACTCATGGGATATCATATATGCATAAGATGATTAAATTTGAAGTATCCCTTAAAATATTTCATCAATTATTGAAGAAGCTTGTTGAAGAAGTTACACAAGATACCTATATAAATTAGGGTTTCCAAGGCAAACCAACTCCAAACTCTTAATGATTTCTCGATCAAAATTACATGTAAAGACTATGGGGATTCATATATGATGCTTAGAGACAAAGTAATCCACTTCTTGATTGAGCTCCTTGCAATGAAGGTCTTAAACCCTAGATGTGAGCTTGTTAGATCAAAGGTGAGCACATACCCTACCTACAAAAGAGTTAGTGTATACAAAGACATGTTTTTTGTATTTTGGTTAGTAAAGATGATAAAATACAAAGTATGATACAATCAAATGGTGCTTGGTGATCACTCCAATGCAAATCTAATGAATGAGGGGTAAGGAGGATGCCATGATGTGATCCCAATGCTTATGCATACGATAAGAAAACAAGATGGATCTTAGGGTCAAAATTGGGGTCTTACAGTTGCCCGTATTTAAGGACGTTCTAGCTGAGGAGATGAAGGTTAAAATCTTCACATCGACTCAGTAGAATGTGCTTAAATAGCAACATATAGAAACAAATTTTGGTCCATAAGAGACCTCATGATGCATATGATATGAATGTTAAAATAGTCTTTGTGGGGGAATATTTCTATAAAGTAAAACAATTCGGAGAGACTGAAAGTCCGCAGGACCATAATGCACTCAGTAGGGAGACAAAGACTCTAGGGAAAAGGGTTGTGCATAGGCCAGGCTACGACTTAAAAACAACTGGGGGGACTCGAGGGATTTCCATGAAAAATAAATCAATGAAAAGACTCAGCCGGGAAACAAGATTAACATCTGCAAGGGAAACAGGTAGATTAGAACAAAGCTGAAATACTTCAACCAGGCAGGCAACAACGATCTCGCTAAGGAAATACGCACTCAAACTCAACTGGGGAAGAAAAGATCTTCAACACAAGAGGAGCAGAAATCTATTATCCATTACCGGTTACTAGGTAAGGGGAAAATAAAAATTTGACAGGGAGGACATCTGTTACCGGTTAGGGTAAACATATCAAGGATGACTCGTTGAAGGAAAATAGGATATGTATTCATTACCGATTCCTGGGTTAGAAAAAACTGCTGGAAAAATCCAAAATAGGATTTACAACTACCAGTTACATGGTAGAAGACCAAAGAGAGAGAATATTCGTCACCAGTTATGGTGAACATGTCAAGGATAGACTCAAAGGAAAGAAAATATGTCATCGGTTAGGATGAACATATAAAGGATTTTACTTGCCTGGGGATTCTAGGAAGGATATCCGTCAAAGAAACTCAATCCTCTTACCTACATTGGTAAGACTTCATACAACCAAAGATCAAAGAGAATTGATGAGAATTGATTGAGAATCAAAGAGAAGAAGATTTCTGAAAAATACCTTCAATGTTGTGAAGAACTGGATCTTGCTTGCTTCAAATATGACTTGATCACACTCAAGGAGCTTGCAGAAGTGGTTTGGCAATGGAACAAAGCTTTGGATCCTGGACTTTTTGAATCTTCAAACAGTGAGATGCAAACTCAATTTTCAAGTTGAAAATTCTCAGGTTTTCCTTTGGATTGTGAGGGTTTGAAAAGCGGGGGCAAAGCTGGTGCGCCAGGTGTGTTTGAAATGAGCTCAAAGGCCACGTATTTATAGCATTTGGGATTAATAATTGCACCCTTGAAATTTTGCTAAATTTTGCAATGCCATGCACAAGCTTGCATGGGCATGTACATGCCCATAAAGCAATCCATTTTGATCCAATTCCAATTGTACTGAAGTTCAAATGATGCTTGAATGGAAAGGCATTGCAATGTGAAGTTTTGGACATTTGATTTTTCCACTTGATGCAGACCTGTTAAGACCATGTGCAGCCCTAGCAAATCTTATCCAAAATGCATGAAATAGGACTCTTCGGAAAGCTTAGATCAAGGGGAACAACTTTTATGTTGGACACTTTTTCATTTGGAACTTTGATCAAGGTGAATTTTGAGGTGGAAGTTTGGAAATTTTAACATGTTGAAATTTTTTCTAAGTGTTAAGTCATATATCTCAATATTCCACCTTACTTAACTTTCCATGTGAGCTCCCAATGAGAAACGTTCCTTCATCAACGTTGTATATCTTTCAAATACCTTCAAAATGGTCACCAATTTCATGTAATTTGGATCGATAATGATAGAGTTATGCATTTTTGAATTTGAGGAAAATCACTTGTTCAATGGTATAGGCCAAAAATGACCTATAATGTATCCTCATATCACATGCTCATAAAAGTTGAAGTAGCTCTCACTCCAAACATAAAAGTTGAAGTATACATCTTGAATTTGATTTTGAAACTTGTAAATCATTCATCTTATAAAAATTGAGCAAGTTATGGTATTGGGAAGTTGACTTTCAAATTCGGGTTTTGACAAAATGACCTATAATGTTTCAACATAGAAAATGATTTTCCAAGCAAAAATAGCTCTAGTTCTTAACATGAAAGTTGCTTGGAATGTAATTTAGAATAACGTTTCTCTTGGAATCATTTTCATATGGTTAAAATTATGGGAGATAGGGTCGAGGGAGACCTAGTTTTGATCAGATGAATTCATCTGGCCAACCACCATCAACCAACATGCTAACCTCCAATTCACTTGACTTTTTAGGCTCATGGTAGATCATATATGCATAAGATGATGAAATTGGAAGTTTCCCTTGATAAATTTGATCAATTAGTGAGGTAGCTTGTTGAAGAAGTTATTCAAGATACCCACACAAACTAGGGTTTCCAAGGCAAACTACCTCCAAACTCTTGAAGAATACTTGATCAAAGTAACATATGAAGATCATGGGGACTCCTATATGATGCTTAGAGCCATTATGGATCATTCCTTGGTTGTGCTCTTGTAGCCCTTAGGGTCTTAAACCCTAGATATGATCTTGCTAGATCAATGGGGATAATGCCCTACCTACAAAAGAGTTAGGCAAATGCAAACACATATTTTTGGTATTTTGGTTAGTAAAAATGATAATATACAAGTATTATACAATCACATGGTTCTTAGTGATCTCTCCCAAAACAAACCCAATGAAAGAGGGGTAAGGAGGATGCTAAGGTATGATCCCAATGCTAATGCATATGATGAAGTTGCATGAGAGATATTACGGTCAAAATTGGGGTCTTATAGCTGCCCTTATTTATGGACATTCTAACTGAGGAGGCGAAGGTTAAAATATTCATATTGACTCAGTAGAATGGGATTAAATAACAACATAGAAACAAAATTTGGTCCCTAAGAGACCTCATGATGCATATGATATGAATGTAAAATTGAATTCTCTGTGGGGAAATATTGCCACAAAGGAAAAGAAATCAGAGAGACTGAAGGTCCGTAGGAACACAATGCATTCCATAGGGAAAACTCACTAGGGAGACAAATACTCTAGAGGATAAAAGAGTTATGCGTAGGCCAGGCTATGACTTAAAAAAACTGCTGGGAGACTTGAGAAATTCCATGAAAATGGAAGGACTCATCCGGGGAAATAAAACATCTGCAGGGGAAACAAGTAGATCAGGAGAAAACTGACATACTTGAATCATGCAGGAAAAGTGATTTCACTAAGGAAATGCGCAATCAACTTCAACTGATATATGTAATTCCAGCATTTGATACATGTAATTCCTACTTTTTGTTTAGTGCGTTTATCCTTGATATGTTCATCTTAACCGATGATAGATATCCTCCTTAACATCCTCAGGCAAGTCTATCCTTGATATTTTTATCCTAACCGATGACATATTTTCTTTCCTTTGAGTCTATCCTTGATATGTTCATCTTAGCCGATGGCGATTATTCTCATCTTTGGTCTTCTGCCCAGTAACTGGTAGTTTTAAATCCTATTTCTGCAATATTCCCCAGCAAATTTATTCTTACCCAGTAACCGGTAATGAATACTCCCTCCTTATGGCGATTCCTAGTGAGCCATCCTTGATTTGTTCATCCTAACCGATGACGGGTGTCCTCTCTGTCAGATCTTTATTATGTCCTTACCCAGTAACCTGTAGTGGATAGTAGATTTCTACTCCTCTTGTGTTGAAGATTATTTCTTCCCCAGTTGAAGATGATTGCGCATTTCCTTAGTGAAATCGCTTTTCCTGCATGATTCTAGTATGTCAGCTTTCTCCTGATCTACTTGTTTCCCCTGCAGATGTTTTATTTCCCCGGATGAGTCCTTCCATTTTCATGGAATACCTCAAGTCTCCAAGCAGTTTTTTTAAGTCGTAGCCTGGCCTACACATAACTCTTTTATCCCCTAAAGTCTTTGTCTCCCCAGTGAGTTTTCCTTATGGAATACATTGTGTTCCTGCGGACCTTCAGTCTCTCTAATTTCTTTTCCTTTGTGGAAATATTTCCCGATAGAGATTTCAACTTTACATTCATATCATATGCATCATGAGGTCTCTTAGGGACCAAAATTTGTTTCTATGTTGTTATTTAAGCCCATTCTACTGAGTCGATATAAATATTTTAACCTTCGCCTCATTAGTTAGAATGTCCTTAAATAGGGGCAGCTATAAGACCCCAATTTTGACCCTAAGATCCCTCATGCACTTTCATCACAAGCATTAGCATTGGCATCATACCTTGGCATCCTCCTCACCCTTTTACATTATGTTTGTTTTGGGAGAGATTACCGAGCATTATGTGATTGTATCATACTTGTGTATTATCATTTTACTAACCAAAATACAAAAATATGTCTTTGCATTTGCCTAACTATTTTTGTAGGTGAGGCATGATCTCTATTGATTTATCAAGTTCATATCTAGAGTTTGAGACCCTCACGACAAAGAGCTCAAACATGAATTGATCCAATAGTGGTTATGACCATCATATATGAGTCCCAATTATCTCTACATATTATATTGATCAAATTTTCTTCAAGAGTTTGAGGGTGATTTGTCTTGGAAACTCTAGTTTGACCAGGTATCTTAAGTAACTTCTCAAATAAGCTATCTCACCAATTGATCGAATTTCTCAAGGTACACTTCAAAATTAATCATCTTATGCATATATGATCTACCATGAGCCTAGAAAGTAAAGAGAATTGAATATTAGCAAGTTGGTTGATGGTGGTTGGCCAGATGAATTCATCTAATAAAAACTGGGTCTCCCTAGACCCTATCTCCTACAATTTTCACCATATGAAAATGATTGCAAGAGAAAAGTTACTATACATGACATTCCAAACAACTTTCATGTTTAGACCTAGAGCTAGTTTCTCTTGGAATATGATTTTCTTTGTTGAAACATTATAGGTCATTTTGTCTAAACCCTAATTTGAAAGTCAACTTCCCAAGGCCATAACTTGCTCAATTTTTATGAGATGAAATATTTTCAAGTTGCACAATCAAATTCAATATGTCTACTTCATCTATTATGTTTGGAGTGAGAGCTAATTCAACTTTTGTGACCATGTGATATGAGGTTACATTACAGGTCACTTTTGACCTATACCATTGAACAAGTTATTTTTCCAAACTTCAAAATTGCATAACTCTATCATTTCAAATCCAAATGACATTAAATTGTTACCATTTTGAAGGTATTTGAAATAGCTACAACTTTGATGAAGACACGTTTCTCATTTGAAGCTCACATAAAAAGTTATGGAAGGAGGAATATTGAGATATATGGCTTGACACTTAGAAAATTTTCAACATGTTGAAATTTCCAAACTTCCACCTCAAAATTCATCATGATACAAGCCCCAAAATAAAAAGTGTTGAACATTAAAGTTGTTCCTCTTGATCTAACCTTTCCAAAAAGTCAAATTTCATCCATTTTCGACAAGATTTGAATAGGCTGCGCATGGCTTGAACATTGCATTATCATTTGTCAAAGATCAAACTTCTAGTTTCCATGTACACTTGCCTTGCAATCCAAGTTGATTTCAGACTCTCTCACACTCATTTGTGGACCTAAAGCAATGATCTCATGGGCCTATACACGCCCATGCACCCATGCATCACTCATTGCCAATTAAGTCATTTCGAAGGTGTAAATATCACATGATCCAACTATTAATAGAGCTCCATATGCTCAAAATTCAACACACATTCGCGCCAGCTTTGATCCTAGACCCCTAACCATCCCGTTTGGGAGGATAATCCGAAGAATTTCATCTTGAACTTGAGTTTGAATCTCACTGTTTTGAGATTCAAAACTCCAGGGATCAAAGACCTTTTGTGCATTTCATTCTACGTCTGCAGGCATTCTGAGTGAAATCAAGCAAATGCCAAGGTAAGAATAGTTGTATCCTGACCTGCATTGAAGGTATTTTCCAGAAATATTCATCTCTTTGATTCTCTCTCAATCTTGCTCAATTCTCTTGATTATTTGGTTGTCTGAAGTCCTACCAATGTAGGAAAGAAGATTGAGTTGCCTAGAGGTCAAATCGAAACAACTCAATTGACAAACCTCAAAATTCAACTCCTCATATCTTTCTATATGTGAGGAGTTAGTTAAAATTGAGGTCAGATTCGTGCTCTACGCCATTTTTTCTTTTAGATCATGTCCTCCTTTTTTATATTGGTGATGGTTAAAGGTGGACCAGTCCGGTAAGGTCCACCAGAGAAGAAGACTGGAGCTATATCTCCACCCATGTGTTGGCACGTCTCCAACCATAGGATCCATTTAAAATGACCTAATCTCGTGCGTTACTTTTAATTACCATGTTTGTGCCGTGTTGACTCAAGTCTACCATGGAACGCGTGCTGGTGGCCACTTGATCTGCCACCTCAATTAATGAGGGAGATCAAGTGGTCCACATTTTTTCTGATTATTTGAATTTCATTTTAATTGCTCTTTTTTCATTAATTCATATTAATTTTAATATTGATCCAAAAAAATATGAGAGTTTTACCAAAAAAATCCCTCTTTCATATTCTGAATTAAAATTATAATTTTGGATCATTATTAATATTTTTAATGATTTAATTGATTTTACATTTGTTTTTTATTGTTTAAAAATACTTCTAAGTCTTTAAAAATTCTGAAATTTTTCTCCAAGGTCTTTTCACCTTGTTTGACCTATGATAAATCTCATGGCCATTTATTTGGTGTTTTGATGAGGTTTTAGGAATTTGACAAACCATATTTAATTTAAATGCCTTGTTTTAGTATTTTAAATTTGAATAAATGCGAAATAATTTTATTGACCAATTGTGATGACTTGTTTGAGTTTGACTCTTGCTGTTAGGCCTTTGCCAAAGTTGATTTGACTTTGTCAAGTTAATATCATTGGATTTAGGAGATTGATGGAATGTACCTTCCATCTCCCAAAATGAATGGATGATATTAATTTGGTAAAAGTCCTCCTTTGATCAATTTTATTTTTGATCCATCCCTCGCCCTCTTCATCTCATTCCCCTTCTTTATGCATCCATTTCATTTGGTCTATGATACCTCAAAGTCCTAAAGCTAGTTGATTAAAAAATTAACATGAGTATGGAAGAGATTAGGCCACCTCTTTTGCATATTCGTTATGTGTGTGGTATGTGTCAGACCCCAATTTTGACCATAAGATCCCTCATGCACTTTCATCATAAGCATTAGCATTGGGATCATACCTTGGCATCCTCCTCACCCCTTTCCATTAGGTTTATTTTGGGAGAGATCACCAAGCATTATGTGATTGTATCATACTTGTGTATTATCATTTTACTAACCAAAATACAAAAATATGTATTTGTATTTGCCTAACTATTTTTGTAGGCGAGGCATGATCTCCATTGATTTATCAAGTTCATATCTAGGGTTTAAGACCCTCATGACAAAGAGCACAACCATGAATTGATCCAAGAATGGTTATGAGAATCATATATGATTCCCAATTATCTCTATATATTATATTGATCAAGTTTTCTTCAAGAGTTTGAGGGTGATTTGTCTTGGAAACTCTAGTTTGACCGGGTATCTTAAGTAACTTCTCTAACAAGCTATCTCACCAATTGATCAAATTTCTCAAGGTACACTTCAAAATTCATCATATTATTGATATATGATCTACCATGAGCCTAGAAAGTCAAGAGAATTGAATATTAGCAAGTTGGTTGATGGTGGTTGGCCAGATGAATTCATCTAATCAAAACCATGTCTCCCTAGACCCTATCTCCTACAATTTTAACCATATGAGAATGATTGCAAGAGCAAAGTTACTATACATGACATTCCAAACAACTTTCATGTTTAGACCTAGAGCTAGTTTATCTTGGAAAATCATTTTCTTTGTTGAAACATTATAGGTCATTTTGTCTAAACCCTAATTTGAAAGTCAACTTCCCAAGGAGATAACATGCTGAAATTTTATGAGATGAAATATTTCCAAGTTTCAAAATAAAATTAAATATGTGTACTTCAACTTTGATGTTTGCAGTGAGAGCTAATTCAACTTTTATGAGCATGTGGTATGAGGTTACATTATATGTCACTTTTGACCTATACCATTGAAGAAGTGATTTTTCCAAACTTTAAAAATGCATAACTCTATCATTTAAAATCCAAATGACATGAAATTGGTGACCATTTTGAAGGTATTTGAAAGAGATACAACATTGATGAAGACGCTTTTCTCATTGAAGCTCACATAAAAAGTTAAGGAAGGAGGAATATTGAGATATATGGTTTGACACTTAGAAACATTTTCAACATGTCGAAATTTCCAAACATCCACCTCAAAATTCATCATGATGCAACCCTAAACTAAAAAGTGTAGAACATTAAAGTTGTTCCTATTGATCTAACCTTTCCAAAAAGTCAAATTTCGTCCATTTTCGACAAGATTTGAATAGGATGCGCATGGCTTGAACATTGTATTATCATTTGGCAAAGATCAAACTTCAAGTTTCCATGTACACTTTCCTTGCAATCCAAGTTGATTTCAGACTCTCTCACACTCATTTGTGGACCTAAAGCAATGATCTCATGGGCCTGTGCACGCCCATGCATCCATGCATCACTCATTGCCAATTTTGGAAAGTCATTTGGAAGGTGCAAATATCACATGATCCAGCTTTAAGTAGAGCTCCATATGCTCAGAATTCAACACACATTCGCGCCAACTTTGATCCAAGATAATATAATTGTGCATTTTTGTGATACTTGATTCTAAAAGTCCAAGGGAATTATGGGCTTCTATTGACATTCTTCTCTATTGGATCGCTACCCATTTGGTCAGATCTTTTCAACTCTTAACTTTTAATTTTGTGCATAGGATTAGTCACTTCATCTTCTCCCCATTCCTTTAATTTCAAAATATCTCCCTCCATTTTTTAAATCTTCTTTGATTGAACTTATTTTGTTCTAGACTTTGACCACTTTGCAAAAAGATAGAAACTTTGGCCTTATGCCATTGTATTTTCAAACTTCTTTTCTTAAATCGAACCTGTAAATAAACTTAACTATACCTGACTTAAACTTTCAAAAAGCCAAAAAGAACTAAGTCATTCAAACCATTTTTAGGCCTCTGGGCCTTTCAAACTATACTTTGTTAAAAGTAATGCATCCACTTTGAAATTTGTATCACGAACTACAAGGTTTTGATCCCTCATTTTTATGTTGGTACATAGGCACAAGACCGAAGGTCTTGCCAAACACAAAAATATAATTAATGAATTGTTTTATCATCCCCCCCCCCCATTCTATTTGTTTGTAAACATCATTTTTGTACCAAATACATATGCACACAAAAATGGCTCCCTATGAGTACCTAGGACACTTTGGGTGCTAACACTTTCCCTCTATGTAACCAACCCCCTTACATGTAATCTTTGACATTTTATTAGTTTTAATTTGAAAACTTATTACTTTTGGGTTTTGTTCGTACTTTTTCCCTTTTCCCTTGGAAACAATAAAAGCGCGGTGGCGACTCTTATTATTTGATCTCTAGTTTATTCATAGCTTGATGGTCATGAATTTACCGCTACAGTATGTTTCATGAGCGTAGTCCATTATACGATGTCTCAAACATGCATTAACACCAAAATTTTATTGCCTGGCCTTAAATAGTTGTGACTTCTACATAAGTCCAATTACAATTGCATAACATAGGGCTAAATTTATGACACAAAAGGCATAGAATTCTAGTTAGTGAGATTGTAAGTCTCCCCTCTTTCATGGTATTGTATGGAAACTTGGCCTTTTTTCCTTCCTTTAGAAGATGTATTGGCTCAAGGATCCATGCTTGTGACAAGTGGGTTGAGTGTTCTCCAAAGAATGTCTTAAAATCAAAAGCAAAAGCAAAACAATACTAACTTCTGACTCATTAATAACTAACTTTTAAGTTCAAGCCATTTACTTTAATGTAATTTAATTTTAGCCTTTTATTCATTTGCCATTATTCATACCCTTCTAATTGTTTATGTGAATACAATTTTCACTTAGTCCATGTGGATCATATTGTGTAATATATCTTGTTTGTGCATATTTTGCTTGCTTGTGTGATCTTTGACCATTAATGCACATAATAACAACAAAAACCCTAAAAAACTCTTGTGTGGACTGTTGGTTTGATCTTGGACAAATGGACTTAGAACTTAGGCAACATTCCTATGCTAAAGGACTTGGCCAATGCCAACATGTATGGAACCAAGTGCTTGTAATTTGAAACTCCATCTGATACATCATTCAAGATCTCTCTGAGTTCATCTGCAACATGATCATTGTGAAGCTTTTATTTTGAACCTGTGACTTGTCGAATTCATCTGTTGCATGGGCTAATCTGAAGAAGATCATGGAATGGCTTAAGCTTGGATGTGGCTATCTTTATTTGACACCTTTGCTCTTCAAGATAATACAATTGTGCATTTGTGTGTTGCTTGATTCTAAATGTCCAAGGGAATTCTGGGTTTCTATTGACATTCTTGTCTATTGGATTGCTACCCATTTTGTCAGATCTTTTCAACTCTTAACTTTTAATTTTGTGCATAGGATTAGTCTCTTCATCTTCTCCACATTTCTTTAATTTCAAAATCTCTCCCTTCCTTTTCAAAATCTTCTTTGATTGAACTTATTTTGTTCTAAACTTTTCCAACTTAGCAAAAAGAAGGAGAGTTTGGCCTTATGCCATTGCATTTTCAAACTTCTTTTCTTAAATCAAACATGTAAATAAACTTAACTATACTTGACTTAAACTTTCAAAAAGCCAAAAAGAACTAACTCATTCAAACCATTTTTAGGCCTTTGTGCCTTTCAAACTTAATTTTTTTTAAAAGCAATGCATCCATTTTGAAATTTGTATCACGAATTACGAGGTTTTGATCCCTCATTTTTATGTTGGTACGTAGGCACAAGTCTGAAGGTCTTGTCTAACACAAAAATATAATTAATGAATTCTTTTCTCATCCCCCCCCACTCTATTTGTTTGTAAACATCATTTTTGTACCAAATACATATTCTTATAAAAAAGGCTCCCTAGGAGTACCCAGGTCACTTTGGGTGCTAACACCTTCCCTCTGTGTAACCAACACCCTTACCTGTAATCTCTGACATTTTATTAGTTTCGATTTGAAAACTTATTACTTTTGGGTTTTGTTCGTACTTTTTCCCTTTTCCCTTGGAAACAATAAAAGCGCGGTGGCAACTCTTGTTATTTGATCTCTAGCTCATCCATAGCTTGATGATCATGAATTTATCGCTACAGAAATTAAGTGGCGACTCTGTTGAGGAGTAGTCTCCAGTGGGTTTAGCCTACTTTTTGTGTGTATATATTTGTATATATGTGATGTTTATATATATGTATGTGTGATATAATCTATTTGTTGTGCTTGGTGATCTCTGAGTGGTGAGATAAGTTCTAACCCGAACTTGAGTGCAATTAAGATAGGAGGATGGTATAATCATGTTCGACTTGTGTGGAGTAGTCCTTAACAAGTTGGCTTGAGATCCATCTACTCAGTGGAGACTCTTTTGGATTTGGAAATGTCACACAAGTATTTATGGTTAGGCATTACTATCTCTAATTTGGGTCCGAGAAGCTGAGGACCGTAGAACATTTACCCCTTTTTGGCCTATTTAGGACGTAGTGCAGACACTATTCAAGTGTAGACTTAATAACAGTTGTTACACGATACTACACTCAGACGGGTTTCTCTTGAGAATATTATGGGTCGATGAGTCAGTCATCTTAACCTGTAATATCCGATAGATGGAATTAAGACTCTGGGAAGTTTTTAGAACATGATTTACAGGTTTTATCCTTTGTTCACTCCTTTAGGATGGTTCTTACCCAAACTCCATGCTCGTGACTTACAATAAACCTTTGATTCTTGGTTGATCCAATCAAGTCTTGTCAATATAAATGGAACTTGGATGTTGATAAGGTGTAAACCATAGTCCACCAAAATGGATGATTGATCTTGACAATGACTTGATTCATCCCTTGACCTTTGTTTGCCTTGTGTGTGATCCCTTATTTGTGATTGTTCCATTCATGCATTCATGCACATCATAACATTCATCACACGAATATTTCAAGGAACTGAGGTATTATTTGCAAATATTTTCAGACCATGGATTGTGGACGAAGGAACACTAAGAAGTACAGTTTCAGATGTCCCGACTTGAAAGAGTTAAGGAAGCTAGCATCTTTTGTATTAGATCCCTTGGACTTCAAACAACGCCATCGGAAGATTTTGTCCATCCTGTCTGCCAATGTGGTAGAAGGACTCTTAAGTGTGCTAGTGCAGTTCTATGATCCTCTCTACCGTTATTTCACTTTCCCATATTTTTATCTTGTGCCTACCTTAGAGGAGCATTCTCATCTTTTGGGGATACCTATTTCTAGTAGAGTGCCTTTTAGTGGATTGGAGGAGATTCCCCGATCTAGTATTATTGAAGAACTCATCCTGATATGGCTGTGAAGATCAAAGAAGAAGTTCAGAAGCAAATTGATGCGGGGTTTTTGGTGACTTCTACATATCCTCAGTGGGTGGCCAATATTGTGCCTATGCCTAAGAAAGATGGAAAAGTCTGAATGTGTGTCGATTACCATGACTTGAATAAAGCTAGTCCAAAAGATGATTTTCCTCTACCATACTATGATGTGTTGGTAGACAATACGGCTAAATTCAATGTCTTTTCATTTATGGACGAATTTTCTGGTTATAATCAGAAAATGGCACTCGAGGATATGGAGAACACAACATTCATCACACCTTGGGGAACATTCTGTTATCAAGTGATGCCCTTCGGTCTGAAGAACGCCAGAGCCACGTATCAACGCGCTATGACTACCTTGTTTCATGATATGATGCATAAGGAGATTGAGGTGTATGTTGATGATATGATTGCAAAGTCGAAAACGGAAGTTGATCATGTAGAACACTTGTTGAAGCTTTTCCAGCGTTTGAGGAAGTACAACCTCCACCTGAATCCGAACAAGTGTACATTTGGAATCCGTTATGGCAAGTTGTTGGGTTTTATTGTCAGTGAGAAAGGTATTGAAGTTGATCCTGCCAAGGTCGAAGCAATACAAGAGATGCTTGTGCCCAAAACTGAGAAGCAAGTTCGAGGTTTTCTTGGCCGCTTGAATTACATTTCGAGATTTATATCCCACATGACTGCCATATGTGCGCCTATATTCAAGCTCTTCCGGAAAGATTAACGTCATGATTGGACCGAGGATTTCCAAAAGGCCTTCGATAGTATCAAAGAGTATTTGTCTGAGACTCCGATTCTGTCTCCACCGGTTGAAGGGAGACCGTTGATTATGTACTTGATTGTGTTTGACAATTCAAAGGGTGGGTCCTTGGTCAGCAAGACAAGTCAGGAAAGAAATAGTATGCAATATACTACATGAGTAAGAAGTTCACTAACTGTGAGTCTCGGTACTTGTCGCAACCTGAAAAAGGATAGATGCGAAAAAAACAACCGGCGAGAAAGAAATGACAGAAGAGTCGCCACCGTGCGTTATTTATCCCAAAGGAGGGAAAGGAAACGCTCGAAGTAAACCTGGAAAAGGGAAAGGAAAAGACAAGGTCTCGCAACCAAATCTTGGGTTCGGGAGTCGATTATGCGAAGGGAAGGTATTGGCACCCCTATGCATCCGTAGTACTCTATGGGATCCACTTTTGTTGTTCTTGTCTAAAGGGTGTGGGTTTATCTAATGTACTATTTACTAAAAGAGGGGTCAAAAGAAAATGACTCGCACGGATGTCGCATCCACTGCATACGTATCTCATCTGAATATGGGTTAAAGAGGAGTGTGCTCGCTAAGATGTTGCGTCTTATGCCTACGTATCTCATCTGGAATGAGAATCAGAGCAAAACGTAGTTCGGCTAACTACGGGTTAAGGGTTGTGTTTTGGGTGAACGACGTTACTACGCAATCTACCAGATGCTCGGCCTTTGGAGACTTACTCGCCTGTAGTAGAAGGAGTTAACGTGTTCTTAGGAGAAGAAAAATCAATGAGTTTGGTGTTTCAGGGATGCTCATGCAAAAGGGCAGACCTAGACGAAGGAACCGCGCTACCTTAATTGACATGCAAACGGGAGACTATACGAAGCCTAGCAACCCTATGTGGAGACGATCACACCGTACAAAACAAATATACATAAAGTAAACACGCCAACAAGGGGGTTCAAACATACAGGGGTAGGGCTTTAGTCAAGAGGGGTCATATCAACCTCGACAAACAAGCCATGGAAAGGTAAACAAATGGGCTCTTAACCACTGATATTGACCGTCAGGGTGAGAAGATCAAAAGGGTAATGAGGATAAGACCTCATAGCTCTTAACCCTGGACAGGGTGAGCTCATAACAAGGCGTGGGGGTTCAGAAAGATGGAACCCTCTCCACTGACCGACCAGACAAAAGATCTTGAGCTTTTGTTCTGAAGCATTGACACATAGTGTGATCTTAAAGAACGACACACTGAATAACGGTGGATTGACTACTAATCCCTTTTATCCGTCAATTGCCTCTTCATGGAGGTCTTTAGCACTGATTCCTCTTCTTGGAGGTCTTTAGGCACAAAAATAAACACACAAAAACATTGCCTCCTATCGAGGTCTTCCAGCTAAGAAAGCGGTAAAACATGCGGGAAAAATAAAGGGATTAAGAGGTCTACCGTACGGATAAATATCCGAAGTAATAGCAACCAATGACACAAGAAACCCGGAGATCCCTCAAGCTAGGACCATCAAAGAAGGCAGGTCAATACAGGTAATCAGAATAAAACTCCAGATGGTATCCCACAAATAAAGTGGAACACCAAGCAAGCTATCCCTGCAAGAGTATGTGAGCCTTCACAAAAACTCAACAAACAGGTTAGAGTAACAGGATCGAATCAGGAGAAAACAATGTCATGCCAAACACAAAACAGATTAGAGAAGATAGAAAAGAAATTGCTGTCGCGATCGCTGTTGCTTCGCCTAGCGAGGGCTTAGCGAAGCTTCGCGGCAGGCTCGCCTAGCGATGGTGCTAGCGAACGCCTGCGGGTTCTGGATTTCCCATTGATAACAGTACGATTTTAAGGACTCCAAACCCTATGATATCCTTTTCAAAAATCACATGATCAGACATTCAAAGCATTATTTTACACATTCATGCATATCTAAACCCGTGGGCAAAACCTAACGATACCTCATACATTCAGAGAATTCAAATTGAAAGCATCGAGTAATGAGAATAAGGGCAAACATGATTAGAGGGATCGATTAAGATCAAACGGCACGGCTGTGTTTACAAAGCAATGTGAGGGTTTGCGTGAGACGGAGGTGAAAAAGTGTGTGAGTCAGAGTGAACTTTTCAGAGCTGTCTGGAGGTTGCTGCAGATTAGTTCGTAGTCTCCTTCTCTCCCCCTTTTTCTCTCTCTTTCTCCAGGGTTTTGTTCTACTGAGACTCTAGTATTTATAACCTGATTTCCGTGGCTTGGTGGGCTCAAATGAGGGCAACTCAGGCCCATGACTTTCTCTTACATTCTGAAAACGCGTGCGCTTCGCTTAGCGAGGGATCTGCTCGCTTAGCGAGCATGACCGTTCAGATTCGCTAGGCGAACCATTCTGCTCGCCTAGCGAGCACGACAGCTCATGCACAGATTTTTGCTCCTTCAAGATTAGCGTTCTGAGTGATGAACAGACCCCCTTCGAACCTGTTGGAAGTAACTCAAGTCTTTCCCTTGTGTTGACTGATTACCCGGATAGGATCCATAAAGTGTCTTGGATGATGTTCAAGCTTCTTGGATCTGATTATGATTGACATGATGAAATGCAATATGAAATGTTAAATGACCTAAAAATGAATGCACGAATGAGGAGTGCAAATTTTGGGGTATTACAGCTGCCCCTATTCAATCATCAGCTAACCCGAGCAGGATGAAAGCGAACAACTTATGAGACCAACAGGGTGAGCTGTGATTGAATACCAAAGACAGACCGAAAATTTGCATTATGAGAACACCACAAAAATGCTGAAATATGCCGCGCTGCTATTTTTTTTCCGATCCTCTGGCTGAATCTGAATCAGTCTTCTGACTTAACCTGGAGTTTCGATCCTTTGGCTGAATCTATACTCAATTTAGTCCTCTGGTTGGATATTGATCCTCGGACTGGATACGGTTTTGATCCTTGGGCTGAATCCATTTTCGATCTTCCAGCTAGATCTACTTCGATCTTCTGGCTAGATCTGACTTCGATCTTCTGGCTAGATCTGACTTCGATCTTCTGGCTAGATCTGACTTGCTTCGATTCTCGGGTTGAATCCACTTTCGTTTTGATTCTCTGGCTGAATCTATTTCGTTCTTCGGGCTAGACCTGACTTCGATCTTCTGGCTAGATCTGAATTGTTTTGATTCTCTGGCTGAATCTATTCTTGGTTTTCGGGCTAGACCTGACTTCGATCTTCTGGCTAGATCTGGATTGTTTTGATTCTCTGGCTGAATCTATTCTTGGTCTTCGGGCTAGACCTGACTTCGATCTTCTGGCTAGATCTGGGTTGATTTGATGATAAATTCCCATCATCAGGATCTCGCATCTGAGGCATGCGCTGGTTGACCCTCTTTCGAGATCTACACCCAATCTTCATGTTGGATATGCAGCTTCGAGAATATTCCACTTTTTGGGCTTCGTACATATTCTTCAGGCTAGAACATGTTGTAACGACTCTTCAATTAGACTTTGTTTTTAAATTGCGATCCGCGGGCTGGATCCTCTTGTAGGTTGATTTTCTGTTGAATTGTCAATCTATCCTTCTGGCTGGCTTGCTGAGGAAATAATGCTTGTAGGCGACTCTCTGGCTGAGTCTTCAAATTGAACCTTAGGCTGGCTCATTGGAAAATGATTCTCAGGCTGAATCTTCGAAATGACCCTCCTGCTGGATCACACACACTTGATCCTCTGGTAGAATCTCATGACTATGGTTGTAAAACAATTCTTCAGTCTGCTTTTGAAGAACCTGTTGATCAGCTTATGTGTATGCTTGATATGCATGCAAATGCAAATGTTATGAATGGTGTAAAATAAAATCTGGTTGGGGAAGCAAACTCCGGTAGGGAACAGATCGCTGCATCAATCCTTGAATGCTTTGTGGGGAATGATCCGTCTGTCGGGACCGGGGAGCTACCGAAAATAAATCGGCTCTCCCTTTTGAAAAGTTGACCTTGCTGGGGACATGAACTTGATAATCGTCCTCAGGCTGAGGATCGAAACAAATCTGTTAAAAATAAACAGCTGGGGAATGAGATGAACACTAGGGACACCACCCTCTTGTCTGTTGGGTATGCGACTACTCTGCTGTTGCTGGGGATATAAGGTGCAACTCTACTCGGGGACATGCTCTGCTGAGGAGAGACTTTGTCAACCGCTTGGGGGTGAGGATTCATGACTTGGCATCCGGTTCCTGTGACCTGCAATCACACACGTATGTCCCGGGGGAGTTACTCGGTTTGAATTCACTGTCCGGGATTAAGCACATTCAAAGCAATTTTAAATGTTTTCCTGTGCAAATCATCTGCAAAAGCCACCATTATGTTCAGATGCAATATGTTTAATCAAGATTTCAAACATCTTTTGCAAATAAACTGATAAATGAAAAATAAATAGGCTTTTTAACTGAATTATTCGACTTTTATTGGTTGAAAAATTTGTGCCAGGAATAGGCGAGTACATCAGGAAGCCGATCCCTGAAAAGAGGTGATCGCTATAAATTGAACAAAAGAAAACTATCATAATGGCAATGTGGATACGGGGTCCCACTGAGTTTTGACTCTGCTATGGCTCGTATGACCTCAAGACGCTCTACTCATCTTGCTTTCTGAAGTGGATAATTAGTCGATCTTTAACCTTCGAAGATTGTCGGATTGAATGAAATGGTGATATAACACGGATGAACTCAGATTGCAGTCATTCGCTTATTCCCTCTTTTGCGTGGACCGCCCGTTCGGGTTTTCAATCCACCGGGATACCCTTCTTTTGCCTGAGCCGCCCTTTCGGGTTTTCGACTCACCGGGTGTACATTTTTTTATTATTATTATTATTTTTTTTTTTATATCCCTAATTTTTGCCCGAACCTGTTTATTTTTATTTTGGTTCGCCGGGATGCCCATTTTTTGCTTGGAATCTTTTCTTTTGTCCAGCGGGTCACTTATGCGAAGTATTTTTTAACTGCGTCTTAGTTGAAAGGGGATGGGAAGTCTTCGCCATCCATGGTTGTTAGTGTCGCATACGCGAAAAACAACCGGCGGGAAAAGACACAGAGCCGCCACCGTGCGTTATTTATCCCAAAGGAGGGAAAGGAAACGCTCGAAGTAAACCTGGAAAGGAAATGGTCTTACGACCAGAGATTGCAAGGATCGGGAGTCGGTTACGCAAGGGGAAGGTATTAGCACCCCCTCATGTCCGTCGTACTCGACGAGATCCACGCTCAGAAAGAATAGAAAAAGGTTGCTAAATAACTGCTCAAAAACTGCACAAAACTGGAAGGAACACAAATGAAAGACGGAAGGAAGGGGAAAGTGGACTCGGCAGGATGTCGCATCCTGGGCCTACGTAGCTTGTCAGAAACAAACATCAGAGTCAACGTAGTTTGGGGAATGGAGAAACATGCTCGCTAGGATATCGCATCCTATGCATACGTATCTTCTCTAACCAGAGTAAGAATCAGAGCACTCGTAGCTCGGCTAACGCATGCCGAAACAGAACGCTGAAAGAAGACGCTGAGACATCAAAGCAAACACACGACAGGAAATGGAATGCCAATCGCTGGCCTTACATCCAACTCCGAACAAACAAACGCAAATAGGAAACGGAATGCCAATCGCTGGCCTTACATCCAACTCCACAAAAGAAACAAGAAACAGATAGCCAATCAATGGTCTTACATCTATCTCCTAACACACACCAAACAAAACAGGAAACCGAAGGCCAATCACTGGACTTACATCGGACTCCAAACAAACAACAAACAAACGGGAAACCGAATGCCAATCGCTGGACTTACATCAGACTCCAAACAAACAACAAACAAACGGGAAACCGAATGCTAATCGCTGGACTTACATCAGACTCCAGACAAACGCACACGAAAAGAAGAAGGGTCTCGATTGCAACTAGGGCAAGAGAAAAGGAAGGTCTCAATCGCAACGAGGGCGAGAGAAAGGAAGGTCTCAATCGCAACAAGGGCGAGAGAAAAGGATCAAAGTTAGTTGTCAGTCAAACTCGACAAGACATCGCATCTCGTGCCTACGTATCTCATCTGAACATGAGAATCAGAGTTGCTGTAGTTCGGCTAAACTATTTCTATTTGTTTTGTGTTTTTTAGGTTAACAACGTCACTACGCAATCTACCGGATGCTCGGCCTTTGGAGACTTACTCACCTGTAGTAGAAGGAGTTAACATGTTCTTAAGAGGGGATAAAGTTTGTTTGTGTTTTAGGAAAGCTCACGCAAGGAAGGAAGTCCTAGACGAAGGAATCGTGCTACCTTAATTGACATGCAAACGAGAGACTATGCGAAGTCTAGCAATCCTATGGGCATACAATCACACCACACAAACACATACAACATGAAGTAAACACACCAACAAGGGGCTCAAACATCAAGGGTGAGGCTTTAGTCAAGGGGTCATAGCAACCTCGACAAACAAGCCTGCACTGGAAGGGTATCTGAGGGCTCTTAACCACTGACATTGACCGTCAGGGTGAGCAGATGAAAGGTAATGAGGGTAAGACCTCATAGCTCTTAACCCGGCCTTGGTGAGCTTCAATCAATGAAGGTGTGGGAGTCCAGAATATGGGACTATATTCCACTTGACTGACCTATATACAAGGATCTTAGGTGTTTATTCAACTGCATCAGCACGTAGTGCGAGCAAGATGAAAGACTCAACTGAATAGCAGGGGATTGATTGCAAATCCCTTCTATCTGCCAATTGCCTCTTCACTTAGGAGGTCTTGAAGTACATGGCATAAATATAAACAAACACAGTCATTGCCTCTTAAGGAGGACTTCAGCCAAATGCCTGCCAAACAGAAACGACAGGGCTTCCAGACTACATGGAGTTAGGGGATGATTACCTAGGTGGTATGCCAACCACAAGCAAAGCAAAGCAACTCAAGCAATGAGTTAAAGCTACTAAAGTACCTGTAAGAAAACAAAACAAGTCAATATTCACATTCAGACAAACCAAACAGACAGTCAACAGTGAGACAACCAACGTACACAATGCAAGTCAACAACTCAAGTGATTTCATCACCAAGGAACCTACAACACAAGAAAGGTTAGTGGACAAAGCAAATTTGCATCTCAAGTCATAAGATTACATCAACCATCAAGACTAGAAGCTTGAACCTGAAATGCAAAACTCAAAAGATGAGTACAAACCACTAGCACCAAGGCTAGGGTCAAAGGCAAAGTAAAAAGTCAAAAAAGCAACCAATATTCAACATGAAGCCTATTTATTCAAGTAAGAACATGTCCTAAAAAGGACCAAACTCAAATCAAATGGCAAAGTCATCTCATGAGCAAGATATGGCAAAGGCAATTACAAAGCTCACAATTGGACATCAAGAATAACAATTCCATATTAAAACAGAAATGAATCAAATAATCATGAAAATTATTATGAGCATACAACATGTCAAACGCAATCATCATGCCAAAAATTAGAATCAACAGAGCTCAATTGCCTAGATATGAAAATGCACAAGTATTACATCAAATTGTGTGACACACATTGTCACACCATGCATTCATGTCTCAAAAATCATGCAACATGTTGGGAATCAGCATACCAAATTTCATGGCAATTGGACAATTATTGAGCATTTCACAATAGAATGAATGAAGCATGTCACATTTTGCATCATGTTCAAATAACAGTCCACAATTCAAAATCCAGAAATGATAAAAATCAGAAAATCACATCATAAAATAATAGACACTTCAAGGAATATGTGAGAAAAAATTTGGAATTATTTGGATCAGTTTTCAATTTTTTATGAATTTTTGAATTAGCATGAAATAAAAATGAATAAATGTGAATCAATTGGAAAAATGAGATTGAAAACGAAATGAGGAGAATGCTGCATGGAAGAATTGAATAAGGGTTCAAAGCGCATATCAAAACGACGCCGTTTTGGATAAGGAAATAATGTGAAAATATTTTGCGCTCGCTGGGAATCGAAGGAGGTGTGCAAGCGCATCAAAACGACGCCGTTTTTAGTGTGAATCCTAGGGTTTGCAGACGGCGGTGATACACTATTCACGCACGGTGGGAGACGGTGGAAACCACCGTCTTCCTCATGGGATCCGGCGAAGCTACAGTACGTGTTCATGAATTTTTTTGCAGAATTTTACAAATCATATACCATTGGAAAGGTTATCACATGTAGAACACAGATCGAGCATCATTTTGGCCTAATTCTTCATGAATCATGAGAAACGAACAAAAACATTTATGCATTCTAGACTTTAACTCAACATATCTCAATGAATACTGAACCATTTTTCATGAAATTTATCTCAGCGTGATCAGCATGCAAAGCTCTACAAGTCTATGCACATAAAAAGGAGAATAAGAGGTTCGAATCCAAACCTTCTTTAAGAGCAGTCACTGAAATCAGCGTGTTCAAGGCCTTGCAAGTGTGTAGATCCAATCCTGAGATGATATTATGAAGCTTTATGCGTGAATTGAAGCTCGAGATGGCTTAGATCTAGCTCAGATTTCAACTTCTATCTTCATGTTCTTGAGTTTGCACAGCTTGATTTTGGCTCGAATTCTTCAATTAAGAGCTTGATCTGCACTTAATGATGATCAGAGAACACGAATATGCAATAAAATTCCAGTGCTATGTGGAAAATTTTCAAGTTTCAATGGAGAGCAAAATTTGGAGGGAAGAGAAATTTTGGATCTAGAATGTTCAAAACTGAAAAATTCTGTTAGGATTAGCCTTTTATATGCTGTGTTAATTACCATGCTAATGCTGATTAGGCTTGGCTAATGAAATTTTAATGCAAAATGAGGTGTAAGGCAAAATTGGAAAATTCACCCTATGCATGGCAATATGAACGTGAACAGTAGCATGCTTGGTGTATTTTCCTTTACTTGACTTTTAGTTGACTTTCATGGGCCCTAGATGACCTGGCAATGCACTGATGACTTTGAGCCTCTAACACTTGGTAAAGTTGCTTCAAAATGAACCTTGACTCATATAAGCTCTCTAGAATAGTCGTGTGGCCTTCATCTCAAGGAAATGCTTGGTCTCTTTGCACAGATGAATTCTCTTGATGCCAGTTCTTGTTGATAAGGTGCAATGTGATATGCAATGATATGCAATGTTAATGACCTAAAAAAGTGAAATGAATGCATTACTGGGGCGTGCAAATTTGACGTGCTACAGCTAGCATCAAAGCTCCGCCAGAGAAAACATTTTTACCACGTATGGACTCTCATAGTTTGGTGTCCATTTTCCCCTGTGATCTGTGTTGGGAGGAAGAATTCTTTTGAGTACCAATTCACCGACTTGATACTCCCGAGGGCGCACTTTCTGATCAAATGCTCTCTTCATTCGTCTCTGATATAGTTGGCCATGGCATATGGCTGCTAGCCTTTTTTCCTTAACTAAGCTCAGCTGATTGTATCGAGAACGGACCCATTCTGCTTCGTCCAGCTTAACATCCATCAGGACCCGCAAAGAAAGAATTTTGACTTCAACCGGAAGAACTGCTTCCATGCCATATACAAGCTGATAAGGTGTTGCCCCGGTGGATGTTCTAATTGAAGTTCGATACCCATGTAATGAAAACGGTAACATCTCATGCCAGTCCTTGTATGTTACCACCATCTTTTGCACAATCTTCTTAATATTCTTGTTAGCTGCCTCAACAACTCCATTCATCTTTGGCTTGTAAGGAGAAGAATTGTGATGCTCGATTTTGAAATCCCGGTAAAGCTCTGCCATCATTTTGTTATTGAGATTCGAACCATTATCAGTAATGATCCGCTCAGGAACTCCGTATCTGCAAGTGATATCTCTTTTCAGAAATCTGGCTACCACCTGCTTCGTAACACTCGTATAGGATACTGCTTCCACCCACTTGGTGAAGTAATCAATAGCGACCAAAATGAATCTATGGCTGTTGGAAGCAGTCGGCTCGATCTTGCCAATCACATCAATGCCCCACATTGCAAAAGGCCAAGGTGACGACGTGACATTCAATGGGCTTGGAGGGATATGCACTCTATCTGCGTAAACTTGGCACTTGTGACACTTTCGGGCGTATGCGCAACAGTCTGCCTCCATTGTTAACCAGTAATACCCCGATCTTAACAACTTCTTAGCCATTGCATGTCCCCCGGCATGGATACCGAAAGATCCCTCATGTACTTCTTGTATTAACATGTCCGCTTCCTGCTTGTCCATACATCTGAGCAAGACCATGTCCAAATTTCGCTTGTACAGAGTATCATCTGAGTTCAGAAAGAAGCTACCGGCTAACCTCCTCAACATCTTATTCTCATTCGAAGACGCCCCAGCTGGATACTCTTAACTCTTCAGGAAACGCTTGATGTCATTATACCATGGCTTATCATCGGATACTGCATCGGCAGCAAACACATAGGCGGGTATGTCAAGTCGAGATACATCATTTCTGGGTACGTAGTTCCAACATAGCACCTTAATCATCGAGGACAAGATAGCCAAAGCATCAGCAAATTGGTTTTCTTCACGAGGAATGTAATGCAGCTTCACCCTCGTAAAGAAAGTCAACAATCTTCTCACATAGTCTCTGTAAGGAACCAAATGAGGCTGATGTGTATACCATTTCCCGTTGGTTTGATTGATGACCAAAGCTGAATCCCCGTATACATCCAGGGTTTTAATCCGTAGGTTGATGGCTTCCTCAAGTCCTAGGATACAAGCTTCGTATTCGGCTTCATTGTTGGTGCAGGGGAAAGTTATTCTGGCACAAAATGGCATATGAACCCCCTCCGGCGTGATCAACACTGCACCAACTCCGCGACCATTGACGTTGACTGCCCTATCAAACATCATAATCCATTTGGATTCAGGGTCAGGCCCCTCCTCCGGGAATGGTTCCTCGCAATCTTTCGATTTGAGAAACATGATGTCCTCATCAGGAAAGTCGAACCTCATAGGTTGGTAATCATCATTCGGTTGCTCTGCAAGATAGTCTAACAAGACACTTCCTTTGATGGCTTTTTGTGAAGTGTATTGGATGTCATACTCTGTCAGTATCATTTGCCACCTAGCAACCCTTTCGGTAAGCGTTGGCTTTTCAAAAATATACTTGACTGGATCCATCTTTGATATCAATAGAGTTGTGTGATTCAACATATACTATCTTAGTCGGCGAGCAGCCCATGCCAAAGCGCAGCAAGTTTTCTCGAGCAGTGAGTATCTTTGTTCACAGTCGGTAAACTTTTTACTAAGGTAGTATATTGCATGCTCTTTTCGACCTGACTCGTCATGCTGACCGAGCACACAACCCATTGACCTTTCTAACACCGTCAAGTACATGATCAACGATCTTCCCTCTACTGGAGGCATTAGAATCGGGGGCTCCTGCAAATAATCTTTTATTCTTTCAAAAGCTTTCTGACAATCATCATTCTACCTGACCTCTCGCTCTTTTCTCAGCATTTTGAACAATGGCTCGCATGTGGCTGTAAGATTAGATATGAACCTTGAAATGTAGTTTAATCTGCCCAGGAAGCCACGAACCTCTCTTTCCGTTTTAGGTGCAGGCATTTCTTGAATAGCTTTTACCTTCGCAGGATCTACCTCTATTCCTCTTTCACTTACAATGAAACCTAACAGCTTACCAGTTCGCACTCCAAAAGTGCACTTGTTCGAATTCAGCCTTAACTTGAACTTTCTCAGACGTTCAAACAACTTCTGCAGATCGTCCAGATGCTCTTCTTCTGTTCGGGACATGGCAATCATATCATCCACATGGCATTCGATCTCTTTGTGAATCATATCATGAAAAAGTGTTACCATAGCCCGTTGGTACGTTGCCCCTGCGTTCTTCAACCCAAAAGGCATGACCTTGTAACAGAAGTTACCCCACGGTGTGACGAATGTCGTTTTCTCCATGTCTTCCGGTGCCATCCTGATCTGATTATAACCGGAGAAACCATCCATGAAAGAATATACGGAGAACTGAGCTGTGTTATCAACCAAAACATCGATGTGAGGTAATCGGAAGTCGTATTTCGGACTAGCTCTATTCAGATCTCTGTAATCGACGCACATCCGTACTTTTCCATCCTTCTTGGGTACTGGTACGATATTGGCAACCCATGGTGGGTAACTGGCCACAGCGAGAAACCCTACGTCCCACTGTTTCTGAACTTCTTCTTTGATTTTCATTGCCATGTCAGGATGAGTCCGACATAACTTCTGCTTCACCGGCGGCATATCTTCATTCAACGGTAACCTGTGCACAACGATATCTGTATCCAAACCTGGCATATCTTGATAGGACCAAGCAAAGATGTCGACGTACTCACGAAGCAAACTGATCAACTGTTCTTTCACCTCGACTTGTAGACTGGCCCCGATCTTGATCTCTTTCTTGTCGTCTTCGGTACCAATGTTGATGGTCTCAATCACCTCCTGATAAGGTGTAATAGCTCGGTCCTCCTGTTTCAACAACCTGGCTAACTCTTCAGGCAATTCACGATCTTCCTCAACCCCTTCTCCGGCTTGATAGATAGGATTGTCGAAGTCATACTTGGCCATAGAAGTGTCGTTAGCAGTGAGATCCGGGTGATCATCCCTGCATGATGAAGGATCATACTTTACCTTAGAACGATATTTTTGGAAAGAAAAACGAAAAAGAGACGTTGCCACTTTTTTTGTAAAAGTAAAAAAAATTGAAAGAAAGAGAACACAAAATTGCTTGCAAAAGTTGTCCTTTATTGATGATGAAAATAATTGCAAAATGCGACTAAATGGATGGCCCTACAGATGAGTCATTACACCTTGGGCAATGCGTAAGACTTTATTATGCATGTAATAAAAGGAAAACAATAAAAATTACTCTTTCAGTAGAGTAACCCGAACGACTTTTTCGGACGACCAATTGTTGAGCTTTTCTCCCGGGACACACGGGCGAATCCAGCTATCTAAGTCACAGTCGCTGTCAGCCTTGTCTTCATCTGCAGCATTGACGATGTGGGGAGAAACCAAACCCCCGCTGGAGAAAGTACCGACTTCACTCTTCTGAGACCCCGGAGTAAACCCCAATCCAAACTTTTCTTCTTTGATGACTGGCTCCACAAATTTGCCCTAGCCTTGGGCATTACCAGCTTTAACCACTTCAACAGCTTGCTTGTATGAAGAGATAGAAGTCCCGACCTTCTCGGAATCAGGTGAAAAGACAGCTTCGAGCGCGACCTCACTGATGTTTATGGCTTCAAAGCCCTGACATAGCATCTCATGCATCTCGCCATCCATCTCCACATACTTAAATGTAGACAGGTGGCTAACAAAAATATCCTCTTCACCACAGACGGTGACGACCTGACCTTCTAGTTCATATTTGAGCTTCTGGTGGAGAGTAGAAGTAATAGCACCGGCAGCATGAATCCAGGGCCGACCTAGCAGACAAATATAGGCAGGCTGGATATCCATCACATAAAAGGCACTCTTGAACACCTGCGGTCCAATCTTAACTGGAAACTTAACTTCGCCAAAGACAAATCTCTTAGAGCCATCAAAAGCCCTCACAACTAAATTACTTGGCTTCAGGATGATGCCATCGCAATCCAACTTCATTAAGGCTTTCTTTGGAAGAACATTCAGAGAAGAGCCTATATCAACCAAAACATGGGAAAGCACCACCCCTTTGCATTCCATTGTGATATGTAAAGCCTTGTTGTGATTCCTGCCCTCAGATGTCAGGTCATAGTCGGTGAAACCCAGCCCATGGCTAGCGTTTACATTTGAAACTACCGACTCCAGCTGGTTAACGGTTATCTCTGGGGGAACATAGGCCATATTCAGCACTTTCAACAAGGCTGCTCTGTGCGCCTCAGAGCACATCAATAATGAGAGAATGGAGATCTTTGAGGGTGTCTGATTTAGCTGGTCGACTACCTTATAGTCACTTTTCTTGATAATCCTCATAAACTCGTCCACTTCCTTCTCGAATGCGGTCTTAGGAGGAGCTTCCTCAGTAGTAACCTCTTCGGTGGCTACCTGTTTTCCTTTAGCCTTGGCAGCTGCCTCAGCTTCAGTATTCGTGCGCAATGTCGATGGTGCAAATAGGCATCCACTGCCAGTGAAGCCACCAACCCCTCAAACATTGTCTACAATGGGGCTACCAATGTCACTGTCTTCTTTGTTAACTTTCCGCCCCTGGAAGTAGATATCAGTCCCATAGTGCCACGGGATAGCACTGTCTTTCTCATACGGAACAGGTCCTGGTATCGTGATGGTGACCAGGCTAACCAAAGCCGATTGAGGGCTGTCAGAGTAAATTGTAACTGGTGCCAGACTTTCGTTGCTCACCATTGCTGGTGTTGTACTTTTTGGGAAATATATTGTTGTCGGAGCGGGTCTCTCGGGAACATATATTTCTTCAGGAGTAAAATAAATCGTCACTTTCGACACATCATTCTTCACTGGACGGGCCCGATCGAACTGAAGACAACCTTCATCTATCAGTTGCTCAATACCCCTTCTCAAACTGTCACATCCGTTCTCGGCAGCTTGACAATTTCTGCACTCTTCCCCACAGCCCGGGAAAATCTGTCCTTTCAAAAGTCGGTGTTTGACCACCGATAGCGAAGTCTTCACTTTAGTCACATCAGAAATCAAATTCAAAGTTTCCCCACTATCAACAGCATTAAGCCTCTGCCCGCCGTGGGCTGGCATCGGGTTTTGGATATTATTAGGCACCAGAGAAAAATTGATAGCCTGGGAATCTCTCAAATCTTGTACCTTTAGCTGGAGAGCCTTGCAATTACCTGTAGTATGGCCAGGTGCGTTGGAGGGAAAAGCACATCTGGCGTTGACATCATAACCTCTAGGGAAATTATTGGGATCGATTAGTGGGGCCAGAGTTCTTAACATAACCAGATTCAGGTCAATCAGCCTAGGGAGTAATACAGAATAAGGCATTGAGATTGGCTCAATGACCTGGTACGTCTGCCTTGGACGTTGTTGATAGTGTCTCTGCTGACCTGGATTACCTCCTTGTTGTTGATTGTTGTACCTGGGTTGCTGTTGCGGATGATATTGCGGTTGTTGTTGCTGTTGAGGAACAGGTGTTGGAATAGTGACTGCGGCCACTTGATCTTGATAATAATTAGGGCGTCCTCTGCCCCTGCCTCTGCCGGCATATACAACGCTTGTCTCGCCTTCTCTTCTTCGCTGACCATTACCAGCAAACGGTTTCTTGGAAGCACTATTGTCTTGAATTTGGCCCATCTTCAACAGACTATCGATTCTTTCTCCCGCAATTATTATCTTTGCAAGGTTGATTGACGGGAAAACAGCCAATCTCTCAATATAATTGCCTTGAAGAGTGTTCATGAACATGTCCGCCATCTCCCTTTCAGACATAGGGGTTTGAACGGACGCAGCAATTTGTCTCCAACGCTGAGCATATTCTCTAAAGGTCTCCTTGGCAGTCTGAGACATTCCTTGCAACAAGGTCTGATTTGGAGCCAAGTCCAAGTTGTATTGATATTGCTTGACAAAAGCCTCTGCCAAGTATTTCCAGCTCTTGATGGTAGTACGAGACAAATGAGAATACCATTCGCGAGAAGCTCTAGTTAGATTGTCTTCAAAATAGTACATCCACAGCTTTTCATCCTCCGTGTGAGGTCCCAACCTTCCCAAATAAGATTGGAGATGAGTGCGTGGGCAAGAAGCCCCGTTGTATTTCTCAAAAGTAGGGGGTTTGAACTTGTGAGGAATCCTTACTCCCTGAACCAGACCAAGATTTGTGACATCAAAACCTAAGGAATTGATCATACGGCGAGTGCTCTCGTGGGCTTCGTCGTGCAAAGAGAATTGATCATACTGATAATCTTCAGTAACGGGGCGCCCGTTATTCCGAATTCCTTGATTCACATTGTACCTTCCGCCAATACCATTTCCAACATTCCCCGTGTTGCCAATATTACCCGGGTTTCCATCAACATTCGCGTTGCCCGTGTTACCAGTTTTCACAGGGTTATCAGCGTTCCTAGGATTACCAGGGTTTCCCTCAGCATTAGGTATCTCCACCTCTGGATCGGGCCTCGGTTGCTCAACCAATTCCCTCAGTTTTTCCTGACCTTCTGCCATACCAGTCATCAATGTCATGAACTTTTCCATCCTTTCACGCATATCAGCCAGCTCTATCTGTACTTGGTCCATCGCTAGTTGCGGACGATTTTCCTTTGTCGGGTACCTGTGGACTTGCTTGGGACCAATAATGCCTGAGACAGGGAACACACATTAGACACTGCGATGACACCTGCAAAACAAACAAGGGTTAGTATGCATGGTATACGATGCACTGCTTATTCAATTTTAAGGCACCCCCCTTAAAAAGGGAATACCCTGCAAATGAATAAGCATGAGATGTTGGATGCAAATATGCAAATGATGTTATGCAATGCAAAGGCATGTCAATCAGGATTGCTGGATCCGCTTGAACATCTGTCGGGTTGCATTGTCTGAAGAGAAAACCACTGAGGAATACAATACAAGATCAAAACTCTGCTCCAGAAAACCGGGTTGGTTGGAGGTTAAGGTTTCCTGAATTTAGCCCGCCCCTCACTGGTAGGTTCTAAGAACAGAAGTTCGTCAGCTTCATCCCTTCAGTCGAGAATAATACGTTTACCACTGAAGGTTTGGCATTATTACGGGATAAAAGACCTTCATTGACTCCCTTTAACAGGACATCCTAATAGCAAGTTCCCAGTCTCGGGGTCCTCGGATTGATCAGCGAGAATGCGCCCACCAGAGCTAACATAATCACGTCTCGGAGGAGAGGCCTCGACTGAGTTCTCGGGAAATGGTCACCAGAGTCGACGATTTCTAGAGGAACATCTGCCGTTATGGAACACCCATAGGACATAATATATCCAAAAGAAACCTCGTCTGGATGTGGGTCTTCATGAACGACTTAACGTAGCAACACGCCACGCAAGCCTCATGACTATCCACTCTAAAACCTGTGTGTACACTCAAGCCTGGGTAATGGGCTTATCTCTCATAGAACACCCCACCCCAACAAACAAACAAACCAACAGCAGAGCCAACAGATACAGCAATGATATGTACACAATGCAATGAAGCAGGTAAATGCTGAAAAATAAATAACTCTACAAAAGAATGAACACCCAATAAACAAACAACCTACAAAAGCTAGGAGGGACTCACTTAGGGAAACCGTAAGTCCCCAGCAAAGCCGCCAGCTGTCGCAACCTGAAAAAGGATAGATGCGAAAAAAACAACCGGCGAGAAAGAAATGAAAGAAGAGTCGCCATCGTGCGTTATTTATCCCAAAGGAGGGAAAGGAAACGCTCGAAGTAAACCTCGAAAAGGGAAAGGAAAAGATAAGGTCTCGCAACCAAATCTTGGGTTCGGGAGTCGATTATGCGAAGGGAAGGTATTAGCACCCCTACGCATCCGTAGTACTCTACGGGATCTGTAACACCCTTCTAAAATACCCCAATAATTAATTAAAACAACAAAATATGAATCAGAGTAGATATGCAATTTCAGGGTGTCACACTTGACACTTCACACCATTCACCAAAATAACTTGTCATGCTCATTTATTAATCAAAATAAAACATTGCACAATTCGCAGCGGATAGAAATCTAACAACATGCAAACCATGTAACACATTTCATGTAAAATTGTTCAACAACCAAAAATGAAAACAAAGTAAAACATCCCGTCCCGATGTTACATATACCAGAGCATGACCCACTAAGGAACTACACTAGACTCCAAGCACTAGCTTCTACTCAATCACTGCTCGTTACCTGAAACATAGTTGTAAAGGTGAGTTCCTCAATCGATATAATAAGCATTATAAAATATCATGTAATGCTAAGTAAATTAACACATTCATCACCCTAATCATATCACACATTCAGCAACGGCAACATCAACTCATAATCATACTCAACACAAACACAAAACACACGTATAATATTGGAATACATCCATTCATATTATACGCCATACATACATTATGAAATGAGACTCCATGCATGCGGTACCGACTATTCGTGAACACATAGTTCAACCTCACCGATCAAACCCAGATACGGCTACCAAGCTCACTAGTCCCACTCATTTGAGACCTAGTGACTCCCTCACTAATTCCTCACCATGGGAATTAGCTACCACCATAAAGGCTATGATATGCACGCTAAATCACCTAGCATGCAAACATCAACAACAATCCACAATGGACATATGCTCACACTCTAAGCCATAAACAGTCCATCCACAATTGCATACATAATAGATATATTCGCAGCATTATGCATACCATCATACATCATCAGCATATTTATCACAGATTCATATCATGTCATGCCAAATAATAAATCACAGTATTAGCACACTCTACTAATACCTATACTGCTCAAAACAACGGGAAATGATCCCTACTATATCATACATGCAATATATCATTCACCAATATAGGCCAATCATCAAATATGTACACATAATTCCATTCCAAAACGTACACAATATTTAAATATCAATTTTTCACTTTTCAAACAGTGTTAACCTGTTAACGCAAGACAGAATACAATTTTTACAGTATTTCAACAGTGTTAACCGGTTAACGCCCTGGGTTAACCTGTTAATGCAAGACAGAATACAAATTTAACAGTTTTTCAACAGTGTTAACCGGTTAACGCCCTGGGTTAACCTGTTAACGCAAGACAGAATGCAATTCTAACAGTATTTCAACAGTGTTAACCTGTTAACGCATTTGGTTAACCTATTAACACAAGACAAAAATTAGTTTTTTTAATTATCATAACAGTGTTAACCGGTTAACGCCCTGGGTTAACCGGTTAACGCAAAACAGAAAGCTGTTTCTGCGCTAACAACGAACAGAATGCAGAATTACCCGCGTTTTTCGCCGTTGGAGGACTTCCGGACCTCCGATTTCGATTCCGTAAAAAGCTACACGTCCAGAAAATTACGACTCACCCAAATATAGATTCATTCACAGTTTTAACATAATTTATTCATCACAATTTCTAACCGTATCTAATTCCTACGAATTTTCTTCAATTATAAACCCATATCTCATTCATCCATAAGTTCACAATTTGCAGCATCCATCATCCTAATTAGAGTCAATTCAATGGCTTATTACTACCCATTACATGTTAACCCATAATGCCCATTAAACGACGATAAACCCCCCTTACCTGAGTTAATCCGGCAAATCCTTTAACTTCAAGCTTTTCCCTTCTTCAACCCTTTTTCTTTTGCTCTTCCTTTTTGCCCTTTTTCCACTTTTTAGTCGCTTCTCCGTTTTCACGTGTAAAAACCTTTTTACTAAATGGTACTCTTTACTGATTCCAAAAATTGTTCCAATTCCAACTTTATTATTCCAATAATAATAATCCAATAATATTCCAATTATTTAATTAAATTAATAAATATACTAATAATAATATATATGAATGGTTTATCTTTTATTTTGAAAAATAATACCCTCCCATTCATATTATCATCATAATATACTATTAAACTTAAATTAAATAATTATCATATTTTATCGGGGTGTTACAACTCTCCCCCACTAAAAGAGTTTTCGTCCTCGAAAACATACCTCAAGCGAATAACTCTGGATAAGACTCCTTCATCTGACTCTCAAGTTCCCAAGTCACATTGCCACCTGCTGGTCCTCCCCAAGCTACCTTTACAAAAGCAATCTCTTTACCCCGCAACTGCTTCAACTCTCGATCCTCGATCCTCATAGGTGATGTTTCAACAGTCAGGTTATCTCTCACCTGTACATTATCTACTTGGACCACATGCGACGGATCAGGAATGTACCTCCTCAACTGAGACACATGAAAAACCTCATGCAAATTCGCAAGTGACGGCGGTAAAGCGATACGATAGGCTACCTCCCCTATCCTCTCCAAAATCTGATAAGGACCAATAAATCGAGGTGTCAACTTCTTCGACTTCAAAGCTCGACCAACCCCAGTTATCGGAGTAACACGAAGAAACACATGATCTCCCTCTTGAAACTCAAGTGACTTCCTCCTCTTGTCGTGATAACTCTTCTGACGACTCTGAGCAATCCTCATCTTCTCCTGAATCATCTTAATCTTTTCCGTAGTTTGTTGAACAATCTCCGGTCCAACCACAACACTCTCACCGGACTCATACCAACATAAAGGTGTCCGACATCTCCTACCATACAAAGCTTCAAACGGTGCCATACCAATGCTCGAATGAAAACTATTGTTGTAGGTAAACTCAATCAAAGGTAAATAACAATCCCAAGCACCTCCCTTTTCCAAAACACAAGCCCTCAAAAGATCCTCCAGTGACTGAATCGTCCTCTCAGTCTGACCATCAGTCTGCGGATGATATGCAGAACTCAATCTCAGCTTAGTTCCCAAAGCCCTCTACAAACCTTCCCAGAACTTCGATGTAAATCTAGGATCTCTGTCCGAAACAATACTCGACGGAATACCATGCAAACTTACAATTTTCTCAATATACAACTCAGCTAATCTCTCTAACGGATAATCCATTCTGATCGGAATGAAATGAGCCGATTTTGTCAATCTGTCAACAATCACCCAAATAGCTTCAAAATTCTTAATTGTCCTCGGTAAACTAGAAACAAAATCCATACTGATACTATCCCACTTCCACTCTGGAATAGGCAACGGTTGCATTAGCCCAGACAGCTTCTAATGCTCAATCTTTGACTTCTGACAAGTCAAACAAGAATAAACAAAACTCGCAATTTCTCTTTTCATTCCCGGCCACCAAAATAACTTTTTCAAATCATGATACATCTTCGTAGCCCCAGGATGAATACTCAGGCCACTACGATGTCCTTCCTCAAGAATACTCTTCTTAAGTTCGGTAACATCCGGAATACACACCCGATTACCAAATTTCAAAACACCATTCTCATCAACTCTGAATTCACCACCTTGACCTTGATTCACTAGAGTCAACTTATCAACCAAAAGCACATCGGATTTCTGACCCTCTCTAATCTCATCCAGAATACCACTCGTTAACTTCAACATTCCCAATTTAACACTATTGTGAGTACTCTCACACACCAAACTCAAGTCTCTAAACTGCTCAATTAAATCCAATTCCTTAACCATTAACATAGACATATGCAATGATTTCCGACTCAATGCATCAGCCACTACGTTTGCTTTACCCGGATGGTAATTCAAACCAAAGTCATAATCCTTCAGAAACTCTAACCATCCCCTCTGTCTCATATTCAGCTCTTTCTGATCAAACAAATACTTTAAACTTTTATGGTCACTGAAAACCTCAAATCTTGACCCGTACAAGTAATGCCTCCATAACTTCAGAACAAATACCACAGCTGCCAACTCTAAATCGTGTGTCGGATAGTTCCTCTCATGAACCTTCAGTTGTCTCGAAGCATAAGCTACAACCTGCTTATTCTGCATCAAAACACCACCCAAACCCAACAATGAAGCATCACAGTAAACCTCAAATGGTTCCGACGGACTTGGTAATATCAGAATAGGAGCAGTAGTTAACCTTCTCTTTAACTCTTGGAAACCTTCTTCACATTTTGAGTCCCAAACAAACGCTTGCCCCTTTCTAGTCAACATCGTCAACGGTAACGCCAACTTAGAAATTCCCTCAATGAATTTCCGATAATAACCTGCAAGTCCAAGAAAACTCCTTATCTCAGAAACTGACTTCGGAGCTTCCCACTTAGATACCGCTTCTATCTTAGAAGGATCAACAACAACACCACCTCTTGAAACCACATGACCTAGAAAACTAACCTCTTCTAACCAAAATTCACACTTGGACAGTTTAGCAAATAACTTCTTTTCTCGTAGAACTCCTAAAACCACTCTCAAATGTTCAACATGCTCTTCTTCAGATTTCGAATACACCAAAATATCGTCAATAAACACCACAACAAACTTGTCTAGGTACGGATGGAAAATCCTATTCATATACTCCATAAATACCCCAGGCGCATTAGTCACACCAAAAGGCATTACAGAATACTCATAATGTCCATACCTTGTTCTGAAAGCAGTCTTCTGAATATCCTCAGTTTTCACACGTATCTGATGATACCCCGATCTCAAATCTATTTTGCTGAACACACTCACACCAACCAACTGATCCATCAAATCATCAATCCTCGGCAAAGGATACCGATTCTTGATCGTCACTTTATTCAGTTGCCTGTAGTCCACACACAACCTCATAGTACCTTCTTTCTTCTTAACCAATAACACTGGTGCGCCCCACGGTGACACACTCGGACGAATAAATTTCTTATCCAACAGATCTTCCAGCTGACTCTTCAATTCAGTTAACTCAACAGCAGACATATGGTACGGAGCCATCGATATCGGCCTAGTACCAGGTACCAAATCAATCGAGAACTCAACTTCACGCTATGGCGGTAATTCATTCACTTCTTCAGGAAACACATCAGGAAAATCACACACCACGGCTAGATCGCAAATCACCGTATTATCTTTAGCCTCCAAAGTCGCTAACAGCATAAACAACTCTGCCCCATCTGCTACTGCCTCGTTCACCTGCCTTGCTGATAGAAACAAACTCTTTCCTTCCTCAATCTCAGGAAAGATCACAGTCTTATCAAAACAGTTGATATAAACTCGGTTAAACACCAACCAGTTCATACCCAGGATAACATCAATCTGCACTAGTGGAAGACACACGAGGTCCATCCCAAAGTCTCTACCAAAAATACTCAAAGGGCAATTTAAACAAACTGAAGTAGTAGTCACTAAACCCTTCGCAGGAGTATCAATCACCATACTCCCATGCATCTCAGATATCTTTAATTTAAGTTTCACAGCACAATCCAAAGATATAAAGGAATGAGTCGCACCTGTGTCAATAATAGCTACAAGAGGAAAGCCATTAATATAACACATACCTCGGATCAAACGATCATCTGCAGAAGTCTCAGAACCCGATAAAGCAAAGACCTTGCCTCCCGACTGGTTCTCTTTCTTCGGCTTAGGACACTTTGGACTGATATGACCCACCTCTCCACAGTTGAAACAAGTCATAGTCTTCAACCGGCACTCTGCAGCCAAGTCACCACCTTTGCCACACTTGAAACACTTCTTCTCAGTACTGGTACACTCATGGATACGATGTCCAGCCTGACCACATCTGTAACACTTAGCAGGGGCACTGGAGTCTCCCCCACTAGGTCTCTTCATCCCACTCTGTCTCTGGAAACCTTTGCCAGCTGCATACGGCTTCCCACGATCATTCTGATTCTTGCCTTTCCTATCAACCCTCTGCTGATAGCTCTCCGCTCTGGCCTTGGTATCCTGTTCAAAAATCCTGCAACAGTCAACCAAGTCAGAAAACACTCTAATCCGCTGATACCCAATAGCCTGCTTGATCTCGGGACGTAACCCGTTCTCAAACTTCACACATTTTGAAAATTCCCCAGTAGCCTCATCATAGGGAGTGTAATACTTCGACAGCTCTGTGAACTTAGCAGCATACTCAGTAACAGACCGGTTGCCCTGCTTCAATTCTAAGAACTCTATCTCTTTCTTTCCTCTGACATCCTCTGGAAAGTACTTCCTCAGGAATCTCTCTCTGAACACCGCCCAAGTGATCTCAGCACTCCCAGCATCTTCCAACTCAGTGCGGGCAGCAACCCACCAATCATCTGCTTCCTCTGACAGCATATGCGTACCGAACCTGACCTTCTGGTTATCGGCACACTCAGTCACTCGGAAGATCCTCTCGATCTCCTTCAACCACTTCTGAGCACCATCTGGATCGTATGCTCCCTTGAACATTGGAGGATTGTTCTTCTGGAACTCACTCAGTTGACGAGCAGCTCCCAATCCCACAACATTCGGATTGCCTCCAAGTACTCCAGCTAGCATACCCAGAGCCTCAGCAATCGCAGCATCGTTTCTACCTATTCCAGCCATCTCTATTCTGAAAACCCAACAAGCTAAAACAATAAGTACTGATAGGGTTACACAACACCTATCACATACAGGGAAACAGAATAATTACGACTCGACTCGACCGACTATGCTCTGATACCACTAATGTAACACCCTTCTAAAATACCCCAATAATTAATTAAAACAACAAAATATGAATCAGAGTAGATATGCAATTTCAGGGTGTCACACTTGACACTTCACACCATTCACCAAAATAACTTGTCATGCTCATTTATTAATCAAAATAAAACATTGCACAATTCGCAGCGGATAGAAATCTAACAACATGCAAACCATGTAACACATTTCATGTAAAATTGTTCAACAACCAAAAATGAAAACAAAGTAAAACATCCCGTCCCGATGTTACATATACCAGAGCATGACCCACTAAGGAACTACACTAGACTCCAAGCACTAGCTTCTACTCAATCACTGCTCGTTACCTGGAACATAGTTGTAAAGGTGAGTTCCTCAATCGATATAATAAGCATTATAAAATATCATGTAATGCTAAGTAAATTAACACATTCATCACCCTAATCATATCACACATTCAGCAACGGGAACATCAACTCATAATCATACTCAACACAAACACAAAACACACGTATAATATTGGAATACATCCATTCATATTATACGCCATACATACATTATGAAATGAGACTCCATGCATGCGGTACCGACTATTCGTGAACACATAGTTCAACCTCACCGATCAAACCCAGATACGGCTACCAAGCTCACTAGTCCCACTCATTTGAGACCTAGTGACTCCCTCACTAATTCCTCACCATGGGAATTAGCTACCACCATAAAGGCTATGCTATGCACGCTAAATCACCTAGCATGCAAACATCAACAACAATCCACAATGGACATATGCTCACACTCTAAGCCATAAACAGTCCATCCACAATTGCATACATAATAGATATATTCGCAGCATTATGCATACCATCATACATCATCAGCATATTTATCACAGATTCATATCATGTCATGCCAAATAATAAATCACAGTATTAGCACACTCTACTAATACCTATACTGCTCAAAACAACGGGAAATGATCCCTACTATATCATACATGCAATATATCATTCACCAATATAGGCCAATCATCAAATATGTACACATAATTCCATTCCAAAACGTACACAATATTTAAATATCAATTTTTCACTTTTCAAACAGTGTTAACCTGTTAACGCGTTTGGTTAACCTGTTAACGCAAGACAGAATACAATTTTTACAGTATTTCAACAGTGTTAACCGGTTAACGCCCTGGGTTAACCTGTTAACGCAAGACAGAATACAAATTTAACAGTTTTTCAACAGTGTTAACCGGTTAACGCCCTGGGTTAACCTGTTAACGCAAGACAAAATGCAATTCTAACAGTATTCCAACAGTGTTAACCTGTTAACGCATTTGGTTAACCTATTAACACAAGACAGAAATTAGTTTTTTTAGATATCATAACAGTGTTAACCGGTTAACGCCCTGGGTTAACCGGTTAACGCAAAACAGAAAGCTGTTTCTGCGCTAACAACGAACAGAATGCAGAATTACCCGCGTTTTTCGCCGTTGGAGGACTTCCGGACCTCCGATTTCGATTCCGTAAAAAGCTACACGTCCAGAAAATTACGACTCACCCAAATATAGATTCATTCACAGTTTTAACATAATTTATTCATCACAATTTCTAACCGTATCTAATTCCTACGAATTTTCTTCAATTATAAACCCATATCTCATTCATCCATAAGTTCACAATTTGCAGCATCCATCATCCTAATTAGAGTCAATTCAATGGCTTATTACTACCCATTACATGTTAACCCATAATGCCCATTAAACGACGATAAACCCCCCTTACCTGAGTTAATCCGGCAAATCCTTTAACTTCAAGCTTTTCCCTTCTTCAACCCTTTTTCTTTTGCTCTTCCTTTTTGCCCTTTTTCCACTTTTTAGTCGCTTCTCCGTTTTCACGTGTAAAAACCTTTTTACTAAATGGGACTCTTTACTGATTCCAAAAATCGTTCCAATTCCAACTTTATTATTCCAATAATAATAATCCAATAATATTCCAATTATTTAATTAAATTAATAAATATACTAATAATAATATATATGAATGGTTTATCTTTTATTTTGAAAAATAATACCCTCCCATTCATATTATCATCATAATATACTATTAAACTTAAATTAAATAATTATCATATTTTATCGGGGTGTTACAACTCTCCCCCACTAAAAGAGTTTTCGTCCTCGAAAACATACCTCAAGCGAATAACTCTGGATAAGACTCCTTCATCTGACTCTCAAGTTCCCAAGTCACATTGCCACCTGCTGGTCCTCCCCAAGCTACCTTTACAAAAGCAATCTCTTTACCCCGCAACTGCTTCAACTCTCGATCCTCGATCCTCATAGGTGATGTTTCAACAGTCAGGTTATCTCTCACCTGTACATTATCTACTTGGACCACATGCGACGGATCAGGAATGTACCTCCTCAACTGAGACACATGAAAAACCTCATGCAAATTCGCAAGTGACGGCGGTAAAGCGATACGATAGGCTACCTCCCCTATCCTCTCCAAAATCTGATAAGGACCAATAAATCGAGGTGTCAACTTCTTCGACTTCAAAGCTCGACCAACCCCAGTTATCGGAGTAACACGAAGAAACACATGATCTCCCTCTTGAAACTCAAGTGACTTCCTCCTCTTGTCGTGATAACTCTTCTGACGACTCTGAGCAATCCTCATCTTCTCCTGAATCATCTTAATCTTTTCCGTAGTTTGTTGAACAATCTCCGGTCCAACCACAACACTCTCACCGGACTCATACCAACATAAAGGTGTCCGACATCTCCTACCATACAAAGCTTCAAACGGTGCCATACCAATGCTCGAATGAAAACTATTGTTGTAGATAAACTCAATCAAAGGTAAATAACAATCCCAAGCACCTCCCTTTTCCAAAACACAAGCCCTCAAAAGATCCTCCAGTGACTGAATCGTCCTCTCAGTCTGACCATCAGTCTGCGGATGATATGCAGAACTCAATCTCAACTTAGTTCCCAAAGCCCTCTACAAACCTTCCCAGAACTTCGATGTAAATCTAGGATCTCTGTCCGAAACAATACTCGACGGAATACCATGCAAACTTACAATTTTCTCAATATACAACTCAGCTAATCTCTCTAACGGATAATCCATTCTGATCGGAATGAAATGAGCCGATTTTGTCAATCTGTCAACAATCACCCAAATAGCTTCAAAATTCTTAATTGTCCTCGGTAAACTAGAAACAAAATCCATACTGATACTATCCCACTTCCACTCTGGAATAGGCAACGGTTGCATTAGCCCAGACAGCTTCTAATGCTCAATCTTTGACTTCTGACAAGTCAAACAAGAATTAACAAAACTCGCAATTTCTCTTTTCATTCCCGGCCACCAAAATAACTTTTTCAAATCATGATACATCTTCGTAGCCCCAGGATGAATACTCAGGCCACTACGATGTCCTTCCTCAAGAATACTCTTCTTAAGTTCGGTAACATCCGGAATACACACCCGATTACCAAATTTCAAAACACCATTCTCATCAACTCTGAATTCACCACCTTGACCTTGATTCACTAGAGTCAACTTATCAACCAAAAGCACATCGGATTTCTGACCCTCTCTAATCTCATCCAGAATACCACTCGTTAACTTCAACATTCCCAATTTAACACTATTGTGAGTACTCTCACACACCAAACTCAAGTCTCTAAACTACTCAATTAAATCCAATTCCTTAACCATTAACATAGACATATGCAATGATTTCCGACTCAATGCATCAGCCACTACGTTTGCTTTACCCGGATGGTAATTCAAACCAAAGTCATAATCCTTCAGAAACTCTAACCATCCCCTCTGTCTCATATTCAGCTCTTTCTGATCAAACAAATACTTTAAACTTTTATGGTCACTGAAAACCTCAAATCTTGACCCGTACAAGTAATGCCTCCATAACTTCAGAACAAATACCACAGCTGCCAACTCTAAATCGTGTGTCGGATAGTTCCTCTCATGAACCTTCAGTTGTCTCGAAGCATAAGCTACAACCTGCTTATTCTGCATCAAAACACCACCCAAACCCAACAATGAAGCATCACAGTAAACCTCAAATGGTTCCGACGGACTTGGTAATATCAGAATAGGAGCAGTAGTTAACCTTCTCTTTAACTCTTGGAAACCTTCTTCACATTTTGAGTCCCAAACAAACGCTTGCCCCTTTCTAGTCAACATCTTCAACGGTAACGCCAACTTAGAAATTCCCTCAATGAATTTCCTATAATAACCTGCAAGTCCAAGAAAACTCCTTATCTCAGAAACTGACTTCGGAGCTTCCCACTTAGATACCGCTTCTATCTTAGAAGGATCAACAACAACACCACCTCTTGAAACCACATGACCTAGAAAACTAACCTCTTCTAACCAAAATTCACACTTGGACAGTTTAGCAAATAACTTCTTTTCTCGTAGAACTCCTAAAACCACTCTCAAATGTTCAACATGCTCTTCTTCAGATTTCGAATACACCAAAATATCGTCAATAAACACCACAACAAACTTGTCTAGGTCCGGATGGAAAATCCTATTCATATACTCCATAAATACCCCAGGCGCATTAGTCACACCAAAAGGCATTACAGAATACTCATAATGTCCATACCTTGTTCTGAAAGCAGTCTTCTGAATATCCTCAGTTTTCACACGTATCTGATGATACCCCGATCTCAAATCTATTTTGCTGAACACACTCACACCAACCAACTGATCCATCAAATCATCAATCCTCGGCAAAGGATACCGATTCTTGATCGTCACTTTATTCAGTTGCCTGTAGTCCACACACAACCTCATAGTACCTTCTTTCTTCTTAACCAATAACACTGGTGCGCCCCACGGTGACATACTCGGACGAATAAATTTCTTATCCAACAGATCTTCCAGCTGACTCTTCAATTCAGTTAACTCAACAGCAGACATATGGTACGGAGCCATCGATATCGGCCTAGTACCAGGTACCAAATCAATCGAGAACTCAACTTCACGCTATGGCGGTAATTCATTCACTTCTTCAGGAAACACATCAGGAAAATCACACACCACGGCTAGATCGCAAATCACCGTATTATCTTTAGCCTCCAAAGTCGCTAACAGCATAAACAACTCTGCCCCATCTGCTACTGCCTCGTTCACCTGCCTTGCTGATAGAAACAAACTCTTTCCTTCCTCAATCTCAGGAAAGATCACAGTCTTATCAAAACAGTTGATATAAACTCGGTTAAACACCAACCAGTTCATACCCAGGATAACATCAATCTGCACTAGTGGAAGACACACGAGGTCCATCCCAAAGTCTCTACCAAAAATACTCAAAGGGCAATTTAAATAAACTGAAGTAGTAGTCACTAAACCCTTCGCAGGAGTATCAATCACCATACTCCCATGCATCTCAGATATCTTTAATTTAAGTTTCACAGCACAATCCAAAGATATAAAGGAATGAGTCGCACCTGTGTCAATAATAGCTACAAGAGGAAAGCCATTAATATAACACATACCTCGGATCAAACGATCATCTGCAGAAGTCTCAGAACCCGATAAAGCAAAGACCTTGCCTCCCGACTGGTTCTCTTTCTTCGGCTTAGGACACTTTGGACTGATATGACCCACCTCTCCACAGTTGAAACAAGTCATAGTCTTCAACCGGCACTCTGCAGCCAAGTCACCACCTTTGCCACACTTGAAACACTTCTTCTCAGTACTGGTACACTCATGGATACAATGTCCAGCCTGACCACATCTGTAACACTTAGCAGGGGCACTGGAGTCTCCCCCACTAGGTCTCTTCATCCCGCTCTGTCTCTGGAAACCTTTGCCAGCTGCATACGGCTTCCCACGGTCATTCTGATTCTTGCCTTTCCTATCAACCCTCTGCTGATAGCTCTCCGCTCTGGCCTTGGTATCCTGTTCAAAAATCCTGCAACAGTCAACCAAGTCAGAAAACACTCTAATCCGCTGATACCCAATAGCCTGCTTGATCTCGGGACGTAACCCGTTCTCAAACTTCACACATTTTGAAAATTCCCCAGTAGCCTCATCATAGGGAGTGTAATACTTCGACAGCTCTGTGAACTTAGCAGCATACTCAGTAACAGACCGGTTGCCCTGCTTCAATTCTAAGAACTCTATCTCTTTCTTTCCTCTGACATCCTCTGGAAAGTACTTCCTCAGGAATCTCTCTCTGAACACCGCCCAAGTGATCTCAGCACTCCCAGCATCTTCAAACTCAGTGCGGGCAGCAACCCACCAATCATCTGCTTCCTCTGACAGCATATGCGTACCGAACCTGACCTTCTGGTTATCGGCACACTCAGTCACTCGGAAGATCCTCTCGATCTCCTTCAACCACTTCTGAGCACCATCTGGATCGTATGCTTCCTTGAACATTGGAGGATTGTTCTTCTGGAACTCACTCAGTTGACGAGCAGCTCCCAATCCCACAACATTCGGATTGCCTCCAAGTACTCCAGCTAGCATACCCAGAGCCTCAGCAATCGCAGCATCGTTTCTACCTATTCCAGCCATCTCTATTCTGAAAACCCAACAAGCTAAAACAATAAGTACTGATAGGGTTACACAACACCTATCACATACAGGGAAACAGAATAATTACGACTCGACTCGACCGACTATGCTCTGATACCACTAATGTAACACCCTTCTAAAATACCCCAATAATTAATTAAAACAACAAAATATGAATCAGAGTAGATATGCAATTTCAGGGTGTCACACTTGACACTTCACACCATTCACCAAAATAACTTGTCATGCTCATTTATTAATCAAAATAAAACATTGCACAATTCGCAGCGGATAGAAATCTAACAACATGCAAACCATGTAACACATTTCATGTAAAATTGTTCAACAACCAAAAATGAAAACAAAGTAAAACATCCCGTCCCGATGTTACATATACCAGAGCATGACCCACTAAGGAACTACACTAGACTCCAAGCACTAGCTTCTACTCAATCACTGCTCGTTACCTGAAACATAGTTGTAAAGGTGAGTTCCTCAATCGATATAATAAGCATTATAAAATATCATGTAATGCTAAGTAAATTAACACATTCATCACCCTAATCATATCACACATTCAGCAACGGCAACATCAACTCATAATCATACTCAACACAAACACAAAACACACGTATAATATTGGAATACATCCATTCATATTATACGCCATACATACATTATGAAATGAGACTCCATGCATGCGGTACCGACTATTCGTGAACACATAGTTCAACCTCACCGATCAAACCCAGATACGGCTACCAAGCTCACTAGTCCCACTCATTTGAGACCTAGTGACTCCCTCACTAATTCCTCACCATGGGAATTAGCTACCACCATAAAGGCTATGCTATGCACGCTAAATCACCTAGCATGCAAACATCAACAACAATCCACAATGGACATATGCTCACACTCTAAGCCATAAACAGTCCATCCACAATTGCATACATAATAGATATATTCACAGCATTATGCATACCATCATACATCATCAGCATATTTATCACAGAATCATATCATGTCATGCCAAATAATAAATCACAGTATTAGCACACTCTACCAATACCTATACTGCTCAAAACAACGGGAAATGATCCCTACTATATCATACATGCAATATATCATTCACCAATATAGTCCAATCATCAAATATGTACACATAATTCCATTCCAAAACGTACACAATATTTAAATATCAATTTTTCACTTTTCAAACAGTGTTAACCTGTTAACGCATTTGGTTAACCTGTTAATGCAAGACAGAATACAATTTTTACAGTATTTCAACAGTGTTAACCGGTTAACGCCCTGGGTTAACCTGTTAACGCAAGACAGAATACAAATTTAACAGTTTTTCAACAGTGTTAACCGGTTAACGCCCTGGGTTAACCTGTTAACGCAAGACAGAATGCAATTCTAACAGTATTTCAACAGTGTTAACCTGTTAACGCATTTGGTTAACCTGTTAACACAAGACAGAAATTAATTTTTTTAATTATCATAACAGTGTTAACCGGTTAACGCCCTGGGTTAACCGGTTAACGCAAAACAGAAAGCTGTTTCTGTGCTAACAACGAACAGAATGCAGAATTACCCGCATTTTTCACCGTTGGAGGACTTCCGAACCTCCGATTTCGATTCCGTAAAAAACTACACCTCCAGAAGATTACGACTCACCCAAATATAGATTCATTCACAGTTTTAACATAATTTATTCATCACAATTTCTAACCGTATCTAATTCCTACGAATTTTCTTCAATTATAAACCCATATCTCATTCATCCATAAGTTCACAATTTGCAGCATCCATCATCCTAATTAGAGTCAATTCAATGGCTTATTACTACCCATTACATGTTAACCCATAATGCCCATTAAACGACGATAAACCCCCCTTACCTGAGTTAATCCGGCAAATCCTTTAACTTCAAGCTTTTCCCTTCTTCAACCCTTTTTCTCTTGCTCTTCCTTTTTGCCCTTTTTCCACTTTTTAGTCGCTTCTCCGTTTTCACGTGTAAAAACCTTTTTACTAAATGGGACTCTTTACTGATTCCAAAAATCGTTCCAATTCCAACTTTATTATTCCAATAATAATAATCCAATAATATTCCAATTATTTAATTAAATTAATAAATATACTAATAATAATATATATGAATGGTTTATCTTTTATTTTGAAAAATAATACCCTCTCATTCATATTATCATCATAATATACTATTAAACTTAAATTAAATAATTATCATATTTTATCGGGGTGTTATAGGATCCACTTTTGTTGTTCTTGTCTAAAGGGTGTGGGTTTATCTAATGTACTATTTACTAAAAGAGGGGTCAAAAGAAAATGACTCGCACGGATGTCGCATCCACTGCATACGTATCTCATCTGAATATGAGAATCAGAGTCTTCGTAGATCGGCTACCTATGGGTTAAAGAGAAGTGTGCTCGCTAAGACATCGCGGCTTATGCCTACGTATCTCATCTGGAATGAGAATCAGAGCAAAACGTAGTTCGGCTAACTACGGGTTAAGGGTTGTGTTTTGGGTGAACGACGTTACTACGCAATCTACCGGATGCTCGACCTTTGGAGACTTACTCGCCTGTAGTAGAAGGAGTTAACGTGTTCTTAGGAGAAGAAAAATCAATGAGTTCGGTGTTTCAGGGATGCTCATGCAAAAGGGAAGTCCTAGACGAAGGAACCGCGCTACCTTAATTGACATGCAAATGGGAGACTATACGAAGCATAGAAACCCTATGGGGAGACGATCACACCGTACAAAACAAATATGCATAAAGTAAACACGCCAACAAGGGGGCTCAAACATATAGGGGTAGCGCTTTAGTCAAGAAGGGTCATATCAACCTCGAGAAACAAGCCATGGAAAGGTAATCAAATGGGCTCTTAACCACTGACATTGACCGTCAGGGTGAGCAGATCAAAAGGGTATTGAGGATAAGACCTCATAGCTCTTAACCCTGGACAGGGTGAGCTCATGACAAGGCGTGGGGGCTCATAAAGATGGAACCCTCTCCACTGACCGACCAGACAAAAGATCTTGAGCTTTGGTTTTAAAGCATCGACACATAGTGTGATCTTAAAGAACGACGCACTGAATAACGGGGGATTGACTACTAATCCCTTTTATCCGTCAATTGCCTCTTCATGGAGGTCTTTAGCACTGATGCCTCTTCTTGGAGGTCTTTAGGCACAAAAATAAACACACAAAAACATTGCCTCCTATCGAGGTCTTCCAGCTAAGAAAGCGGTAAAAAATGCGGGAAAAATAAAGGGATTAAGAGGTCTACCGTACGGATAAAGATCCGAAGTAATAGCAACTAACGACACAAGAAACCCGGAGATCCCTCAAGTTAGCACCATCAAAGAAAGCAGGTCAATACAGGTAATCGAAATAAAACTCCAGATGGTATCCCATAAATAAAGTGGAACACCAAGCAAGCTATCCCTGCAAGAGTATGTGAGCCCTCACAAAAACTCAACAAACAGGTTAGAGTAATAGGATGGAATCAGGAGAAAACAATGCCATGCCAAACACAAAATATATTAGAGCAGACAGAAAAGCAACTCCTGTCGCGATCGCTGCTGCTTCGCCTAGCGAGGGCTTAGCGAAGCTTCACGGCAGGCTCGCCTAGCGATGGCGCTAGCGAACGCCTGCGGTTTCTGGATTTCCCATTGATAACAGTACGATTTTAGGGACTCCAAACCCTATGATATCCTTTTCATAAATCAAATGATCAGACATTCAAAGCATTATTTTACACATTCATGCATATCTAAACCCGTGGGCAAAACCTAACGATACCTCATACATTCAGAGAATTCAAATTGAAAGCATCGAGTAATGAGAATAAGGGCAAACCTGATTAGAGGGATCAATTAAGATCGAACGACACGGCTGGGTTTGCAAAGCAATGTGAGGGTTTGCGTGAGACGGAGGTGAAAAAGTGTGTGAGTCAGAGTGAACTTTTCAGAGTTGTCTGGAGGTTGCTGCAGATTAGTTTGTAGTCTCCTTCTCTCCCCCTTTTTCTCTCTCTTTCTCCAGGGTTTTGTTCTACTGAGACTCTAGTATTTATAACCTAATTTCCGTGGCTTGGTGGGATTAAATGAGGGCAACTCAGGCCCATGAATTTCTGTTACATTCTGAAAACGCGTGCGCTTCGCTTAGCGAGGGATCTGCTCGCTTAGCGAGCATGACAGTTCAGATTCCCTAGGCGAACCATTTTGCTCGCCTAGCGAGCACGACAACTCATGCACAAATTTCTTCTCCTTCAAGATTAGCGTTCTGAGTGATGAATAGACCCCTTTCGAACCTGTTGGATGTAAGTCAAGTCTTTCCCTTGTGTTGACTGATTACCCGGATAAGATCCACAAAGTGTCTTGGATGATGTTCAAGCTTCTTGGATCTGATTATGATTGACATGATGAAAAGCAATATGAAATGTTAAATGACCTAAAAATGAATGCATGAATGAGGAGGGCAAATTTTGGGGTGTTACAGTACTCAGTGCTTGAGAAGACATGTTGTGCTTTGGGTTGGGCCGCTAAGCGTTTACGCCAGTACATGTTGAATCATACGACTTGGTTGATATCCAAAATGGATATAATCAAGTATATATTTGAGAAGCCTGCTTTAATTGGGAGAATTGTTCATTGGCAGATGTTGTTATCCGAATATGATATTGAGTATCGAGTTCAAAAAGCTATTAAAGGTAGTATCTTGGCTGACCATTTGGGGCATCAACCAATTAAAGATTATCAGTCTGTGCAATACGACTTCCCTGATGAGGAGATTCTGTATTTGAAGATGAAAGATTGCGATGAGCCTACACTCGATGAAGCGCCAGAGCCTGGTTCCCGATGGGGTATGGTGGTTAATGGTGTTGTTAATCAGTATGGAAATGGTATTGGGGCAGTGATTATTACTCCTCAAGGAACACATTTTCCTTTTACAGCAAGGCTAACTTTCAAATGCACGAATAATATGGCAGAGTATGAGGCGTGTATTATGGGTTTGGAAGAATGTATTGATCTTAGGATCAAACATCTAGATGTTTATGGTGATTTGGCCCTTGTTGTTAATCAAATTAAGGGTGAATGGGATATGAATCAGCCTGGCCTCATCCCATACAGAGATTATGCGAGGAGGATTTCAACTTTCTTTACCAAGGTTGACTTCCATCATATTCCTCGAGACGAGAATCGAATGGCGGTTGCTCTCACTACGCTTGCTTCAATGATTATATTGAAGTATTAGAATGAAGTCCCTAATATGATTGTGATGCGCTTGGATAGACCAGCTCATGTGTTTGCAGTTGAGGAGGTGAAAGATGATAAGCCATGGTATTATGATATCAAGTGTTTCCTTCAACGTCATACCTACTCGCCTGGGGCCTCTGTTAAATATAAGAAGACTTTAAGGAGATTATCTGGTAGTTTCTACCTTAATGGTGATGTACTTTACATGAGGAATTTTGACATGGTTCTGCTTAGATGCTGGATAGACACGAAGCAAACCTGTTGATGACTGAAGTCCATGAGGGTTCATTTGGTACTCATTCCAATGGACATGTTATGGCTAAGAAGATGTTGAGAGCAGGCTACTATTGGCTGACAATAGAGTCTGATTGCTGCAAGTATGTGAAGAAATGCCACTAGTGTCAGATTTATGAGGACAAGATTCATGTTCCCCCGACACTTCTGAATGTTATTTCCTCACCATGGCCTTTCTCCATGTGAGGAATTGACATGATTGGCATGATGGAACCAAAGGCGTCGAACGGTCACCGTTTTATTCTCGTAGCCATTGATTATTTCACCAAGTGGGTTGAAGCGGCATCATATGCAAATGTGACCCGGTAGGTGGTTGTGAGATTTATCAAGAACCAACTCATATGCCGATATGGTGTGCCAGACAAGATCATTACTGATAATGGATCTATCTTGAACAATAAGATGATGAAAGAGCTGTGTAGCGAGTTCAAGATTGCACATCATAATTATTCTCCCTATAGACCCAAGATGAATGGGGATGTTGAAGCTGCTAACAAGAACATCAAGAAAATTATTCAGAAGATGGTTGTTACGTACAAAGATTGGTATGAGATGCTGCCATTTGCTTTACATGGCTATCGTACATTTGTCCGCACTTCAACAGGGGCAACCCCTTTCTCTCTTGTATATGGCCTAGAGGTTGTGCTCCCCGTGGAGGTTGAGATCCCATCAATGAGAGTCTTCATGGAAGCCAAGTTGATTGCAGTTGAACGGGTTCAGAGTCGTTATGTCCAGTTGAATTTGATTGAAGAAAAGAGATTAACTGCCATGTGCCATGGTCAGTTGTATCAGCAGAGGATGAAGAAAGCCTTTGATAAAAAGGTCAAGCCTCGTGTGTTCCGAGAAGGTGACCTCGTGCTCAAGAAAGTCTTGTCTTTCGCGCCCGATTCTAGGGGCAATTGGACTGCAAACTATGAAGGTCCATATGTTGTTAAGAGAGCCATTTCAGGCGGTGCTTTGTTGCTTACAACTATGGATGGGGAGGATTTCCCTCGACCTGTGAATTCAGATGCAGTCAAGAAATACTTCGCCTAAAAATAAAAACAGAATAGCTCGCTAAGTTGAAAACCCGAAAGGGCGGCTTAGGCAAAAATGAGCGTCTCTGTGGATTGAAACCCTGAATGGGCGGTCCAGGAAAACGATAGAGACATGAAAAAATGAATATATATATATATATATATTCCGCTAGATTGAGTACATCACCCTTGGGAAATCTAGGCAAAAATTAGGGATTTGACAAGTAACTACATCCTGACAAGACTTTGTTCTGTAGCAGTCATCTGTCAAAGATTCTCTTTCAGTCATCATGAAATGAAGCTTCAAATACAGTGGATTCAAAGATGGTGAGGAAATGGTCATTATGTTCAATGTAGTCCTTTTTCCATGTATATCACCAATTTCAAATGTGTAAAGATCCATGGAGTCTTGCCATTTGCGGACTACCATTCCATTAAATAAATTTGGGCCTTTATCCAACTCCTTGCACTCTTACTTGTTTCTATTTAACAAATGTTTGCATGTTTTAATTGATGAATATCTTTCTTTTTAAACAATTTTTTTTTCACAAATAAACTGTTTTGAACAAAATGAACATTCACAAGGATAGTAAGATCCCTAAAGGGTAAGACATTTGTTCATATTCTGGCATTTTATATCTTCTTCATTAGCTTTCAAGTTGTCTCCCCAACGAGCGCTGAAAGAAGAATACAGCTTCTCAGAGAGTGTGATATGAGAAGTCTTCTCTGATGGAAGTAGTTTGTTCTATCTTGTTGGATTGCTTCCTCCTGGAAGAATATTTGGATGTTCATCCACACGTTCCCGGATAGTTTGTTTGCGCATACATGCTTATTTCCCCTGCGGAGTCTTAACGATCCATGGTTGGTTGATTTGTGGAGGACCCCTTTTGTACCAGTTGTTGCCTTGATTTGTTAGAGACATGTATCCCTTTATATCAGGCACTAGCATTTGTGTTTTATCAATTATATGGTTGTCATTCCTTGTGTGGACTGACTTAAAATCCCTTATAGATTGATAAAAGTTAATATGCTATTCTACTCACGAAGACTTTGTCTTTCCCCAGCATGAGTAGAAGCTCTCAGCAGAGTAAACATGTGTTCCCTGCAGGGCTATCTCTCCAGATAATTGTCTCCTCAGCAAGAAATTACCTAAGGCGATCGATGACGGGTCTGTTTCCATTTTCATCCCTAACATGTCACGTATTGACCAAGGATTCATTTCTGATTCCCTCAGCCAAGGCAGTTCCTTGGAGAATGCTTGCAGTTTATCCCCATGGGATTAATTGTTCTTTCTTCCCTTAGCAGAGTTTTCCTCTCCAGTAGTTAGAAGGGAGTTGTTTTGATTGATGTGCATCTGGTTGGTGTTTGTTCCCTACAGAATTTCACCTCATTCCTCGATAAGTTCCCCAGTAGAGTTTCATCTACATCGGGTCTTATTGATTTTTAGCCAACTGTTCCCGAGAACTGATGGAAGGTCCCTGATAGTTTCTTTTGCACCATCCTTTTGTCAGGATTGTTGGTCCCTTGGAAGACTCCTCTTGTGTAGAATTTTGTTTCTTGCAGTTGGAAGTTGTGACTCTGACTGTCTCCAGCTGTGATTGATGTCTTCCTGTGTTTGTTCATCCCCATCAGAGCTGAGTTCTCCTGTAGGCTTTGCCCTTTTTGTTGAGATGTTATGCCGGATATCCGTTCGTAATTTTTGGACCTGTTTGTGTTAAATATGTATGTTTGTCAGCTATAATCATACACAAATCATGCATATACATACATAATCATAGCATTCAGATATTCATGATTGCATTCTTTGCCATATGTCTTTGTTTGTTATCTCCTGCTATAGGTGAAATATTCTTCCCCAAGCAGATGTTTGTGTCTGATCTCTCCATATAGTGTCAGCCCCCTAGGCAGAAAGTGTTTATCTTTTCTTCTCTATTCCCCACTGAGTTATTCCCTCGTGGATGATTATTGTTTCAGTTTCCTCCCCAGTTGTATACCGGGATGGAATTACTCCCCTGAGTTATATCCTCATTGGGTTGAGTCATGTTTGATTGTGTCTTTATAGTTTGTTTATGGATTAGCTTTCTTTTCTCGTTATCCCCTGCAGTTCCCTATGGTTCAGTTGTTCGATTGCTCGGTAACCAGTAATTCTCCATCTCTTCCCCAACGAATCCTGTGGCTTTCTACCCAGTAACCGGTAGTTGTAAGTCCTATTTCAGTGGCTTTTTACCAAGTAACCGGTAGTTGTAAGTCCTATTTCTATTGTTTTCCACACAGTAACCAGTAGATGTAATCCCCTCTTTGTTGGTTATCTTTACCCAGTAGCCGGTATTAATACTTCTTCGTTTCCGATTATTTCACCTAGTAACCGGTGATATATATCTTGGATCATTGCTTTTGTCAGGCAATGTATCCTTAGTGAGTCATCTTTCATTTACCATTGTTTGGTGATAATTTTTTCTCCTTTTGATTGGTCATCATTTTATATCCAATAACCAGTATCCTAATGTCCTTTCTTTTCGATTGATTTATCCTTTATTAACCCAGTAACCGATTATGGATAATTTTCCATGCGAGTATATTATCTATGTTATGACGGTAATAGATAATATATCTCATGCGCTCTTCAGTCGAAGTCTTTTTCTTCCCCAGTCGAGTAAGATTCGTATTTCCTTGTGGAATCGAATGTCCATCTTGTAAGTCGAGTTTGCTTTTTTCAGCCCTCTTTTTGGATGATGAGTGTCTTGGATATGTTCCCAATTCACGCATGGTTGGTCACCTAATATATGCCCAGTAACTGGTATACTTGGTGTTCCTTCCTTCTGCTCCCTATCATGACTCTTTGTCCCCTGTGGAGTCAGATTCTCCTGAGTTAAGATGTGCCTTTTGGGTCCTCCTCAGATGGTTCGGATGATTGATATCTTTCACCTTTATACCGGTCTTAGATATTATTTCTCCTTGAGCGTGTTATTCAATCACCCAGTAACCAGTGTTTTGATGACACTTTGAGTTTATTATCCAGTAGCAGGTAATATCTCGTTTTTCTTCCTCAGTTGAGTCCTTTGTGGATTTCCCCATCTGAGTCCGGATTTTTATCCGAAGTATCCTTTGTGGATGTTTTTGATGTATTGGCACATTCCTCAATACATGCATCTTTGCATCAGCTTGAGTCTTTCCATCGATTTATTTTCGTGGAATCCCTTCGTGTCTCCCAGCAAGTTTTCAAGACGTGACATACTAACGCATTTTTAACCTTATTTACCCTAGAGTCTCTGTCTCCTTAGTGAGTGTGTTACTCCTATTGGATTTTTCAGTTTTCTTCTGATTTCTTTTCCTTTGTGGCAATTATTCATCATGAAGATTTTATTTTTGCATGCATACATTTGCATCATGAGGTCTCTTAGGGACCAAAATTTGTCTCTTTGTTATTATTTAAGCCCATTCTACCTCGTCAAGATGAAGATTTTAACCTTCATATCTCCGACTAGAATGACCTTAAATAGGGGCATCTGTAAGACCCTAATTTTGACCCTAAGATCCCTCATGGCATCATATCATTGCTCAGTGTATTGCCTCAAGGATCATAGCATGTTTGGATCCTGAACCCTAGGGTGCGACTTGTGTGAGTGGTTTGAAACCACCAAGCATGCTTGTATTGTATATTATTGCTTTGCTTATTTTGATTACTAACCAAAAGCACAAAAATATGTCACTAACTCTTTTTATTTTGAAGCTCAAGTGATCATGTGCTCCAAGGATCCTAGGAGGCTCCTAAGCTCAATGATATGGCTAGATGAAGATGAGAAAAAGCATGACAATGGTCAACAAAGTTCCTAATCATCATATATGTCTCCCAAGTATCTCAATTTTCCAATTTGATCAAGATAACCTAAAGGGCTTGAAGATTGTTTCCCAAGGAAACCTTAATTTCACTGTGCTTTGATTGTGCCTTGCCCATGAAGCAATCTCATCCTCTGATCAAATTTAACCATGGGAAGTTCTTTCATTAATTATTTTATGCATATATGAGCCTATTTGAGGCCCCTCAATCATTTATTCATCAAGATTGGAAGTTTGGCCTTGAAAAGTTGACCAATCAAGTCATCTGACTATACTGAGGATCACTGAGATACAACTTTTGATGTGTTTGTCAAATGAAGATGACCCCAAGAGCAAAATTGTTCTTAAGAACCATACGAAAACTTTCATGTTCATCAAAAATCCGTTTGAAACTTGGAAGTTCATCATTCATTTAAAAACATTATAGGTCATTTTGATTGAAACCCTAATTTTGGGTCAACTTCCCAAGGACCTAACATCCATATTTTTTACGATTTTGAGGTGAGACCAAATGCGTTGGAAATATTAAGATGTCTAATTAAAATGTTATGTTGGACAAAATTTCATAATCCTAAAATAAATACATGTGATAATACAAAACATTATAGGTCACCTTGAACCTAAGTCATTGAATTTGAAAAAGTGCCCAACTTCAAATGCCCATATCGTTTTCATGAAAAATCCAAATGATGCAAAATTTGAGTCTACATTGATTACCTTTAAAAGATCTACAACTTTGATGTTGGAGGATTTTTTATTTGAAGCTTTCATCATGCAAACAGAGGGGCTTGAATTGGCTTACTTTTGGTGAAAATTTTCAAAAGGTGACTTAGACATGTTTTGTGCCCAAACTTTCCCAGTCAGTTTTCATTAATTTCCAAATGCCAAATGAATTTTTTCCCAACATGACTTTTGTTCCTTATTTCAAGGGCTTTCCAACCTTTACTCACATTACTTTTTTGGACTTTCCATGTGTGAGTTTAGAAGAGTTCTTTCTCTATATTCAATTTTGCATTTCAAGTTGAAACTTCATGTGCAAGCTATTTCCATCACAATTGCACGTCCATTTCCATTTCAATTGATCTCAACATGGATTAACACCCATCATTGGCCTCACATGCGCCTGTATAGGCCCATGCACCAAAGTTCAAATTTGCCATGCACACGAGGGAATCATGATCTCAGCCCTCTTTAGCTATAAATAAGAGCTTAATCTCATTCATTTAGCAACCTTGTGGAGATCTGAAATGCTGCAGCACTGATATCACAACCATTACCAAGGAATTTTCAGAATTTTCTCTCTTTTTCAAGCTTGAAATTCAACATCATTAGTTGATTTTCAAAGCTGAATTCCTTAGCCTCTCATCTCCATTACATCTCCAGAGCAGAAAGAGATCAAGATCTTAAAGAATTTGTGGCCTTAAGAGCTCCATTTCAGAGGTATAACTTCAAACTGTTTGGATCTAGATCTTGCAATTCAATGTAGTTTTCATTGGTTTATGTGGTTTTCTGAAGTCCTCACACTTGAGGCAGGCCAATGGTGGTCTCAATTTTTCATTTCGGGCAGTTGCAATTGACACACCATGATCTTCCATCTCACATTTCTCTTAAAATAGGAAGAGTGAGGAAGATTCGTGGATACTGTGGTGATGTACATCACCTGAACATCATTTTGATGTCCTTGTTTTTTCATTTTCGTTACCAAATTTTTCTCTGCAACTGGTGGTCGGAGATTGTTGGATCACTGGAGAAGATGGTGATTTCCACCACCTGCACCACATGTGCATCTTCAAAACCATTGGATCATGCTTCCACGTTATAATCCTGACCATTCCTTGTGTTTACTTGTTTTAAATCATTATGTCGCGCGCTTGATTCAAGTGTACCATGCGCCATTGCATCTGATCCATTCATCCACGCCACGTCATTTAATGAGCTTGATCTAGTGGTTGCGCTTTTTTCTATTATTTCTATTTTCTTTTAATTTCAGTTCATTCCTTTTATTTTCAAAAATTCATAAAAAATTTATTTGAATTCACAAAATTATGAGACCAATGCCAAAAACTTTCTTGAAAAATCTAGTTTCATATTTTGATTTTTAAATATTTTTGTGATTTCATTTAATATTTTTTGTGAATTATTTTGTTTTTAATAGTTTTAATTCATTTTAAAATACTTTCTGATATTTGAAAAATTCAAAAATATTTTCCTAACACCTATGGATCATGATAAGTCAATGGAAAATAGTCTCATCAATTTCTTATTTTATTTGAGATTTCAATTCATATTGTGTTATTTTTTATTGTTTTTAACTGTTTTAAAATAGTTTCTGATTTCAAAAATGGTTGAGAAAATTTGTCAAATTTATTTGACCATGTTAGACCTATGAGAATTTAATTGGACTTGTTGAAGTTGATTTAAAATAAATTTGAGGTTTGACCATTATTTGATTATTTTTATTTTGAATTTTATTTTAATTCAAAAATACTAAAAAAATATGGTTGACTTATTGACTTGTAATCTTCCTTTCTTCTCTGTTTGGCATTGATTGATGATGACTTGGTTTACATTTGATCAATTAAATTTGATACTTGATTTCTCTTTCCCTCCATTTCATCTTCATCCCATTCTTTTTCATCATTTGGCCAATGAGTTAATGTCTTACGGTTGGTCTTGACAAATGAGAGGTTTAACCTTCTTTGATCCAAACCAAACTCAACTTAATCCAAGATCAAGTGAGTATTTTTGTGTCCAAGATAGGTTGCTTCTTGGTCAAGCAAAAAACCTAAAGTCCATACAAGGCCATTCCCCTTTTGTTTTGGCATGGCAAGTTTGTGGAGCTTGGCTTACTAGTCATGATCTTTAACTTGTGTTTATTTTCCTATAGGTTTATTGACAGGCTTCAGATAGGTGCGACTACTACATTAGTCCACTTACGATTGCTTAACATAGCGTTACATTGTCTTATGACAAACTAACATAACTTCACTAATTACTAACTTCAATTTGAGAATTTAATTTCTTGCCCTTTACTTTTAATGCCATTTATTTCTGGCTCATTTTTTCATATTAATTTTTCACTTTGCTCACTTGAGCACATATTTTATGTTTATGCCATTTTTTCTTTTGCTCATTTGAGCTCATTATTTTATATAAATATATTGTTATCTTGTGTTTGCTTTGCCTTTGTTTTGTGTGAATCAAATGCAAAAGGAGAAAGGACTTAGAATTATGACATACCTATGCTTAAAGGAGTTCAAGAGCAACTAGGCCTCATGCCTTTAGAATGCTAAACTTGTTGAAGAGCAACTAGGCCTCATGCCTTTAGAATGCTAAGTTTCAAAGTTGACTTTAAAGGACTTCTCATCTAAACTTATTCTTTGTCCATTCCTCTTATTAGGTTGTGAACTTTTTGATGTTTGTTCTTGTGTGATAAGGAATCCATCTTGAGATAGTGAAACGAGGACCATTGTCATGACTAGCCAAGTTAAGAGAGTCAAGCCAAGTGGAGATCCTAGGAGCTTCAATATAAATTGTGTGATTGCTTGTGTATGCTAAGTCCAAAGGAAAGGAGCATCTCGAGTCATCTCTATGACCTCAAGAAAAGGAACTCCAAGAGTTTATCTTCTCCCTCTTATCTTTGTATGCTTTAGGACTAGCCCTTCTCTTCTTCTCTCCACTCTAACCCAAGCCAAAAACTTTCCTTTCAAATTAGAAACCTAGGCCTTATGCCTTTGAATTTTCAAAACCATCTTTTTCATTAATACTCATTGTGAAAAAATCTTAATCCTTACTTTGACTTCATTTTGGTAAATAAATCTAACTTGTAAATATAAGTCACTTCAAGTTGTTTTGTTGTTCCAATGGCCACCTTTGTTAAAATCTTTTCATAAAACATTTGTCATAGGTTTGAGTTATCATAGTGGTTGATGTAAATCTCACCTCATCCTTAGTGATTGGATTATAAGTCTTCCATGCTTATTATAGGGTTAACCCCTCACTAGTATGTTGAAGTCTTCCTCACATGGTGGATTGTTGGTTTAATTTGAGTTTTCTCCCTTTGATAACAAAAGACCTTAAGGCTTTTGATCAAATCAATTCACCAATCTTTGAGATTTTTACCCCGAACTACGAGGTTTTGATCCTCCTTTGTGATGGTACGTAGGCAATGGGTTCATCCATTCAAACAACAAATTTGTAAATATAATCTATTCTCTCCTCATCCCTCCAATCTTTTACATAAATCTTTTCACAAATACCAACCTA